>NW_027397064.1:80367479-81004674 GCF_003265705.2 Callorhinus ursinus | reverse complement strand
CCCTGCTGAGCAGGAAGCCCGATGTGGGACTCGATCCCGGGACTCCAGGATCATGACCTGAGCCAAAGGCAGTCGCTTAACCAACTGAGCCACCCACGCGCCCTATATTTCCCATTCTTTCTGTAAGTCTAATTGTAGTGAGCCTCGAAGAAAGGAAGCTTATCTAATGGCTCAAGTCTGCATTTGAAATCATCTTTTTTCTTTATGTTCTGCTTGTTTTCCTAAATGTTATTTTAGTTTTAGTTTAATGAGTCTTAGAATATACTTTATATAAAGAAAAAGGACTTTCAATCTAATACTCTGAATCCAATTTACCCAAGGAAACTAAGGGTTACTTCTTTTTCAGACACTTCTTTGCTTGGATGCCCTAGATGTGTCACTGACTAAGTTTCTCAATGCCCTTACTTCTTACAGCATGGCCTAAGGGTGTGAGAGATAGCATTGAAATCACCTGAGATTTTGCTAAAACTGTTGGATCTGGGCCCCAATCCAGAGTGATAGAATTAGGATCTGCCCTTTGACAGAAACCCAAGGTGACTTTTATACACATAGAGCTCTGAGGAACTGTTTGTTATTCAGCACAGCATCTGTCAGCCTTTTCTGTCCAAGGTTCTAGCTCTCCCCAAGCTCCGGAAACACCAGTCCCTGCACCGCCACTTCCAGCCCAGAGATAGCAATGGCTTCTCACTCTCATTATTCCCTGGGTTCCGGTTCCCCCATTCTCTGGGGATTCCTTTAACCCTACTCACATATCTCCTTCAATAATCTCCTTAAAACCCCTGTCCTGGATACTTTTAATTTCCTTCCAAGAATCTGATCACTTTATGATGAGTAGGGCTTGGCGATAGGGATAGCTGGCAGAATGTTCCCTTTGTGTTCCAAAAGAAAGAATGTTCCCATTCTTTCTGAGGCCTTTACATTTTGAATTCATGAAATTCCACTTTATCCATTCTCCCATATTTAGTCTCTCACAACTGGTCAAGTTATTCTGAACTCCAATGTGGCTGGCTTGGTGGGATTCTCTCCCAGTTTTTGTCGCTTTCAAGTCACCACAGAATTATGTAGTATGGACTAAAATTGTAGTACAGGGTAGACATTACCCTTCAGAGACAACCTTCTGGCAGATATGTTAGAATTTGTTATGTGTCTGTTTTTGTTTTGATAAAATATCTTACTTGATCCTAATAATAAACTCACATTGTAAATTCTGTGAAGAATGAGAAAACTCGAGGGGAGGTTACATAACTTTCCCAAGATCACACAGTTGGTAGCTTGCAAGGCTTTCTGATTTCAGAGGCCATTCTCTTAACAGTAACTGTATATTGCCAGCCCACACATTTGTCTGCTGACTACCTCAGGTAAATGTTTTCAGATGAAGTCCGCTAATTTCTGAGCGAAGACATTATTGTTCATCATTGAAAATACATGAAATTCCTAATCATTCTACTAGTTTGCACTATAATCAAACAGTCACCAGCATTACGTTCAAGCCAGACATTCATTCTGCTAGAAGTTCATTTCTCTCTTCAATGGACATATACTCTGCTAAGGACACTAAAGGCAATCCTAGATAGCCGTATATGTCACTGTAGATCAATCTTAGTTTGCCCCCCAGAAAACAAGTCCTCAGCATGTCCTCTGGATGTGGGGGGATTGTAGAATATCAGAGTGACATCATAACTCATTCCTTCATCCTGGTCTTCCCATCCATCTGACTGCAGTTTCCTGTTAGACCACCAGCTCTTCTAGGTGTGCACAAGATCTTTACATTTTTATAATCCTGGTAGTCTCATGACTCCTAAGGTAGGACTAAATCACAGGTTTAGGTTTTTTGTTGTTGTTGTTGATTTTGGTGGTGGGGGGGTGTTGAAGGAATACTGTTTAGTTAGGATCCCAGATCAGTCAGAATCAGGGCTCTATTTCTGGAGTTTGCTGTTATTAAAATATCATGTTCAACCATAAACCCCAATGCAAGAAGTTGTAATTACACACCACCAATGACATCGCCTAAGAAGACATCCTTATCTACCCCAGTTTAGAGCAGAACACTTTGCATTTTTTCACATTTTGATATAAAACATTTTAATTCCTTTTGAGTATGAGACACTGCTAAGTACTTTCACATGGATTTCCACATTTAAACCTAATTACAAGTTGTGAAGTAGATTTTATTACTCTTTTCATTTCACAAAGGTAGAAATTGAGGGGTTTTAATGCATGAGTACAGAGCCTATGTGATTGGCAAAGAATTTACAACTTAGACAATGCAATGATGTAGGCAAACAGGAACTCAAATATACTTCTACTGAGTATAAATGTACAGCTAATATAGAGAACTATTTAGTAATATTCAGGAAAGTTGAAGATGTACCTACTTTATTATGTGACAGGTTCACTACTATTGATACATTCAGAGAAACTCTCTGACATCTACCTGTGTATGGGATTGTCTACTGCTGTAGTCACAGTAAAACAGAAATAACTTCAAATCTCAAACAAGGTAAATACATAAGTTATGCACACATACAGAATAATATAGGTACTTTTATGACACCTTATTTAGAGTATGACACTTGCAAAACTTTAACATATATTACTTGTTCCTAACTATATATGTAGTAAAATATTAAAATACTGAATATGGGATGATGTTTACCTCTGAGAGGAGAGGAGGCAGAGTGAATACTTGAGATATATAAATGGATTTCAACTATTAATAGAGGTGAGTGGTCGGTACTCATGTTCTGTTAAGTCAGTTTATATTCTCTTCTCTAATTTTAATACAAACAAAAGATAGAGAAGTAGTACAAAGTGCCAAAGTACAACATGTATATATAATATATATATTATATACGTGTATATATAATATACATATATATACATATACATACATAATATACATATATATACACGTATATAATATATATATTATATATACACATATATAATATATATATACACACACACATATATAATATATATAATGAGATACCATTAAAAAATACAATGACACAGACACAAATTGGGGATATCTGAACACCAGTGTATTATACCAGTATCAAATTCCTGATTGCAATATGTTGTTATGATTTTGTAAGAAGTTAACATTAAGGGAAACTGAATAAAATGTATTCAGGATCTTGCTGTGTAATTTCTTAAAAATGCATGTGAATTTACAATTTTATCAATAATTTCAATTAAAAAATAAAAATAGTAAAAACAAATTTAAAATTGTGATGTTCCCACAAATATACCTAAGATATCATTACCTTTTATTATACATTCAAAGAATACATAAATACATTCATAGGGATCAAGATTGTGCAACAACTGTCATCCACAAAATGTTGCTTTTGCTTTTCATGTTATTGTTTTCTAATATTAAGCACCACTTTTGTTCCATGGAGACAGTATGTGTGTGAGGCTTGTCTACAGAAAACAAAATGGGAAAATGCATAGGAAAGTCACCAAAAAAAAAAAAAAATTATCTGCCTTCTGAGATCTTCAGAGGTAAACTTGACCCTAATTTAATTCATTAAACAAAAAGAACATACACTAGCCCTCAATCTGTATATGTGAATAAACAAAACATCGTTGTCCATATTAATAAACTTTATACTGAGTCTGCACCCAACGATTTAAATACAAAAGTTGATAGCCAAACAGAATATTTCAAATCTGGTCATATGCCAACTCATAATAATCTTTGGAGCCTGTGAAAAATGCAGAATCTCAGTCAAGACTCAAAATTTCTGTATTGGAATCTCTCAGGATGGGGCTGAGTATTCCCCATTTATATAAAATTTCTATGTAGTGTTGCTATACAACAGAAACTTCAGAACCACTTATGTGAACATTTGAATTATCTCTGTTGGCTATGACAATTTACAAAATTAATTCAACTATAGTGAGCACTTCATATATATTTCACACTTTAAAATTGAAAAATCCATTCCCCTTATAGGGTGCCTGTGTGGCTCAGTCGTTAAGCGTCTGCCTTCAGCTCAGGTCATGGTCCCAGGGTCCTGGGATCGAGTCCCGCATCAGGCTCCCTGCTCAGCAGGAAGCCTGCTTCTCCCTCTCCCACTCCCCCTGCTTGTGTTTCCTCTCTCGCTGTGTCTCTCTCTCTCTCGTTCTGTCAAATAAATAAAAATCTTTAAAAAAAAAAGAAAAATCCATTCCCCTTTAATCTGATAGGTTATTTTGTGTCTAACTGCATACAGGTGAAGACCTATGTGTGGCCATGGAAGACCATTAAAGCTACTATGATGTTTAGCCCCTAGGCGAACTTAAGAAAAATTCAAGGGACAACAGGATTTGAAAAAATCAAAAAACAATAAAAGTTCATTGATCGCTTTTCATCTTTATGAAAAAAACACACACACAGAAACAAAAACTTTTGTTTCATTTGTATTAGTACAAAATATTATGCATGTAAAAAAATCATTATGTATGAGATACATCATTTTGTTCCTAGTAATGTCTGGTTCATGATCAAGTTCAATATATATATAACTAAATAAATGAGATCTCTGAAGCATAATATGCTAGGTAGACAGAGCTTAAAAGATATTTTCTAAAGTACCTTTGAACCAAGGCCTTGGTATAATTAGGTTTTCCTACTGGCAATCACACTAATAATCTGAGGGAGATGTCTAATTTCAGTGTCTTTTCACATCCCCAAACTATTTTGAGATCACCTGATTTTAACCCGTATCCAGAGCTGTCTTGCTGGGCTAATGGAGAGTCATGTGGTACACATCAGGGGGTAGTTAAATACGGTTGCTCCTGCTGCTTCTCTCATTGCCCAATTTCCTGACTGACTCTTCGAAGTTATAGCTCATGGAATCCTGGAACTGGGCACACCAGGGCACTTGATCAGACAAACACGATTTCCCGGACCCAGAAGTCACATCGCAGCTCTAGCTCAAACCAAAGACCTGCCAAACTCCTGGGATGAGTTAGCCTAGAGGATTTTAAATAGCTTCAGGAAATGCAAAACTTCCTGTCGATTTGAATAGTTCCTGTCACTTTTTAGAACACCTGGCACTCAAATATTTAAATGACAATTCCAGTTTTAATTTGAAGGAACCTAACAATAAGTTCTTTCTACTCCCATAGTACTTTAAGTCTGACTTTTCTTTAATTTTCTAAAAATGCAGATTTGGGAAATGAAATTAGCAATGCAAGGTGAACCTAGTGTGAATTTTACTGAAGATTATGCAAATGCAGGAAATTATAATTCTATCAGGATGTCATTACATGTGTCTACTTAGACACACATTTTCTGCTATGTTTAAGTTAAACAAAACACTAAATGACTATGTAGTATGACATCTCATTAATATGTTTCCATTCACATCTGTGCCTTTAGTATAAAAAACAACTGCTTCAGTGATAAGAGATTAGGTCCTTTAATTAGAAACAAATGACAAATCACTGTTAACCCCATGTGATGCTTTCTAAAACTTCCATCAAATATTCCTCTTAAAACATTATTAAACACAAGTTCCCCAGATCTACTTCCTAGAAAGTGCCATTTAACAAAACCCAGGCAGGATGTTAATACTGGGGCCGAATTACAGGTTGCCAAAGCATTTCCTGTGAGGGGATTGACAGGGGATCATTTTGTTATGGGGCCACCTCCAGTGTGTTGTGACAACCACTCATTACACCTCTGAGCACAGCACTCAGCTGTAGGTTCTACAAGATGCAAATAGCTCCAAATGGGTTCAATTTAGACCGAGTGGATAATGTATCATTCACTTCTCTAAGGTAGAAGCTTTTAATTTTCCAAGAACAAGGAAGAGAAGAACATTGCAGTTTCTGGAAATAAAGATTTAGTTAACCAACTACTCCTGAGAAATGGAGTCACAATAGCAATATCTGTTACATTATAAATAAAAACACTTCACCTGCCTTGTTTCCCCCTGGCCCAAACCAAAACACCAAGTGGTCAAGTGAGCATCACCTCTCAATAAATATAATTATCCACTTACGAGCTCAATGTCAAAAACTAGTAACCTCTAAGTGATGGTAGGTTTTTGTCTTACAAAAGGAACTGCTTACAAAGCTACTATAGTTAATTATTATAATACTCAAAAAGTGTTTAAAACACATTTTGATATAGAAAAAAATCATGGAAAGCTTTACACAGTTGGACTTTAATATTTTAGTGTGCTAGCTTTTATACCCCTCTGTGATTTTACTCCCACTGTTCTATTACTGACTTCAGTAAGTGTTGCTAACAACGGAATGCAGCAAGTCCCTACTACCAGCTATTTAGAAGAGAGGTATGCTAATATGGATTGGAAAAAGTCAATAAGCCCATTTAAGAGTCCTGTGTTTAACAAAGCCACAGGAGAAGCCAGGGAGCTACAAAACAGGACTGTGTGAAAAGATGGCTGTTTTCTGCTATGAGTACATTAGTGAGCAGAACGCTCTCTGCTCTAAATTGTCAGCATCACTCTAGCCGTGATTACTAAAATCTGGATGTTAACGTCCTTTGTTTTGAGCACTCTACAAAGAATTTAATTAAAGAAAATTTGTTATTCTTTATTCCTAAAATTAAGCTTTAAAGATTATTTTCCAGTAAAGACAGTTTGTGTGTATACTATATATATTTCTATTGTAAATATACTTAAATATACTTACATTCATAGAGAGAGGAGAGAATAGTTTGACATGTGATCTCAGGAAACACTGGTAGGAGAGAGCAAAACTGGCACAAGGAACAGAAGGCAGTCACTAAAGTATGCATTATGAAGCAAGATGTTTACTTCTGCTGAGAAACTCTGGGGCTTGGTGTTTTGTACCTCGGGCCCATGGGGCAAGGTAGCCTGGCATTGACAGACTTATTTCCATCAGTCATAGGCTGGCTGCTCTTCCTAGAGTAGAATAATTCTCCAGCAATTAGATACTTAAGTTAAAAAAAAAAAATCAAAAGAGAGGGACTTGGATTTATACTACTATCCCTCCCTTCTTTAGAACTCTCTTAGTCTATTTGGGCTGCTGTAACAAAATACTATAGATGGGGTGGCTTCCAAACAACAGATACTCCTTTCTCACAATTCTGAAGGCTGTCAAATCCAGGATCAAGGTGCCAGCAGATTCAACGTCTATAAACTCGTTTCCTGGTTTATAGACAGTCGTCTTCTTGCTGTGACCACACACAAAGGAAGGGGCAAAGGCGCTCTCTGCAGCATTTTATAAAGGTACTAGTCTCCTTCATGGGGGCTCCACCCTCATGATTTAATCATCTCTCAAGGGTCCAATCTCCTAATTCCATCACACTGAGGGTTAGGATTTCAATATAAAAGTGTTAAGGCATCACAAACATTTAGTCTACAGCAGTAATGGAATGCATAATTTTTATTTAGTCATGGAGATTTCTGGACAAATATATTCCCCAGTCACTTCTGACCATGTTTTATCTAACGAGATGTCTTTGTCAAAAACTGATCTCCATGCTTCAGAGTCAAAATATAACATGAAGACAGAGTTTGGGATAAAGAGGAACAATAGCTTTATTGCTTTGTAGGGCAAAGGCGGCTACAGGAGGCTGCGGCCTTCAAAAAACTGCAAGCTTGCCGGAGGGGCTTGGGGTTTTACAGGGAAATACAGGATCTAGCTGGTTTTGATAAGAATTATGTACTTGTTGCCAGTCTCCTTTGTCAAATCTTTAGGGTGCTACAGGATTCCTGAAACAAAAGGGTAAGAAGGGAGGAGGGGAGATTTGCAGAAGAGAGGATAAAGGTTATATTAAAATTGAGCTTCCATGCATTAGTGCAGCCATTTCTGATTTTTGTTCAACTTTATGCTTTTAAGTGGTTTCATAATCAGAAGTGTTTGTGCAACTTCTGAGCACTGGTCTTAAAGGGAAGAATTTCTCTTTCTTCGATTTGGCTTCCCTTGTACTAGCTGGAATGGGGACCTAAAGGCTGGAGCTCTAGCAGTCATCTTGGACCATGAGGATAAAATTTTCTGATAAGAAGAACTACATTCCAGAAAATTTATCTCTATACTTCCTTCAAATGTGAAAGAAATACACTTATATCAGAGTATTTTCTTTAAGCTTTATAGATTCCTTTTTTTCTAAGTTTAATATACAAGAGAAAAACCCAGAAGTAATCAAAATACTTGAGAAGGGAAATGTGACCTGCCAGGTTTTAACAGTTCTATAAAACTGTTAATTAAGAGAGTTCAATATTAATGCAGGTTAAAAAATTGAACAAACTTGTTAATACATAAACTCATACAATATATATGCATTTGTATGTGTGTGTATATATACACACACACATATGTACATATATGTGTACATATGTACACACATAATGTAATAAGGCTGCAATTGCAGATCACTGGTAGAAATAATGCAAAATGGAAAAATACAAATAAACCCCTACCTCTAAAAATCTACTCTAGTTGAATCAAAAACTGACATGTAGAAGGATGATTTTATTTTATATATATATTCATTTTATATATCTATTATATGTTATTAATATATATTTATATTAATAAAATATATTTTAAAATATATCTTTGTATATAATAATATTTATAAATATATGTATATGCAATATATTATAATATATTATTGTTAGTATATTTTTATTATTTATTATGTATTTATAATTTATTATGTATTATAGATTTTATTATAAATATAAAATATATATGTGTACTAATGACCTTGAGCTAATTTCTAAACAAGATACAAAACCCAATAATTATAGATAAGCATTTCTATTTATCAAAATTTACATAAATAGATATTTTTTAAATAAGCAGATATTTGCCATACCAAACAATAAAGATTAGTACCCAGGTCACTCTTCTATATTAATAAAAAATAATTCCACCCATTAGGAAAATTGGTAAAAATATAAAAAAGACATTTCATGGAAAAGGAAAAAGTAATCAATAAATATATGGAAAGGTGCTTAATGTCATTAATCAAAGATATGCAAATTAAAACTACAATAATAAACCCCATTATCAAAAGTTTAAAAGTTGGACCACTCAAACAAGTGGAAGTGTAAATTGAAGCTACCATTTTGGAAAACAATGTGCAATACCTAGTAAAGTGGAAGAATGATATTCTTGGTTCTTTTTAATTTATTGCTACATATGTATCATAAAGAAATTCTTGCTCAGTGTACTAGAAGATATGTTTAAGAATGTTCATAGCAGGGGCGCTTGGGTGGCTCAGTCATTAAGTGTCTGCCTGCGGCTCAGGTCATGATCTCAGGGTCCTGGGATCCAGCCCTGCATCGGGCTCCCTGCTAGGCAGGAAGCCTGCTTCTCCCTCTCCCACTCCCCCTGCTTGTGCTCTCTCTTTCACTGTCTCTCTCTCTCTCTCTCTGTCAAATAAATAAATACAATCTTTTAAAAAAGGCTGTTCATAGTGGTATTTTTAAATAACAAGGAAGAGGAGATCATCAACAGGATAATAGATAACTATTGATGCAGTCATACCATAAAATATTATAGAGAAACAGATAAACTATAGTCACATACAGCAACATATATCTTTAAATATAATACTGGGCAAGAAGAAATAGCAAAAGAATACATATAGTATGATTCTATTTATTTAATGTTCAAAAAAAGACAAAAAAAACACAACAACCCAGATTTCCACTTCTGCCCATAAATTATTAACTGTAATCATTCCATCATAAAAACTAAAAACAGTATAAAATATATGGAACTCTTTCTACAGATATTTGACAAGAGGCTGCAAAGAACTATGATTCCTTAGGAAAAGGCAACAAACCAGGTGAACCATACAAATATCCCAGGTTCCTAACAAGATTCAGCTTTCAGACCATATCACAGAAAGAGAAAACCAAACAGAACCTGGTAGTCTCACTGAGGTGAAGAAACAGATCTAGGTTTCAGAGAGGCTGAGAAGAAAAAGTTACAGAGAAAAATATTGAAAATAATGAAACTAAAGAGCAGGAGAACATTTCTTCTGAAATGTTCAGAAGAACCTCGTTGAGTGTCTTTGGCTCTTAACTAGTCTGGACATGTGTGGTATAAAACCCCACAAAACTTAGATAAACCTAGTGATTCTTGGCACCAAAGAAAGGCTAGGAACACTTCTATCACTAGACAGAAGGGTGAAACCTCATCAAAAAATTAAACATTGGCTAGAATCCTCAGAAGCATTTTCCACTAACAGTTAAATTAGCTCCAGAATAAATGCTGCACTATACTTTCCCTAGTAAAGCTTAAAAAAGAAGCCTCAAAAGGATCACACTGATCCATTAATAAGTTAACTGCATGCAAGAACAAAACTTAACACTTTTTAAAGGACTATTACAAACTTCGGCATTCAACAATATAATTTTTGAATGCCTGGCATCTAAAAAAATATTACTAGGCATATGAAGAAGCAGGGGAAAAAAAACAGTTAATAAAAAAAGACCCAGAAATTAGAGAGAGGATAGAAAAAGGAGACAAGAATCTTAACCACTACCATAAAGGTTATAAGAAGATGTAAAGGACAATATGGATATAAAGAGGAAAGAGAATAAAGATACAAAACACTCAACTAAAGATGAAAATAAATATATTAAATAGAAAACCCACTGGATGGGATTAACAGAAGTTTAGACGCTGCAGAAGGAAAGAGTAATCTGAATTTGACATAATCATAGAAATTATTCAAAATGAAACAGAGGAAGACAAACACTGGCAAAACAATAAATGAGGCATTAGAGATCTGTAAGGGCTGTGCTGGTTTTCTATTGCTGCAATACAAATTATCACAAATGTAGTGGCTTAAACAACATGAATTCATTATCTTAAAATTCTATGGATTAGAAGTAAAACACTGGTTTCACTGGGCTACAATTAAGATGTAGGTGGGGCTACATTCCTCTAAAGGCTTTAGAGTAGAATCTCTTTCCTTGCCTTTTCTATTTTCTAGAAGTCACCCACATTCCTTGGCTTGTGGCCTCTTTCTTCTATTTTTAAGCTATCAACAGTGGGTTGAGCACGCATGTCATATCTTTCTGACCCTCTTTAACGGTCACATCTTTTTCTTTGACCACAGCCAAGAAAGGTTCTCTGCTCTTAAGGATCGGTGTGAAATCTGGCCCACTCAGGTAATACAGGACAATCTTTCCATCTTGATGTCCTGAACACAATCATATCTGCAGTCCCTTTTACCATGTAAGGTAACATATTCAAAGGTTCCAAAGATAAGGATGAGATAATGGCAGGGCAACATTATTCTGAGAACCACAGGATCCAAAAAGAAGTAACTTAATACATGGATAACTGGGGTTGCAGGAGGACAGATGGAAGATAAAGGATATTTGAAGAAATAATCATCATAATTTTTTGAAATTTGAGGAAAACCAGAAATCTGTGTATCCAAAAATCTCATTAAAATTCAGGTAGAATAAATAAAAAGAAAACCATCTAAAGACATATCAAAAATCAAATTCCTATGTACAGTGACAAAGAGAAAATCTTAAAAACATCCAGAGAAAAAAGAAACATTGTATACACATGACAAAGATAAAAAATAACAGCAAACTTTTTTCCTGAAACTGCCTGGCTAAATGTAATGGAGTAACATATTTAAATACTGTGGAATGAACAATTGTCAAACTAGAATTCTATACTTAACAAACTATCAAAAATGAAGACAAAATGATTTCTTTTTCAGAAAATAAAAGCTGAGAGAATTCATGACCAGCTTATTGAACTATAAGAAATGTTTAAAGGGAATCCTTCCAGCAAAAGGAAAATGATACCAGATGGAAATGTGAATCTACGTAAGAACTAAGAGGACCACACATGGCAAATAAATGGTAACACATGCAAAACACTTTCTTTCATTTTAACCACTGTGAAAGATAATTAACTAAATTAAAAAAAATAAAAGCAATGTATTTTAAGTTTTATAACATCTATAGGTAAATACGTTATATGACAAAAACACAAAGGAGAGGAGAAATAAAAGGGAGGTACACTGTTGAAAGTTCTTACACTCTTTGTGAAGTGGTATGATAGTTTAAAAGAAAAAATTGAGAATTGGTCTTGTCAAATTTAGGGTACCACTGAAACCAAACAGGGAGGCATAGACAATAATCCAATAGTGGAGATAATATGTAATCATAAAACACTCAAATAATCCAAAAGAAGGAAAAGTAAGAAAGAGTATAGCATATAAATAGAAAACAAATAACAAAATGGTAGATTTAAATATTACCATATCAGCAAATGCATTAAATGAAAATTATTTAAATATTTCAAATAAAGGACAGAAATTTTCAGATTAAATAAAAAAAGAGACTAAGCTATATAGCTATATACAATATTTATGCAAAATATATGCAAAGATGAACTTAATACTAACATTTGTTAAAAATAACAGGTTGGAAAAAACATACTGCATAACTACTAGTCAAAAGAAAGCTGAAAAGTCTATCATAATATTAGAAAAGTAAGTTTCAAGAAAAAATATTAATAATAGTAAAATTGTCATAATGAAAAAGGGATCAATTCATAAAAAAGACATAACAGTGCTACTTGTGTATGCACTTCAATATCAGTCAAAAAAACGTGAATAAAAACTGATAAAACACAAGAACTATAACTGACAATTATAGTTTGAAATTTCAGCACTCTTTTCCCAGGAAGTGGTAGGACATGCAGTCAAAAACCAAGTAATAATAGAGAAACTCTGTACAATGCATCAATTTGACATCATTGACATTTTAGAACACTAAACCCACAACAGCAGAATATACATCATTAACAAGTAAACATGGAATATTGAGAAAGATAAACCATATTCTGGGACATAAAGCAAGGCATATAATGTATGCTCCCTGACCACACTGAGTACAAAAAGAAAAAGAGAAAGAGAAAAAGAAGAAAAAGAAAAAGAAAAAGGAAGGGAAGGGAAGGGAAGGAAAGGAAACTTTTAAAATCAATTTTTTTAAAGATTTTATTTATTTATTTGTCAGAGAGAGAGCACAAGCAGGGGGAGCAGCAGCCTCCCTGCCAAGCCAGGAGCCTGATGCGGGACTCGATCCCTGGACCCCCGGGGTTCATGACCCAAGCTGAAGGCAGTTGCTTAACTGACTGAGCCACCCAGGCATCCCTAAAATCAATTTTAAAAAGATGTCATGACAATCCACAAATATATGGCAATTGTATAATGTACTTCTAAACAAACCAAGTGTCAAATAAGGAAGTTAAATATTTTAAATTAAAATAAAAACATAATATATCGAAATGAGCAGATTGAAATAAACAATTAGTTTGCTCGGGCTGCCTTAAGTACCACAGACTAAGTGGCTTCAAGTATTTTCGCACAGTTTTAGAGGGTAGAAGCCTGAGATCAAGGTGCTGACAGAGTTGGTTTTCTTTCAAGGCCTCTCTCTTTGGTTTGTGGATTGTGGGAAACAGAACACCACAATGACCACTGGTGCATGTTCGCTCAGACTCCGAGATCTCTGAGAAAACTCAAGATTGCAGGGTTAAAAATAACCCGAAAGGATCAGAGTTGAAATGCCCTTGGAACGTGTGTGGTCAGTTCTAAAGTACGCAGCAGATGTTTTGTAGATAGGAAGGCAGCTGTAAACAGCACACTGGGCACTCCCGTCTCTGTTCCCTTGTCCTGTAAATTCTGTTTTAAAGATTCCTACGTGCTTGACTAATCCTGTATACATGGAGGAATGTGCCTTACTACGTCCCTGCTATAAATCATTATAGATCTATATCGCTGTAGAAGGTATATAAGAGTATGGAAAATAAACCTCGGCACCTCGGGCTGTCAGCTCAGGGTCCCCTGTGCCTCGCTCTACTGTCGTCTCTTTTTCTCAGTTCCTTCGCCACCCCAGGTCCCCAACTCTCAGAGGTCGACAGTGGATGGCCATCTTCATGTTCATGTGGACTTCCCTCTGTGCATGTCTACCACTCGGACGCCAATTAACAGTATATGATTTTTTTCCCCTACCACCAAGCAGTTCTTAGAGACCAACTAACTCATCCTACAATTCAACAAAATTCTGACACTACCTAGAGATAGTGTCAGATCACACAGGGTAAGTGCTCAATCCTAGAAGACCTCCCCCTCCCTTCCTCCCTCTCTTCAGAAACCAATTGCAAGTCCAGGCTGTCACATGTGCTTCTGGACAGACTGCCTATAGACTGGAAGTTTCAGTGACCCCCCCCCCCTTAGGTTTCATTAATCTGCTAGATCAGCTCACATTACTCAGAGAAACATTTTACTAACTAGATTACCAGTTTATTATAAAAGGATACAACTCAGGAACAGCCAGATATAAGAGATATGTAGGGAATGTATGAGGAAGGAATGAGGAGCTTCCCATACTCTCTCTGGATGTGCTACTCTCCCCAAATTTCCACATGTTCACAAACTCAAAAGCTCTCCAAACCCTGATTTTGGGGGTTTTATAGAAGTTTCATTACATAGATATGATTGATTAATCATTGGCCATTGGTGATTGAACTCAATCTCTAGCCTCTCTCCCCTCCTTGGATGTCAGGAAGGTGAGACTTGAAGTTCCAACCCTTTCATGCCAGTGGTTGGCACCCCTACTAACCAGCCCCAATCCTTGGGTTTTTTACAAAAATCACCTCACAAAGTAATCTTTTATCACTCTCATCACAGGAAATTTTAAGAATTTTAGGAGCTCTGTGCCAGGAACAGGAATGAAGACCAAATATATATTCTTATTATAAATCACAATATCACAATGTCTGTGTTCTAATTTCCTCTTCTTATTAGGGCATATTTTATTGGATTTGGGTCTACCCATATGATTTCATTTTATGTTAATAACCACTTTAAAGGCCCCATCTCCAAATACAGTCACATTCTAAAGTACTGGGTTTCAGAATTTCACCATATGAATTGTTCAGGGATGGTAGTGGGGACATATTAAACCCTTAACATAATGCTTACATTAAAAAAGGAGAACTTCTAAAAGCAACAATCTGAGCTTCCATTTTAAGAAATTAGGAAAGAAAGAGCATATTAAAAATAAAGTAAGCAGGTTGCCTTTTAGTCTTGTTGTTTGTTTCTTTTGCTGTGCAGAAGCATTTTATCTTGAAGTCCCAATAGTTCATTTTTGCTTTTGTTTCTCTTGCCTGCAGAGACCTATCTAGTAAGAAGTTGCTATGGCCAATGTCAAAGAGGTTGTTGCCTATGTTCTCCTCTAGGATTTTGATCATTTCCTAAAAGGCAACCTTTGGAATGGCAGAAGATATTTGCAATGACATATCTGATAAAGGATTAGTATCTAAGTAATTTGAATAGCTATATAGACAGATCAATTGACAGATATTTTATTGAAGTACAGCTGACATACAATATTATGTTAGTTTCAGGTGTGCAACAGAGTAATTTGACATTTATATACATTACAAAACAACCACCATGTTATCATCTGTCACCATACAGTTATTACAATATTATTGATGATATTTCCCAAGTTGTACTTTACATGTCCATGACTATTTTATAACTAGAAATTTATACTTTTTTTCTCTTTAAGATTTTATTTATTTGAGAGAGAGAATGAGAGAGAGCACAAGAGGGAAGAGGGTCAGAGGGAGAAGCAGACACCCTGCTGAGCAGGGAGCCTGATGTGGGACTTGATCCCAGGACTCCAGGATCATGACCTGAACTGAAGGCAGTCACTTAACCAACTGAGCCACCCAGGCGCCCTAGAAATTTATACTTCTTAATCTCCTTTAACTATTTCACATATCCACTTACTCCCCAGATCCCCTTTGACAACCACCAGCTTGATATCTGTATTTATGAAACTGTTTCTGTTTTGTTTTGTTTTTTAAATTCCATATATAAGCAAAATCATATGGTATTTGTCTTTTTCAGTCTGATTATTTCACTTAGCATAAAATACTCTATGCCCATCCATGTTGTGGCAAATGACAAGATTTTACCCTTTTTAATGCTGAGTAATATTCCCTTGTATATATATATTTTTTACAGATTTTATTTATTTCAGAGAGAGACAGCACAAAATAGAGAGACAGCACAAGCAGGGGGGAGGGACAGAGGGAGAGGGGGAAGCAGACTCCCCAGTGAGTAGCGAGCCCAGTGCAGGACTCAATCCCCGGACCCTGAGATCATGACCTGAGCCAAAGACAGACTCTTAACTGACTGAGCCACCCAGGCGCCCCTCCCTTGTATATTTATACACCACATCTTCTTTATGCATTCATCTACTGATGGACATCTAGGTTGCTTCCATATCTTGACTATTACAAATAATGCAATGAACATAGAGGTGCACGGATCTTGTTAACTTAATGTTTTCATATTCTTCAGATAAATACCCAGAAGTGGATTTGCTAGATCATGTAGTATTTCTATTTTTAATTTTTTGAGGAACTTCCATACTGTTTTCCATAGTGGCTGCACCAATTTACATTCCTACCAACAGTGCACAAGGGTTCCCTTTTCTCCACAACCTTGTCGATATTTGTTATTTCTTGTCTTTTTGAGAATAGCCATTCTGAGTGGTGTGAGATGATACCTCATTGAGGTTTTGATTGGCATTTCCCTGATGATTAGTGATGCTGAACATCTTTTCATTTGTCTGCTGTCCATCCGTATGTCTTCCTTAGAAAAATATCTATTCAGATCCCCTACCCACTTTTTAATTCACTCCCTCCCCTCCCTTCTCTTCCTTTCAATATTGAGTTGTAGGAGTTCTTTATATATTCTGGATATATCATATGCAAATATGTTCTGCCATTCAGTAGGTGGCCTTTTCATTTTGTTAATGGTTTCCTTCTCTGTGCAAAAGATTTTCAGTTTGCTATAGTGGCAATTGTTTATTTTTGCTTTTGTTGCTTTTGCGTGAGAAAGACATATCCCTGTCTAAGACTGATAGTCAAAAGTTCACTGCCTATGATTTCTTCTAGGAGTTTTATGATTTCAAGTCTCACATTCAAGTCTATGATCCATTTTGAGTCTATTTTTGTATATGGTATGAGAACATGGTCCAATTTCATTCTTTTGCATATAGCTACTTTTCCAACACCATTTATCAGAGAAATTTTTTCCCATTGTATAGTCTTGCCATCTTTGTCAGAGATTAATTGAATACATAAGCATGGTTTATTTCTAGGTTCTCTATTCTGTTCCATTGATCTACGTGTCTGTTTTTTGGTTTTTTGTTTGTCTGTTTTTTGCCAGTACCATACTGTTTTGATTACTACAGTTTTGTAGTATATCTTGAAATCTGGGAGATTTGTTCTTCTTTCTCAAGATTGCTTTGGCTTTTTGGGGTCTTCTGTGTTTCCACACAAATTTTAGGATTCCTTATTTTGAGAAAAATGTTATTGGTATTTTGATAGGAGTTGCAGTGAATCTGTAGATTGCTTTGTGTAGTATGGATATTTTAATAATATTAATTCTTCCAATCCATGAGCGTGGTCTATTTTTCCATTTGTGTCATCTTCAATTTCTTTCATCAATGTCTTAAAGTTTTTAGAGTTCAGGTCTTTTACCTCTTTGGTTAAATTTATTCTTTGGTATTTTATTCTTTCTGATGTTATTGTAAATGGAACTGATTTTTTTTTAATATCTCTTTCTGATAGTTCATTATTAGTATATAGAAACCTAAATAATTTCTGTATATTAATCTTTTTTATCCTTCAACTTTAGCCGATCTATTTATTAATTATTTTCATGGAGTCTTCAAGGTTTTTTATATGTATTATCATGTCTTCTGCAAATAGTGACAGTTTTACTCCTTCCTTACAAATTTGTATGCTTTTTTTGTTTTGTTTTTTCTTGTTTGACTGCTGGTAAGGACTTCCAGTACTATGTTTAATAAAAGTGGTGAGAGTAGACATCCTTGTCTTGCTCCTGATCTCATAAGAAAAGCTTTCAGCTTTTCACCATTGAAAATATGATGTCAGCTGAGGGTTTGTCATATATGTCCTTTATCATGTTGAGGTACATTCCCTCTATACCCACTTTGTTGAGAGTTGTTGTCATAAATGGACATTAAATTTTGTCACTTTTTTTTTATCTCTTGAGTTGATCATCTGATTTTTTTCCTTCACTTTGTTAATGTGGTATGTCACATTGATTCATTTGCAGATATTGAACCATTCTTGCATCCCTAGAATAAATCTCACTTGATTGTGGTATATGGTCCTTTAATATATCATTGAATTCATTTGGCTAATATTTTATTCAGGATTTTTGCATCTATGTTCATCAGGGATACTGGGCTCTAATATTTTTTTTGTGTCTGTAGTGTTTGCATCTAGTTTTGATATCAGGAAAATCTGACCCTGTAGAATAAATTTGGAAACATTCTTTCCTCTTCTATTATTTGGAATACCCGAGAAGGATAAGTATTAACTTTTCTTTAAACATTTGGTAGGGTTTGTCTATGAAGCCATCTGTTCCTAGACTTGTTTTGGGAATTCAACATCACAAATCATTATGGAAATGTGTATCTAAACCACAGTGATATCACTTCACACTGCATAGAATGACTTTTATTAGGAGAAGTAGGAAATAAGTTTGGGTAGGATGTGGGGAAATTGGAAGTGGAAGTGTAAAATACTATAGCCACTGTGAATAACAAAAAGGGGATCTCTTTAAAAATTTAAACATAAAATTACCATATGGTTCAGTAATTCAATTTCTGGATACCTAGCCAAGATAATTTAAAGCAAGGACTCAAACAAATATTTGTACACCCATGTTAACAGCAGCATATTCCCAATAGCCAAAGGGTAGAAATAACCCAAAAGTTCACTGATGGATGAATGGATAAGAAAATGTGGTATAGATATTAATGGAATATTAGTCTTAAAAAAGTGTGTTGCAACATGGATTAACCTTGAAGACATCATTCTATGTGAAATCAGTCAGACATAAAAGTACAAATATTATATGGTTTCATTTAAATGAGGTATGTAGAATATTTAAGTTAACAGAAACAGAAAGTAGAGTGGTCATTGCCAGAGTCTGGGGGAAGAAAGAATGGAGAGCTATTGTTAAATGATCATAGAATTTCAGTTTGGGAAAATGAAAGAGTTCCAGAGATGGTTGATAGGGATGATTGTACAACAATGTGAATATACTTAATATCACTGAATGTAGACATAAAGTGGAAATTTTATGATTTTATATACTACTACCATAAAAATAATCAATCCAAAGATTCAATCTATAGATTCAATCATATCCATACAGGATATTTTTGCTAGAAATTTAAAAACTTATTCTAAAATTAACATGAAAATGCAAAGGATCTAGAATACTCAAACAAAGAAGAATAAATTTGGAGTATTTCATTTATAAAATTACTATAAAGCTATAATAATCAAGTTAAGGTGGTATAGTATAAAGATAAACATATAAATCATTGAAACAGAAGACAGAATCTGGATATTTATGAAAAAGGAGCCAAGGAATTCAATGGAAAAAATGATAGTAAATTCAAAGAATTTGAATTTATGGAAATCAAAAGTGCTTAGAAGAACTAGATATCTATATGGACAAAGGAAATAAACCTTGACCTTTATCTTGAACCACATAAAAGAATTACTTCAAATGAATCATGGATCTAAACATAAACACTAAACCTATATAACTTCTGGAAGAAAACAGAAGAATAAATGTGACCTCAGAGAAAGCAAATATTTCCAAGATAAGATAAAAAAAAAATTAACCACAGAGGAAGAAAAGCCAATAGGACTTTCTCAAAAGTAAAATAAACTTCTGCTATTTTAAAGATATTATTGAGAATATGAGAAGGCAAGGAAAAGACTGGGGGAAAATAATTGCATTGCACATAATTGATAAAATACTTTTATCCAGAATATATTAAAGAAAAACTCCTAAAACTCAGTAATAAAAAGACAAACAACATGGCTAAAATAAAATGCACAAAAGATTTGACTTCATAAAGTAAATATATAAATTATACAAAAATATCATAAAATATGCTAAATGTCATTAGAACTAGTTGATAAAATGAAATTAAAATCTCAGTTAGATATCACTACAAACCCAACAGAATGGTTAAAATAAAAAAGACTACTAAGATAATGCTAACTGCTGCCAAGAATTTAGAGTAACTGAAACACTTATACATTGTTGACAGAAGGCAAAATGGTACAGACACTGTGGAAAACAATTTTTTGTTTTGTATTTTTTTAAGTTAATCTTGTATTTGCCATGCTACTCAGCAAAACCCCTCCTAGGTATTTACCCAAGAGGAATAAAAACATATGTTCATACAACAAATAGTGTGAAAATATTCATAGCATCTTTATTCATAATAGCTAAGCTGAAATAATCAAAGTGTCTATCAACTAACAAATGGAAAAATGAATAGTATATCCATACAGTGGAAAAATACTAAACACTTTAAAAAATGAACTACTGATAAACACAATATGAATGAATCTCAGAAGTGTTACATTAAGCAAAAGAGGCCAGACATGGAAGGCCATAACCTGAATTAGTCCATGCATATGATATTCTAGATATGGCAAAAGTAGAATGACAGAAATTTAATCAAAGGTTGCCAGAGTCCATAAGGGAGCAGAAGATTATTGACAGAGAGGCTCAAGAAAATTTTTCATGGTGAAAGATAAATTCTACATCCTGACCTAGTATAATATATTGAATATACCAATCAAAACTCAGCAAAGTATAAACTTAAATTGGGCAATATGCCTTGATAAAGCTGATTGAAAATAAGCATGTTGTTTTTAATACATATAAATGTGGCAAAATTAAAAAAGAATGCAGGTATTAATTAACACAGATGCAGAGTAGCAGTAAGTGGGACTGAGGAAGGGATGCAGAAAGTCTTGGTAATTTCCTATTTATTTAATCTGGGTACCGAGCACATAGAAACTCATTTATTTTTTATTTATTCATTTGTATGTTTATGATTAATTATGCCACAGGATCATGTTATATACTTTCTTTTGTAAATATGGTATACTTAACAGTAAAAAATAAAAAACAGAAAACTAAAATAAAAAAAGATTAAATAACTGTCTATGAATGTATCATACAACCATATAGCATTATTTAAAGAAACAAAAATTTTCAATAAGAGAGTAGTACCTCCAAAAGGTGTTTTAGTGGAAAACATGGTATGGCAAATGTAGTACTACTCTTAGAAGCTCGATTCTAGTAAGATTTTCTTAAATTCCGCTAAGAGTATGAAAGAAGGAAGAGAAAGCACAAATCTTACAAAAGGTTCTGTTTAAAAAAAGGGGAAGTAAAGTATGAAAGAAAAATATTACCTGCCCAATGTTTTTGTTTATTCAGAAAAACATAGGTCTATAATAGCAAAGTACCATCAACTTATAATTCAATCTGATTGTGTAAGTCTATATGTGTTTTAGAAAGATTCAGGTTACCGTAATTCTGAACTTTCTAAAATTAGTTTACAATTGCCTGGCATTAGAGTTTTCTTCCATCCCACCCCATAATAGGATGTATAGATAAATGGAATAAAGACATGATTAATGATATGTATATCTCTAAATCTCATGGTTATTTATTCAGTGTTTCTCAATACCCTTTATTTATATCATTAATGACTACTATTAAAGATATCCAGATATAAAGATCTCCAAATCTTTGTATCCACATTATAGTTGATCTTATTAAAACAAAAAGACAAAAACAAAAAACAAAAAACAAAACAATTTAGTCATATCAAATAGACCCAAAATGGCAAAGAATTTTTGCAAATCTATTTAGAATGACTGCCTCAAGTTCTGTTTTGAGACTGACTCTAGTTCAAGTCTAAGCTTAGGAACAAAAATCTCTTATTAATAGGTTAGGAATGCCCTTGATGGAGTAAGAGAAAGAGACTGTATTTGCAAGGCAATGTCATCTTTAATGTAGGTAGTTATATTACTGAAGTCAACCATTTTAAAAATAATCATTTAAAAAACCTTCCCTAGGGCGCCTGGGTGGCTCAGTCAGTTAAGCGTCTGCCTTTGGCTCAGGTCATGATCCTGGACTCCCAGGACTGAGTTCCAGGATCAAGTTCCGCAGTGGGTTCCCTGCTCAGTGGGGAGTCTGCTTCTCCCTCAGCTTCTACTCCCCGCAACTCAGGCTCTCTCTCTCTCTCAAAAATAAGAAAACTGTTTAAAATTAAATAAATAAATAAATAAATAAATAAATAAATAAATAAATAAATAATAAAACAAACCTTCCCTAGACATCCCCTACTTGTGTAGAAATTTATACAATTGATTCTTACCTAGTAGTGTGATGGAAAATTTGATTTCTTTTTTTCTTTCCTTTTTTCTCTTTTCCTTTCTTTTCTTTCCCTTTCCCTTTTCCTTCCTTTCTTCCTTCCTTCCTTCCTTCCTTCCTTCCTTTTTTGTCCATTCTTCTTCCCCTCCTTCCTTCCTTTCCTTTCATTCCTTCCTTTCTTTCTCCCTCCCTCCTTCCCTGCGGGCCTCCCTTTGTAACCAGATATTGGCTAGTTGATATGAAGCTTACGGTGGATATGGTAAGACAATAAACAGCTTAACAAGCAAGTGCAATAAAAAAGCAATCACAATGGTGGTGAGTATGTAAGGAAAAAATTTCAGGGGCAGGAATGTAAAACAATGTGGTAGAGCCCTCTGGATAGGACTTCAGTGTGAGAAGCAGCCAGATGAAGTATTGCAAGACGGAACAGTCCCTATGAAGGTCCCATGAAAGGAAGAAATTTGAAGATCAGCAGTGTAAAGGAGGACAGTATAATAAAGAGATTTGTCCAAATTTCAGATCTTCTACTAAAGTTTTGTGATCTTGGCTGGAATGTTGAATCTCTTATAAATCTCAATTTTATCACATCACACATTGAGAACAAGGTACTAGGTAATCTCAAAGATTCTTTGAGATTAAAAAAAAATAAAATGTCTTCTATGCTATAAAATAGTCCATCATCTTTAACCTGGTAAATTTATCTGGTAAAAATATGGCCATAGCAGCTGTGATCAGAAGGATTCAGTAAAATTATGGGAATTTGGTGCAGACTTTTTTTTTTTTTTTAGATTTAACTGAAAGGAGCTCTGTGTACTTTAAAGAAAATCAGAGTATGTGGAAAGTAAATACAGCAGAATATAAAAGTCAAGCTTCAGAATCCCGTTCAAGTGATCTGCTACTGTTTACCAGTCAAACAAATGGGTATATGCAAATGTATATTTTTTTCTTAGAATATCATTTTGTAACTTATTTTTTCATTATGATTTACAGAGATTGAAATCTCCACTGGAGTTCAGGATAGAAGGGGTGGGTCATTAGGTTTCTGCCTCAAGGAAATAGGTCTCAGCATGCCACCAGTAGAGCTCAAATAGTGATAATAAGGTCATCAATTATCCTGGCCTGGATATAGTTTGAAACCCTGGGAGGTGAAACTTACACCCAGAAAAAGATAAATTGCCTTTCTATAGGATTAAGCAACATCATCATGGAAGACAGGTGGCTTGACTGTCTGTCCTATATGGTCTAAGAAAATGTCTCAGAAGAAATAAGTAATGAAAACCAACACCTCATCCTCTGAAAAATGGGATTGATTAAATGACCTTATCTAGCACTTATTTCTTGAACACCCAAACATGATTTATTCATGTTGAAATGTATTTTTAATTGCTTATTTAGGTTGCATTTATTGATACATAAACAGGTATAATCTTCATGATAAAAGCACATACAAGCACAATTTAAGGCAAAACAAACAGATCAATACGCAAAATAACTTTCAGAGATACAAATAATGAAAAATTAAACTCATTAAAACAATGAACTCAAACACCATCTTCAAGAGCCACTATCTTAAAACATAACCCCTTAGAGACAGACCAGTTTAAATAAATGAGCTGTACATTCTGCCCTCAAACTCTTCCAGGGCAGAATGGGCAGAATATTCTATAAGGGTCTTGGCAGGAAGGCCAGTTCTCTGGGGATGCGCTCTGGCCAGTGGGATCTGTCCTCAACTAATTAGTTGAGGGGTAGTGATTTCCCAAGGGTGTCATTGTTTCTACACATAAACTCTCAATACTTAGCATCATGACACTTACATTTACTTGACTATTTGCACATGTGAATGATTTACTTATCCTATGTGTCAGTGCACTCTATCCTTAGAGGAATGTTTGGCTTTAATTCTGTCTCATATAGCTAACTTCAAAGGACTGACACTTGCTGGCAAACACACAGAAGTATAATGAAGCCTGCTGGCATGGGCCTGTGATAGCAGAAAGTGAAATTTTCAGGAATTTTCTAAGCCAATTGTTAAACATGACCATTATTAACTGAATTATATAAACATTCAATTAAATAAATTATATTAACAACAAAGGTAATAACTATTCACAACTCATCGATTTCTAATTATTTTACTACATTTCACTACTATTTGTCTTGAGATTATTTCCATCTATTTTATCTATATGTTGGAAATACGTATAATGATGGGCTACTGTGCATCTCCCACCGGCTCTGTGTTCAGTAATTTACCTTAATAGCTTGAAATTGACCCAAGTGTGTACATTCACATGACAAATATCAGCTAACATTTTAAAACAGAGCCCCTCCACCCTTTCCCTTTCCCCTTTCCACACTGCTAGTTGTTAAAGATTAAAAAGCTTGCCATGGCAAACCTGCTTTGCACAATAATTTACCTAGAGACAGAATATCAAAAGATCCTAAATGTTACCTTTGATAATAATACCAACACTAACATAAGGTCACCTAAGCCCTGTATCAAGCAGACATGGATGAAGGGTTGAAGAGTAGAGAGATCTAGCATGTACAGAGAGCTTGCTATATGAAAACTGCTACACTTATATCATGTCCATTGAGCTTCAGAGCAATCAGAAGAAGCATATTCCCATTCTGCAAATGCGTAGATTGAAGTTTATAAAGGCTTACAATATTCTGAAGGTCATCCAGCTAAGAAGTGGCAGAACCTGATTCTTCAACTAGGGCAGAGTTGGTGAGCAAGAACTTCTTTCCACACGCCATATAGAAGATCAGGGTACTTTGCTCTAAACAAAGTCACAAACCTAGGAAACCAGGAACCTCAAATCCTCATTCTATCTCAGAGAATTTGAACATGCATGTATAGGTACATCAGAAAAATCATGACTGGGCAAGCATCATGCAGCTTGCATGAACAGATTAAGTAATGAACAAATACTAAAAGCTCTCGAAGAATGTAGAAGATAAAACAAATGCTAAAGAATTCACCTTCAAACATATTCTATGAGCGAGAGAATGAAATGACAGCAAAAAAAGGTACAGAACTATTCTCATGCCAAAGGGTTTGATGAAAACTGCATTCATTTGCAATTTTTCATTTTCTTCCTACAGTTACATTATACCTGCTATAAACAAAAGAAGATTGTTCATATTGAAATAATGCTGAAAATACCATTCCCTAGGGAGTTGGTATTAATGCCTATCCTTTACTCTTTACAGAATAAGTATGTAGCAAGCATTCATGCTAAATGCCAATGTACTTGGAAAATGACATGTTGATTATCATGTTTGGATATTATTCATTTTATTTATCTTTGAAAATACAAACAAGCAGGCCTATTCTATAAATATTATCTCCATTGGAAATCTACTGCTAATAAAAAATCTACATCTTTTTGGCTACCAAATCCCTGAAATTCATTGTAAACATACAGTACTCATTATAATAACATTTTTTTTCAGTACACACAAAAGACTATTGGGAAGAAGGGAGAGGTGGTGGATAGGGTAAACCAGTGGAAAGATGCAATTAGAGCTATGTGGGCTTGGCAAAGTCCCACTGAACAGCAAGCTGGGATTTTTTTTTTTTTTCCAAACCACTCCAGGAGCCTTGGGGGGAGTCTCATGTTTGTTAACAATGCTTGATTTCAATAAGTATTTTCTCCAATAGGAGAGAAATAAAGATATAAAAAGAATTACCAAACTAAAACCAACATGCAAGTACACACACAGGCACGCTCACATGTACTCTGGATGGGAAATACACTCAGTGGGAAATATTTGGCCTTGCAGGAGGTAATATTAACTTCACTGTGTATGTACCACTATGCTAGGTGCAAATTAAGAAATCATCAAAAATAGTAACCTGCGAAAATGTACACTGGGTTCAAACGTTGGAAGCATTTAATTGGTATTTTCATATAATGTTGTTCCAGCTATGATCCTGGTTCAAGGAAAGAGGTTGTCATAATTGGCTGTATGATGGCTTGAGCACACTCATGGGGGCTCACTAAATTGGATTCTGAAGAAGACACATACCCAAAATGAACCAGAGAGGTCAAATTTTGTCATTAGGAAGGCACTATCATCTCCATCATTATTGCCATCATTACCACCATCATCGTCAACAACAAAAGCACCATCATTATCATCACTAGCAATTACTGAAAGATACAAATTCAGACAGAAATGTTGTGGTGTGACGATGTGCCTGAATTTTATTTTTTATGATTTTAAACTTATTAGAGTATGCTACTATAGCTTAATGCAAACCTACTTGAGTATTTCCCCTAGATTCCCCTGAGAAGTGCCCAGGATTCCTTTGGAGCTTTTGTTCAGATGGATGGTAGGTCTGCCCCTTTTTCACTTTTATTCTGAACCTAATTTGAGTCACTTAAAGTACGAGGTAATCACTCTGCTGTCGACATCAGCAGATAAGAAAGAATCGAGAGTAGGAATTCTAGTAATAAGATAATAGAAAGGTATTTTTAGGCTTTTTTTGATCATATTATGAGACATAATAGGTATGGTAATGAAAATGATATATATACTTTAAAGCTTTAATGAAGTTATTACATTTTATGAATTACAATAATGATTTATTAGTCATAAGAAACACAGACTAACAAAATCAGTTTAAATAATTAAGCATAGAGGAGGAGTAATATGGTGGAGGGGTAGGAGACCTAAATTTCCTCTGGTCCCAGGAATTCAGCTAGATAGTTATCAAAACATTCTGAACACCTAAACTCAACAGGAGATCGAAGAAAAGAATAGCAGCAATTCTATGAACAGAAAAGCGACCACTTTCTGGAAGGTAGGACTCAACAGAGAAGTAAAGCTGAGGTGATATTTGGGAAGATAAACCACGGGGGGGAGGGAGCCTCTGTCAGCCGGCTACACAAAATCAGAACTTCTAGAAGTCTGCTCCGCTGAGGGATGTGGCTCTAGTGGCTAAGCGGGGGGTGGAACCTTCACTGGGACAGTGTGGTCTCAGGTCCCTTGGGGTCACAGAAAGACCGGGGGTGCCTGAGTGCGGCAGAGCTCCCAGGTATCAGAGTGGGGAAGCCAGCTACAAAGATGGAGCTGAGGAGTGGGCTCTCAGCTCGGGGTTGCCATAAACTGATCCGTGGCATAGTTGGGCCAATGTTCTTCCAGGAGGGACCCAACAAGCAGCAGATCCGGGGAGACTCCCCTTCTGCCCCTGGGAAGAGCGACATGGGAGCATGCCGCAAGGAATGTGCTGGGCTTGGAAATGCCAAACGGGGTTGTGTGCCAGAGACAGAAATCCTCGGTCACAGGCCAGGTGAGCATGGACTGCCGCTGGAGACCGTGGAGATAGGAGTGATTGACTGCTTTTCTCTGAGGGCTCACTGCGGAGTGGGGCCCCAAGTTCTCAGCTCCTCCTGGGCCAGAGACTGGGAAGCTGCCATTTTCATTCTTGTTCTCCAAAGCTGTACAGAAAGCTTTCAGGGAACAAAAACTACCGAGAACAAACTCCAGCAGATTACTTAGCCTGGTCCCTGGCAAGGGCAGTGCAATTCTGCCTTGGGCAAAGACATTTGAGAATCACTGCAACAGGCCCCTCCCCCAGAAGATCAGCAAGAACATCAGCCAAGACCAAGTTTCGCGATCAATGAGAACAGCAAAACTCCAGCACTAGGGGAATACAGCACATAGAATTCATGGCTTTTTCCCATGAATCTTTAGTCTTTCAAAGTTAATTTTTTTTAAATTTCTTTCTTTTTTTTCTATTTTTTTTAATTTTTCTTCATTCCCCTTTCAACCAACATCTTATCAATCCCTTTTTAAAGTCTTTTTTAGTTTTTATTTTTACAGTACTATTCCATCCCTTCATTGTATTTACCCTTATTTTGTGTGTGTGTATATATGTGTATATATATATATGTATGTATATATATATATACATATATATATATATATGTATATATATATATACATATAATCTTTCTTTAAAAGTTTGGGAGGCAATTTTTTCTGACAGACAAAACACACCCAAAATCTAGTGTGTGGCTCTGTTCTATTCACCAGCCTGATAATATTATTTTTCCCCCTTTTTCCCCCTTTTTCCCCCCTGGTGTTGGGTCTCCTCTGATTTGTTTAGTGTATATTTTTCTGGGATAATTGTTACCCTTTTAGCATTTTGTTCTTTCATTCATCTATTCTTACCTGGACAAAATTACAAAATGGAAAAACTCACCTCAAACAAAAGAACAAGAGGCAGTACTGACTGCCAGGAACCTAATCTATACGCACATTAGTAAGATGTAGAAATAGAGTTCAGAATGACAATTATAAAGATACTAGCTGGGCTTGAAAAAAGCATAGGAGATACTAGAGAATCCCTTTCTAAAGAAGTAAAATCTAACCAAGTCGAAATAAAAAAGGCTATTAATGAGAAGCAATAAAAAAAAATGGAGGCTCTAACTGCTAAGATAAATGAGGCAGAAGAGAAAATTAGTGATATAGAAGACCAAATGATGGAGAATAAAGAAGTTGAGAAAAAGAGAGATAAACAACTACTGGATCACAAGGGGAGAATTTGAGAGATAAGTGATACCATAAAATGAAACAATATGAGAATAATTGGGATCCCAGAAGAAGGAGAAGAAAGGAAGAGAGGGACAGGAAGTATACTGGAGCAAATTATAGAGGAGAACTTCCCTAATTTGGGGAAGGAAACAGGCATCAAAATTCAGGAGGCACAGAGAACCCCCCCTCAAAATCAATAAAAACAGGTCAACACCCCAACATCTAATAGTAAAACTTATAAGTCTCAGACACAAAACGAAAATCCTGAAAGCAGCTCGGGACAAGAGGTCTGTAACCTACAATGGTAGAAATATTAGATTGGCAACAGACCTATCCACAGAGACCTGGCAGGCCAGAAAGGACTGGCAGGATATCTTCAGAGCACTAAATGAGAAAAATATGCAGCCAAGAATACTATATCCAGCTAGGCTGCCATTGAAAATAGAAGGAGAGATAAAAAGCTTCCAGGACAAACAAAAACTAAAGGAATTTGCAAACACGAAACCAGCCCTACAAGAAATATTGAAAGGGGTCCTCTAAGCAAAGAGACAGCCTAAAAGTAACATAGACCAGAAAGGAACAGAGACAATATACAGTAACAGTCACCTTAGAGGCAATACAATGGCACTAAATTCATATCTTTCAATAGTCACCCTGAATGTAAATGGGCTAAATGCCCAATCAAAAGACATAGGGATTCAGACTGTATCAAAAACAAGACCCATCAATATGCTGTCTGCAAGAGACTCATTTTAGATGCAAAGACACCTCCAGATTGAAAGTGAGGGGGTGGGAAACAATTTACTGTGCTAATGGACATCAAAAGAAAGTTGGGGTGGCAATCTGTATATAAGACAAATTACATTTTAAACCAAAGACTATAATAAGAGATAAGGACACTACATCATACTTAAAGGGTCTATCTAACAAGATCTCACAATTGTAAATATCTATGCCCCTGACATGGGAGCAGCCAATTATATAAGCCAATTAATAATACAATCAAAGAAACAAATCAACAATAATACAATAATAATAGGGGACTTTAACACCCCCCTCACTGAAATGGACAGATCATCTAAGCAAAAGATTAACAAAGAAATAAAGGCCTTAAATGACACACTGGACCAGGTGGACTTCACAGATATATTCAGAACATTCCATCCCAAAGCAACAGAATACACATTCTTCTCTAGTGAACATGGAACATTCTCCGGAATAGATCACATCCTGCATCACAAGACAGGTCTCAACCAGTAACAAAAGATTGGGAATATTCCCTGAATATTATCAGACTACAATGCTTTGAAACTAGAACTCAATCACAAGAAGAAAGTTGGAAAGAACTCAAATACATGGAAGCTAAGGAGCACCTTAGTAAAGAATGAATGGGTCAACCAGGAAATCAAAGAAGAATTGAAAAAATTCATGGAAACCAATGAAAATGAAAACACAACTGTTCAAAATCTTTGGGATACAGCAAAGGCAGTCCTAAGAGGAAATATATAGCAATACAAGCTTTCTCAAGAAACAAGAAGGGTTTCAAATACACAACCCAGCCCTACACCTAAAGGAATTGTAGAAAGAACAGCCAATAAAGCCTAAACACAGCAGGAGAAGAGAAATAATAAAGATCAGAGCAGAAATCAATGACATAGAAACCAAAAGAACAGTAAACAAATCAACAAAAGTAGGAGCTGGTTCTTTGAAAGATTTAATAAGATTGATAAACCCCTGGCCAGACCTATCAAAAAGAAAAGAGAAAGGACCCAAATAAATAAAATCTTGAACGAAAGAGGAGAGATCACAACCAACACCAAAGAAATACAAACAATTATAAGAATATATTATGAGCACTATATGCCAACAAATTAGGCAATCTGGAAGAAATGGATGCATTCCTAGAGACGTATAAACTACCAAAACTGAAACAGGAAGAAACAGAAAACCTGAACAGATCCATAACCATTAAGGAAATTGAAGCATTAATCAAAAATCTCTCGACAAACAAAAGAGCCCCGGGCCAGATGGGTTCCCAGAGAAGTTCTACCAAACATTTAAAGAATTAATACCTATTTTTCTGAAACTGTTCCAAAAAATAGAAATGGAAGGAAAACTTCCAAACTCATTTTATGAGGCCAGCATTACCTTGATCCCAAAAGCAAAGACCCCATCAAAAAGAGAATTACAAATGAATATCCCTGATGAATATTGATGCCAAAATTCTCACCAAGATACTAGCCAATAGGATCCAACAGTACATTAAAGGTATTATTCACTACAACCAAGTGGGATTTATTCCTGTGCTGCACGTTCGGTTCATCATCCACAAATCAATCAATGTGATACAATACATTAATAAAAAAAAAAAAAGAACAAGAACCATATGATACTCTCAATAGATGCAGAAAAAGCATTTAACAAAATACAGCATTCTTTCTTGGTTAAAACTCTTCACAGTGTAGAGATAATGGGTACATACCTCAATATCATAAAAGCCTTCTATAAAAAAACCCCATTGAGAATGGGGAAAAACAGAGAGTTTTTCCCCTAAGGTCAAGGCAGGGATGTCCACTGTCACCACAGCTATTCAACATAGTACTAGAAGTCCTAGCCTCAGCAATCAGACAACAAAAAGAAATAAAAGGCATCGAATCAGCAAAGAAGTCCAACTCTCACTCTTTGCAGATGATATGATACTTTATGTGGAAAACCCAAAAGACTCCACCCCAAAACTGCTAGAACTCATACAGTAATTCAGCAAATTGGCAGGATATAAAATCAATGCACAGAAATCAATTGTATTTCTATTCACCAACAACAAGAAGGAAGAAAGAGAAATTAAGAAATCGATCATTTACAATTTACAATTGCATTTACAATTGCACCCAAAACCATAAGATACTTAGAACTAAATCTAACCAAAGAGGCAAAGAATCTGTACTCAGAAAACTATAAAATACTCATGAAAGAAATTGAGGAAGACACAAAGAAATGGAAAATTGTTCCATGCTCATGGATTAGAAGAACAAATATTGTGAAAATGTTTATGTTACGTAGAGCAATCTACACATTTAATGCATTCCCTATCAAAATACCATCAACTTTTTTCACAAAAATTGAACAAATAATCCTAAAATTTGTATGGAACCAGAAAAGACCCTGAATAGCCAGAGGAATGTTGAGAAAGAAAAGTAAAGCTGGTGGCATCACAATTCTGGACGTCAAGCTCTATTACAAAGCTGTCATCATCAAGACAGTATGGTACTGGCACAAAAACAGACACATAGATCAATGGAACAGAACAGAGAGCCCAGAAATGGACCCACAACTCTATGGTCAACTAAACTTCGACAAAACAGGAAAGAATGTCCAATGGAAAAAGACAGTCTCTTCAACAAATGGTGTTGGGAAAATTGGACAGCCACATGCAGAAGAATGAAACTGAACCATTTCTTTACACCACACACAAAAATAGACTCAAAATGGATGAAAGACCTAAATGTGAGACAGGAATCAACAACATCCTTGAGGAGAACACAGGCAGCAAGCTCTTCAACCTCAGCCGCAGCAACTTCTTCCTAGAAACATTGCTGAAGGCAAGGGAAGCAAGGGCAAAAATGAACTATTGGGACTTCATCAAGATAAAAACTTCTGCACAGTGAAGGAAACAATCAGCTAAAAGGCAGCCTATGCAATGGGAGAAGATATTTGCAAATGACATATCAGATAAAGGGCTAGTATCCAAAATCTATAAAGAACTTATCAAACTCAACACCCAAAGAACAAATAATCCAATCAAGAAATGGGCAGACGACATGAACAGACATTTTTCCAAAGAAGATATCCAAATGGCCAACAGACACACGAAAAAGTGCTCAACATTGCTTGTCATCAGGGAAATCCAAATCAAAACCTCAATGAGATACCACCTCACACCAGTCAGAATGGCTAAAATTAACAAGACAGGAAACAACAGATGTTGGCAAGGATGCAGAGAAAGGGGAACCCTCCTACACTGTTGGTGGGAATGCAAGCTGGTGCAGCCCCTCTGAAAAACAGTATGGAGGTTCCTCAAAAAGTTGAAAATAGGGCTACCTTACGACCAAGCAATTGCACTACTGGGTATTTACTACAAAGATACAAATGTAGTGAATCGAACAGGTACATGCACCCCAGTGTTTATAGCAGCAATGTCCACAATAGCCAAACTATGGAAAGAGCCTGGATGTCCATCAACAGATGAATGGATAAAGAAGATGTGGCATACACACACACACACACACACACACACACACACACACACACACGCACAATGGAATATTATGCAGCCATCAAAAAATGAAATCTTGCCATTTTTAATGATGTGGATGGAACTAGAGGGTATTATGCTAAGTGGAATAAGTCAGTCAGAGAAAGACAATAATCATAAGATCTCACTGATATAAGGAATTTGAGAAACAAGGCAGAGGATCATAGGTGAAGGGAGGGGAAAAATGAAACAAGATGAAACCACAGAAGGAGACGAACCATAAGAGATTCTTAATCACAGGAAACAAAGTGAGGGTTGCTGGAGTAGAGTGGAATGGGAGGGATGGGGTGGCTGGGTGATGGACATTGGGGATGGTATGTGCTGTAGTGAGTGCTGTGAATTGTGTAAGACTGATGAATCACAGACCTGTATCCCTGAAACAAATACATTATATGTTAATAAAAATAAAAAGTTAAAAAAAAAAAAACACCCAGGTTTCCCTGGTGGTTTTTGCACAGGGCTTTGCCAAAGTTAATGAATAAGCCTTGTAAAATGCAGTAAGTTGTGTTGAGGATGCAAAATGAACAAGAACAGTTAGAAAAAAGTAATTACAGTTGACCTTTGAACAGCACAGGTTTGAAATGCACCGGTCCACTTATATGTGAATTTTTTTTTCAATAAATACAGTACAGTACTATAAATGTAAAAGAAAATAAAAAAAAATTAAAAATTAATAAATAATTAAGTATAAACTATGAATGTACAGGGCATGTGGCAGGATAATGATAGGCTTGTTCAGAACTTTTTTAAAAAAGCACACTCGTGGGCGCCTGGGTGGCTCAGTTGGTTAAGCGACTGCTTTCAGCTCAGGTCATGATCCCGGAGTCCGGGGATCGAGTCCCGCATCGGGCTCCCTGCTCGGCAGGGAGTCTGCTTCTCCCTCTGACCCTACCCCCTCTTGGGCTCTCTCTCTCTCACTCTCTCTCTCTCTCAAATAAATAAATAAAATCTTAAAAAAAAAAAAAAAAGCACACTCGTTTCAGCTAGCATTTTAGTGAATAACGCTTGGGTTTGTTAATGTCCTTAACTGGTCTGTAAATGTTCCAAATGGATATTTTTGACACCTGACCAAAGTGATATTTTTTGAAATTCAAATATGAAGAAGCTAACCCAGTGATTAGCATCTCCCTTCTGCAAGTTCATCGTAAACCCTCTGCTTACTCCTCTCTTGTCAGTGGGTGGTTCCCCTCTTCCTCCAACCCTGCCGTGCATACATGTAAATCCATGCACTGAAATGCTGAGCACTGAACCTGCTCACTGTCACCACCTCCAAAGAGCCCTCCCCTCAGCCTAAGATTAGCCAGCCCTTGTTTCCTTCACCTATATTGTTAACTCTAAGAAAGCATCATCTCCTCCATTTGGTGTATGGCCAATTTTAATTATCCATGCCCTCTTCAATGTTCCCAGAAATTTGTTTATGTACATCTAGTGTTAACATTTGTTTACAATTCAAACCTACCTACCAGAATACAAATCCTCTAAAGGCAAGAATTTTGTATTATTCATGCAGTTCTCCCTGATGCTTAGTACTTAAAGACAGGCTTCAATAAATATTCAATGGAAGACTGAATAAAAGAATGTAAAGATATACACAAATAATCTATTTGACAATTATTAAGGATCCAGGAATAGAGAGAGCCTAGAGTTATGATTACTTCATAAAATATTATTTCATAACTAAATTATAAACTTTTGATTGATATCTTCTGTGAATGACACACTTGAGGGAGATGTTCTGAATTAAAGTCACAAAAAGTCTAAAACATTAGAGTCCAGCTGGATAAACATATATTCATTGATATTTATACTCAGAAGCCATGTTGGATAAGATTACTTTAAAAAATTTAAGAATGGGGGCACCTGGGTGGCTCGGTCGTTAAGTGTCTACCTTCAGTTCAGGTCATGATCCCAGGATCCTGGGATCGAGCCCCACATCAGGGTCCCTGCTAGGCGGGAAGCCTGCTTCTCCCTCTCCCACTCCCCCTGCTTGTGTTCCCTCCCTCGCTGTCTCTCTGTCAAATAAATAAATAAAACCTTAAAAAAAATTAAGAATGTATGTCTCTCCTTTTTCAATGCTTATTTCCTCTTCCATTTTACTCTACATGCATTTGTTCAGTTAATTGTGCTCCATGCCAACTGCAATGAAGTCAACTACCTATTAGGACACCGTAGTAAGGTTACCACCAATCAAATTAGCATTTGACCAGTTCTCCAAATGGCACCATTGCTCTACTTTATTTTATCATTTAATAAAATGATGATGATGGATGACAACTTTCATTTTGGAAATAGATATCTAACAAGTTAGAGGTCAAAAAACAAATTATTTGGTTCATTTCTTTTGCTCATAAAATTGCCTGAACTAATTAGTTTCTTCTTTTGTAGGAATGATACAAATCATAGAATCATATGTAGAACGATAAGATCATCTAGTCTAACATTCACATTTTACATTTGAAAAAAATCAAGAGCCAACAAAGTGACAGGATTTGTACAAGGTCGCACAATGCGGTGAAACAAAGCTTAGAAACTAGAGTTCTCAATTTCTAATTGATTATTTTTTTTAAGATGTTTAGAACATTTTTAGAAATGAATCCAATACGCTTTTTCTGCCCGTGGATGCCGCAGAGTAAGCATCGTTAAAGTCTCCCCTCCCACCGCCGTCATGTCTAAGTCAGAGACTCCCAAAGAGCCTGAACAGCTGCGGAAGCTCTTCATCGGAGGTTTGAGCTTTGAAACAACTGATGAGAGTCTGAGGAGCCATTTTGAGCAATGGGACCGCTTACGGACTGTGTGGTAATGAGAGATCCAAACACCAAGCGCTCCAGAGGCTTTGGGTTTGTCACGTATGCCACTGTGGAGGAGGTGGATGCAGCCATGAACGCAAGGCCACAGAAGGTGGATGGAAGACTTGTGGAACCAAAGAGGGCTGTCTCAAGAGAAGACTCTCAAAGACCTGGTGCCCACTTAACTGTGAAAAAGATTTTTGTTGGTGGCATTAAAGAAGACACTGAAGAACATCATCTAAGAGATTATTTTGAACAGTATGGGAAAAGTGAAGTGATCGAGATCATGACTGATCAAGGCAAGGGCAAAAAGAGAGGTTTTGCTTTTGTAACATTTGATGACCACGACTCTGTAGACAAGATTGTCATTCAAAAATACCATACTGTGAATGGCCACAACTGTGCAGTAAGGAGAGCCCTATCTAAACAAGAGATGGCTAGTGCTTCATCCAGCCAAAGAGGTCGAAGTGGTTCTGGAAACTTTGGTGATGGTCGTAGAGGTGGTTTTGGTGGGAATAACTTTGGTCATGGAGGGAACTTCAGTGGTCGAGGTGGCCTTGGTGGCAGTCGAGGTGGTGGTGGATATGGTGCCAGTGGGGATGGCTATAACGGATTTGGTAATGATGGAAGCAACTTTGGAGGTGGCGGAAGCTATAATGATTTTGGCAATTACAACAATCAATCCTCAAATTTTGGACCCATGAAAGGAGGAAATTTTGGAGGCAGAAGCTCTGGCTCCTCTGGTGGTGGAGGCCAATACCTTGCCAAACCACGAAACCAAGGTGGCTGTGGCAGTTCCAGCAGCATCAGTAGCTACGACAGTGGCAGCAGGTTTTAATTACTGCCAGGAAACCAAGCTTAGCAGGAAAGGAGAGCCAGAGAAGTGACAGGGAAGCTACAAGTTAAAACAGATTTGTGAACTCAGCCAAGCACAGTGGTGGCAGGGCCTAGCTGCTACAAAGAAGACATGTTTTAGACAATACTCGTGTATGGGCAAAAAACTCGAGGACTGTATTTGTGACTAATTGTATAACAGGTTATTTTAGTTTCTATTCTGTGGAAAGTGTAAAGCATTCCAACAAAGGGTTTTAATGTAGTTTTTTTTTTTTTTTTTGCACCCATGCTGTCGATTGCTAAATGTAATAGTCTGATCATGATGCTGAATAAACATGTCTTTAAAAAAAAAAAAGAAATGAATCCAATACAATATACATATTACTGCACCTGAATAATCTCAGCTTTTTTAATAGGCTATTTTGCTTCTGTCATTAAAATAAAACACTAGGGACACCTGGGTGGCTCAGTCGGTTAAGCGTCTGCCTTCGGCTCAGGTTGTAATCCCAGGGTCCTGGGATCGAGTCCCGTGTCAGGCTCCCTGCTCAGTGGGGAGCTGCTTCTCCCTCTGCCTGTGCTCTCTCTCTGACAAATAAATAAATAAAATCTTAAAATAATAAAATAAAATAAAATAAAATAAAATAAAATAAAAATAAAACAAAACACTAATTTGAGGAATCCTCATCCCAAATTTTAATATCTTAAATCAAATATAATCCCTTTATGTGTGTGCAGAAATAAACTAGTACAGCAGAGATTTGACAGAAAAGGAACTGGGGGGGGTTGGTTTCTCTTCCTTACAACCTACTTCTCAAAAAAATATGTCCTTGCTTGCCCACAAAATCTTCTGCATGGGACCTGGGCCAGGGAATGCAGTTATATTGGCCTCAATAGATTGGACCACAAGTGGACACTTTAAGGGAAAAAAAATGCTACTGTCTAGGCAGAGTATATTTTTTGAGTTGAGAATTTAAACTGAGATGACAGTGTTAGTCTAAGTTTCTCTGGAGTTAAATAAAGAGGTAGCATCATTTATTCATTAATTCAGGAAACATTTATTGAGAGAGCTAGGCACTCTCTTCTAACCAATTGGGAAACATCAGTATCTCTGGGGGCTTATGATCTGGTTACAGAGACAGATGATAAACTATAAACTTAATAAATAAGACATAATATACTATATATAATAAAGTGATAAATCTTATGAAGTAAAGAAAATACAAACTGGCAAAGGGGGATCATGTCTGCTGGGGCAAAGATGAGGCAAGTCACAATTTTAATTTGGAAAGATGACATTTGGACAAAGACTTTGAAGCATATAAGAAAGGTTTATCCAAGAAAATACACAGATGGAAAGAGTTCCAGGCAGAGGGAACTCCCAACAATGTCAGCCTGGCATGTTTCAGGAATATCAGTGAGGAGGCCAAGTAACAGGAGTAGAGGAGGCAAGCTGGAAAATTACAATGACGAGACAGGGAGAAAATGAAGAACTGGAGCACATAAGGTGTTGTGTGCAAAATCCTGAAAAATACTCCTCATGTAAGTTGTGATTACAGTACTATAAAGAAAAATACAGGAGAAAGGGGACAATGAAAATGATATGCAGAGAGAATTTGAGATCTTGTAACCTCAAAAGGGGAAGTTGCTGGTCTTGGTGACATTTTCTTTCTTTTTTTTTTCTTAAGTTTTATTTATTTTTTTGACAGAGAGAGACACAGCGAGAGAGGGAACACAAGCAGGGGGAGTGGGAGAGGGAGAAGCAGGCTTCCCACTGAGCAGGGTGCCCGATGCGGGGCTCGATCCCAGGACCCTGGGATCATGACCTGAGTCGAAGGCAGATGCTTAACAACTAAGCCACCCAGGTGTTCCCTCGGTGACATTTTCTACATCTTATATCTTTCAGGTTATCCACTATTCTTCTAGTAAACCCCTTATTTCACCAGAGTTAGCTAGAGGTTTGCAACAAAAGACCTTCAATTAGAAGACTTGGGTTTTAAAGAAGTATGATAGAAATAACTACTATGGAGTGAGTTGTTCACATTCTGTAAGCATATACCAAAGCAGCATTTTACATCAGGGCAAAACTCTAGAATGACATTAATGTGAATATCCTTGATGTTCAAAATAAAGATGTCTAATATTTTAAACACATTTTTAAAAAATAAAATATAAAAAGTACTTTTCAGGGGTGCCTGGGTGGCTCAGTAGGTTAAGTGTCTGACTTGATTTTGGCTCAGGTCATGATCTCAGGGTCCTGGGGTGGAGCCCCTGGTTTGGCTCTGCCCTCAGCAGGGAGTTGGCTTGGAATTCTCTCTCTCCTTCTGCCCCTTCCCCTGCTCACACTCTCTCTCTCTTTCTCTGAGATAAATAAAATCCTTTTTTATTTTTATTTTTTTTAAAGATTTTATTTATTTATTTGACAGAGAGATAGAGAGAAAGCACAAGTAGGCAGAGCAGCAGGCAGAGGGAGAGGGAGAAGCAGGCTTCCCACTGAGCAGGGAGCCTGACATGGGGCTCAATCCCAAGACCCTGGGATCATGACCTGAGCTGAAGGCAGATGATTAACCAACTGAGCCAAACAGGCGCTCCAAATAAAATCTTTTTTTTTTTAAAATAGTACTTTTTCCAAAGTTAAATTCAAGGGGCTCCTAAGTGGCTCAGTTGTTAAGCGTCATGATCCTAGGGTCCTGGGATTGAGCCCCATATCGGGCTCCCTGTTCCCAGGAAGCCTGCTTCTCCCTCTCCCACTCCCCCTGCTTGTGTTCGCTCTCTCACTGTGTCTCTCTCTGTCAAATAAATAAATACAATCTTTAAAAAAGAAGTTAAATTCAAATGGACTGTTAGGAGAGATTTGAGTCTTTAATGCAATGAAAATGTATGTACATTAAAATAACACAGTTTCTGCATTAATATTACAAATATATTTATGATATAGGCTGTGATCTTGGCAAAGGGAGCATATTTAGGCAGCTCTGATTTAGGATAGAATAATTTTCTAGAATAACTTTTTGAAGCTAGTGATTATGAAGGAGGCACAATAGGACAAAATGGCTTAAAATCTGTATTTGGGCTGAAACAATAAGCACAAATACAGGGAACAACTTGTAACTCCCCAAAAGAAATATGAGTTTTAGGAATAGTTGCCTTCTAAGATAAGAAAAGTAAATTTAAAAAGAGAGAGAGAAATAACTAGTTAACTGAGCCCTTGATATCTTTCTGCAAAATAATGAATTGGGATCAAATGATTCTTTTTTTTTTAAAGATGTATTTATTTATTTATTTATTTGAGAGAGAGAAAGAGGGAGAGAGAGAGAGAAAGAGAGAGAGTGCACACACAGGAGAGCACACACAGGGAGAGGGAGAAGCAGACTCCCTGCTGAGCAGGGAGCTGTATGTGGGGCTAGATCCCAGGACCCTGAGATCATGACCTGAGCCGAAAGCAGACACTTAATTGATAATCCACCCAGGCACCTATGGATCAAATGATTCTTAAGGCCCTGTCTGGTCAGGTATCTATGTGACATCTAAGCAGTTACCAACTGGCTCACCAAAACCTTACATGAAGGTTCTTGTCTAGGAAAACTAAGAACTAAACCAGTAAAACCCCATAGAACAGCAAAATGGATAGAATCTGTGGATTAGGAGGTGATGCTGTAATGGAAGAGTTTTGAAATGCTTTAAAAGCCTAAGTACCACAGCCACTTACAGGATATCTCACGGTGTTGCGAAGGAATCTCAGCTCCCTGTGTTTAAAGAAAAATGGCCGGAAAAACATGACCTTTCTTTTTACCGTTCATAGAATTTTTTAAGTGGTAAGGGAACTGAAAGGTAATGTAAAACAAAAAAAAGACAACCACAGAACTCCCCCCACCACAACAAAACTGTAACTCAGATTAGGGACTCTTGTTCAAGGTCACAGAATTAGTCGTGGAGCTAGGATTTAACTCTGGTCTCTTGATACTCACTGCAGAGTTACTTTCCTTTAAACTCACATAGCAGTCCCTTGGAGAGCTTAAAAAAATGCACCTGCTACAAATCCTGATTACCAATGTTCGAACTTCATATGGTTTATATAGGAGGGTTCTCAATGTAGAGGATGGAGAAAAGTACACATCTTAAAATTAGGGAAAAAAAGATTAAAATTCTAAAATATAAAAATGTGGGCTAAAGTCACAGAGGTAGCTGAAGATAAACATTAACTGGGACCCCATCCTGAGTCTTGGCTTCAGATGAAGGGAGCTTCCAGAAAGATGTTGAGAGACCACTCTGGGACCGAGTTTTGAAAACTCCCATTCTTTTTGGGCTGGGAAATTTGCATGTGCAATTACTATATTTGCATGCCTAATTACCCCACAGGAAGACACATATGCCAATTGGCATTTGAAAATGTGTTAACTGAACACACAGACGGGTGGCCCTTTAAAATGTTGGCCCTAGGAATCTAATCATTAAGAATGGGTCATATGAGTCAGAGTGGAAAGAGAAAGATGGTCCATTTTGAAGCGATCGGGCATACCTAGTTTGGATGCACAAAGAGAAATGACTGATGCACAAGTACATGAAATACTGGATTTTGAGAAAGTGCTTTGGGAACCAGCAGAATCCGCAGGGAAAGCATTTCAAGCATTAGCTAATTGGATTAGCTGTGGTGTTTTCTGTGGGTCCTAAGGCATTCACAAGCTATAGATTAAAATCATCAAACAACTCTGGTCACGGAGGTGAGGAGGCTCTTTTCTTGCGCTAGTAAACATTTAGTCTTGTGGACTAGAGTATATTCAGACCTGTTCTTCCTCTAAAGCAGATGGAATATATTTCATGGAGTTTGGAGTGTATTTTTTTCCTGAATTTTGTAAACAAAAATCTTGGGATTAAAAAATCATAAAATCATAACTAAATCCTTCATTGTGCTAGAACAAAGATTGCCTATTCTCCCAGAATTGTGTAATTTCTTCTCGACAGGAAATAATGGGGTGTAATTGGTTTCCTTGCTCTCAAGCCATTTCCTCAGTTTGGGATAAGCCTATTTAGCAGTCTTTCTTTCTGCCATGCAAAAATAAGGATTTGAAGATTCTTGCAGAGCCAGATGCAACCCTTGGAAGCATTCCAGTGATTGCCAATCACTATATCCCTTAGAATATAGTAATAAAACAGGTTGGGGGCATGAACTCCAAAAATGATGTAGGCTGGTATACAAAAATACCTGATTCTAAACATTTTCAAGAGTTTATTTTGGACTCCAGATATCACTCCAAAGCCTATCTAGGTGGTTTCTGGATTTTCCTTAGCAATCCACGAACATATGATATCAATTGAATCTTTGAAAATACAAAGAAATTAGGCAGTTTTTGAATACTCCTTGCACTTGAAATACTCCATGTATTATGCAAATGGATTTTTTTTTTGTAGTGACTTTATTTAAATGTCTTTTGTAATCTATCCTCCCACAGGCCAATGTACGTCTTTTCAGGTGAGGACTCAGAAGTCCTTACTGCCCATGTCATCAAATCTTATTCATCTAATTATAGTAATTAAATATAGTGAATTTACAGATCATGAAAATGTTATTTTTCCTAATTTCAAGTACTGCCTGATTTATCTCAAAAATATTCAAAATAAGTATTGAATGCATAAATACTCATAAACATTCCTTTAGTACTCCTTGATAAGGGCACACTGGAATGATGGACAACATTGTCCTGGGAATTTATAGATCTAAAGTCTATGAAAATACTAATGATTACCATGGCTCCTTCTTCCAAATCATGCTTAACTCAAATTCAATTAATACTTTCTACCATTCTCATCTCACATATGACTCACCATCTGAGAGCCATCTTCCTGACCACCACCTGGAAGATAGCCTCCCTTTCCTTATACTCTTGCTGACTATCACTACATTTAGTTCCATGGTCTTACTAGTACTTTTCTGACTCTAAAACTATCTTTCTATTTTTATTATTTTGTCTAAGCTCACCCAAACTACAAGAAGATAAATTCCACAAGAGTAGAAAAAAAGTTGATTTTTTTTCTCTGCAATAGCCTCATCAACTAGAAAAGACTGATACCATTTTTTACTCCATGAATATTTGTTCAATGACTCCACTGAGCATCTATTATATGCCAGATATTTTTTTATTAAAAGATTTGTTTATTTATTTGAGAAAGAGAGCCTGTCTGAGGGGAGTGGACATAGCAGCCTCCCCGCTGAGTTGAGGGCTGGATCTCACAACCCGTGAGATCCTGACCTGAGCCAAAACCAAGTGTAGGACACTTAACCAACTGAGCTACTCAGGCACCACGATGCCATGTAATTTTTTAAAACATTATCTCATTGAATCCTCAACAAAACCTTATGGGAAAATACTGTAAAAGAAGGTTAAAATTCTGAGGAGATGATCATGTCCAAAATGGCACAGTTAATAAATAAGGGAGTTTAGTTCCCAGACCTGTCCTATAACAAAGACTGTTTCTTTCCACTACATGTTGTTGATTTTATTCTGAACTGTGTCATAATGGTAAAGGGGACCCTCAATAAATAATTTAATGTGGCCAAATATTAGTTATTTAGCTAAAAAAGGAAGGAAAGCTTTGGACTAGATATTCTTTTAAGTTCTCAATTAACTGTAGAAGTAATGACTGTATTACTCCTATTTTCTCCAAAATAACTATAATAAATACTTAACTTTTCTAAGGGACAAACAAACCTATTAAAAGTGCAAATATACACTTTGGCTTTTTTTTTTCAAAATGAAATAAATGTTTCAATATAAAATGTGTCTTACTGTATTAAATTTCATCAATGCAGAGCTACACTTCTGAACATGACTAAAATAAAAATATATTTCCTCAGAACAAGCAGACCAAGAAGAGGGGTGGTGATTTTGAGAAGTTGCCATCAAACTTTTAAGATAAACGTTACTGAAATTACATGAATGTCAGAGCCTCTTTTTTTACTTAACTCTGAGATGAATTTTAGTTAAAATCAAATGTGATCTTATAAGGTCTATACCATTTTCTTCATTTTTCAAGTATGTTTTTGCCAATGTTCTTTGATCATTAAATGACTCTAGTTTTTAAAAAAATAATTAGACTTAAGACATCAAAATCTTGGTTCTTTCAAGAATTTTATTTGCTAAGAAGAACTACCAAAATGCAAATCAATTGCCCCTTTGGCTTTAGCTAAACTCTTGTATAAAGAAATATACAAATTTCAGTGTAATTTATGATACTCTATGAAGTCTGGAACAAAGTTTTTTAAAAGTAAATTAGAAGCAATTATTGATTTTTTAAATGCTCACTTTATCCAACAGTTTTCTCCCTCTTGCTCATTTCCTTATGTAAAAGAATTTAACGAAAGAAAGCCAGCATTCTAATTCAATTTCTCCTCCAAAGTATATAATTTTATTTCATCATAATGGCTCCTTTTATTTCCAGGGTCAGATTTTATTTAAATTTGAGTCCATTAGGAACAAAAACTTGCCATTTTCTGATAAACAAAATCAGCAGGGGAGCCTCTTCAAACGAGAAATGTATTTCCATCGACCTTTGTTTTATTTGATCTAAATGACAGGTATACACCACTTTTCCTGTGTTTACTTTTAAAGATTCTGAAAAAACGGGGGTGACATTTTTAACAACAAAACTAGCAATCACCCTAGTAGTCCTGTGACAGGCAGATGGAAGAAATGATAAAAAGATGTGATCCATTGCTTTAGACCACCAAAGAGGCTTAATATGAGTCATTAGCAGAAAACCGTTAATTTTCTTTTTTCCCTATTCTGACTGTTGTTTGTAGAAGTGCTCAACCTCTTAGAAATTGGAACATTTAACTGTTTCTTGCTATTTTGCAAGAGGGAGGCCAAAGCATTAACAGAAGGAAATTAAGGAATATGTCATTATATAGTTTAAGAAATCTGAGTGATATAGGTAACATTTTAGAGGCTCTTAGGTTGAGTTTGATAATAGCTAGTAAGAAGAATTAACACTGGTAAAGCACTTTAAAGATTATAAAAGGCTTTCATAAATAGTATCTGATTTCCTGGACATCCTCACAAAAAATGTGTCTCAAAAAGCCAATCATGTTGGAAATAGAGAACTAAAGCCCACGTCTTTTGATTCCAAAATACAAGACCATCTTAATCCATACAGACTAACAGAAAATATGGTGATATTCCAATCAAATAAGGATGGAAATAATCACTTCCCCCAAGTTTGTTCTGCAAAACACCAGTTTTCTAGGAAGCCAAAAGTTGTCAATTAGGGGAAGAAAAGGATTCATGAATATACATGGATAAATATCATGCAGCACTTCTTTAAGTTATAATGATCAAGGAAAGTTTTACTCCGAGGATTTCTAAGGACTAAAGTTAAAGAAAATTCTTGGTGAATGAATTCTGTACCAGAACCTTTTACTCTTTTAAACCAGTTTGTCTCTCCCTTCTCCCCCCTCCTATCTCTCATTTGGTATAGATGATAAATAAATACAGATATAGAATAGATGCAGAACAATAGATAGACACATTAGATGTATCTGTATTTCTATGTTTGTACATATGTGTATACATGTATATGTGTGTACTTTTTTGTCACTGAGAAAATTCACAGATTCATTATGGATTGGCTTTTTTTCAACCAATCTTGGATATGTTAATGTTTCCAAGTCACTCTGATTTGACAGATGATTAGCAATACACTTCATAGCACTGTAAATCATAATTTTTCAGTTAATAACCAATTATTTTTTATAATTATGTGAACCTGACTTAAAAACATGGTTTTATTTTTTATTTTATTATTACCATTTTCTTATTTGAGTATATTTGACACACAATGTTACATTACTTTCAGGTGTACAACAGAGTGATTCTACATCTCTGTGTTACACTATGCTCACCACAAGTATAGCTACCATAGTCACCATATAACACTAATAAAATATCATTGACTACATTCCCTGTGCTCTAATTTTTATTCCCCTGACTTATTTATTCCATAACTGGAAGCCTGGATCTCTCTCTTTCCTTCACCCATTTTGCCCATCCTCTCACCCCCGCCTCTCTGCCAACCATCAGTTTGCTCTCTGTATTTATAGGTCTGATCTGTTTTTTTGTGTATTTCTTTATTAATTTCTTTTGGTTTTTGGATTCCACATATGAGTGAAATCACATAGTATTCGTCTTTCTCGGTCTAACTTATTTCACTTAGCATAATACCCTCTAAGTCCAAAATTAGCCATAAGAAAATTGTGAATAAAAAGATGTAAAATATAATAGCATATACATGAAACATGGAAGAAGGAGGTTTTAAAAAGTTGTTTTTTTAAGAATGTGTTTGAACTTAAATGGCCATCAACAGAGTGCTATACACTTAAGATGTTATATAAGAATCTCATAGTAACCACAAACCCAAAACCTAGAATTGATCCACCAAAAAACAATAAAAGAGAGAGAGACAGACAAAAGAAAAGCCAACATAACACTATAGAAACTCATTAATCACAAAGAAAGAGAGCAAGAGGAGAAAGAAACAGAGAAGAACTACAAAAACAATCAGAAAAAAACAAAATGGCAATGAAAACATGGTTTTAAATATGAAGACATGAAGGTGACTTTAGTTAGGTAACAAATTATTAGTTTAATTGAGTCAAAATACTGAGCATAATGGAAATTATAAAAACCTCATCCTATATGCTGTACTATTAGAGTTCTCAAAAGACCAGATCCAGCCTCATTAATATCTTTTAAAAAAGATCAAATAAGTTATTCTCATACCTAAAATTACTTCTTATATATAGACATTTTTCTTGTTTTCTTTATACTCATATAATGCAGAAATTGTAAGTACCTTGTTTCTTGAAAACAGGAACAAAACTAAACCTTGGAAAGGGTTATAAATGACTTGCCCAATTTCCAACCTCTCCTTTTCAGAGCTAGCTATCTTCTCATCCAAGAGATTGTGAAGATATTACACTAAGCCACTAATACTTGATTTCTATTACCTTTCCATCATACATAAAGGTAGCACTTTAAATATAAAGAAATGTAACATTAAATGTTTAAAGGAAGGTCTCGATGAAACTATGATTTTTTTAGTTCCATAATGCTCATATTATTTTTAAAATCAGTTCAATATTTCATAATAAGTCAGGCCATTACAACTTTTGAGCAAGAAAATGATAAAATTCATGGTTTTAAAACAGATTGTGAAAAGCAACTGACTGAAGAAAATAAACTTTCTCTCGAAAGTTTATAGTATGTTGCAAACAGGAAAAAGTAGAATACTTAAGATATAAGCCAAAAGAAGTTTAGAGTATATCATTTAGTATTGAGACAAATTCATAGATGGCTACTCCACAATAGAATTTGAAGGACTCTGTGGATCTGTGGGGACTCTGCACAGTTTTATTTTTAAGGGTGTTAGATAAATTCTTGCTAGAAAGAGAGTCCTACTTAGGGCAAACAATAAATAACTACTCTCCTGCATTCCATCCCAACTGAAGAGCTTATTTTACCTGATGGGCCATAAAAGTTAGATACTGTATCAATAATCAAAATTGTATGAAGATGATTTCTAATATTTCTAAATGATTAGAAAAGATGATGTGGCTGTATTTTGGTCTAAGCTTCCCACGGATAATGTTGTTACAATTTTTAAATACAGAGAAAACTAAATCAAACTGATTCTAGTATATTATTTCCCATAATTTAACATTGCAACTGATCTAACCCAGTGGTGCTGAACCACATATGACTTTGTCCCCTCCCCTCCACCCAAGGACACATGGCAATTTCTAGAGATGTTTTGTGGAGTGCTACCAAGATTTAGCAGGTAGAGACCAAAGATGCTGCTAAACATCCTATAGTGCATTGGACAACCCTCCACAAAAAAGAACTATCAGACACAAAATGTCAATAGTCACCAAGACTGAGAAACCCTGCCCTAAACAAAACCTTTTGGTGTTGTAAATATTTACTTTTACACAACTTTTTCCACAGAAAAATTAAGGAGTCTTGGGAAAGGTGTATCAATTGAACAGAACACTATGTACACACATCACCACTGAAACAAAATATCACTGAGAACTGCCTATTGAAACTAGGGAGAAAGTGAGAATGAAGTTAGATGGAGTATGGTCTAAGATTGGGAAACAACAGTGACCTCTCCCTTACCCCATGCAACTCACAAAGTGCCTTATTCTGTAAGCCAGAGTTAAGGCTCAAATTTTAACCAACAACAAAATCTTCCCTTCCCAGTCTTAGGGATTCTACAAGTTTCACACTTATTTTTTTCCCTCTCTAAAATAGGAAATGTCTTCTGTTCTTCCTGTACTCAGTTTCCTGCCATCCACACTTTAGGGTTTTTAATGCAATATGACAGATTTATTTTCAAATGCTTGGGTTTGTATTTCAATTTAATGATTTGTTACCTTTTTTACAGGCTAATTCAGTGAATCTACATAAGATTAATTGCATGGTCTTTTAGGACACGTGACAAATCCTTAAAAAGTGATAAAACCTTGCAACTGAAAAACAAATGGCTTGTGATATACGAGTGGAATCCCTGGTACAGTTTATTAATGCATGTTTTGATGAGGATTGTTGCAAGATCTGAAACAATATTAGCTCAAACTTGAACACAGAATTGTACAATCTGGACAATTCAATAGACCAGAACAGTGTAATGAGTTTGTTTTTCTAAGGAGAAGAAAACTCTGACATAGAAATTTAAAAAAAAAAGTCTTTAATGTTATATTTCTTAGAAATAATTGACAAAACTATCTTAAGGAGCTTATTTATTTTTAATTTGAAAATAACAAAATTCTAACAAGTACAGTTTTTATCCAGCTTGTGTTTCAGCATCTGGATAAGATCCATGTTAATAAAAAGGAAGAGTGTTTGCAACAATGTTAGATTTTACCAGAAATGCTTTTGGAGGAAAGAGAAATATTTGTTGTATATGGTTAAATCATCTTGTCTTCTATTGAAATATAGGGAATTTTCTGTAGGTAGCCTTCCAGCATGTTTTGGGTCATGATTGGCATTACTATACTGGGGAAGGAACAAAAAAAAAAAAATGTGTATTTAAAAAAGGCTGCCACATTGCCAGTTTTATGTTCAAACATGTTTGAAGCAATATATTTAACTCACATTTCCTAAACCTTTTCTAAGCACCTAATGAGTGTGGAGTAGGAGGAACAACCACTTACCAGAGTTCCAGAAGTTCAGTACTACAACCAGGATATTACTGGGCAGCAGGAATGGTTAGTCACCTTAGTTTGAGGTTTCTTAGTACTAAGTATTATGCAAGATTCCTGCTGTCTTGGTAAATGAAACTCATACTGGGATAAGACATGAAGCCAACTAGATATAACAACTCTAGAATGGAATTGGATAAGTGTTCTAGGGAAGTGTATTAGGGTTCTTGTGAGAAATCAGAAACAACAGAAGGTAGGTAGAGATGTAGATACAGGTAAGAGGAGATCTATCATAGGGTTGGTTCATGTGATTATGCCATCTGCAAGTTGGAGACCTAGGAAAATTGGTGGTGTAATTCAGACTGAGCCCTAAGGGTTGAGATGAAGGACACAGATGGTGTAAGTCCCAGGCTGAGTCCAAAGATCCAAGAACCAAAGCGCCAATACCTGTTGTCTGAGAGCCAGAGAAGATAAATGTCTCAGCTCAAGTAGAAAAAGAAATCACACTTCTCCACCTTTTTGTTCTTTTCAGGCGCCTAGTGGATTGGAGGATGCCCACCCCCATAATCTTCTTTACTCAGTCTACCAATTCAAATGCTAATCTCTTCCAGAAACACCCTTATAGACACACCTAGAAATAATGTTTTACCGGCTCTCTGGGCATCCCTGAGCCCAGGAATGTTGACATAAAATTAACCATTGTAAACCTACTTGGCACTCATACACATCTCCTTAAACCATACTTAATCTCCAAATAAGGACAAATCAAGATCATAATTCTACCTAACATGATACAATTATCCTGCATACAACCAAAAATGCACTAATCTCTTCCTCAGGAGAGGAGGTAAAATCTTTGTTTGATGTTTATTCTTCTGATTTCCTATAACCTAGACTATGATATAAAATTAACAACACTTAAATACTAATATAAAGCCAACATACCTTATGTTACATGATAAGAAAATTAAGAGGAAAGAAAACAAAAAGAGTTGCTAAACACACACACACACACACACACACACACACACACACAAATATATTCATGACAAAATAAGAAAGAAGTCCTTAGGACAATTACAGTCTTTGTTTCCATAACTAATCACATGGTTGTATCTAGTATTTATAATTATCTTCTACTACCCATTCTGTATTCCCCTTGCCTTGAGCAATACCTTAGCTAGTTGTGATTCTTTACTCAGTGGGGTGAATCAAACCTTCCTTCTGAAGGGTGTGAACCATTATTATTCCTGCCTGGACTTGGTTGTTGTAGCTTTTCATTGACCTTAAACACAGGGCATGATACTATTCGGATGCCTTAAGGGATCTCTTGTGTTCTAGAATAGTCTTCCTTACCTTCACTGAGGAGTAGTAGTTCAATTCCCCCCTGGTAATCCAAATTAATCACCCCAGCGAACACTGTAACTTCCTTCTTTGCCTGCTGATTCAGAGCCAATCTTAACTTCAAGTTCAAGTTCAACGGAATCATTATTGTGTATCCCATTTAATTTTTTTTTGTTTTTTTTAAATAAAAACTTATACCATTAAAGTATGATTTATTTATTATAAGACAAAAAGCTTCCCAGGTGATTCTGATGGGCAGTGAGTGTTTAGAACAATGAGATGCTGAAAGGAAAAGCCAAGGTTAATTCTAGAAACGCAGTACAGATGGTAGAAGGTTTTAACTATCACGTCAGATTTTTTTCTCCTTTCAAGAAGTAATGGAGAAAGATCAGAAACTTTTGAGAAGGAAGAAATCACTCCAATAATTTATTTGAGTTCCGGTTCAAAAGTAATTTTCTCAAGTCTTCTATGACCAATCAATTATTTTACCTTATTTTAATTTTTGGATATCCCTTATCATTGTCTAAAATTATCTTTACATATAGTAATTTATAGGTTTAATGTGTCTCTCTACACTCCCAGTTATAATTTGCAGGCTAAAAGTGGGAACATTTTCCTTCTATAGTGAGAAACTGTATCTTCATTCTTAACAATGAGAACAGATCTTGGGAATAGAAGTCTTTCAATTAATATGTGTTGAATGAGTAAATGAATAATAAATAAGCAAATAAATATAGATGATAAAGAGAGAGATGCTATAGACAGAGAAGCAGTTTCTTTCATCCACTTATTCATCAAATATTTATTGAGTACTTACTACTACCTGGCATAGTAAGAGGTGCAGCAGTCCACTTGGGAAATAGAGACCAGCAATGCTGTATCTGTTTAAAAATAATTTTTGTCTTATGAATCTATATAATAAATATTGCATGCCTGCTATGTGTCAGCACTACTCTAGAGTCTGAAGAAACAGCTGTGAAGAGAAACAATTCCTCTTCCTTCGTAGGTTTTACATTTCATTGAGTCTAATATGAGAGCTATGGCATAAAGTGGACCTAAAAAGACTCAGTAAGAGATTGGATACTGACACGGAGAGAAAGTGAAGAACTGAAGATCAGTGCAAAAGGAGAGGATTATGGGACCAGAGCCTTTCTTGTGTAGAGGAGAACCAATGATTTAGGGATGTTTTCCTCCTCAGATTGTTGAAACAAATAGATAGTTGATAATGTTCGTCTAACTCTATTAGAATCTATACTAGGTAAGGTCAGGTCCAATGAGAGTTTAGTAATGAATTTTAGTAGCTTAATTTTATTTCTGACTCCGTTACATATACAACATACATCAGCTCATCATTTTTACTCAAGGGTGCAGACAGAAAAAGGGCGTATCTCACTCTGTACATTCTTACATACTTCTCACTATGAAGAAAAAGGAACTTGATAAATCACACAAGTTAGGTATAAAACTTCCTAGTAATGACACGTATCACTTTTACCAAAGCAAGTTGTATAGCTTCATATAAATTCAGAGGAAATCAGGGAAGAACAATTCCCTGGTGTGCCCAGAAAGAGGGTATTCAGAGTAAATAACTTTGATTAGTCTCAATTACCTCAGAAGGATGGGAGCCTGTCTCCTAGTGCTATCCTTCTATCCTTCATGTATATAAACATTTTTCTTTATATATAGTGTATGATATGTACACACTAAACCTGAGAGGGACACTAGAGACCATCCAATTCAATACTCTCAACCTATTAACTTCAAAATGGAAAATTATGTGGCTTGTTCAGATCAGTATAAATTATATTTAATTTCTTTTTTTGTAAACAGCTTTATTGAGGTGTAATTGATATACAAAACACTACACATTTAAAGTATGTAATTTGAACATATGCAGAGACCCATGAAACTATCATCACAATTAAGACAATAAACATAGCAAGAATGGTTTAAATTGTGGGAAAAGGACCTTTGCTGAAATTGACACCATCCCTCAACAGATGCCATTTATGTTTATGCATCCCTCCATTCATTTGAGCATGTAAACACAGTCGGATCACTAGCCTTGGTCCAGGCTCTATGCTAGACACCAAGTGGGGCACAGGGATAAATTGGACCCGTGCCTCATTCTCACAGAGCTGAGAGGTTAGCAGAGAAGTAAGCTGTATGCTCACATAGCTCTCAGGTAAAGTCAGAGATGCTAAGTGGGGAGGCAATGGGCATAGTTTCTCAGCATTGCCAAGGGAGGAGAGTCATCATGACCTGTGAGAATTGTGGACTGAAAGGACAATGTAGGCTTGAGAAATGTCAAACTTTTCAACTGTGCTGGGGCATAAGGTGCTTTGATAATATTGCTAACTACCAATTATTGAACAGTAATTTAATTTCTGAAAGAATTAGAGAAATTTTATTTTAAAGAAGTTCATTTTATTCCCTATTTTAAAAAAAGTGGCACACTACTTCCTATCGTATTTTTCATAAAACCAGTTTGATTTTGTTTTTAGATATTTAGATATTTAGATATAATATTTTACCTATATTCCAAAAGTTGTCTTTCATAACAACTTACGGAGATTGTCTCAAACACTGGGTCAACCATTTACGAAAAGTTAAGAAAGTCACCTAATAGATAACATCCCGGTTTGTCGACACAGATCCAGAGATATACAGCATCATGAAAGGGACATTCATAGCTCACACACAGTGTTTGTGTGTGTGTGTGTGTGTGTGTGTGTGTGAGAGAGAGAGAGAGAGAGAGAGCGTGCATTAGCATGCAAGCATGAGAGGGTACAAGAGAGATTTCTTATGAAATCTTCTGCCTTCAAAATTTTTTATACTGTATTTTAAGTAATTTCAAAGCTCATTCTATTCATTCTATCACCCTTGTTTTCTGTACTTTATATTTTTCAGGACACTGAAGAGCTTATTTAAAATCACCTACTACTTTCAGTTCTTTATCTTGCCTAAAAGCTTTCCTTATTCATAATTCAACTCACTTTAGAAATGTGTTCATTTAAGTTTTTTTCCCCAGTCTAATCTCAAATATTTCATTATGAAAAATGAGAAAGAACACTAATACTTGAAAAATAAGTGTAAGACAGAAAAGATAATTTATAACTCAAGTTTTAATGGGACTTATGGAAGGATACATGGTTAGTGGTGTCAATCAAAGTAAATATCAAGGTAGATAAAACCTTGGAAACTACACTGACTATACTTTCCAGAAGGAATAAAATGGCAAATATGACATTAAAGCAATCAGAAGTTTAACAAAGATCTCTTTTCATTCATTACAGGTAAGACAGCATCTTATTTAGACTTTAAAAAGAACCCCTTGAATTCTTAAAAATTCTCAAGTTAGCTTTTATTTCATTTTCTTTATTTTTTGAAATTAAATAATTGTTATACAGCCAAATATTTTTATATATTTTATTGCTTTATTTCGCCAACAATCAAAGATTGAATGTTTCTGGACTGTGTGTATGTGTGTGTGTGGAGAGTGAACACAGTGTGTTTTGAATATTCCTTAAAACGTAGACTTTAAGGAAAAACTTTATCCCACCCGCCCTTTCTCTCCTTCTTCCTTCACTCCTCCTTCCACCTTCCTCCTTCTCTCTCAATTCTTAAGCAGAGAAAGAAGAAATAATTGAAACTACAAATTCACTTGTAACACCATGCTGCCTTTTCCAAAAATAAAACAGCAAATATATTTACTCTAAATGAATATTCTGTACTACTTTCTTAATCTCAGATCAATTATTTGAGACTCGATTATTCATTTATGTGACAACTATATCCATAGGGGAAATATGGCTCAAACAGTCTTCTAATTTAAATATTAGTAATAAAATTAAATTAAATTTTATGTGATTATTAGATACAAATACTAACAATATCAGCATAGCCTTGGGGATTCCTGGACTCAAGACCAAAGAAAATTATATGGCAGAAAACTAATTAAAAAATATACATTTGAATGTATTAGTTATACACTTGTATATTTTTAACATCAGAGTAATAGATAAACCTTTTATCAAGAATAGGTCAGTAACAGTGATAAAAGGAGATGAAAGTAAATGGAAGTTATTGCAGAGAAATTCCTAATCTGAGTTGTAAAGAGATTATTGCAAAGTCATAAAAATTTTCCCTTTTCATATTTCTAAGAGATCTAAAACATATGTACAAGAAAAAGAGGTGAGAAGAAAGGTAACCTTTAAAGGATGCTTCAGTCTGAAAAAAAAAAGTCTCTACATCTTAGAGCAAATTGTAAATGCCACTGAAAACTGCTGATTCATTGCCTTGAGAAAGGAAAAGGGAATTTGGGGGGTAATATAACTCTTGTGTCTTATTTCATTTTAAAGCATACATAAAACTGAAAGTTCTATGTGTAAGCTGAGAGTTTGTTTAACCTACCTAAACTTACACCTGATAATGTTCAACTGACCGACAGATTCATCTTCTGAGCTTTAGCCTGAAGAGAGGCAAGAAATATTTAAGTGGTTTTCTTTAAATTTGCTATTGAAATATGTTATTTTCACATCCTAATCTCCTCTCTTCGTTTGCCGGCCATGCCCAAGCTTGGTTGACTATGTCCTGCTTTTGTGAATATGCATGTTTCCCTCTCAGTGGCCAATTCCCTAGTACTTCTTTTTTTTTTTTTATAATTTTTTATTGTTATGTTAATCACCATACATGACATCATTAGTTTTTGATGTAGTGTTCCATGATTCATTGTTTGTGCATAACACCCAGTGCTCCATGCAGAATGTGCCCTCTTTAATACCCATCACCAGGCTAAACCTTCCCCCCACCCCCCTCCCCTCCCTAGTACTTCTGAAGCTAGCTTTTTGTCTTTCTTTTTACATGGCTAATTAGGGTACCAGCAGGAGGAACGACACTCAAATTGGATCATTTGAAGAGTGTTTAATAAATAGTCTATTGACCAATGTATGGTCAGAGTGTAGGGGAACTTCAAGGAATGATGGTAGGGACAGACTCCCACCCTTAGCCCAGAAAGGGCAAGGACAGGGAATTTTTACTAGAAAACTGAACAAAGGAGGGACTTTCCACAGAAGGATACAGCTGACCAATGACAAGCCTGCAGGAAGGAACTAGAAAATATCCTTGACCTACTCTTTTCCTTCTGATTTCTCCTTGTGCTCCCCGTTGGCCAAACAGAATCCAAAAGCACAGAGCAAGGGGTCCAATGGTATAGTCTAAAAGGAGCAGCCTCCAGTGACGATGAAGTGGTAGAAGCAGGAATGGCTCTAAGCATTATTAAACCTAACTGTTCTTGGCTTTCCAAAGCCACACCACTAAGCTCTGTTGGTTTAGATATTAGTAAGTAAGAGAAAAATGTTTTAGTTAATCTGAAATGTTACAATCATCTACTTCTTCCATATGCCAATACAATGTTCAGAACTATCATAAAATGGTCTCAATTTTTCTCTTTCTCAATTAACTGGTCTTACAAACCCAGGGATAGAGATTGAGGAAGGGTAAGCAGTAGAATAAGAGTAGATATACTAGAGGGCAACCCTCTCCGGTGCCCTCCCTCCTCGGGAGCTTTGTACTATCACTTTGCTATTGCTCAATAAAACTTGCTTTGCTAAAAAAAAAAAAAAAAAAAAAAAAGAGTAGATATACTAGGAAATGATCCACTTACTCATGTAACTTACTTGTAGCTTTAGTTAACTATATAATATGTCAGTCAAACAATTCTGAATGCTAAAATGGTAAACTAGATGAAATGCCTGGACATGGGTAGACATGCCTTAACTTTATGGATTAATGAAACATAACATCCATTCATGATAGATGCTTACAACATGGCTATTTAGTGTCTTATAGCACTACCAGTTAAAACCCTACCAGAACTGAGTATCAAGCAGGAACTGTCTCTGAAAATAAGAACAGTATTTTACAAAGAAGACATGGTTTACTATAAATTTTAGGGATTTGAAACTGTGTTCTCTTACCTAGATTTTCTACAGGTTCAGAATAGCATTCCAATATGTTATAAACACTCATGTAACACTGGTTCTGATAAATCTTAAGGACTAAATGACAGAGCTACTTGAACTACTGCCTAGGTCAGCTAGATGACCTTCCTTAGTCAGTGCTCTACTCAGAGACGGCAGCTTTAAAGCTGACAAAATGTCTTTGCAAAATCTAGCATGCACTATGCTACTTTCTTAGACGTAAGGTGTATTAAATTCAGCAACTTATTTTCTTTTTATAGTAGGTATTCCAATATGACCTAGCCCATTAGATGCTAGAAATATCACAAAAGTAGCATACCCCTTAATTTTCATAGCGTCTATTTCCCACCCTATAGCAAAAAATGTCTCACTAAAGCATCAAAGACATTTGCGACTTACTGCTCACCAGGTCCTATCAATATGATATCATACAGTGAATCTACATGATGCCCTTGATGGCAAGATGGTCGAGGTCTCTCAGAATTAAATCATTGTCCTGACAGAGAGTAAGAAAGATAATGAAGGTGTACTGCTCTCTCTACCAGGAGAAAGCAAACACTTTCTGTTATTCTATGCCTACTGGATTAGAAAGAAAATCAATAGCTACATACTTAGTGCCAGGAGCTGTGCTCCTTTGCTCTAACAGTGAAATTATACCTGAAACAATTGGTTTATTTGTGGTTACACCTTATTAAAGGTATGATAATCTACTTTTCTAGGATCCATTTGTCTCCTGTGTGAGATAGCAGTCCAATTAAAAGGAAATATGAAAGAGATTGCACCACTGTGTCTTTCAAGGATCATTGGTGGCACTGACTCTGGAGTTCCCCAGGAATGTGATACTTTGATAAGGAAGCTTAACTCCAGGACTTCAAGTTCACAATTCCTATCATAACAGTACTTACTTCATGGATGAAAACCACTGTAGGGATTCTGATAGTGGGTGAGGATATTTTCATCATATAAGAACTAAAGTAAAAACCATGGATGGGTTTGGGGACTCAGTGAACTCACTATGGGACAAACCTTGGCCCGGCATCCATTTATTATGCTTATTTTTTCCTACAGATCCCCATTCTACTGCTGGACTATAGCAATGTTATGGATCCCCAAGACTTAGCATCATTTTAGAGACAGTGCCCAATAATCATTAGTGTTGCTTTACTGTCCTTAGTGCATAATCATACTGGTAAAATGGCTCCAAACTTATCATTTTGGGATCCTTTCTCATAGGAAATTGATTTCTCCTTTATATAAAGAGCTCTGTCTTTATAATATAACTTAAATCTGAAAATTGGAACTTGGGTGTTGTTTCCTATTGTGATTTAAGTCAAGTGTCTGGTTACCAGATTTAGAGTTCTTTTGTTATACTACCCAAACTGTACCTTAGGTGGCTGCCTCTTTTTCTTCAATATGGGCTTCATAATCAGTTAGCCATTACTAAATCACATTTGAGTCAAGCAATTCTGTTACCACTTTGCCCCTGCTATTTGTTGGGCAATGCTGGCCACCTGGCTTCTGATACTTAAGTAATTTTTTAGCTTCTGTCACCCTCAGATCCCAACATTTTTACTGAAATCAGGGTCTTCTATTAATATCCAAATTTCCTACTTTCATCTTCAGCCTAAAAAGATCGAGCACTTTTCAAGAATGTTGGTGCTCTACTCACTCAATGCTTTGGTTAAGGGAATGTCCTCTAGGTCCTCTCAGGGCACAAGGTAAGGAGGCAGGGAGATAAACACACATGAATAAATCTGCTCAAAGTCATTGTCATAATTCTGTCTACGTTACATTATGGAATTTCAGGCATGTCAACTTCATTCATCACAGGCTACCTTCAAGAATCAGTTTTCATATGAGCTAGCACACATGATCATACGAGCTAGCACACTTAATCCATAGCAGTAAATTCAGCCCAATCCAAAAGTACATTCTTCCCTCTTTGGCAATTTCCTTCTACACATATTCACTTGTTCTGTTCTGATATAAATGAGCATAGTCTGCAATTCTTTGGTGAATAAGCCTTCTCTTCCAACTTCTTAGTTAGTAAATTTGACCCTATGGCACGCAGACTACTGACTATAGTTATCTATCCCGAGGCAAATGGGGTAGTAGGGGTGTGACATGTGGAGAACTGGTATCTTGTCATAAAATATTGCACAAGCACAATCAGAATCAGACAGTCATGTAAGGTGTGGCCAGCTTCATTAGACAGAAGAGGATTTGGTAGATTTGCTGAAACAGAAACCTCAGGCAAGTTTTGGATTCAGTATACATTTTGGTATATGGATTCTTTCAGTTGTTACTACTCTAATTCTTGGGGTGCCTCACTTTCTAAGCACTGTGCTTACTTTTCCCATATGAAACTTGATGAATGAATTCAGTCTACATTTTTTTTTCCAGTAACCAGTAGAATCAGACTTTATGTTTAATTTTTGAATATACCAATGCTGGGAATGCAAAATACAAGAATTTATTTTAGAGAAATCTTAGAAAGTCTGGGTTTCTAATATTCTCTGAAACCAATTTAAAGATCTGAATATGTCACTTTTTTTTCTTTGTGTTTGGCAGTGCAGTTAGAAGTAAGCTACCTATCACACTATCCATATAAACCTTTTGCCCATCATATTGTTATTGCCTCTGGCACTTGGTCCTCCAAAGGCATAATTTTAATAGGTGACCACACACACTAATTTAACTATCTTTTGTCTCTGGGCATTGTAAACTGTTAGTATCCCATCCTCTAATGCCTTCAAACCCAACTAGACCAGGTAAGTAATTCCAAATCCCCATCCTTGAGCTTTTATCTGCAACCATTTCTGTATCAAATACTACAACAACCAAAGTTCAGTGTCAGAGTCCATAGATACTGTAGCTATTATTTTATTCAGAAAAGAGTAAGATCCAGGCAATTAGGTATTAACAAAATCGCCAGAAGAACTAGAAGAGCAAACTATAACCTGAGCCTATGGAAATGACTCCCACAGTATCACGGCTGAACTGGTCACCAAGGAGAACAGATACTTCTGCCACAGTGAGGGACCTTGAGAATCAAAGGCTTCAGCTTTAATTCTTGGCTCTAGGAACACACTACCTAAGCTGTGACCTGGGGATCACAAAGTTGCTAATGACACTGCTGGCTCCAGAATTACATTGTATGAGCTGAACAAATGGGATATCCCCACTTTATTCAGTTACAAAAGAGTATCTCATGGGAGTGCATTGATTGGAAGGACCTAATGATATTAAGACCTTACCCGAAAGAGGGGCTAAAAGATGTAGATATTATTCTTCAAAAATCTGTAGTAAACAAGGCAAATCAGAAAAAAATAGGAAAGTTCTAAAGCCAATCTCTTGTACCTAACAGAATAAAAATTGATCATGCATTTGGGGTTCTAGCAATAAACACCCTAAATTCCTATATTATAATTATATGTGTATATTTCCAGGTGATCCTAAAAAAAACACCCAGTTAGCTAATCATCCTTTAAATTGTAGGTTCTATGTTAAAATTATTCTTATTCACATCCACAGATTCGATGTATTCCCCCAGTTTTTTCAAAGAGTATAAAATTATCATTGACCTAGAAAAATTATCAAAAATATGAAAAAGGAAAATATCAGAGATCAGAGTACACATAGATAGTGAAGTAATTAAATAGCATAATCATGAAAAGTCAAAAGCCAAAATTTTGTTAAACAGCAATAAGAATATTATGTGACTCCCAGAAATATAAGATACAAATCCTACTCATAGGGCTATCTTATTGGAAAATATTATTATGACTAGTAAAGAACAATAACACTTTCCTGATTATTTTAAATAGTACAAATTGGTAAAGCGGGGGGGCAATGAACTGTGTAATGGCAAATGGGTACATGATCTAGTCAGGCTTTAACCACAGGTAATCTTGCTTCCAACCCTATTCATATCATAACTACTGCATCTACAGGACTATTATGTTAGACAGGTACCAGGTTCATAGGAAGTTTGTGAGCATTTACAATAAGACAGTGATTTTCTAAAAGTTTTTCAAGTGAATTTCCTTGAATCACCTTTCTTCATCACCTAAATTATTACCCTTTATATTTTGCATCTCTGCCTTCTTCTTTTTCATAAAATATCAAAGGTAACCTTAATTCTCTTGTTTAGAACCACTCAGTTATTTCTCTTTGGACTCAAAATCTGAACATCTTACTTTACAAGCCCCTACATCAGAAATCATCAAACTACAGTCCTTGGGACGAATCCAGCCCACTGGCTCATTTTATAAATAAAGTCATAATGAAACACAGCTGTGCTCATTTATTTATGTATCATCTAGTATATTTTCACACTATATAGGCGGAGCTGAGTAGTTGCAACAGATACCCGATGTCTTCATCAAGCCTAAAATGTTCATTATTTGGCCTTTACAAAAAACATTTGCTGATGCTTACCCTATATTATTAGGCATCTACCTTCCCATTCTCTCCCTCATTCACTAAGTTCTAATGTTAGTATCTGTATTACGGTTGGAAACCACTAGTTCTTCCTCCCTTGAACATGCTTATCCTAAGATCTAGAAAGAACTGGACTCTTGCATGAATAACTCCATCTCTACCCTGGAGTCACTTCTTCAAAGGAGTCTTCATCAAATATTCTACCTTAATTAGGATCCTTCTGTTATTCTCTTAGTCTTTGTTTCCTTCATTGCATCTATTATAACTTATGGTCAACTTACAATTGTTAAAATTTGATACATTCTCTTAATCAAGTATCTATCCACCCATCCACCCTCAAACCACCTATTTTTTAACTTTTTATTTTATTTTATTTTTAAGATTTTATTTATTTATTTGATAGAGGGAGACACAGCGAGAGAGGGAACACTAGCAGAAGGAGTGGGAGAGGGAGAAGCAGGCTTCCCGCGGAGCAGGGAGCCCAATGTGGGACCTGAGCCGAAGGCAGACGCTTAACGACTGAGCCACCCAGCCGCCCTTAACTTTTATTTTAAAATAATTATAGATTCACAAGAAGTTATAAAAACAGTGCAGAGATGTCCCATGTTTCTCTACCCACTTTCTCTCAGTGGGCACATCTTATACAATTATAGTATAATATCAAAACCATGACATTGGTACAATGTTTGTATAGTTCTAGGCCATTTTATTACATGTGTAGATAGATGCATGTAACCACCACTGCTACAAGATACAGAACTATTCCATCACCATAAAGATCTCCTTCAGGATACCTCTTTTTAGTCATACTTACCCCCTCACAACTCCACACACTATCCTTAACTCTTAGCAATCAGCAGTCTTTTCTCTATCTCTATAATTTTTAATCTTCCTCATTTTTGATGCATGCTCTGCATCAAATTTTGGTTTGTCCCCTCCCCTAGAAATGTAGCTCCAAGAAGACAGGGACATACCTGTCTTATTTCCTGTTTTACTCTAACTTCTGTATTCTATAGAATCCAAAATTGGTCTCTTTTGAAGTTATCTGGTAGTTTTCCCTAATCCAATTTCAATGCTCTATTTAAAAGCAGTCCCTCCAGCTTCCTTTCTTTAAAGACGAACTCAATCAATTCAGTGTCCTGCCAAAACTGTAATAACAGTTCTTTTTTATATTAATAAACACTCTATTATTCACTAGCAATAGGCAGTGAACATTATGTGATAATGTCGATCAATGTACTGAAAAAAAATACACCATAAATGAAACATAAAAGTTAAGGGGACAACTCTTTCAATATGCAAAGAAGCATAATGCTTTATAAGAAACCTATCATGTTACAGTGTTTTGGAAGTATTATTTGTTGTAATAGTTGCACACTTTGTGAATAGCTATGTAAAATTAACAGCTGGATGGAGTTTCAGAATCGTTTACCAACCAGTCGTATCTTATGAACAATTGCCTCAAATGCATTGACTTGATTTTTAAAAGAGCTGCTGACAACTTTGTGAAGACCTTGAAAAGCATTTTATTCAAAAACAATTCTCCTAGGACTGCATGTGATTTCTGTGTTTATTTTATCTGCCTTTTATTGACAGTGTATTTTCGTTTCAGTTGTTAACTTCATTTTTCCCTTGGAAAAATGATTTGCATCACAGCAGCCTCCTTAGCTGTTAAGACTTCATCTGCCCTGCTACTTACTACTTGTCTCATGACATCATCTTCTGTGTCTCAAATCAGGTCCCTTTGAAATTGCAGTGATTATAACATCATACACAGTGAAGATTTGGAGCAAGATGTCAATTGTGTTTCACCAGCCATTAATTCTATTCCTATTCTACATTTTTAAAGAATCAGCTGCTTTATCCCAAGGATCATTTACAAATTGTATAAGCATCTTTATTTTCCTCAATAATCCTTGTGAAGATGCAAAAACTGAAGTCCTAACAAGCACCTGGCTTATGAGCAATTCCTCTTCTTTTTTTTTTGCACAAAATGATACAAAAGTCCCAAAACAACTCTCTATCCTTGACAAAAATAATAATTTCCCCTTATTTAAATAATAAAATAATCAAACTGCAAAAATACTTTGCATATAAATATGTATTTTTTTAAGAAAAAATTGACATTTTTCTTTGCACATAGTTTCATTTAGGGAATTTGAATGACTATTGACATGTAAATGAAAATTCTGACTTAAGCAAGAACTGTGATAAGAGTGTCAGCAAGTCAGAGTCATCATAACTATGAAAAGAGCTAAGGTATAAAGTAGGACTGTGTGTAAGCCATACCTGGAGGAGACATTATAAGGCAGATTTCATTGTCACCTATTAATCATTTATAATAAAAGCAAAAGCATTATAAAATATGTATTAAACACCATTAGGTAATGTTGCTATTACCATTTCTTTTGAATATACAATTAAGTCTCGGGAAGATTTACAAGCCCTATTACGTTTTTCCCCCAACAGGTTTCTAATAAAATCTCTTATTTGTCCTGATGATGTATCTGGAGAAATGTCTGGAAGTTTCCAGAGCTAAAGAGAAATGAGAGAGAAAAATTATCAACTGAAAAATGAAGAATATATCAAAAAATATTTGTGAACTGACACCTGACCCGAATATTTTGGTCAAGGTTTGTTTTAGTATTTAGAGACATCTTTTGTCCAAAACGTTTTTCAGTATTGTTTTTGTTTTATTTAATGATATACAGATAAAATAGTTTCCAGCAGCAGAAATGAATAATATAAAACTCTTAAACTTGACAAATTTTAGCTTATTGAGGATTAAACTAACTTTTAATTTAGAAGCCCACAAGTGTGGGTTTGGGGGTCATCAAGATACAAGTTCTAATATCAGTTTTAACACTTCCTGGTTAAATGATATTGTCTTAAATTACTGATCTACTTTGAGCCATCAGTTTTTTTTTTTAAGATTTTATTTATCCATTTGAGAGAGAAAGAGAGTGAGCATGGGGGGTTGCGCAGAGGGAAAAGCAGACTCCCCAGTGAGCAGGGAGCCCAGTGCAGGGCTCATCCCAGGACCCTGAGATCATGACCTGAGCCAAAGGCAGACACTTAACCATCTGAGCTACCCTGGAGCCCCGAGACATCATTTGCTTGTGAGTAAAGTAAGAAGATTAAAGATGTGCCCTGGAAGAATGATTGATGTTTAGATTAAATGAGAATATGCTTATTCACATGTACTAGATGCTCAATAAAATTCCCTTTATTCTTCACACACCTCTTATCATTTTTTTAAATTTTATTTTATTATGTTATGTTAATCACCATACATTACATCATTAGTTTTTGATGTAGTGTTCCATGATTCATTGCATATAACACCCAGTGCTCCATTCAATACGCGCCCTCTTTAATACCTGTCACCAGGCTAACCCATCCCCCAAACCCTCTCCCCTCTAGAACCCTCAGTTAGTTTCTCAGAAATATTCTTCTCTGGATGCTTTTCCATGTCCACTTCTTTAATGAAAGTACTCCTTAGAATTTATATCTACACCTGCCTTTTACTCATTCTCCATTTTTTTCCAGAAAATCTCATTTATTTCCATGATCGTCATTCATGTGTCCTCCAAACACACACATCTCATCTCTCCCAAGGTCTTCCCTTCTAATCTCTTCTGATCGTTAGTTTTTCATTCCCAGCTACCATCCCTGAATCTCAGAAGACACCTCAAAATCATCATTATCATCAAGAACAATAATGATCAAATTATCATTCCCCAAAATTCCTCTCTCTCTAATCTGTATCTCAATTGTTGGTAGCACCATTTTCTCAGCAGAACATTTCAGAAACACTTTCCTCCACTTCCTCTCTTTACTTTGCTCTCTTTACTTCTCAAACTTATCTCTGATTTATTTATTCCAGTTCCTCATCCACATCATAATTTCAGTCACCACAGTTTAGGGCCTCTGTGCACCCATTACATACTCCTTCTGAATGACTCGGCACAAATATGCTCCCCAGACTTTCATTCTTTTAAAAATGTCACTCTATAAGTTGCAGGATGCAACTAGAATATAGAAGACCTCAATGGAGCTATCTCACATTTTTGCTTGAGATTGAATACCCTACATACTGATGCCACCATTTGCTCCCCCATTTTACATAACTATTGTTCCCTATCCCTATTCAGGTGATAAGCCCTACTCATCCTTCTAAGATTAACTGAAGTATGAAAGATTTTCTACTTTCAAAGCCTTCATGATGTCTGACAATCAAATTATTTTTATCTCCCTTTGCTCTCTAATAGCAATTGTAGCAAATTTAGATTATCACCCTTTTCTCATCATACTTTACCCATTTGTTTATAGGTTTATATAAATAATAATAAATGTTATATTTTCTCACTACATGGGCAGCTCCTCACTGATAGAGCCTTGTTTTTTTGTGTGTGGTTTTGTTTGTTTGTTTCACTTCTGGGTTACCTTGGTAAACTCTGGAAAGAGTATCATATTGATTTATTAAGTGAATGAATGAATTATTAGGTATTCTCTTGGCCTGACACATAAAAATATAAAATAAAGGTTTGTTGATTTTAATTAAAACGAGATAGTGGGGACAGAGCTAATAGCTTCTTATTGTGTATAGAATTTTGTGTCCCGGATCCCGGTTACTACTTATTTTTCGATGTGTATTTTAAAACGAGTAGTAAGTTATAAATTTGTATTTTGTAATAAATACTTTATTATACCTAGGAAATCTGACCTATTTCTCAGAATTACATTTTACAAAGTATTTATAAAATAATCAATATATGTTAAGCACTTATTGATCTGAAGACATCTCCTCAATCTTGGCAGGAATATTTACTTTGTGCATTTTTACACACCACCGTTTTTCAACCCAAAAACTGTACTCAAGCAAAGCCTAACTTTAAAATCCCATAGTATTAGGTAAAAGAAACAAATTCCAAGCAGGTACAGAGCTCTAATACTTAAGTGTCCTTCCCACAGCCCATATTCCTCCCCTGTTCACTGGCTTCCCCAAAGGATCTTCAAAAAAGACCACTCTCCAAACAGGATGAATCAGTTAGCAACTCTCTGTTCTGAGGTACCATCTTCTATAACAGATGCTCAATGATTTCAAGAACAAGGAGTTGGGAGGAGAGCAGTGGGCATTTTAAGTGGATTAGCTGATTTGGTCATCAGTTAAGTGTGCACCCCCACTGGGTTTTTTTATGCGAAATCTTTCTCTGTGCTGTTATATCTTCAACTTCTATTCCCTCTTGTGCCAGGCAGCTGTCTAAAGCCTTCAATTAGGATCCATATTAATCTAGTTTGTTTATGAGAAGATAAGTGGTCTGCCGACATCCATAAATGCATTTGAACATGTCCTGGAAAATTTTATTTTCATTATTTCAAAAATGTTGCCACTTGTTTTTATTTGTGACCTTGATTTTATATCAGATGTGGGCAGATTCTATGAGAATGTGACAAACAGGTGGGATAACTTGTGCATTATCAAATAGGATATAGGAATATTAAAAATTTAAGGAAAAAATAAAAAGTAAAGTAATCTATTACATTTCCCTACAGCTCTGGGAAAGAGAGAATATTCAAAAAGTCTTTTAAGATATAGATTTTTATTTTATGGGTTAATCTTGCTATGCTTCATGATGTTTCTTCCTTTTTTTTTTCTTTATATAGATTTCAGGATTCTCTTCTTTCATTTTTTTGAACACATAGTGTTTACTGGGATCTAGGTACTGTTCTGATTTCTAGAGATATGAAGTGGACAAATAAAAATCTCCAGCTGCATGGAGTTTATATTTAGCAGTGATAACAGATAATAAGATAAATAAGAAAAACATAGTTTTTTGTCAGTAATGCTACTTATAAATTGATATTAATATAGTCATAAAGGTTTCCCTCTATTTTCCATCTTTAATTTAAAACTTTTAATATGCTTTCAGTGAATTTTTCTTAATTTCCCAAACACTGTAGGCTTTCCTGAATGTTCTTTACTTTTAACTGTGATCCTTCAGCCAATGCAGCCACAATCTCTCTCTCTAAATGATTTGTGTTCCACTGGCAGCTCGGTTCCAAAGAAAGTGACATACCCTGATGAAGCCATTAAGCACTGTACTACAGACATTAAGGGGATGATACAGGCATGATTTCAATCATGCAAAAGGAAACTACCCTAGTTGTAGGAAAGAAAAGCACCAAAAGAGCTTAACCCACTCCAGTCTACATTTTCATTTCATTATATTGAAATCTGGGAATGTCAGAACAAATTAACACTTTCTCCACACAAGGCAATCACTGTAAGTATCATCATCAGATGCATGTTGAGCACCCGCAGGGAGAAGGGTTGGGCCTTAGAATATGCAACACACTGAAAAGAACCACAGTACAAATTGAGGAGAAATGAGTTGATAATATGGAAATTTTGTTAAAAGAAAGTTGAACTTTTCACTCTGTGCTGGTCTGAAGATTTTCTTTAAAAATATCTGTTACCTAAAAGTCATGATATTTTTCCAAGCTCTGTTATAACCCCAAATTATATGTAAGTATCCGTTTAATTATCCCCACACTTAAACCATTCCAATATTCAAGTTTCTTTGAAATATAGTTGTAACTTGCTTTATGAAATAAATCCTTAAATGGAATACATAAACTATGTATTTTTGATAAACTAAGTTTTACATTAAGAATAGTAAGAGTCAAAGGCCTAAGAGACAATGTGCTTGCCAAATGCAAAATTAGAGTAATTGTGTTTTAATTTGACTTTATTATTGGGATGAATTCAAAACAATAGAATGTTCAAGGCACTTCACGAATATTGTCAGCTTTGTTAGAGTTTGAATTCTTTTAATTGAAATACTTCTAGATTATATTGTATGTGGTATATGTACCATTTGGTATATATGATATAAAAGCAATTTCTGTAAAGCATATTATACTTTGGTAATGACTAATTAATCCCATCTAACAAATGAGAGCTATTTGCCCTTAAGGAGGGCCAGTCCAATGTGAAAAAAAAATACTCAAATTGCTTTAATTCTTTTTGCAAATACTTACTAATATTTTACACTTAAACCTATGCTGTCTTTCAAAATGACAAATTCTGGATAATGGAATGCATAACTATTAAGCATAAAACAAAAATAAGCATTTGAAATTAAAATCATCCCCCAAAATAAAATGGACTTATAATTTTAATGGTAATTTAAGCTAGATGAATATTAAGGCGCAGATTTTCACTACAAATCTCCTACCTTCTCTGAAAAATATTGAATATATTTCAACTTTTTATTGGGACCTTAGGTTCCCATTAATACCAATTATTTAACTGAGTATATTAAAATGCAGACCCCAGGGCCTATGGAACTATGAAGAACCATTTGCCTCTACATAAAATCATACCGAATTGTTCAGCTTTAAAGATGTGAGGGCCTGCTTTTCTTATTTTCCGATCTCTTCTTTCCATAATATTGAAAACTTAGTTTTCATTGCCATTTCTGTAGCTAATAAAAGCATCTCCTCTCTTTGCAGTTATTAGTCTAAATTAATGTGATCTTGAACAGCAAAATCGATCTTCGTAGAATTAAGTATAAAGTAAGGAATATATAGACCTTGAGTGAGGATCCTATAGTCTTCTCTTTAACATATGTATATAGATAATGAACTTGTTTTGAACCAGTAATTTTGTGTGTGTTCATAAGCATGATATAGTACTAATTTGATTTCTCTTAATTAAAAAAAAAAGAGAGGTCATTGTTTGGAAACATGGGAGTTAGAACACATAAATTATAATTAAAATTCTATCAGAATTTAAAGTGGCACTAAGGTCTGGTAACTGGTTGATCTGTTAAACTTGTTTTCATATTTACTATTTTGAAATTATTATTTTGGTTTTTGATAGCTTTCTTTTTATACGGATGCAATAATTTTACATGTGCTTAACACACAATTAAGTGATTTTGTTTGAGGTGAGGGGATCAATATAAGGAATGGGCTCTTTCACAAATGAATTTAAAAGCTAATTGGAGAGGGTGCCTGGGTGGCTCAGTTGGTTGAGCGACTGCCTTTGGCTCAGGTCATGATCCTGGAATCCCGGGATCGAGTCCCGCATCGGGCTCCCTGCTCGGCAGGGAATCTGCTTCTCCCTCTGACCCTCTTCCCTCTCGTGCTCTTTATCTCTCATTCTCTCTCTCTCAAATAAATAAATAAAATCTTTAAAAAAAAAAAAAGCTAATTGGAGAACAGGGAATCACACAAGTGAAAAACTGAATAAAAACACAGAATAACGCCATGAGGATTTGGTGTTTTAAATTTTAAGTTTGGGAATTTTCTATGCAAAATGTAATCTGTGGCCTAGCAGAATCTGTTTCACCTGGCAACTTGCTAGAAATGCACACCTATAGACATGATTCTACATCTATCAGAGTTTGCATTTTTTATAAGGTCCACATGCACTTTGTATGCACATTAGTGTTTGGGAAATGTTTTCACAATAGATCATTATAGATTTATTATGATTATGAATATTTTCCAAATACATGGAAGATGCCATACTAGCCATAATAGAAATACATGAAAGGGTACTCACCATAAGAGGCTATGGGTCTCAAAATCCAGATGGGGTAACTCGATAACCAGGCAAAGGAAACACACCTAGGGAGACTGTTGGGAGATAAAAAAAGGCTGAATGTTTTCTCAAATAATCTCCTAGTGGTAAATTCTCGATACTCTACTGTCTAAACTCTTTTCTTCGAGGATAGAATCCTTATCAAAATTAAATATATTCTACTTAAATCCCACTCCATTGCTTTAAATCTTATGGGTCTTTCAACCCTCCTATTTATGACCTCTCTCCTCTTTGAGATCATCTTCAGTCTTCTCAGTTGGAAGGGATTCCCACTCCTTTAGAAGCGCTGAAGCAAAATCCTATCTGGACCACTTCTGTGATACTGATTTACTTCACCACTTTGCTAGGTGGGACTGTTTTCATGTGTGTAACTGACTACATATGCTTATATGTATCTAATCTTACAGCATACACCAGACTGTAAGATTCTTCATGGGATAGCCATATCATTCTTTGTAACTCTGGCAGTATATGGCACGGTGTCTACCCCATAAAAGCTTGAATGAAAGCTGACCAGAACATGTAATAAAGGACAGCTTGAGAGATGCATACGTGGAACTGGGAGGCTACAGTGAAGAAGATGGGTTTCAACAGTTCTCTGTTTTGTCCAAGGCGTGCTCAAGAGTATTAATAATCCTACTCTTCATAGAGTTATTTGAGGGGGCCTACAAGAATGCTGTGAAGGGATAGCATAGCTGTTGATTTAGTTGGCAAATGTGGAAGCATTGAGGGCTAAATGTAAATTTTTTTACCCCTGTTATTGATGTTTTCTTCTTATCTATCCCCAACTGAACTCTTACTTGCTGTCCTGAACAATCTGTATGCTTTGGCATCAATCTTTTGCATTCATTATTATTCAGAAAGTAGCATCCTTTTCAAAATCAAATTGAGAAAAGTCAAGTGGAATCCTGGACAATATGCCTTGAATCCAAGTAAATGTGACGGTTTTCTAAAGGGAGAGTAGTCAGGTAGACTCTGAGTTAGCTAGCCCAGCTTAAGGGATACGTGCGGGTGGGGAGAGAGCAAGAGTAAGGAGCATGAAGTCTATCCTTTCTGGTGGCAAGACCTCATTCAGTTAACCCCTTCCATTAGGTGGGAGTAAGCAAGTGTACTAACGTCATCATCTAGAAATAAAACTTGAGTATGCCTTAAAATTTTACACTAAATCTAGTTGGATTTTCATTATTCACATCTATGTGCACTGCAAAGTAGTAAAATTTTTAACTTGACAAACTATTTGATATAAGGAGTCAGATTCTGATTTTGGATACATTTTAGGTTGGACAAATCTCTGTCTTCTACTTAAGCCAGCCCTTAAGTATGCATGAGTATCACCTGGGGAGTGTATAGAAATCTAAACTCCTTGGTCCCAAAACTTAGTCATTCTAATTTTTTAAGTCTAAAACAGGGTTTGACTTGAACTTTTAATGGGAACCCCTTGTTATTCTGATGTGAAGAATGACTACCTACTAACCTTAAAAAAGAGCAATGTCAAAACATATGATTTTAGTTGTCAGACAATTTTTTAGAAATCAGATTGGTTGCTTTATAAATACTCCTTTTCCTCCCTACAATGTTCATTTCTCCCTTACTCCTGAAGTAAGCATCAAAGAAGGTAAAATGCTTATGCACATAGTCTGTTGATGCATATTCAGAAACAATCTTTTGGAGAGGGTACCCCTATGTTCCAGTTGGCCAACATAATCCAAGTTTATACCCTTAGTGCCAGCAATGCATTTTTTATCATTCTCAAAGGATCCAAGTTTGAACAATGAGTTACATGATCACCATAATCTTATATTAACAACTAAACTGAGGGATGTGGAGAAATGTATATATATCTAAATAATTCTATTTTCTGCTTTTCAAAGTGTTTCTTAAGTAAAGAGCATAAATGTCACTCAAAAAGTGCTTTTCCAGAATGAAGTGACTACATAACTTTTAAAAGGGTTATGGTCTCCAAAATGTATCCTTAATAACAAATTTTCCACTCTTACTGGGGGGTGGAGGGTGTATTAGGAAAACGAATGTCAACAACTAGGATAAAAATCTAATGTCAATAAAATGTCAAAACATAAATCTAAAAATAATTTAATTTAAAATAAATGAAACCATCATTTATATAATTCCATTAGGTTTTTCTGCCAGATCTTAATTCAAAATGTGTAAATTATTAACCATATTACATTGTATTCAGTTCTTCATTTTTCACTAATAGGTGGCTGCCTAAATTTCTACAGTTGCTATAATTTTTCTTGTGAATTTATAGAATTTTAATATTAGATTACATGAAAAAATACTTACTGGTTATTTTTTTTTAACCTTACAATTTTACTCACCCTGTTCAACCACTAAAACTCAATTTATTAAGGGTGTATAAGCAGCAAGAAGAAGCAGGAATTATGCTGCAGCTGCTATAAATCCAAATTCCTGAAAATTGAAAATCTCTTGCAGGATCTTCAGTTTCCACACCTCAAAATGAACAGGGAAACAGACTTACACGACAAATGTGCACCCGTTCTTCTTGGAAATTCAGGGACTGGACATTATGAAACTGTGGGTGATTCTAATTTTACTTAAGAATTCCTAACAAGCCCTGTTTCTGTCTGTCTGTCTACCTGCCTGCCTGCATACTTATTTATAATCCACCAACCCAAATTCACTTTCCAAGGGTAAGTGAATATATCTACCTTCTGTGAAACAAGCTCTTCTGCCTTGGTTCCCCCAGGTGAGTTGACTTCACTCCTCCATCCCTTAGCATGATGTCTTAATCAAATGTCTGAATCTGACCACTCCTCCACTTCTGGGAAACAAGACAGAGCACCACATTCACTCAAATGCAACCAGACATGCTAGAAACACTGTTTGCAGAGACCTGATACCTAAATATCATCCTGTGGTGGGAGCTAGCACTCAGAGTCAACTTCCCAAATCTAGTGTGTGTGGCTGTGGTTTCAGAATGAGAGTTGAGTGACACCAACCACAGCAGCTTCAATGGAATGGATATCAAAACAAGGTGAACTCTGCTGAAAAGATGATTTCTCTGGAACAGGAAATAAGTTTAGAGGATAGAAAGAGCTCATTCGTTCACTCTCCACCTCTAGCACCTCAGTCCCAGTCAGTTCCAACATCAGGGAATCAGAGTTCATCTGAAGCCCATCTTCCATCATCCTACTTTCAAACTCCCCATCCACCTCCTCTTCCTGCATACAGAAATTACATCCTACCTAGATTCAGTCTCAAATTATACTTAAAGATCTCTGGACTCATCCTACTTAGGGGATGGTGAAACTTACTTGACTTGGATACATCACAAGGGCCACACTTAATTCCATAAGGACCAATGCAGTTACCACCTTCAAGCTTGGATTTTAGCTCAACCCACTGATTGCCTGGATTAAAATGACCAATCCACCTCCTTGCATTGAAGCTTAACTTTGATGCTGAGTGTTCATATCACAAGGATTAAATATACTTGTGTAAAATCCAGATTTTGTAAAAACCTATACAGCCATCTCTGTGGGTCATTTTAAGTATATTGGACTGGACATTCCAGTTTCCACCAAATGTTGTTTCAAAGAAAAAAACAGGATTCTGTTCAGACTCATCTGATCAAATCTCCAGGCAAGTATAGAAGGAAAATTAAAGGCTATAAAAGAACTTCTCAAGCAGGCATGAGAAATAGGCAGATTGAGCTATTTAAAATCTCTCTCACAGTTTAAGATCATTAGTTTCCTTGACATGTTAAGTGTCCAATGTAAAGACCCAATGCTCAACCAAATACCACAAGAAACAATCAAAACAAAAATCAAAACTGGGAGGGAAGGGAGAAAAGGTCACAATATTCTTAAGCCAAAGTTTTCTAATATTTTAGCTAAAACTTATTTGAATCTTAAGAATGAAGGATGTTTCAAACTTACAGTTCATGAAAAATTTCTAGTTGGCACTGAAAAGAATTTTCAGGGAAATCTGAATTGTGCAACTGATTGTCCTACACAGGCTACATTATTTTGATAATGATGTTCATGAGGAACTGTTTAAGAGATCATCTGTGTGCTTATATAAATAGATCTGGGCTAGCATTTAATTTGTGCTAGATCTCAAAACTATGATCTTTTATATCATATGCAAACTTGAAATCTACTTCTGTAGGAGTTCTGCAATTTTAAATAGGATATATTCATAAGCAGAATTTAGAGCAAGTGAGTATTCATCTAGAAACCTTACCTTCATAGGAGGTAAGCCGCACTGAAACTTTACAACAAATTGTGGAAGCAGAGTGAGAAAAGAGATGAACAAAAGGGCATTAATGTATGTGTAATATGATTTGCACTTCATAAAGCTAGTAAGAAAAATATCATTGGTCAATTGCTCAGACACTCATGAATTTATAACTGAAGTATTGTTTATACTTGCAGATGTTAAATAGAATATATGTGCATGTGTACGTAAAACTTTTCTGTCTATACTTGGCAAATATTCTTAATTACATGAAGGTGGTTGTAGAACCAGAAAGGGCTTATAAGTGAGAACTGAAATCTTAAGGCTGATACCCCAGTTTATTTTTCAAGTTGCATATTCAATTTTATGTTGTTGCACCTCTGAGTCTATACAGTATGAAACATTTTAGTGATAATCTTCCCAGTGAACTATATATTTTAACCTAATATGATATTAAAATATTTGGACATCACTACTGTAAACGATCACTAAAAATCATTCTCTAGTAATAATAACATATATGCACAGTACTGATTCAGTATTAGAGAGACATTTACCTTCATTATTTCACTGAATCTTTGTGAATCATCTATCCTTCACAGATGAAGACTAAGCCTTATAGAGATTGTAATTTACTTAAACTATACAGCTGGAATGAGTCAAACTAGGGACTTGCAACTTGGTTTTATACTTAATATCTAGATACCTCATTAATTAAGCATCTTACTGCATGAATTTACATTATTCTTTATGTGTTTATTTATTTGGGGACCTGTTGATGCTTGGGGATCTAAGTGGAGTAATACTAATAGGTATGTGTGCATCACCTAACAGAAACAGCAACACATCATCAACAACAACAAAATTATAAAAAGTGGTAATGAAGCAAAACAAAGGAAAAGTACAAGGAAAAGTACACCAGGATAGAAGTATCTGCATTTGCACTATGATATGCACAAATTATATGTAAATATACTAGTGGAATTTAGTGCAACTGTTAGTCACTTTAAAAATATCTATTTTAATTCAGGCAAACCTCAGTGTCCATAGTTATTAAAGAATGTTTTCAATGTAAAATGTTAGACCCCAAAGCTGTGACCTGCCGGGTTGTATTCAACCTGGAACTCAACTTTTGAAGAAGTTTTTCTGTGATTTTAAATGGGACTAATTATAAACAAACTCCAAATAATTTTCCAAGTCTTCGTTAATGCACAAAGTTATGGAATAATGTATCTAGAAAACAGTGCCCAATAGGACTTTCTGCAGTGACAAAAATAGTTTACATTTGTACTGTCTGTATTCGGCAACTGAGCCTTTGAAAAGTGGTTAGTGGCGCTGAGGAACTGATTTTTAAATCTTATTTAATTCAACCAATTTAAGTTGAAATAGCCATATATGGCAAGTGAATACCATACTAGACAGCACAGGTCTAGAATCCTGCCACTGAATGATTGATGTGAGGACCAGCAGCACTGTGATCACCAAGGAGCTTGATAGAAAAGCAGAATCTGGGCGCTCTGAACCAGAACACTTACAAACAAGTTATCCAGTTGATTTGAATGTACTATTAAAGTTTGAGAAGGAGTGATCTAATATTAAATTGGTAATCTAAATAGTAAACTAACATTGTCTGTGTGGTATAATTTCAAAATTTAATAGAGAAAACATAAATATAAATCATGATATTGCTTTTAAGGGGTAGAGAGTCTGCAACTATATCTCCCAAAAACAAAATATTGCTATGAACATTAAAAAGCTAGGCAATGAGTTGATTTTCAAATATCCAGATGTTCAGCATTATGTTTCCAAAATATACAGCCCCACCCACTCTTCATATGAAAATTTGCCTCCAGATGTCTGGCATCATGTAGGTGCCAGTACGTCCTTCAGAGCTGCTCATGGCCAACTTGCTCACTGTACACTTATGAATTGCAATGATGATCTGTAAAGGAAAACAAATGCTGTTTTTCCAAAATATTTTCTGTCATAAGAGGCAATTAAACTCGTTAAGGGAGAGTGGCCACCGAAGTGTAGAGTGTTGTGCTTCTCTGCTTTTGCCATTTCCTACACACAGACCAGAAGCCTCAATTCGCTAGAGAATGGTATTAACACTTCCTGAAAATGAAAAAACAGATTATCTCCATCTAAACCGCTGTATCTTTTCCCTTAATGTTTTAGTTTGGGTTTTTTTTTAGATATAGACAGCTTAAAGTGGACAACTTGTAATATATCATCTTCAACAGCCCATTGGAGAACAAATAACACTTTTATCCCTCTATCATTAACCTGTTAACACCGATTGTTTATTCAGTTATTTTGACTTGGAGAGGCATGGGAAGTCAAGCCTGCTACTAACAGGGTGGAATTAAATGAGGAAATTTCAACTAGAGAAAGTTGTGAAGACAGTGGAATACACATGATTGGGAAGCCTCCCACGCACACCAGAGAAGGATGAACGGTGGGTTAGCTCACTGGGAAGACACATAGCCATTGAGATCTCTTCACTACATATGGGGGGTCTCAGACTCAGGAGACCTCCAGAGTTGCCTGCAAATCCTTCAATTTTTCTTTGCTTAGCTTCTCTTCCCATTCTCCACTGGTGTACATTCAGAACTTTAGCTCTTTTCAAGCTCCCTTTCTAAGGACCGCTGCTATCCAACTCTGGACAGATAATTTAGAGGCCATTAGGTGAGAATCTTTTTAAATTGCTTCCCTCCAGTTCCAAAAATATATGTCTCTACATAAAATACATCTTACCGTCCTTTTTTCCCTGTTTCAGTGAACATTTACTCTCATAGTCCCAGAGTAAGCTTGTCACCTATGTTCTGGATAACATACTCCCACTTCCTCCAGTAACTCAACGTACTAACTAATCCCTCCCAATTCTATTACTTGAGTCTGTTCTTTTGTAACTTGTTCTCTTCAATATATAAAAAAGTACATATCTCTAACTTGTTCAAAATTATTAAAAAATGAAATCTATCTTGATATCATGCTACACTCTAGTCACTCTTTATCTTCTGTATTTCAGACCTAAGCAAATAAGTCGTCTATCTGAACACATTTTCAAACTCATTGCAATTAAATTTTCTCTAACCATTTTCTTGAAAACTTTCTCAACATGTTTTTCAATAATCTGTTGCTACATACTGTGTGTGGGAGGGGCGGGGTGGATCACACACTTTTACTTTTTATCTTAGCTAATCCACCTGCAATATTTAATCCTGACTAACCACACTTTCCTTCTGGATATTTTTCCTCATAGTGTCCCAACGACTACATGGTATTGCGCTTTTCTTTTTGTCTGTCTGCCTTCTACTCAAACTTTGCATAGCTTCCTTGTTCTCAGTTCTTTACACATGGTCTCCTTTCTCACAGTCCTCTTCTTTTTTTCTCTTTACAGACCTTCTCTGGGTGGCCTTATCTTGGCCCATAATTTCACTTACAACAGATATACTGGTGATTCACTAATCTCTCTCCAACCTCTTCTTCTCTGGGATCAGCCCAGTGTAACTCAATAAACTATAGAGTATTTCTATTTTCCTTTTCACAACAACTGACTTTAAAAATCAATACACTGAAAGCAAGGCACTTTCCTTGCCAAAAATCTAGAGGCCCATTCAATGAATTCTCAATCTTGATGAATGAGAACAGTTATTTCTTCTTGAAAATCAGACCTCTTCAATACCTCCATCTCCTTTACCTCTCATACTTAAGAACTGTTATACTTTATAGACTATCTGCTAAATGTCTCATGGATGTATCTCTGATTCTATACTTGCTCAGCTACTGATCTTGGCCAAGCCTTATTAATTTCTTTTTTATAAGATTTTATTTATTTATTTGATGGGGGGAGGGACAAGCCAGAGGAGAGGCAGAGAGGGAGAAGCAGACTCCCTACTGAGAGAGAGTCTGATGCAGGACTCGATCCCAGGAACCCGGGATCATGACCTGAGCCGAAGGCAGATGCTGAACTGACTGAGCCACCCAGGGGTCCCTAGCCTTATTAATTTCTTACCACTGATTACTGCAGAAGCTACTTAACTGTCCTCAAAGTTCCTAAAGTTTTACCTTTTCAGTCAGAGTAATTGTTCTTAAGTATAAGGGGATATTCTACATCTCTACTTAAAAAATTCTTCAGTGTCTTCATTCCCTCATGAAGTCCAAACTCCTTACCATGTATGTACATAGCATAATGTACATACGTTTGCTGCATATCTCTAGCTTGCCCATCATGCCTACCCCCATCCCAAGCAATCTATCTCTAATACTGCAAGTGCCATGCTTTCTGACACCTGAGACTCTGTAATCTTCTTCTTTCAGTCCAGTAAAGAGAAAGATGGAAGTTAGGAAATAATTTCCATCAAACTCTTCTTTATCCTTTAGGCTGAAATAAAGTACCATCGCAACCAAGTAGCTTTCCTCTGGTTCAAATTCACCCACACACCCCACAATACCAATATTCTCAAAGGTTAAGTATTCCCATAATGCAGCACACCCTGTGATTACCCTCTCACTTCTTCAAACCATACTGCAATCCCCTCTATTATGGCTGGAAGTCGTAAGTAGATGACAAGTTCCTGAAGCACAAGGTCAGTAATTAATTTGATTTGTATCTCCAGCATCTTTGGGTCCCCTAGGATATATCTAATCTTAAAGGACACCCAATAGTTGTAAGATTACTTCAATCACAAATTGTGAGATCATTAACTTTGAGTTCTTATGGATTGTATATTCTGTAATATAATTCTGTCTCAGTTATGGAGGAAGAAATGGGGCATTTGTGATATGTAACATATGACTAGAGAGATTTAAGAGTGAATGCTGGATCTTGAATTCCTCTGGCTATGTTGGCCTATATCACCACTATTGAATAAAAAGGGTCATGTGTTCTAAGAGACAGTGTGTTGATCCTAAGTTTCCTGAATCTCTTTTATTAATTCAGGTGTGTACATGTGTGATATATACATGTTTGAGGAAAAGGGCTCTCCTTTATTCATTTTTATATTCATAAACCTTATACATGGTCATTGATCAATACACATTTTAAAATTCACATTTATGTGAATAACCAGATGATTAGGACTTCGCAAACTTGGCAGAATTGATCTGTGCTCTTCAGTATCCTGGAAGTCACAGAGGTAATGGAGAAGGTTTGACTCTCAGGATTTAAGGCTAAGGTCAGTTTATCTGGTTACTTTCCTCTTGTCAAAGGGTTTTTCCCTGTGATCAGATCCTATTATTACTGTACCTCTGACACCTCCCAGAGGAACTCCTCGTCTACCTAACTTCCACATACAATCCATTATTAAGTCCAATAATTTTCTATTTCTAAATATTTATCAAGTGTCCCCACTTCTTTTTTTCTTCACTGCAACCACTCTAATCCAGGTTACCATCATCTCTTTTCCAATTATTAAAAAACCCCGTCTCCCTTATTTTTCCCTCTAAACCAGTCTCTAATAATCACAGATGTTTTTTGAAACTTAAATCTGTTTGTGTCGTTCTTCTGAATTGGTTCCCATTTGTTTGCAGAATAAAATGCCAACACTATACCATCACCTGCTAAATCCTACATGGCTAGCCTTTCTTTACCTTCCATTTAGCTTACATCCATCTCTGTCTCTCTGCCTATGACAGTCACTCTAGCAACTTACAGATTTCCTCTAACAAGCTATGGCAAGCTACCGTTGGGGCACCATACAGATCCCTTGAATCCCACTTAGCATTTCTGTGCATACCTCCTCTAGCGTCTGTGTGCACAGAGGCTGTGAGGCTGTTGCTTCTAACTTCTTATACCACTGGCTCCTTTTGGAAGACTGCTTTCGGCTACTTACTGAAGATTTTTTTCCTGCATATGCGAAGCACTGGAAATGCCTGGGAGTTTTTATCCCCTGGACAAGTTTCTAACCAATGACTAACGGGTACAGGAGAATGGAAACCAGCTCCATGGTCTGAACTATAATTTATACTGCAGGGCTCTGCAGAAGGATCAGGCTGAGACTGGGGCTTAAACTTGAATCCCTTAACAACTCCCCATTTCCCCCTCTTCCAGTCCCTGGCAACCACCATTCAACTCTCTGTTTCTATTTGTTTGACTATTTCAGGTACCTCATATAAGTGGAACAATGCAGTATTTGCCCTTCTGTGCCTGACTTATTTCACTTAGCATGGTGTCCTCATGTTTCATCCATGTTGTTGCACATAAGGATTTCCTTATTTTTTAAACAGTATGGAAGTCCCTCAAAGAATTAAGAATGGAACTACCATATAATCCAGCAATACCACTCCTGGGTACCCAAAAGCATGAAAATCAGAATCTCAAAGAGATATTAATACTCCTAGATTCACTGCACCATTATTCACAATAGCCAAGATGTAGAAACCACCTAAATGTCCACCGATGGATGAATGGGTAAAGAAAATGTGGTATATACATACAATAAAATATTAGTCAATCCTACTTGTTTTTATTATAGCTCTTTCTATAGGTTGTAATTATTTTTTGTCAGTTTATATTTCTCTCACTAGACTAAATTTCCATGAAAGAAGACACTATGCTAATTCTTTCATAAAGGAGTAACTAGCATCTCTCACATAGTAGGCATTCAAATATTTATTGGCTGGATAAATCAAAGACTTCTAGATTTAAAGGAAAGAAACACAGGTTGAATTCACAACTGCTAGAGAAAACCACTGCGTACATCATACACTCTTTGATGCCTAATTATCGCCCCAAACTTTCTATCCCTAGTCTCTCTCTGGTAGACATAAAAGATATAAGGTGCTTACATTTCAACATATCTTATGTTCACATAAGCCTGAGTTTTCTGTAATGAACGTGCTATAGTAATAAAGTTTTCTCAATTATTTCCTATGCCAAACTTATCAGGTGGCTGATTTGAAAATAAATCCTTTATTATTTCCTATATCTTTGTGATTTTTAATAGTAGAAATCTACATATCTGTTGTATTATGTAGATTTCTACATATCACATTTTCAGACGAAAAGTGCAATTAATTATTGACTCCAGAGAAAGGACAAAAACCAAAAGTTCTCTACTAGATTCCTTTAAAAAACGAGAAAAAAGACTAAGTCAATTTTAAAATTTATGTGACATATTGGCATATGTCATCTTGTGGGTGCCTAAGACAGCACCTTAGATAAGAACTGCAAGAAGTAAATAACCAAACAGACAACAGAAAATCGAAGGGTAACGAAGTATTCACCACATAAACAATTTTTGGTGGCTTTCTAACTAATATACAATTTATATTCATATGTATTTCAATAACCTATTTCTGCTTCTTATGCCTTACACAAGATGTATTGAATATGTTTCTAGCAAATAAGTTATTTTTCATTTCTAGTGAAGCCTGGTCTTTACTTATCTGTTTTTTTTTTTTTTTTTTTTTTTTGCTTTTGAATATTCTAGGCCACCTAAGATTCTTAAATCAGTACATGCCTGTTTTCCCCTAGTATTATAATTTACCATGAACATTTCATTGTTTACTTGGATTTCTACTCCAGATTCATGTTATAGGAAGATTAATTCTAAGTCGGGGCGCCTGGGTGGCTCAGTCATTAAGCCTCTGCCTTCGGCTCAGGTCATGATTCCGGGGTCCGGGAATCGAGCCCCGCATCGGGCTCTCTGCTCTGCGGGAAGCCTGCTTCTCCCTCTCCCACTCCCCCTGCTTGTGTTCCTTCTCTCACTGTGTCTCTCTGTCAAGTAAATAAATAAAATCTTTAAAAAATAAAAAAATACAAAAAGATTAATTCTAAGTATTAAATATAGCTTTAAGTATATCTTTCCAATTGCATTTATACAAGTACAAAGACGTGTAGTACCAAAGATCTTTTAGACTCTCATTGTTTTCTACTTGAAATATCTATTTCACAACTCTTATCTATTCACTGAACAAAAAATTTCTGGAAACCGATGTGGAAATTCTATCTATACAGAACGATATACACACATGTATATATAGGCATTATATTATATGTAATATATATGTGTTATATACACACACACATATATATACACACATACACACATATATATCAAACTAAAGCTACCCATAATGAAAAAAGTAATAGATGGTGCAAGTGTTGATTTTTGTATCTCAGTGTAAGAGTTCATTTCCTTTGCTGATGCTAGTAATCTAAGGTAAAATGTTACATTGAGATTTTTTAATTTGACTGGGGAAGTATAATAGAAATTGTCCCAAGAGGATATGTAACATTAAATTGCAACTTCTTTGCTTTCCCAATTATACTATAACCATCAATTTTAGAAAATAAAGTTCATTTATTAATAGTTAAATAACACTTTTATTATTATAAAGCTTAATATCATACAAATTACCACACTGGATCAAATCAAACAATCCATTAGTAACACTAATTACTATCACAACACCTGACCTATAGTACATACTCAACTGAGAATAATTAAAATGTAAACCTTACAGAGGACACTGGTAGAAAACACTGTCTTTTGTAAGAGGTATCAAGATTCTTTGGGTTGCAAGTAAACCAAAAATGTACTGACTAAAATCTGCTTGAGACATGCAGCCATTAATTAGACCGCAAATCTAAATCAAGTAGAAGTGAGTTTAATAAAATCATCAGGTCATAGACTCCTTTCACATTTTGGCTCTGTTTTCCTCCATACTGTGTCATTCTCAAATGTGATATGGCAACAAGATAGATAATAGCACCTTTAGGCCTATGTTATCCCAGGTTCAAACTGAGAGAAGGAAGGAAGGAAGGAAGGAAGGAAGGAAGGAAGGAAGGAAGGAAGGAAGGAAGGAAGGAAAGAAAGTAAAGCATATCTTTTTCCAACAGTCAAATCAATCCATTAGCACTGAATCTATTTTATTTTCTACTTTCAGTCATGAAGGAATAGTCCTCCTGCCATTAACTACATAATTGGACAAAACAAATGAAATAATTATTTACAAGAGTTTTATTAGGGGCAGTGGAGGATTATGATTTCCTAGCAAAGGGAAATAAAGAGGATAAGCCCCACAATTGGCCTGGCTTTTTGCATAATGACACTTTCTGGGCCATGGTACAGAAGATAGAAGAAGCAACAGAGCATATCATTATCAATGAGATAAGACAAAGATCAGAGTTTGGGGCTTCTGAGGTGGCTGGGTTTTATAGGACAGGGTACTTCAGAGAAGGGAGTTCTAGAGGAAAGGAACTCCAGAAAACTGTAAAGGGCTGCCCTTCCAAATTTGACTATATACTAAGCCTTGAATAGTCAGGGCAAAATACCATAAGACCAGCCAAAGACCCACTACTACTTTCACTACAGTGAAAGAAATACCACTGGAGAATGAACAACTGCTAGGGTATTGTGAACTGAATAACTCACCGAGTTCACACATGTTTGGAAACATGTAATTCCAACAGCCAAACAGAGACTTTCCTATACATTCTGGACTTCCAGGAGGGATCCCAGAAATTACACATCTTAGAAGCAGGAGTAATTTAGACCAAGGAGAAAGGTTACTCTGATATGATAAAGAAAATAAAAAGCCTCAAAAGGATCAAGCTGATCTGCAAGTAGATTCACTATATGCTGTGGTTATATTCAGTACTTCATTAAGGAAGACAATCCAAACATGCAATAAAATAGGATCCATAGTGTCTAACTTTAAATCAAAAGTCACTAGACATAAAAAGGGACAGAAAAATATGACAAATAATCAGGAGGGAAATTATAAAAATCAAACTGGAAAAGTCAGCAATAATGGAATTAGAGTATAAGGAATTTAAAATGGTTATTATAAACATGTGAAATGATTTAAAATTAAATATTAACCTAATAAAAATAGCAAATATCAGTAGAGAAACCTAAACTATAACAAATAAAATGGAAATTCTAAAACTTCACACTATGACATCTATAATGAAAATGTCGGGCACCTGGGTGGCTCAGTTGGTTAAGCGACTGCCTTTGGCTCAGGTCATGATCCTGGAGTCCTGGGATTGAGTCCCGCATCGGGCTCCCTGCTCAGCAGGGAGTCTGCTTCTCCCTCTGACCCTCTTCCCTCTCATGCTTTCTATCTCTCATTCTCTCTCTCTCAAATAAATAAAATCTTTAAAAAAAAAAAAAGAAAATGTCAATGGATCAGTTTAACATCAAGTTTGACTACAGAATAAAAATGGTACCTTTAAATATTAGAAAAAAAGAAACCATCCAAACTTAAAAAGACAAAATTTAAAAGGCTGATACAAAATTAACAATGTAAATGAGATTAAAAATCCATATAATTGAAATACCAAAAAGAGAAGAGAGAGAGAGTTAAATAGGAAAAAAGATTTAAGGAAATAATAGTTGAATGTTTTTAATTTGATAAAAACTATAAACCCACAGACCCAAAAATCTTAATGACTACAACAGGGATAATCAAAAGGAATAATACACCAAAGAATAGCATGCTGAAATTCTGAAAATCAATAAAAAAGAAAATAAATCTTAAAAGCAAACAGAAAATAAAAGACACATCACTTACAGGGGAAAAACAATATGAAAATTAACAACTTTTCATCAGAAACAATACAAGCTAGATGATAATAGAATGACAATTTTAAAGTGCAAGAGGAAAAAAAAGTATTATTCTAAATACATAAGTTTAGCAAAAAAGGAAAGCACTTCATATAAGAATATTTACCTAGACAAATAAAAGCTGAAATAATATGTCACCATCAGATGAGCATGGTAAGATATGCTAAAAGTAGGAATTCAGACAGAAGAGAAATACTACTATACTGGAGTATGACATAAAGAAATGAAAGGCACAAATATATGGCTAAGTTGAAAGGCAAGTATTTTTCCCTCTACTTTCTTAAATTACTTCAAAGCAAATTGAGTGTTGAGAGCAAATATAACACTGCCATGTGAGGTTTATAACATAGCTAAAAGGAAAATGTATAATAAGAGAATAAAGGATGGGAGAGGGGAAATGGAAGAGTTATTATAAAGGCAAAAACTTGAACAAGTACTTAACAAAGGGGTATGTTAATATATTATACATATACATATATATATACATATACACATATACATCATGCATATAATATATATATGTATATATAAAATTGGTCAATAAGCACAAGAAATAGTGCTAACATCATTAACCATCAGGGATATGCATATTAAAACCATAATGACAGTTTATTGCACTTACACTGGAATAGCTAAAATTTTTAAAAAGTGACAACCACAAGTATTGATGAGGATGGGGAGCATAAAATGATACATACTCTTTAAAAAATTGTCATGTTCTCTTAAAGTAAATCATACACCAGTTGGGAAGATGGCAGAAGAGTAGGGGATCTTCATCTCATCTGGTCCCTTAAATTCAGCTAGATATCTAGCAAATTATTCTGAACACCTGTGAATTCAATTTGAGATCTAAGAAAAGAATTGCTGCAATTCTACAAATAGAAAAGCAACCATTTTCTGCAAGGTAGGAGGTGCGGACAGGTGAATCTGAGGGGATATATTGGAAGATAAGCCAAGGGGGGAGGGAGCCTCCATAAGCTGGCTTCCAGAGTGATATAGCCCCACAGTGCAAAATCAGAACTTTTAGAAGTCTGCTCCAGTGAGGGACATCTGTGCCTGAAAGGTGCTCAGGTGGTGAAGCAGGGCAGAATCCTAGGTGGGACAGTGTGGTCTCAGGATCCCCAGGGGTCACAGAAAGAAGGAGGGTGACTGAGGGCAGCAGAGTTCTCAAGCATTGTAGCAGGGAAGCCAGCTACAATCAGTGAGCCCAGGAGTGGGCTCTCAACATGGTGTTGCCATAAACTGTGAACTCTGGCAGGATCAGGTGACAGCTCCCCAAGCAGGGGCCCAGCAAGCGGCAGAACCTCCAAGAGACTCCCCTCCTTCCCCTGGGAGGAATGGCAGGGGTGCACACCTCAGGAGACTGCAGAGTTTGGTGTACACAAAAGTGATTGACTGCTTTTCGCTGAGGGTACACTGAAGAGTGGGGGCAGCTATGGTTGGGCTGGAGGCTGGAGATCAGGGTGCCGCCATTGTTGTTGGGTTTTTTTGTTTTTTGTTTTTTGTTTTTTTTTCATTTTCTAAAGTGGGGGGAGAAAGCCTTCAGGGAAAAAAAGACACATAGAGCAACCTGAAACAGCTTACAATGAGACTGGTCCCCTGGCAAGGGGTGGTGCAACCACCTAGGCAAACACACCAGAATCAGTGGAACAGGCCCATCTCCCAGAAGACCAGCAGGAACATCAGGCTAATATCAAGTTTACAGGTCACACAAAACTGGAAAACTCCTGCACTTGGTGGAAAACAGTATATAGAATTTAAGGTTTTTTTCTCATGATTCTTCAGTCTTTCAGTTTAAAATTTTCTTTTTTTTCCTTTTCAAATAGTTTCTTATTTTGTCAACTCTTTTTTTAAGTTTTTTATTTTCATTTTTACATTTACATTTTATAAATATGTTCTTCACTTTTGGCTTCCTTTTACAGTATTCAAATTTATTTTTGTATATATATATATATATATACTTTTTTCTTTCTTTCTTTACAATTTTGGGGTTTGGTGTCTTCTAACAAACAGACCAAAACACACCCTGGACCAAGTGTATCAGCCTGTTTTATCCACCTGTTAGATAATATTCTTTCTTTCTGACCTCCCCTTCATTTTTCTTGTTTGATTTCTGATCTCTTCAGATTTGTCTAGTGTATATTTTGCTGGGGTCATGTTTGATATTTTTTATTTTGTTCTCTCATTCATCAATTTTTCTCTGGACAAAATGACTAAGAGGAGAAATTCACAACAAAAGAAAGAACCAGAGGTAATACTCTCTGCCATAGCTTTAATCAATGTGGATATAAGTAAGAAGTCAGACATAGAATTCAGAATAATGATTTTAAAGATTCAAGCTGGGCTTGAAAAAAGCATAAAAGACACTAGAGAATCCCTTAGTGCAGAAATAAAAGAACTAAAATCTAATCAGGCCAAAATTAAAAATGCTTTAACTGAGATACAGTCTAAAATGGATGTTCTAATGGCTACAGCAAATGAGGCAGTAGAGTCAGTGACATAGAAGACAAAATGATGGAAAATAAGGAAGCTGAGGAAAAGAGAAAAACAACTACTGGATCATGAGGGGAGGCTTCAAGAAATCAGCAATACTATAAAGTGAAACAATATTAGAATAATTGGGGTCCCAGAGGAAGAGGAATGAGAGAGAGAGGGAAAGAAGGTATATTTGAGCAAATCATAGCTGAGAACTTCCCTAATCTGGGGAAGGAAACAGGCATTCAAGTCCCAGAGACACAGAGAACACCCCCCAAAAAATCAATAAAAATGGATCAATATCCCAACATATAAGAGTGAAGCTTGCAAATTTCAGAGATAAAGAGAAAATTCTGAAAGCAGCTTGAGACAAGAGGTCCATATCTACAAGGGTAGAAACATTAGATTGGCATAAGACTTATTCACACAGTCCTGGCAGGCCAGAAAGGAGAGGCATGATATATTCAGAGTACTAAATGAGGAAAACATGCAACCAAGAATATTTTATCCAGCAAGGCTGTCATTCAGAATGGAAGGAGGGATAGAGTTTCCAGGACAAACAGAATCTAAAAGAATTGGTAATCACTAAACCGGCACTGCAGGAAACATTAAAGGGGATCTTTAAAGCAAAGAAAGAACCCAAAAGTAACACAGACCAGAAAGGAACAGACACAATATACAGAAACAGTGACTTTACAGGTAATACAATGGCACTAAATTCATATCTTCCAATAGTTACTCTGAATGTAAATGGGCTCAATGCTCCAATCAAAAGACATAGGATATCAGATTGGATGGAAAAGTAAGACCCATCCATATGCTGTCTACAAGAGAATCATTTTAGACCCAAAGACTCCAGATTGAAAGTGAATGGGTGGAGAACCATTTATCATGCTAGTGAATATCAAAAGAAAGCTGTGGTAGCAATCCTTATACCAGGCAAATTGGATTTTAAACCAAAGGCTGTAGGAAGGGATAAAGAGGGACACTATATCATACCTAAAGGGTCTATCCAACAAGAAGATCTAACAATAATAAATATTTATGCTCCTAACTTAGGAGCAGCCAAATTAGATAAACCAATTAATAACAAAATTAAAGAAAATAATTGATAATAATACAATAATAGTAGGGGACATTAACACCCCACTCACTGCAATGGACAGATCGTTAAGCAGAAGATCAACAAGGAACCAAGGGCTTTGAATGACACACTGGACAAAATGGTCTTCACAGATATATACAGAGCATTCCAACCTAAAGCAACAGAATACACATTCTTCTTGAGTATACATGTAACAGTCTCCAGAATATATAATGTACTGGGTCACAAATCAGGTGTCAACTGGTACCAAAAGATTGGGATTATTCCCTGCATATTTTTAGACCATAATGCTCTGAAACTTGAACTCATTCACAAAAGGAAATTTGGAAAGAACTCAAATACTTGGAGGTTAAAGGGCATCCTACTAAAGAATGAATGGGACAACCAGGAAATTTAAAAATAATTTAAAAACATTCATGTAAGCAAATGAAAATGAAAACACAACTGTTCAAAACCTTTGAATGTAGCAAAGGCAGTCCTAAGACGGAATTACATAGCAACACAAGCCTTTCTCGAGAACCCAGGAAAGTCTCAAATACACACACTAACCATACACCTAAAGGAGCTAGAGAGAAAACAGCAAATAAAGCCTAAATCAGCAAGAGAAGAGAATTAATGAAGATCAGAGCAGATATAAATGAAACAGAAACCAAAAGAACAGAAGAACAATCAACAAAACTAGGAGCTGGTTCTTTGAAATAATGAATAAGATTGATAAACCCCTGGCCAGACTTATCAAAAAGAAAAGAGAAATAAATAGAGAAATAAATAAAATCATGAATGAAAGAGGAGAGATCACAACCAACACCAAAGAAATACAATTATAAGAAGATATTATGAGCAACTATATGCCAACAAATTAGGCAATCTGGAAGAAATGGATGCGTTCCTAGAGATGTATAAACTACCAATACTGAAACAGGAAGAAATAGAAAGCCTGAACAGACCAATAATATTTGAAGGAAATTGAAGCAGTGATAAAAAATCTCCCAACAAAGAAGAGTCCAGGGCCAGGTGGCTTCCCAGGGGAATGCTACCAAACAGTTAAAGAATGAATACCTATTCTTCTGAAGCTGTTTCAAAAAATAGAAATGAAGGGAAAACTTCCAAACTCTTTCTGTGAGACCAGCATTACCAAAGCCATACAAAGAACCCACCAAAAAGGGAAATTACAGACCATTATCCCTGATAAACATGAATGCAAAACTTCTCACCAAAATACTAGCCAATAGGATCCAACAGTACATAAAAAGGATTATTCACCACAGCCAAGTGGGATTTATTCCTGGGCTGCAAGGGTGGTTCAACATCGGCAAATCAATGTTATACATCACATTAACAAAAGAAAGGACAAGAACCATATGATCTTCTCAACTGATGCAGAAAAAGCATTTGACAAAATACAGCATCCTTTCTTGATTAAAACTCTTCACCAGTGTAGGGATAGAGGGAAGATACTTCAATATCATAAAAACCATATTCGAAAAGCCCACAGCCAATATCATTCTCAATGGGGAAAAACTGAGAACTTTTCCCCTAAGGTCAGGAACATGGCAGGGATGTCCACTCCCACCACTGTTTTTCAACATAGTACCTAGCCTCAGCAATCAGACAACAAAAAGAAATAAAAGGCTTCTGAACAGGCAAAGAAGAAGTCAAACTCTCACTCTTTGCAGATGATATATTACTTTATGTGGAAAACCCAAAAGATTCTACCCCAAAATTGCTTGAACTCATACAGCAATTCAGCAACATGGCAGGATATAAAATCAATGCACAGAAATCAGTTGCATTTCCATACACTAACAATGAGACAGAGGAAAGAGAAATTAAGGAGTCAATCCCATTTACAATTGCCCCCAAAGCCATAAGATACTTAGGAATAAATCTAACAAAAGAGGTAAAGGATCTGTACTCTAAAACTACAGAATGGGGCGCCTGGGTGGCTCAGTCAGTTAAGTGGCTGCCTTCAGCTCAGGTCATGATCCCAGGGTCCTAGGATGGAGTCCCACGTTGGGCTCCTTGCTCAGTGGAGAGTCTGCTTCTCCCTCTCCCACTGCCTGATGCTCTACCTTACTTGTGCTCTCTTGCTATCTCTCTGTCAAATAAATAAATAAAATCTTTAAAAAAAAACCTACAAAACACTTATGAAAGAAATTGAGGAAGACATAAAGAAATGAAAAAACATTCCATGCTCATGGATTGGAAGAATAAATATTGTTAAATGTCTATGCTACCAAGAGCAATTTACACATTCAATGCAATCCCTATCAAAATACCATTGACATTTTTCAGAGAGCTGGAACAAATAATCCTAAAATTTGTATGGAACCAGAAAAGACCCCGAATAGCCAGAGGAATAATGAAAAAGAAAACCAAAGCTGGTGGCATCACAATTCCGGACTTCAAGCTCTATTACAAAGCTATAATCATCAAGACAGTACGGTACAAGCACAAAAACAGACACATAGATCAATGGAAGAGAATGGAGAACCCAGAAATGGACCCTCAACTCTATGGTCAACAAAGCAGGAAAGAATATCCAATGGAAAAAAGACAGTCTCTTCAACTAATGGTGTTGAGAAAATTGGACAGCCTCATGAAGAAGAATGAAACTGGACCATTTTCTTACACCATGCACAAAGATAAACTCAAAATGGATGAAAGACCTCAATGTAAGACAGGAATCCATCACAATCCTAGAGGAGAACACAGGTAGCAACCTCTTCAACCTTGGCCACAACAACTTCTTGCTAGACACATCTCCAAAGGCAAGGGAAACAAAAGCAAAATGAACTATTGGAACTTCATCAAGATAAAAAGCTTCTACACAGCGAAGGAAACAATCAACAAAACTAAAAGGCAACCTATAGAATTGGAGACAATATTTGCACATGACCTATCAGATAAAGGGTTGGTATCCAAGGATTGCTAGGGCAGGGGAAAGGAGGGAAAAACGGAATGGGAAGAAATCAGAGGGAGACAAACCATGAGAAACTCTTAACTATGGGAAAGAAACTGAGGGGGGCTGGAGGGGAGGTGAGTGGTGGGGTGGGGTAACTGGGTGACTGGCATTAAGGAGAGCAAGTGATGTGATGAACACTAGGTGTTATATGCAACTGATGAATTACTGAACTCTCTATCTGAAACTAATGATGTTCTATATGTTGACTAATTGAATTTAAATTTAGAGGGGAAAACTGAATGGGAAGAAATCAGAGAGAGAGAGACAAACCATATGAGACTCTTGACTCTGGGAAACAAACTGAGGGTTGTGGAAAGGGAGGTGGGTGGGGGGTTGGGGTAACTGGGTGACAGGCATTAAAGAAGGCACGTGATATCATGAGCACTGGGTGAGACACTCAACTAATGAATCATTGAAAATTATATCAAAAATCAATGATGTATTATACCTTGGCTAATTGAATTTAAATTAAAAAAAAATCACACACCTGCCCTAGCAATCCTATTACTCTGTGTCTACCCAAGGTAAAGGAAAACATATGTTTACAAAATCATTGTAAAGGATACTCACACTTGTAGCTTTATTTATAAAAGCCCAAAACCAGAAACAATATAAAATGTCTCTCAACAGGAGAAATAAACTATTTGTAATATATACTCAGAAATAAAAAGGAATTATCTGATAAAACATATAACATCATAGATAAAACTCAAAAAGCTTATGCTGAGTAAAAGAAGCCAGACACAAGAGTACATATAGAATGTTTTCATTTACATGATGATCTAGAGATAGATGAACCAGCATGTGACAATCTAGATGATCTAGAAACTTGTCAGAACTGATCTAGAAAAAGGTAAAAGCATTTGATGGTAGACCAAATGAGAAAGTTGGTTGTCTCTTTTGCAGGCTTGGAATGGATTGACTGAAAAGGACAAAAGGCATTTTTCCAGATGATAAAAAAAAATTCTATATTTTGTTAAGGTGTGAATTAAATGGTATGTGCAACTGTCAAAACTCGTTGAACTGTAAACTTAGACCTGTGCATTTCTCTATAAGTACATATGTCAGTTGCATAACTGCTGGGAGCATCAAATTGGATTTATATTTGTCTAGTCCCCTTCCCCCCTACACACCAATCACTCTGGTTGAGGGACCTGCATATTTTGCTGGACATGGTCTGAATCACTTGTCAGCTTGAGGACTCTTCCCAGAGCACAGAAAGGAGTGGAAGACGACTGTGCATTAGATAAAATCACAGCGTCCTTAGCAATGGAAAATGCACTGAATGAAGAGAAAGCATATAACACTATCTCTGAAATACTTGAGATAAAGGTTGTTCTGCATAGAGTCATCGTCTTCATCCTTGACCTCTTTCTCTCTCTGTCTCTTTCTCCACCTGCCTTCTAACAGTAAAGTAAAATAGGATGTTAATTGCTATTCCTGTTAATGTTTTACCTATTATGAGTAATATGTCAATTCTATCTACCCTATCCTCAAGGCAATTTTATAAGGATGTAATATTTCAGTGTCTAAATTTTAATTCATAGAAATCCAATTATGCATGTGTCTATTCCATGACTAATTTAACTCACACATAGTTTTCTTTTTAAGTTTCAATATTTTAAGTATGCCCAAATCAAAATTCATTATTTTACTTTCCTGGCTTTAAAAGAAGAAAAATCATCTATAATATACTTAAAATATACTTCTTAGCTTATCTTATTTTTAAATGAGAATATTGCAATGCTTGATGTTTTCTTGTAACATGTGACAATCTTTTATAATTTTTTTAATTGTGTAGTTGAGACACAATGTTACATTAGTTTAAGATACCAGCACAGTGATTCAACTTCTCTGTAAGTTATGCCATACTCACCCCAAGTGTAGCTACCATCTGTCACCATACAACCCCATTACAATATTATTGACTACATTCCCTATGCTGTGCCTTTTATGCTTGTGACTTATTCATTCCATACCTGGAAGCCTGCATCTCTCATTCTCTTTCACCCATAATGCCCATGCTCTCAACTCCCTCCTTCCTGGCAACCACCAGTTTGTTCTCTGTATTTATAGGTCTGATTCTGCTTTTGTTTATTCATTAGTTTCTACAAAGTTGGGAGAACTTTTAACTTTTTGCCTGCAATGCAGTGAAGTGTAAGGTGTATGAAAGTTCCAATTATAAATGCTTATAAATATTGATTATAAAAATAAGTAATTGTTTTATTTCTGCTATGCAGTACTGTGGAAAGAACAATGTTATGCCTCGGCCAACTGTGCACTATTGGTAAGTCACTTCTGGTCTTTATCTCCTTAATTTTGTAAAATAAATAGGTTGAACTAAAATATTTTTATGGCACTAAAATTGTTATGAATGTTGCTCATTATAGCCTTAATTATATCTAAAGAATAGAGCAATGCTGTATTAGAAGTAACATTGTTTTATCAGCAGGTGTATCATGCCCTACTTATCTTAATTGCTCTCATAGCTCCTATTGGAGAATATATTGTATTTATGCTGTTACTTTTTAAATTGTCTTTCCTGCAAAACTATAAGCCCTATGAAAGCAGGAACTGTATCTATCATATTATTCACTATATCTCTCACATCTAGTGCATTATCTGGCACACAGTATGTAGGTAAGATTAGTATTAATTGCTATTACTAGCTTTTAAATTATGTTCCTGTTTCTCAAAACTGTGTGCAGGCATTGCGCTAAGTACTTTAGGACTGCCATGTTTCACAGTTCCAGGAAACTACTCACATTTCATTCTATGTACTCCATATTCTACTTAAAATAAAATATTAATTTTGACCTTTGGAGTCTTCCAACACATTGATCTTGATGAACTTTTTGTAGTTTCTCATTTAATCCTCAGTACAAACTCATGAGTTAGATGGTAGTATTGCCTTTCACTGAAGAAGGAACTGAGGCACAGACAGGTTAATTGTGCATGATAATCCATAACCATAGAGCCAGAATGTGAATCCTGGTACTCTGACTCTACAACCTTCACTCTTAGCTTCTACCCACACTCAAACTTCACTTTTAGCTTCACTCTTAGCTTCTACTCCCCTCCTAACATGTTTTCACGTATAAAAGATGCCTGTCTCATTTTTCACCATCCTTAAGCATATATTATCCCTACCTATATTTAACCAATTTCATGTGTGTCTCATTTTCCTCTCAATACTCCATTTGTGCCTAGTTTCTACCTTTGGACGGAAGAACACATGAAAAGTAACAATGTTGCTTAATTTTATCAGGAATACGTACTTTAGGGGCTAGAGTATAACTTCACGGGTTTTTCAGAGTTAATACCAATTTTATTCCCCATTTTTGGAAAAGCTAGTTTATCCTAACTGAACAATGACATGCCTGGCAGGGCTGTACATCTTCAAGATGTTTTGTTTTGTGCTTTTCCCTTTTAGCACAGTGAAGTGGAGGGTCAGGAATCTTACAATAGTCCATTCTTGAAAACTCCACTTCCACATTTTACACACTGAAGCAATTCTCATAATGATCTCAACTCCCACATTTCTCCAAACCAGTTTCCCACTTAAAAAAAATGCCAAGCTGCCCAATTTATTAACTGTGATGGAGGGTGGGGGAAGATAGGGGAAAGAAAAACACACAATCTCCCTGACCAAGAAGGATACATCAAGGCAACAAAGCAATCGCTTCTTAAATTATCATGATAGATGTTTTCTACAGAAAGCACATTAGCACTCTAAAGAAATAGCTGGATTCTTTCTTCACACTCCATGTCTCATCTTATATAATGTAGAGAAAAAGAGGGGGCATATAAAGATCCAGGAGAGTAGACACATGACTAACTTTTTCCATAGAATTGACTACCTTGTGGTAAATGTTTTATTACAAATAGTAGAGATACCAGATTGGATTGCAGCTGGATCAAGAGGTTTTTTGTCTCAGGCCTGAACTAAAGCTAGGAAAGAAAGAGCTTCCACCCATTCCACTTCTCTGCTCTTCATAAACCAAAACGGGAAGAAAGAAGAAATATATTTGGAAGGATTATTTTTAAAAAGTTGTCATGAATGGAACAAGAAGTTCCAAAAAGAAAAATATATTTTCTCACAGAAGCATCAAGTAAAATCTAGTTCAGCAGAAACTGTCAAGATATCTCTTGGGGGAGGGGGGGGGATGGGGTGGCTGGGTGATAGACACTGGGGAGGGTATGTGCTATGGTGAGTGATGTGAATTGTGCAAGAATGTTGAATCACAGATCTGTACCTTTGAAACAAATAATGCAATATATGTTAAGAAAAAAAGAAGAAGATAGCAGGAGGGGAAGAACGAAGGGGGGGGAATCGGAGGGGGAGATGAACCATGAGAGAGGATGGACTCTGAAAAACAAACTGAGGGTTCTAGAGGGGAGGGGGTAGGGGGATGGGTTAGCCTGGTGATGGGTATTAAAGAGGGCATGTTCTGCATGGAGCACTGGGTGTTATGCATAAACAATGAATCATAGAACACTACATCCAAAACTAATGATGTAATGTATGGTGATTAACATAACAATAAAAAATTAAAAAAATAAAGAGTATTAATTTATTAATTTATTAATTTATTCACTCAATATTTACTCAGCATCTATACCAGGTTATGCGGAAAATATGGAAGTGAGTGCCATACTGTCTCTACTCAGAGAACTCACTTTCTAGTAGAAATTTTTATAGATCATGATTTTGAATGTGGCATAGTTTTGACTGGCCCACTTTCACAAATTCATTCAGTCATATTTTGGTTTAATGCCCAAAGACAGTTACTGCACACTAGGATAAAATGCTATTTCTACTCTACAAAATTTTATAACTGTACATTATAATATTACAAGCTTTTGGAAAATTATAAAATATTGACCTGCCCTATAGTTATTGATATAAATAACAACTAATAGAAAAAGCTCTAAGATGTAAGGAAGAGAAGCCCTTGATCAACTTGGAATAATCAAAGAAGACTTCCCAACACACTGAGAAGAAACTTGAATAGACTCGGAATTTGAAATCATAGGAAGAACGGCATGGAGAGAGTCCATGTTAGAACTCATTTCAGGCATATAATAGCACAGTGGAATCAAGGAATTTGAAGAATTACAAGTTGTCAAGGTTTTCTCAAGAACACACTCTGTCTCATTCATTAGAAAATATATTCTCTGAGCCCAGGTACAATTTCTGGCTTATTTCTTACTTAATTTCCAATAGCAGCACAATGCCTGGCATAGAATGCCAGACTTAATAACCGTTTGATGAATTACAATGAAAGTGATAATGAATAGGGACAAGAAAACTTAATATTATCTTTAGTTATAGGAAAAGAAGAAATTATGGTGAGCTATAAAAGCAAGATATAGAATTTTAGACTTCAGGTATTAATAGGAATATAACAGGAGAGTGTCATGATATAATCAAATGGTCTTTTTAGAATATTAGTCTGAAGTGATGTATAAATTACAATAGGGATGAGATTCCATAAGAAGATAAAAGAATACTGCAAATTACAACACTTTATATATCATTCTTATACAATGTTCCAGACTTCCCAGTCTAGAATTAATAAAAAAAATTCGAACCACACATTGAAGGTCTCCATTTATTTCTATAACATCATATTGGTCCAGGAAGTCCTTAAATATTTGAAATTTTGTGAATGGCTGCAATGTCTATTTTCTATGGAGAGAGGGCATATGATTTAACAGATTCTCAAGGAGATTGTTACCCCAAAAGGTTATGAATATCTGTGGAAGTTAAATAAAATGTTAAAACAAAAGTAAAAAAAAAAAAAAAAAAAATAGAGGATATGCCAGTGCATCAAATATCAGCAAGAATATTATCTCCACTAATCAAACTTGCTTTTCCCGACCATTGGCAGAATTAAGCATCTTTTTTCCTATTTTCTGGATAGCTATTTGTCTATAACTATTATTATAAAAGTTACCACAATTTATTTTTAGGTAGTTGCTATCTGTTAACCTCTCCCTCATTAGATTGGACTATTGAAGAAGAGGAAGTTATTTATTATCTAAGCCCAGTATCTGGCACACAGCTAATCTCCAAATCTGTCTCTTTACTTAAGGTACTTCATTTAAGCACCCAATATTTATTAGTGAACATTTTTTATTAGCTATTAAGAGTCAGAATACCTTGTTTCCATATAGATGCCATTCAGAATTTGTAGGGCATTTCCACTTAAAGGAAACAAAGCTTGACAACACTATGGTCTATAAATACCAATGTTATCTGTCAATATTGTAGGAAAGAAATCCCTTTCATCAAATCTTTTGTATTGCTAATTCTCAAAACCTACCTAGGGCAGAAATGCTTTAGGGAAGACACTTCACTCCATTAACAGCCTATCCTCAAAAGTCTTTCTCTTTTGTCTGTCCCTTTATGTCATATCCTTAGCACACAATTCTAATATTTCTCGGGTCATAATTTTAGGACTTGATAGGTTTTTCTCAACTCAATCCTTCAGGTTTTACCCTCAGCTTCTTTGCATTCTAGATAATAGTGCCTATTTCCTGGTCTTCAGTTATTATCTATAAGCTAATAACTCTCAAAACTATGGCCCTGACCTTAACCTTTCAAATTCCAGGTTTCAATAGCTGGTTGATTTATCATTTTCTCCGAGAACTACTCTTTTTTTTTTTTTTAAGATTTTATTTATTTGAGAGAGAGAATGAGATAGAGAGAGAGCATGAGGGGGGAGGGTCCGAGGGAGAAGCAGACTCACTGCTGAGCAGGGAGCCCGATGCGGGACTCGATCCCGGGACTCCAGGATCATGACCTGAGCCGAAGGCAGTCGCTTAACCAACTGAGCCACCCAGGCGCCCCCGAGAACTACTCTTCCTCTAGAGTCCCTTAGGTCAGTATTTCCTCCATGACACAGCATCTTACTGGAAGCCAGATTTCTCCATCACCCACATCTCCCAGGTTCCATAAGTCAAACTGAATGTTGATTTTCCTCACAAAAGAGTTTGCAAATGCTTGCTGCCCCTCCTTTCCCACTATCAAGACCTAAGTCTTTTCCTTCAGGTTTTCCTTTCTCAGTGAATGTTATCACCTACTTTTGCCAAGAAATTAGGAATTATACTTTTCTTTCTCACATATGTAATTCTTACCAAATCCTATCAACTTTAGCTTTAGAATTTATTCTGAATTTGTTCAGTTATTTTCATCTCTGCTAATACCCCCCTTAATCAGAACACCATCATTTCTCCTCCTAGAATTTGCCCCCACCCCACAGTCCATTCTATGCACATTAGTCCAAATCATCTTAAAGAATTGAGAATGGCTTCCTAGAGAAAGAGTAAAAAGAAAAACATTTCAGGGAGAAGAAACAGCTCTGTTAGGGACCTAAACTGGCAATGATTTCAATGTGTGTGTGGAAGAGAAGTGGAGAAAATACTGCTCTACAATAAGTGGGGAGAATGACTCAAGACAAAGTGAGCAATGAGATAAGGGTTAGTTTCCACATAGCACTGTAGTAACACAACCTTACTTACTACCTTAAAAACATCATTCTTCTTACTAAAAAGGGAATGGAGGGGCTCCTGGGTGGCTGAGTCAGTTAAGTTTCCAACTCTTGGTTTTAGCTCAGGTCATGGTCTCAGGGTTATGAGATCAAGCCCTGCATTGGGCTCCACTTTAGGCATGGAGCCTGCTTAAGGTTCTCTCTCTCCCTCTCCCTCTGCACCCCTCTTCTTAAAATAAATAAATAAAAATAAAAATAAAAATAAAAAGGGAATGTATCGTAAAGGAGGAGAGAGCAAGAAATTAAGTGGAGTTAGGTAAGAGTTGATGATATCAAAGAAAAAGTTACGGATTTTGAAATCAAGGAAAGTGCCTGGAATTTAGACATATTTTGGAAATTAAATAGGATTACGTGGATGACTGATATGAGGTGCAAGAGAAGAATAAAGAATGATGACTACAGTTTTGGCTTGAGCAACAGGCAGAACACTGGTGTCATTTATGGAAGTAGAGATCGAGGAAAAGATTTCATAAAGAAGAAATTATAAATCAAAGTTTCAGGGTTGAACACATTGAAGTTGACATGTTGTGAGACATTCAGCTAAAATGCCATAAAAGTGAAAGAAGAATAAGCTTCCTTCTGATTTCTATAGCATCCTGGTGCAATCTTATTATTAGGTAAACAGAAGAACTAAGAAATGTTCTGGTTAGATTCTGAGCATGTATAGAAGTGACAGAGTTGAGGGGAGAAATAGTTATCAAAGTAATATAGAGTAATTACCAACATAACCAAAATTTGAAGCTCAGATTGCCTCTCTTAGAAAATATTCTTTCTGGGATGCCTGGGTGGCTCAGTCAGTTAAGCGGCCAACTCTGGATTACTGCTCAGGTCATGATTTCATGATCCTGGGATCAAGCCCCACCTCTGGCTCTGTGCTCAGCAGGGAGTCTGAGGATTCTTTTTCTCCCTCTCCCTCTGCCCTTTCCCCCCACTCCTGTTCTCTCTCTCTCTCTAAAATAAATAAAATATTTTTTTAAAGAGTAAACTATTCCTTCCAATTAAACAGAGATTAATGCATGGAAATATTTTTAAGGTCGCAATCTAGCAAGCAACTGACACAGTCAGCTATAAGGCAAGAGAAAATGATCATTCTAAAAAGTAACTGGATAACATGTAAGGCCAACAAAGTATCCAGTATCAATATTTCATGATGTGCCCCAGATATAGTCATAGTTCCATATCAACATGTTATTACAACCTGACAATGCTAACAATAACAAGAGGTTTCTACCAAGGCTTTAGATTCTGAGGCCTAGATAAGAACAAATAAGTTATTTATCTTAAGTAGCTGGAAATAGTACAAGCGATTTTGAAGGAGAGCTGAAGTATTACACTTAAGGAGGGAACCTGGAGATCAGAATCAGTGAAATAATAACACATGTCACACTTAGGAGAGGAGATGAAATCATAAACAGAAAAATAAAGTTAAAACTCAGAAAAAAAATAGAAATCAGATGAAATGAACAGCCGTAGGACATTTACTATTATAGCTTTGAGACACACCTGCCCTCCTCCCCAGCAGTCATGGCCATTTGTGAGGCTAAGGGAAACTAGGAAAAATAAGGCAAAGCCTGTTCATAGTAATTTGGGAGTATCTATCAACTGAATAATACCCATCATGTTCCTCAAGCTCACCTCAAAGGGATATATTTTGATCAAGGTTTATGTAACATATAGAACTATTGTTTGTGGAGTTAAAGATTCTTTATAATTCCTTGGCACATGGTTCCTTTGACATTTTGAAATACTTTGGACCTCCAAAAATCACACTTTCTCAAAGATTCTCTATTATATAACTTTTACATGTAAGAGAAAAACATGGGTTCTAATCTGGTAAAGCTGAAAGATGGTGTCCTGAAAGAATGAGATCAGTGGTTTTTCAATTTTTACAGCCTGCTAGAATCAATTGGGGAGCTTTTAAAAAATATGAGTACTTGGGTTCCACCCATACAGAATTGGAATAAATCAGTGTGAGCTATGCTGCTATGGCTTAAAAACTCCTGAAATGGACTAGTGAAATAAAAGAAGATTTCCAAGCATTTAAAACATATTGTCTTGATAGTAAGTCAAACACTTCATGCAAAATAATTGTCCAAGAAAGAATTTTGAAGTGTTTCTTGCTTGTCTGCATTGGTGTACTATTTTCAATTTTAGAATTAAAGATCTAAAATCTTAACACCTTAAACCTGGAGGCTTGTCTTTCCGTGAAGGCTGCATGATCTGGAGTGTACTACGTCAAGTTAAATGGGACCATGAACAAATAAAAAGATTTTTAAACTCAAATTTGAGTTGTGAGCAAGGGACGAAGGAGAGGAAGTTCTTTTCTTCCACTTCTCGTTTCCTTTTCCAATGCTATATAGATAAGAAGTTGAAATATTATAAATTGGCCAATATGAACAGAAAAAACCTGAGTAGAGGTGCAAAAACACAAGAAGATTGATTTTACACTGAAGATACTACTATAAGACTGCCTAAAAGGAGGGCTTCCTAAGTCAATGTAAAAATTCAATTAGATGGGTGGTTGACTTCTCAAAATGGATTACTGAAAAAAAAGAAAGACTGAATCTACATTGGTGTTATATAGAATTTGCAGAACATTCAGAGACACTAATGCTTTACAAAGAGTAATGCACTGTTGAGAAATAAACACCACTTCACTTTGTCAATCCTAAGCTGCATGGAGGTTCCCCTTTTAAGAGGGAAATGGGCACCCATGGCTTACGCACATGCAGGCCACATGTGTATGATTACAACCACTTTTTTTTTTTTCCAACTGTCATATACACACAGAAATGTTTAGATTGAGTGTTACTAGACATACGCTCTCTAGATAAAAGCAATTTCCTTATATTCGAAAGTAAAGATACAGGGGAAATCTGAATAATTCAGTCAAAACAACATATTTATTTAAAACACAGGCTAAGGGGCATCTGGGTGGCTTAGTCTTTAAGCTTCTGCCTTCGGCTCAGGTCATGACCCCAGGGTCCTGGGACTGAGCCCCGCATCAGGCTCCCTGCTCAGCGGGAGGCCTGCTTCTCCCTCTCCCACTCCCCCTGCTTGTGTTCCCTCTCTCACTGTGTCTCTCTCTGTCAAATAAATAAATAGAATCTTAAAAAAATAAATAAATAAATAATAAATAAATAAAACGCAGGCTAAGTTATAAAGTAGAGACCACTGGATCAACAGAGTTCCTGTTCCTAACTAAGCCACTAATTATATATGCCTTTAGGCAAAACTTTAAACTCTGTAGCCTGGAGAACAATTTTCTCAACTAAAAAATAAACACCGTGAACTAGAGGACTTTTAAAATCTTATCCAACTATAAAAAAACAACAGGAAATTGTAAAAGGGGAGGCATCATGGCCCAGGTGTTGAGGACACTAGTCTTATCTCTACCGCTATAATTTCTCTGACCTTGAGCAAAGCATTCATTCATTCATTCATTCCACACACTATGTTCAGCTGCCTGCTATGCCTGAGCAGTATGCTAGGTACTGGGATTTAATAAAAAAATGGGGCCAAGAATCTTGCTTTATATAATTTACATTGTCATAGGAGAAAGAGACTAGAAAATAGTTAAGATAATTACCAATTTGGACAGATTTTTAAAAGGCAGCAAATAAAAGGGAACACTCCGAAGGGAGTCTCTCTGAGGAGGTAACATGAAGGAAAAGAAAGAGCCAGCCATAGGACAATCTAGGAAAAGAACATTCTAAGTAGAGAGGGCAGACTGGGCCCAGGGGTGGGAAAGGTTTGTCACATACTGAACAAGAAAATCCTAATGTGGGCCTCAGTTTTTCTGTGTAGTAAAATGGAAGACATGAGCTACATCAATGGCTTTTACTAGGAGAGCTAGGAAAATACAGATCCCAGGGTCTTGCCCCAAACTACTGAATCAGACTTTTGGAAGTAGAACTAAAGAGCTATATGATTTGAAATCTCATTTATCCTGAAGTAGGAGAATTACAAACTAATTAGATTTAAATCTTTTTGGTCTCTAAAATTTTATGGCACTATAAATAGTTATCTAATTCTCCATTTAAATAATCACATATAGATTGCATTCATTTTATATAATTTTTTAATAAGACAAGGCACTAAAAAGGAATAAACCCTGATGCTACAGGAATTACAAGATAATGATTTATAAATTGTTGTATCAATGCTTTAATGCAGGGGGAAAAATCAAAGGCATCTAAGTATCTACATGCTTACATTCATTAGAAGGGAAAGTTTAGAAGGGTATCTACAAGTGGACTCTTAGTATGTAGTTGAGTGCCTGGCACATGCTAGTTTCTCTACTCACAGCTGTTGAATAAAACAAAACAATCTCGAAACCAAATCATAGAACAATTCCATTCATTTGCCCAAATTCATACTGTGTCAGAGGAGGTAGATTAGAAGAAAGGCACAAAGACATCCAAATCATCCAACATCTTGGTTTGAAAACTGAATCATGAAACTAAAGAAAGTCAATCTTATTTACTGGCATTATTAGGCATGTTCACCTTACTCATCAGTATAACAGAAATTGTACCTCATAGATTATCCATCATTCAAAATGTACATACACAGCCTGACAGAAAGAATTTGGAACCAATGTATTTATCTGAAGAGTTTATATTAATGCTTGGGATTTTGCAGGACACTTGAGGGAGTAGGGAAGGGGGGGCAAACAAGCAAACAACAAAATCCTTGACTTCAGTGAACTGAAGTCAGTGAGCAAACTCCATACTACAGATGAAAAGATAGAATTTATACTCTGAAATTATATTGAGCAGTACAAAATTAACAGCTAACGTGTATGGTATAGGAAATGCCACAGTTTCCATGTTTAGGAGACTGTGAGTTAACACATTTCTATGGATATACAATATGGGGCTGGGATTGATGTATCTTAGGCAAGCAAGAATGTTCTAGGTTACTTCGACCCTGAAAAGAAATAGAATAAGGCTGTTAATGATGTTCCATGTTTGACCATTTAGGGTATAAAACAATATTCTTCAAGTTACTCCTATCATATTTTTAGTAAATTTTTTTTAATTTCAGAAGGAAAATATTTACAAAATTAGTGTGACCCATATGCTTTTCTATTTAATAGTTTATATAAGACCTATAATATTACATATATAAATATAACTAGCTTCACTAACTTCCCTAGAACAAGTGTTCTACCTGTCTTGGAATCATATGCTAGTCTCTTAAGTGTTCTATTGTGTATCATTCACTCATTTCCCCCCTCTTTTCAAGACAAAAATGTAACCTTTATTTAAAAAAAAAGTTTCTAATGTGTCATGTGATCAATAGATATAAGTACCTTCATTTTTTAAATTAGTCTAAGGCTATTTGCCTTTTACTGTTGTATAAACAGGGAATTGAAGGGTAAAATAGTTAAAACTTAATGCTATAGTGCTAATGTGGCTTTTAAATCACGTCAGCTGCAATCACTGCATTATAATTAACAATTTATTGAACCAGCAATAAAATGAACATCACATTACTTCTTAAAGCAGCAGAATAAAATGCCTAATAAATAGCATAAGCCAGACAAATTGCAGAGTAATAGAAATTTTCTTAAGATTTATGGTGTGCAGAAAGATGGATGTGCTATTAGTAGGAGCTCCAATACTTGACAAAATTCTTTTACAAAGACATTGTTACCATGCATGTCAGAGTTCACAAGTCTAAGTGGTTTATCCAAATTTCAGCTCTCTGCTATTACAGTGGAAAATACTCATTACAAGGTTTTGAAACTGCAAGCAATGTGTACATTTGCCAACATTCAAACTGCTACTGCCAAAAAGATACTAAAATATTTTATAAACTGTCAAATAACAAGTCTGCTAGCTTAATCTGAGTCTATTTTATACTATACAGACTGTAAAACTATTACATTAATTCACTTCCTGCAAAACTTTTAAAGAGCAGAGAACAGCCTATGGAGAAACTGAATAAAATAACTGCTTTTTACCTTCCCAAACCTTGACAATGTCCTACTTCTATTGGGGAACATCATTGTTTTCCTGAAGTGCAATCACACTCCCCTTAACAATCAGCCATACTAAAAGAATCTATGAAATAAAGTATCAGAAATGATCAGATTAGAGTCAAGCTCCTTGTCTCACCATTACAAACGGAAGAGATCAATGAGAAAATGAGACGTTTTCGATGTTTCTGGTAAAAATATGTTTTGTGATGCTTTATTTCTGACATGGAGATATTACATGATGAGGGAACAAAAGGCAAGCTGAGGACAAAGCAGAGGCTGACACCCCACAACACCCCCAGATGGGATATATGTGACATTCCTCATGTACTCTTGGCTCACTCCACCGAACCTCACCTATATTCCAAAACGCCATCATTACATTCACAATTTAGAGTAAAAAATACGATATTTTTATATTATCTGATAATATGCACAGCAATTAACAATGCTTCTTTTAAGGAATTTATTTCTAATATTTTATTTTTAAATTAGTAGTAGTAGTAATAGTAGCCATGGTAGCATCAGCTCTACTAACATGCAGAGAGTTGGTTCCTAATTAGTTTGTTCTATAATAAGGATCATGTTTTCATACATAAAATGAAATGTATTCATCAAATATTTTCAAACATCCCAGGTACAAATTTACATACTTAAAGTGGAATGTATAGTAATACGTATACTAATCACTTGCCAAAGATGATTATTGTAGGGGCGCTTGGGTCGCTCAGTCCTTAAGCATCTGCCTTCAGCCCAGGTCATGGCCCAGGGTCCTGGGATCGAGCCCCGCATCAGGCACCCTGCTCTGAGGGGAGCCTGCTTCTCCCTCTCCCACTCCCCCTGCTTGTGTTCCCTCTCTCGTTGTGTCTCTGTCAAATAAATAAATAAAATAAAATAAAAAAGATGATTACTGTAGTTTAACATGACAATTTCTAATGATGTGTTCTTTTTAATAGCAGAGGGTAAACTATAATTTGGTCATTTTATTACATTATAAGAGGACTGATACCAATAGAAAGGAAGACATAATATAGGGGACAAAACTAAACAGAAAAAATTTCCTACATTTGGAAGGATGAACTACACTGCTAATGCAATATGCTAAAGCTCTCATCCATTTCATATTTATTCCAGTTAGATCATTGGAACAAAGGTCTACTGCTTGCTTTGTACCCATTTCCTGGTGCCTAGAAGAACTAGGGCATATAGAGGTGCTCACAAAATACTTGTTGAATGAATATTTCTTAGTGAGGTAATTCTCTTTAGACTTCTCATAATTTAGCATGTCTTGTGAGCAGAGGCCATGATCTTTGCTCCAAACTATTTGCATAGCAAACAGTCTTGGACGATAGAAATAGTGGCACTCTTAGGGGCAATGTTTACCATTCAATACATAAGATGAATTTCCCTAAACTCATGGTTCCTCTACTATATTGCAACCACCTGTGTGTGCATCTTACACCTGGCCTTCTTCACAGTGTACTGTGGAAACTGGGAATAGGGAAATTGCATAAGAAAATTCTGGTAGTCAAGCTTCTGTTACTGCTTTGAATAGTAAACTCTCTTGTCTCTGAATTAGGTGCCTCCTGTTTTCTAGTATCCCTGAAACTGTCACAGCCTAAATAGTTAATTTGCAAACCTTTCACAGATCCTGACAATTTTACAGAGAAGACAGATTAAAAATATTTTTATGAAAATTAAGCCTTGCTTAAAATCTTTACCTTAAAGTCATTAAGTATCTTACAATTTTGTGGGTTAAATAAGTAAACCGCACATATGCAAATAATACAGAACAAAGAGAAAACATGCCACAAGAGACCTACAAAGTGCCACAGGATATTCAGAGGAGAAAATTACCACATGTTGGGTGATCAAGGAAGCTTCAGAGAAGAAATGATATTTAAGTTCCATCTGATGAGGGAACAGAAGGCAAGCTGAACACAAAGGCAGAAGTTTACACCCCACACCCCCGTCCCCCATGGGATATATACGACATTCCTCATGCACTCCTGGCTGCCCTAAAGCTAAGGAAAGAAAAAAAAAATAGTTAACTTGCAGAGATCACAATCCTGCGAGACAGGAGTCTCCCTCAGTTTACAAATGCTTTAGCAATCTACAAGAACATTCTATCAATGGGAAGGTAGAGACAATTAAATGTCCTTGTAACCTGCAGCCCATTGACAATACTTGAAGTGGGCAGAGTATAATGCTCCTCCTGGAAGCTCCTAACTATCTTCCTGTTAATGACTTGCTAGAGGGAAAAACGACCTTAACTTGACAATGGCAAGGCCTCAGGTATCCTGTGAGGCTTCTTTAACATATGAAAATCCTTTTGAAACCTCCCTTTTCCTTACCTCCCCCAACTCCCAAGTATATAATCAGCCACACCTCATATACCTGGGGCAGCAGCTCTTTCTGACCATGGGTCCTGTACCCATGCTTTGGGTACTTAACAAACCACCATTTTGCACCAAAGACATCTCAAGAATTCTTTCTTGGTTGTGGGCTCCGGACCTCACCCCACTGAACCTCACTTATATTCTAAAAACCTATCACATTCTAGATGTGCAAGATTTTGAAAGATGCATATGAAGGAAGAAAGATAAAATGCCAGCCCCCTCTAAAAGATGTTTTCGTGAGAGAAATGTCATAAGCAGAGAAGTTTGGAAAATGTTGGCAATGGAGGGTGTCTAGTTGGCTGAAGAGTGGTAAGAAAAGCGGAGAAAAGGTTTGGAAAAAGAGGTAAGGTAGTTTGGGTAAACTGTAGGAATAGTTTAAGCTGTTTTCAATAAATTTTGGAAATAATTTGTTTCAAATATTATATATATACATACATATTATATATATACATTTGTGTGTATATATATGTATATATATGTGTAAATATCTATATATATTTGTATCTTTGAAGATTAGAGAACTGTGTCTTATCTACCACCATGGAACAAAGTCGAATTGAGATTAGAACTCATAGCCTGTGGTCAAAAGCCTATTACTCTATACCAAAAATCTTTAAATTTATTTTATTTTCTCTTTTTTAACTATGCAACTTTGTGCTAAGTAGAATATTAGTAATTAAAATAATAAAAAGTTGATAGAAATAGGGAAATAAGACAGATACATATGCAGTCTTCTCTCTCAAGCCCTTACGCTCCACTTCCCACATAATTTTTTGGTCTCTGAGGTAGACAAATGGAGCAGGAGGAGGGTTCTTTACCTCCACACTTGTTATTTCTTGTCATTTTGATTTTAGCCATTCTGACAAGTATAAGGCAATATCTCACTGTGGTTTTGATTCACATTTCCCTGATGATTAATGATGTTGAGCATCTTTTCATGTATCTGCTGGCCACCTGCATGCCTTCTTTGAGAAAATGTCTATTCAGGTCCTCTGCCCATTTTTAAATTGGATTTTGTTGTTGTTGTTGTCCAGTTGTATAAGTTCTTTATAATTTTGGATATTAAACTCTTATTGGATATATCGTTTGTAATTATCTTCTCCCATTCAGTAGGTTGCCTTTTTTACTTTGTTGATAGTTCCCCTGGTCATGCAGAAGCTTTTTATTTTGATGTAGTCCCAGTAGTTGAGTTTTGTGTTTGTTTCCCTTACGTCAGGAGACATATCTAGAAAAATGTTGCTACAGCCAATGCCAGAGAAAGTACCACTTGTTTTATCGTCTAGGGTTTTTATGGTTTCAAGTCTCACATTTAGGTCTTTAGTCCATTTTGAGTTTATTTTTTGTATGGCATTTTAGAGTGGTCCAGTTTCATTCCTTTGCATGTAGCTATCCAGTTTTCCCAGCACTGTTTATTGAAGACTGTCTTTTCCCTAGTGTGTATTTTGCCTCCTTTGTCATAGATTAATTGACCATATAAGCATTAGTTTACTTCTGGGCTCTCTACCCTGTTCTATAGATCTATGTGTCTATTTTTTGTACTAGTACCATACTGTTTTGATTACTACAGCTTTGTAGTACAGTTTGAAATCTCGGATTGTGATACCTCCAGCTTTGTTCTTCTTCCTCAAGATTGCTTTGGCTGTTTGGGATCTTCTGTGGTTCCACACAAATTTTAGTATTATTTGTTTTAGTTCTGCCCTAGCAATGTCCTAAATTGACAATTCTTAAATCACATTCATTTGCCTTTTGGAATTCTGAAAAGGAACTATCAGTGCCCAAGTGCCAAAGTCTAGTTCAGAGGACTGGTACCCTGAGGATAGTCATAACTGATATATTCCCTTTAAAGAATAAAAGTCTGCAACATGCTAGTATTCCTTGTTTGGATCTAAATTCTGACCCTGAATTCCAGTGCCTCATTTTTTAACTTGGATTGTTTGAAAAAAACTAAAGAAAATATATCAGCCTGCTCTTAAGTATTGCATACCTATATTCCCAAATTATGTTCAAGAACATATGAGAAAATCCCACAACATCATCTTAAACCATTCAGACCAACCAAATGCCAGAGCTGTAAAGATTCTGGAGTTTGGTTAAACCCTGATCAAGTTGCTCAAGTGATAAGCTAATTTCAGTTAGTCAGATGTGGACCCTTTTAACCATCCAATTATTGGGAGATATCTGGTACAGGATGAAAGAAACATTACATGATGTCAATAACTCACATTTCTGTGCCCATGTAGACATCACTAATCAATCACAGGACACTAAATTGTTGGGTTTAGATAAGGTCTTAGAGTCCTTTAGTCCACACCTCTCCAGGCAGCCACTACAAATCAAATAGACTTGGCAGCCCCAAAGAAACCTATCTGCCATCCTCAATCTAGTGGCATACTTCACCTTTCTAATGACCTACACTACTGTGAATAAATTATCCTAGGCCAGTGGCTTTAACAGCTACTTCCATGCTACTCTGAGAATGGAGATATTTCTGTAAAAGCTACAAAGCTACCCCTTTATAAATTCAAAATTTTTACTAAGTTCTGTCTTCTACCTTTCACTTTCAGTCATTCCACTTACCAGCATCAGTTTTCTAACCAATCTAACCAGATTGTCTTTTGTTGATGATTCCATCAGGAGAAATCACCTGGATAGTCTACTCAGAAATAAATTTGACTTTTCCTCCAGCCTGCCTCTTGGATTCTCCTTTATATTCTTACTGTATAGAACATAGGCAAGTAGCAGCCTTCCATCAAGCCTGAAACACACTCGAGGGGGAAAACAACAGCCCAATTGTTAATGCATACGATTAGGAGAGGGCAGATGAACTCCAGGAGAAGACAAAGGGGATGGGCTGAAGGGGCACCATATTCATAACCATATTCACCTACTCATGAGGCTGACAACAATACCTCTCATTAAAAGTCTTAATTTACAAAGCAGGACAGATCAGTTAAGGGTGTGTGTATGTGTGTGTGTGTGTGTGTGTGCACATGTGTGCATGCACATGTGTGCATGGTCATTTATATTACAAAAATACATACTCTAGAACTCCCTGCATTAAAATCCCAATTTGATTTATACAAAAGATTTATGTATGCATAATTTTTAAATACACACACACACACACACACACACACACACACCATAACAGGCCCCTTATCCATAGTTTCACTTTCTGCAGTTTTTTGTTTTTGTTTTTGTTTTTTTTTTGCAGTTTCAATTACCTGTGGTCAACCACGGTCTGGAAGTAGGTGATCCTCTGGACATACTGTCAGCAGGTCAATAGTAACCTAACCTTACATCACAGTGACTATGTCATGCATCTCACTTCATCTCATCAATAGGCATTTTGCCATGTCACATCATCACAAGAAGAGGGTTGAATATAAGCTAATACTATATATTACAATATAATATTATTTTCATTTATTACTTATATTTTATACATTACTTGTTTATATATTATTATGAAGATAATACTACAATACAATATTTTGAGAGAGGTCACAATTATAAATTATTGTTATAACTTTTATTCTCAGTTATTGTTGTTAATCTCTTACTGTGCCTAAGGTATAAAATAAACTTTCTCATAGCTATGAATGTATAGGAAAAAACATAGTATATGTAGGTAATATCACAGTTTCAGACATGTACTGGCCATCTTGGAACACATCCCCCATGGATAAAGGGGGATTTCTGTACACGAAGTAAACATCAGTGACATGTCAAAATAATTATGCATATTTGTGAACCAGGTATCCCTCTTCTCAGAGTGTCTAGATAGCTGAAAAGATGTGAGGCTATCATTGCCAAAAGCATTTATGAATGTTCTTTGGTTGCAGGCAAGAGCTTTAATTTTATATTTAAGCTAACAAGTTTGCTAGGGCTTTTTATTTAAAAAAAATGCATTTGTATATTTATGTATTGTGATCCAGGTTGACCAGTTTTCCCTTTGCATATTGAGTATCGTGATCCAGGTTGATCCATCTCCTGAGACCCTCATAATACACCTCTTGTGTGTGGTTCTATGACCAATTCATCTCTCATTACTAGATCCTTCACAAGTCTAGTTCAACTAGCATCACTTTTGCCTGGATATATTCCAAAACCCAATAGCTAATAAGTGTTTCCTCCATTGTATTAAATAATAAATATGATTCATAATTGATTCTCATGAACCTTCTAGACATATCTTCTAGGGAAATTTCAATATTTCAGAAAGTGACTGGCATGGTTGGCCTGTACACTTTCATTTTTGTCTTATATTTAATAAATCATTTGCTTTGCATTCTGCCTGACAACGTCCTGAAACACATACACCTACAACAACAGAGGTCTTTAAAATGTGCCTTCCTTTATCTGTGTTAAGCCGTATGTCATCAAATGGTGTGAAACATAGGTAAAAAAGCAAAACAAAACAAAACAAAAACCTCAGGGATTGTTATGGTTCTGTATGAATGCTCAGAAAACTTGTGTAAGTGTAAACTTGTTGGTGTGAGTAAGCGATGACTTAGCTTAGGTTGACAAGTACTTACATACACCAGGAAGCCAGATGTGTTAAGATAGTTAGGAAGATGAGGAAATGAGGGATATCTCATGTAGCCTTCAAGCAGTGGAGCCCTCTGATTTCATACTGAATCTACAAACTAATAAATTACAAAGAGAAATGACATATCTTTCTTTTTGTTTTTATATTTTACTGACTTTTAGACAACGTATTGGGAGACAGGATAAGAACACAGGGCATCGGGGCTCCTGGGTGGTTCAGATGGTTAAACACCTGCCTTCAGCTCAGGTCATGATCTCCAGGTCCTGGGATCAAGCCCCACATCAGGCTCCCAGGTCAGTGGGGAGTCTGCTTCTCCCTCTCCCTCCACCCACACCCGCGCTTGTGCACACTCTCTCAAATGAATAAATAAAATCTTAAAAAAAAAAAAAAAAGAACACAGGGCATCAAATACATCTCAGTTTGGGATTCCTTCTGTAATGTTCCTACATTTTAATAAAAAATGCCCACGGCAAACATGTGGCAAGTTTATCAGATGGATGCATTTTTAAAATGACAAGCATAATTATTTATCCTAAATCATTTGCCTAATTGATTGGCAATATGATATAGTTGAAAGTTCACTGAGAGGAATGGAAGTTTGGTTCTGTTTGGAAGACTATGTGCTTTGGGTCAAGCTGACCAGTATTTGACTCACAAGTTTGCCTTGATTTTTCATTTAACTATGTGAATATAACATAACTATTATTTTTTTATCAATAAGTATCAGAATTAAATGTGATGATATGAATTAAGTGTCCAGCTCACTACCTAGTATTTCAGGTTCACTATAAATGTTAGCTTCTTCTTTTTTTTTTTCTTAGTCATGTTTCATCTTCTATAAATCACTTCACCTCTCTGTATCCATTTCTTATCTTTAAAAAGCAAGAGCTTAATCTGGATGATCTCAAGTTTTCCTCATATCTGAAATTCTATGATTTTATGATATATAACATTGAGTGGATGTGGTCATTTAAACAGGGGTTATAGCAGGCAAATAGAATCAAAGTATAAAGCCGTGTTATGAAAGATAATGGTGAATGATAAACTAAAGAATGTATAGATCTTCCTAAAAACATTAAAAATTTTTAAACTTTAAGACAGTGTACCTATCCAAAAAAACACACCCTTGGGTCAAGTCTCAATACTTGGCTCAAGGGTTTCCAATATCTAATCTAGAACTTTTGATCTCCATTACCCATCAGCACCCCAGGCTGTTGACAGGGCTGCCAGAAAATGGATCAATTGTAATTTTAAGTTAAACTAATTAGTTACAGTCTATGCAAGAATTTTTCACGGAAGTCAGCATCTCTGGGAAAATACACTTTTGAACCTACCTAGAAGAGTCCAGATCAAAAAGGGAGAGTTAGGAAGACGAAATCAGAAGAGAACCAGCAGAATTCTTTATTCTAGTTATACTGTGCTTTGGCTGTGAAGAAATGACCTCTCGGCTTCCTATCGGGAATCATGCCTTTATGGTAGGTACCTTTTCCCCCTCCCTGCCATGAATATGTCTGAGAAACTGCAGAATAAAAATGCAAAGTAACAACTATATTTAGATACACTCCCACACAGACTCTAAAGCTTAATATTTCACTGAACACCACATGGAAAAACTGAATTAATATCCATAACTCTTCTACATCACTCATGCGTCAAAGTTCTGTTGTTATAGATTTCTCTGGCCTATATAGTTGCAAAATTAGCTAACAACAGTAATCTTTCTTTAATATAACATTCAATTGTACTTCATAAGAAAAAATTCATTAGATTTATTTCTCTTTTGATTCTGTATATTCACAGAAGTTTCATTGATGTTGCAGTAAATGACAAATTTCTACCAAATAAAAATTAAACATGAGTGATTTTTGAACAATTATTTATAATCAAATTCTAAGTATCATAAGATAATCATAAGATCAAAATCATTTATGATATAGTCTATTCTCAACTCTGTAACCAACTAGTTGTCACATTGCACAAATCAATTCACTTTTCTGACCCTCAGTTATCCTCTATATAAAATGAGATTATTAGTGGAAGTGACTAAAGTAACTTTAGAAAGGTTTATTCTGATTCTTACATTTTGTGATTCTTAGTGGAACATATGCCAAAATTAATCACTGAACAAAACCTAAAAATTATTTGCAACCATACAAAATTGAGGAAGGCTAATGTGTTGATAAGCAACAGGAACTTGACCCCTCATTGAATTGTATCTTCATGTAATTGAATGTTAGAATATGTCTTCTTATGAAATGAAAGGCAGAAATATTAAAATGTAGCTTAAATTGGAAAAAGGAAATTTCTAGAAAATATGCACCAAATGTTTTTAGAAATTATCAGTGGGTGAAGGTACACAATAGATTTTTTTTCCCTCTAAGCTTTAAATATCAATTAAAAAATGATTTAGCCTTAACTACTAAAATTAGTCTCAAGTCTGGGGAATGTTTAGAGTAATGTCATTGATAATATGGTTTACATTATAATACAAATAAAATAAAATGTAAATGATTGTAAATTAAGCCATATTTCTTAAAATCATGTTATTATTCTATATTTTCTTGATTTAATGCACAATGGTAATGAAAAAAACAAATTTGAACAGTCTTTTTTCTGTGGTATCCTGGGGTCAAATTTCTAAAAAAAAGGGATGAAACAGACACTAAAATTCTAGCAACACAAGGACTATTCTAAAACTGCTAAACAAGTCTGTATGTGGAATTTTAATGGTCTTTTTTTTTTTCATTAAGGCACTGCTTTAAATGGATAGCAGTTTTTGAACATCAATGTTTTCTTATTGAATCACATATTATGGTAGATATGCAAACAAAATTCTCAGTGTCATATCAAGGAACCACATTCATAAATTCATTGATTCATTTAATAAGCATTTGCTGAGCACTGTAACCCTTCACAACATTGGGTGTGATAATATCCATGAGCTCTCTTAAGTTCCTGCCCAAGAGATTTGTAATGTTTTACAGGGAGAGTGTCCTGACAATGCCCAAACAGCAGTACATTCTTCCCAAAGAATGATTTTTAAATGTCCCTCCCTTTGCCACAGCTCAAAGGAGAATTCTGATAAATGGCAAAGAGAATCAAGTAGCAAATAGAACAGTGATATGTCCTAGGAGAAAAAGAGAAAGAGAGCCAAAACAGCTCTCCTCAATTTTCTTTCATTAGTAATGGAGGAAGCCAAAATTTTGCAGAGAATATTAAAAGAAAGCAAACGTAGCATAGAAATCAATCTATTAAAGACCTAGTCATGAAAGATCATTCTTTGAGCAAGTGAATAAGCAAAGTCTAAGACAGTTCCTGTAATTATTAATAAGGTCCTTAAAACAAGAAGCAGGCAATGCAGCCCAGATGCCATAGAATGGCATGAAACAAAAGATCATTTAAATTGTACCTTGACATGCTCTTTTTTCTTGAGATGAATTATCAACAGATCTTTAGTGATAGGAGGTAGAAATTTATAACAGAATAGAAATGAAGAGAGAGAGAGAGAGAGACAGAAGAGTTTAGGATCCATTTTTTTTAAATATATCATTTTGTCAACCTGATAAAGTTCCATGTTACACCTACTGTCATGACTTTATAAGTTCAACTAGACAGAACTTCCTGATTATTATAGTAAAGATTCTGGTGCCATGAATGGGTAGATCAGGCATATAGTACCTCTTATTGAATCCAAGAAGTTGGGAAGGAACATGATAAGATTAAAATGGCATTTTGCAGTATTTGGAGGGATGATATAAGAAGGCTTAAATTTTGTTTTATCAATCAATTCTCCTGAAGAGAAGCTGCTGCCAGGGCTATATACTTAAAAAAATCATAGCAAGATGATAGAGATTTTTCATTTTATTATTAAGCTGGCCAAGGTCTGATGATCATGACTTAATCTACTGTTTCACAACCCAAACAAGAGTCCCTCGCTCAATTTACTTAACCAGCTACGTGAAGGAAGTAAGAAAAAGAAGAGGGAAACATGGAACTGTGTGGCCCTTTGGAATATATTTATCTTACTCACTGGTTACTGTGATCCAATAATTTTGCAATGTCACTCTCCTCTTGGGATTGGCATGAGCAAAGGGACAGAACTATTTTTCCTTCTCTTCCTGCTTTAAAGATCCAAATTGATGTATTGTGATGCTTTAGCATTATAGCAAACAGAACAAAACTATAATACACAGATTCAGTTTTACAGCTAACTTAGAGATGATATTCAAAATCTATGTGGTGAATTAATGACAGTATCTTCTATGGATTTCCACTCAACAAGATACATTAAATAGAAGAAGGATTTAAAGTAACTGTATCATAGTTGACTTATTTCAGGGTATCATCAAAGTATTATTATTATTATTATTATTATTAGGTAATTATAATATGGATGAATGTTGAATTAGCTTCATTTTTATTTCTGCTATGAACTTTCAGGTAATTTAGCAAATTAATATGTCTGGATTAGTTTTTTTTAATATGCTCAGTCTGACCATTATTCTCTGCAACAGGAGATCCCAAATGTTGGTCCATGAATCAACACTGGAACACGCATAAATGAATCACCTGGAAGACTATAAAATATAATTCTCAGGCTCTATCTTGAGTATATCTGACATAGCATATCTGTATTTTTTTTTTTAATAAAGATCTCATGTGAGTCTGATGGGCTGCCAGAATTAGGACTCACAGATATAGGAGCTTCAGAAGACATGTGTCCTGACCTCATTGACTTGATACTCCTACAGAAAACACAAATTGATCATATATCGAAACACTGGAACAGGGGTGCCTGGGTGGCTCAGTCACTTAAGCATCTGCCTTCAGCTCAGGTAATGATCCCCTGATCCTGAGATTAAGCCCTGCATGGGGCTCCCAGCTCAGGGGGAGTCTGTTTCTCCCTCTCCCTCTGCCCCACCCCACCACTCATGCTTTCTCTCTCACACACACTCTCTCTCTCTCTCTAATAAATAAATAAAATGAAATCTTAAAAAAATTGGAACAAATAAAAATAAGCTATAGTATGATATACCATCATGTTTAGCATAGACAAGTGCTTAGGAATTCAAAGTGAGGTCAGCTATGATCAGGAATGGCTGCTTAGCCTAGATGGAAGTGAGGTTGGGTTCTGAGGCTGTTTGTAGTGCTGTTTGAGGTGGGAATGGAAGAAACTTTCATGTTAGAGAAATAACAGAACTGAAAGTCTGAGCAGAAATGGATATGAATGTGTTAATGAGGGAGTAAGGAACTCAATCTAGATGAAGAAGAAAATCTTGTTTGATAGTTTAAAGACCTTGAAATTCAGACAGTGATTTAGATTATATGGTAGGAGGTAGTATTTGAGGAAATGAAATTGGCTAGTTTATAAGGGCAAATTCCAATGTTTAAAGCACAGGGTCATGAACATGTAGATTAAAGGAAAATAATTTAATGACTGTAAAAATAGAAGTGTGGTACAATTTTCAGATGAGAGAGAGGTGATAAGAATAGGTGACTGGTTTTAAAATTTAATAAAACAGAGGTTATAGTTTTAATATAATAGCCTATACATTTGGTTAATAATTTTTCTCTGTGGTATTTTATTTTTAAATGCCGATCCCTCCATTTTTATGTTTGGAAATTTCCAAAATAATATATTTAAAAATGAGTCTAGTTTGCAGTCTAGTCAAGAGACAACACAGACACCAATAGTGGTAAGGAAGGTATCAGAGGGAGCCCAGCCTGCATACACTTCTGAGAATATTGTTAGCATGCCTGAAGAAAGCAACATTGAGGAGAGGCAGTCTTACTCCACCACCCCTCTCACATGTCCGTGCAAGACCTCTGGAAAAGAAGGGGCTTATGTTATGTTATATCTCTCTCCCTGGTTGTTGTCAGAAGCATGACTTCGAGAAGCCAGAAGAGCAGTTGCTCCTTCACACATCCTCCGGATGTAATTCCCAAATTATAAGTTGTATCTTCCTAAGGTTGGAACGTTATTACCTCTGAGGACGGGATAATTTCTTGGAGGAAAAAAGTAACTGCTTCTACCAGCTATCTTTCTTAGATTTACATTACCATCAGAAACTCAAATATTCTTGTGTTTTCTCGTGGTATGGAGGATTTCTCCTACATGGTTGGGGAGTGCCAAAGTTTTCTGAACTCACAGGTTGTCAATGAATGGGTAGGTCCCCATGTGGTTCTGTTTTGTACACTCTTTCTATGGGAAACCCCAAAAGGGAAAAAATGAATTTTAAAATTGAGCCTCAGATTCTTGTTTGATCCATTTGCAGAGAGAAGATCTGTTTGAAGGATCTTGACATTTTGGATACTCCTTACTCCCTCATCCCCACCCTAAGGGATTTATCACATTATTCAGTGTCCCACACAAAAGCTTAAAGAAATCATCTTACACGAGCAACCATTAAGTATTCACTGTAGTTTTTCTCAGAAAACTCTTTGACTAAGGAAATATTTATTAAGGGACTAATATGTGCCAGGCACTGTTTTAGACACTTGGGACACATCTCTGAACAGAAGAAACAAAGATTCCTGCCCTCATGGAGCATCTATTCTATCAGAGAGAGGATGGCAACACAGAATAAATTAGCTGCAAGTTCACAGGCAGTACCTATTTTTCCTCAGGCTTTTTATTGTGAAAGTATTCAAACACAGAAAAGTTGAAATATTTTTACAGTGTGCACTCATATAGTTCTTTAACATAAAGATTCTTTAACATTTTGTGGTCTTTGTTTTACTGCACGTGTATCCATGTATCCATTCTTCTGAAGATAGACTGAATACCACACATTTGGGTGCACCATTAAAATGTTTTCTGACCCAACATTAAAAAATGTTCTTTTTAGTAGGAGATATAAGAGTAATGACAATTTAAATTGGAGTTATAAGATAACTGTAAACAATAGCACAAGAAGACTAATATAGAAAAGCAAGAGAGGATATCAGTTCAGGTCTTACATTAAGAGTACCATCCAGGTCTACAAATGTGGTCTGGCCAGGGCAGCAGCCATGAAGATGACTTCCACAAAGGGAGCAGGAATACTGCCAAGAAGTCAGCAACAATCCCCTAAGTCTGCCCACCGCCCCCCTCCAAGGATAGGGACAAAAATTAGAGCATGCTTCTGGGATCTAGGGAAAGGGAGTCTTTTGAAATTCATCCTAGAGGTTTACCTTTGAAACAGATGTTCTTAAATGCTGAGCAGAAGCAGTGCCCCTGATAGAGGTAAATGTAGCCAGGGGGGGTCAGACAGATCTGGCCTATTAGTGGGCAATTCTGGATTCCCAAAGCATAAAGTTAGAATAATAATGCTTACCACAGGGAACTACTGTTAAAAATTACATAAGATAAAACTACTAGATGATAAACAATGCTGAATAAGTAGTAGCTATATTAATATTATTATAACTTTTACTAAATTCCCGTAGAAAAATCATATGGCTACTGAGAAAATAACCTACTGATGCTTAGAGGTCCCTGAAGAAAAAGTATCCATAGAAAACAATTATTTTAAGGATAAAAGTCATGGTTAATGACTGGACCACAGCTTCAATTAGATTGGGATAGAAAACTGCCCCTCATTTAATGGTTATGGAGGCTTCTGCCAATGATTCGATTTCTATAAACTTTGGATTTTATCTGTAAAATATTATCTACTTCAAAGTTCGCATTGGGGGCGCCTGGGTGGCTCAGTTGGTTAGGCGTCTGCCTTCAGCTCAGGTCATGATCCCAGGGTCCTGGGACCGAGCCCCGCATCGGGCTCCCTGCTCAGCGGGGAGCCCGCTTCTCCCTCTCCCTCTGTCCTCTGCTCATGCTTTCTCTCTCACTTTCTATATCAAATAATAAATTTTAAAAAAATCTTAAAAAACAAAGTTCACAATGTATGGATTAAATGATATATGTTGTATCAGAATTATGTCACTCTGCCAATAAGAATTCCCTAAATAACATCTATTACTCTAGATATACTCTGTTAAGTGATATTGATGCTGTGTCACCCTGTTAAGATTGTCACCGATCTCTCATTAAGGATACAAACTAATTCAGCTTCATAAAGGGCAGTGACTGAAATAATACAATGGGCACTGGGTCATCAGTGTTTTAAGGGAGGTGACTCCTGTTTTTAATTTTTTTTCATCCCAAAGGAAAATTAAATCAGGATATGTTCTGAGAACCTCTAGATAGATTTGACCACATTCCTTTATAAACATTCAATCTTAGATTTATTTTGGAAAATTTTACTTTATGTATATTACCTAGAGTTTAAATCTATAGACATATTTCATTTGGCACCAAAAGTTTTTAAAAATTGCTTTGTTCAATTATGTCTGGTTTGCTTATTTTTTCTTAAGTTATAGAAATAAATTAACTTTCAAAGATCTAAATTGCAGGACATACTATAGTGCTTTGGTGGTAGTGTTAGGAGCAAACAATCATCATTAACATCTTTTTCACAGATACACACACACACACTCGGAATTATTTTCTTTAGTGAAATCTACTTTTCTCCTTACTCTATCAGAAAAATTATCACAAAACTTGAAAATAAACAATGAACATACACAGACACCCTATGTGCTCTTTTGGTACAATGCTGAGCTTGATTTTCTATTAACTGTCTATTTGATAATTCTTTAGGGGCAGAAGTAACTTATAGATTGTGATTCAGAAGGTTGCAAATAGTTGCTATCTGGTGGAACAGAAAACCCCAAAGTATAATTCCCTTAAAGACATTAGCCATTTTTGGGATGCCTGGGTGGCTCAGTCGGTTAAGCGTCTGCCTTCGGCTCAGGTCATGATCCCAGGATCCTGGGATCGAGTCCCGCATCGGGCTCCTTGCTCAGCAGGGAGCCTGCTTCTCCCTCTGCTTGTGCTCTCTCTCTCTCTCTCTCTCTCTCTTTCTCTGACAAATGAATAAATAAAAAATCTTTAAAAAAATACATTAGCCATTTTTATATATAATTTGCACATTTATCATAACATTACTTTTTCTCAAATAGCTTTTGAACTAGTTTCAACATTTTTCTGGTTACCTCCTGAATTAATAGGTTGAATAAAATCTTTGCTATAAGCTATTTCTGTATTTTCACAACTCATACTTTTTAGCCTCTTGAAAATCATTCTTTAGCACCTGTACATTCTCATTACAATGCCACCATATTCAAGATCTAAGCTTCTCTGTTCCTTTTCAACATAACCTGAAGACTATGTTCTGGTAACCCCTCATGAAGCCTATCATAGAACCAAAATTTTGAGAAACTCAAGTAGTCAAATAAATAAATACTAGATATAGTGTAAGACTGAAAAGATACTCTGGGTGGAAAAACACATCAACTTGTTTTACTCAAATAATCTAAAATAAATATAAAAGAAGATGCTCATATAAAAGCATAGATTCTGTTATCCAGATTGCTACTTCCATTCCCATTTTCTCTCTCCTGTGCTACCGACTCAAATTTTTAAAAGTTATCCTTAATTCTCCTCTGGTATCTCAATGTACAACTATCCAAGTTAATTATTTTCCATTGGAAAAAAACAAAACACCTTTTTCTCAAATTTCTAGATTAGTTAAGAGCATTCCCCAAGTCACTCAATCTAGAAACAAGGACCTCAGCCACATTTGTTCATGGAGCAATTATGTATATAGTACACACATGTGCAGTGTTTTAGGTATGTTGGTACAAAAAAAAATAGATATTGAAGAGCTGCAGATATCGAGATCCGTATATACTATTTCTATTTTAAAATTATTAAAATTAGTATTTGAAGAGAATATTCAAGATGCTAAAATAAAATATTAAATAATTCATGGTGGGAAAGTAACCAGATAAGATCATCAGAAAAGGCCTCTCTGAGGTGGTAACATATGAATGGAAAACTAAAGGAGAAACACACACACTTGTTCAGTTCTGGACAAACATGAGCTTGAGTAAAGTTGTATATAAAGCTTGGTGTGGCTAGAGTTTAGTGAATTAGAGAAATGCTGCTAGGAGGGTAAAGAAATCTATTAGGTGGTATATATGAACGCCATATGGCTTTCAAAAGCAGTTTATCAGAAAATCTCTTTCTGAAAATCACCAGTGTGCCTGACTGACACTGTTCAAGGTGATAGGGATACAATAATGAATTAAAAATATATATAAGATAAAGTCCCAAATCTCATGATGTTTATAGTATACTCTAGAGAGACATTAAATATTTATTTCTAAATAATCAGAAAATTATTAAGTGTGTAACTTTCCTCCTTTGAAAGCAGACATACACACACACACACACACACACACACACACACACACACACACATTGTCCTCTACCCAAGCACACCCTCAAACATAGCCCCAGGCCTTCCTAACAGGCAATCCACTCTTTTACAAACAGTCTTGTACTACAGGAAAGGCCACCTCTATTCCCCATACCAGGAAGAGTATCCTTATAGTCTCAGTCATTCCTAGTGGTCTCTTTCTCTCGCCAGATTGTTTTATAACTATGCTTGGAATACAATTCTAAGCAAGACCTAGGAAAACTGGCTGGTGAGCTTCTCGGAAATTTTCTCTTACTGTAGAAAAGACACAAGGAAGAGATAGTCCTTATTCTGTCTTTGGAGACTGTCTGGATGTGCAGCAATTTGTAAATGGACCCAAAAGAGTCACAGAAAAGCTAACATCACTCTCTGTTGCACTTCTTGTGTTGTGAAATAGATTTCCTGAAGTCTGATGAGTTAGGGTTTTTGACGGCTTTAAACATCCTAACTCAAGGCTATTATTCCTTATGTATCTGACTCCCAAATAATTATTAAATAAGTATATCTCTTTCTCTTTATTTCCACTATTTTGGCTCACATCCCTATGATCTCTCAGCCTGGATTATAGAAGAAATACCTATTCTTGATCCCGATATAAATCATTCTCGAATAAAAGAAAAGAAATATTTTGTTCCCACTACTCCTCAGCTCACAGTCCTCTACTGGCTTGTTATTCCTTAAAGAATAAATTCCAAATGCCCAGCAGAGTTCTAAGGCCTTGCATTATCTGACCCAATCCTTTCTAACTTCCTCTCTCATCTTTCTATCTCCCAAATTCTTCATTCCACCTACACTCCACTACTGGTATCCCAATATCTGATTTTGCTGATAATAGTTGTAGTAATGATGATCCTTGCTCAGCAGAGTATTTCCTGAGGATAAAATCCTGATGCTAAATAAAATATATCAGCACTCTAGGGACTCCATGATCAAAGCCAAGAAATCAGAAATTATAAAATTTAAGCAAAGAACAAACCTAGGAAGTAGGTATGATAGCTCCATTTCCTAGTAAGAAATAATGTTAAATAAAATTCTTGACTATGTAACTGATAAGTGGCAGAGCTAGAATATGAATCCAGATGAATCTGTTTCCAGGCAAACAGTTGTTTGCTACACCATGCTGTTTTCCTAGAACTCACACACCTCCTATGAAATGGACTTACCTGTTCATAAGAAAGATTGTAAAACTATTGAAATCCTTAGAAAAAGATAATGTTATGGTATCTATTACATATTGTGGAATCAAAGGAGGTTTGCAGCTACACAGTGTAAATGGTTGCAGATGGCCCCATGCTGGCATAATTACTGTTCTTGTCTGTGGTCAATGTTGGGCATCTAACATGGCTCATGAAGGACATGAACAACAAAAATTGACATCTCCGCTTTATTGTATCAGGGCCATCAATTTGTTCTAGTCTCTAACTTCTCTTTTGCTGTAAATTCTTATTCAAGCCAGAGCAACATATATCAGAATTAAAGAAAGAGAGGATTATTGCTATTCAAAGTGTGGCCTGCAGATAGTAACAGGAAACTTGCTAAAAATGAAGAATCCATATCTTTCGAAATGGAATCTTCATTTTAAGAAATCGTCAGGTGATCAGCATGTACATTAAAGTTTGTTGAACACTAATTTAGAGATCTGAAAGATGGCTTAGGTATTCAGTAGATGAGCCTTCTTTCTTTCCCTAAATCCTGTCTTAAAAAAAAAATACCACTTGCTAGGAGCACCTAGGTGGCTTAGTTGGTTAAAACTTCTACTCGTATTTTCAGCTCGGAGAGTTTGCTTGAGATTCTTTCCCTCTGTCCCTCCCCACACTCGTGCTCGAGTGTGCACTCTCTCTCTCAAATAAATAAATAAATCTTTAAAAAAATAAATACAATACCATATGCTAACCTCTTTTGTAAAGCTAACCTCAATTCTAATACTCCTTCAAGATAGGTAACATGCTAATTATTCAAATCATAAAATAAAATATAAAATTTAAGCAATACTTCATTTTCATAAAAGAAATAAATGAAGCAAACAAAAAGAAATCAGTTTTGTGGTTTATCACATAATGTATTGCCTGGTTATATTTTTTTTCTATTCTGTACCTTCATTTTCCCTGAAATTCACTTTTATATTAAGACTAAACCTATGCAGAGGTAGTTTAAGGCAGAAGGTGTCCTCATTTGGCCCACTAGAAAAAAAGCAAGAAATGTCCCCTTGGACACGGGTATATCAATTCAAATCTGTAACAAAAGATTAGCTAAAAGAATTTCACTATAAAAAATCATGAATTTTATATCAATATTTTCAACATCACTGTATGTTCAAAATAGAATGGTATGTAAATGAAACCTTATTTTATTTTAATATCCAAAACATATTTTTCCCTCATAAGACCTGTGAAAAAAAGAACAAATTCCCATATGCATTGTCTGTAAGAGGACAAGCTCACATAAGGACATGTAAAATGTGTGCCATTTTGGCTGTGACTACCTAAGTAATGTGACAGGGAGGATAAAATGTCCCATTTCCTCCCCACAATATTGACTTAATACAAGCTGCTTTCAAATGTGTTCCCAGGGCTTCAATATGCAAAATATATGGAATTAAATATTTTTCAGCTCTTTAGTCCATGCAAATAAAAACATCCCGCAGGTTTTAGCTTTACATACCTAAGCAGACTTTTGTTCATTTGGGAGGTAAGTATAAAAGTAGGAGATGGCACAATTTTAACAGTTCATGGTAGGTGCTGTTTGTTGGGGAAAATACTGTCTGTTGTTAACCTGAATCAGTCCTTCAAAGTAATCAAACCAAATAAATTCCTAGAATATACCATAAGAGTAAAATTGTTTTCTAATCTTCACTGAGATCCTATTCAATAAAGCCATTTTCTTATCAAACTATAAATTTGGGAACAAAATACTGTATTTTAACATGGTACTATGAGCATTTTAATGCTGTTAGGGCCAAAATAATGATAAACATGGATAATAGTAATAATCCCTTTCCCCAAAGAGTCCTAGAAATCCTAATTTACTGACTGGTAGCTACTTTCACTAAGTAGAAATACAGTAATTTAATAATCTTACCATAGCAGTTTTCACTAAAGAAAATTAACTAATTCATTATTGCTTATAATTTGCTGAGGCATAGCTGCCATATTTGTAAAATCAGCAGGTTCTGGAAAAAAATACAAGTTTTTAAATGAATGTTCAATTTCCCCCTAAACACATAAATGATACAATTACTTAGCTCCCTCTAGTGCCAATTTCTAATATAAACCTAATTGTAATAACTATATTCACCGTGCAATTCTGGAGCAAATAAAACTTTACTTGGCAATAATGAACAAGCAAACTTTCAAGGGTTTAATAGATTGAGTTTGGATCAGGACTGGACAAGATTCAACTGATGACACTGCCATAGGTAGGCTCATGGGGACAATTAAAATAATGGTAATTCTCTGCAAGTGTCATTTGATATGTTCCAATTAAAAACAAAATTCACAAAGGTAGTAGTAAAGGAATGTTGATAAGAGAAATTAAGGTTTACCACTAATGTCTTTGTACGCCTAATTTAGCTACAATCATCTCATTTGATTTGTGGTTTGTATTCATCATAATTCAAACAAATTTAAAGGTCCAAGAAGAATGACACTTTAATGTATCTATCAAAGTACACAGGAATAAAATCTAATTTGCAATTGTACATAAAAATGGAGAAGGCAGAGAATATGGATTTTTAAAAATCCTAATAACCAAAACATCTAACTTAATAAAATGACCAACACACATATTTCCTTAGAATTTCTCTTAGACTGAAGCATATATATGAATTTTATTTTTAACTAAGAGTAATATATATGTGACTTTTCCTTGGTAAATCTGAATGTACTGAGTGCATTTAAAGGAAGGTGACACAATTTGTGGAAAAAGACAGTCACAAACAGAATTCCCCTCAGTGAAGAGTTGCAGTAAAACTAATGAGTATTCTAAGGAAACTGGAATTTTCACAATACTTTGCCTATTCATTTGCCTGTTTATTTTGTAACATAGCATAAAAGCCTAAGTGAGACAAGAGCATGGATTTTGGAATCAGATGATATGTATGTGGTTAATAAAACTAACTGCTAACTATAAGTCTCCGTAAAATGCAGGTATTGCTTCTTATCATTAGGGTTGTTAGGAAAATTAAAGAAGATCTTTTATATGTGAAACACACAACTGAACAATGACAAATAACAGCTTTTTTCTAATATGCTGGTAATAAAAAATGTTCACAGAATAAAAATAATTTATAATTGAATTATACTCGTGGTCATTGAGGACAAATTTTATTCCTGTTTAGAAATCTCTAAGAATTAGCTTTTATAAAAACTATCTTATTTTTGTTTCAATAAACATTTTTGTGTTCTAAATAAAAAAGCAAATCTCTTTTTACAACTGGTGGTATTTTTATGCTAAAAAAAGTACAATTAAAATAAGTGGTCTTTTCTCAAGCTGAGGGTAGAAATGGTACAGAGAAGATTTAAAAAAAAATGTTTATAAGTATCTGAAATTTGCTGTGAGTTTACAAACTCAATGAAGAGCATTTTAGAAATATCTTTAAATATTTCAGAATTTAGAATAAACAAGTAAACCTATGCTATTATGACTATAATCTTCTAAACACTCATTTCTAAATCTCAATAAAGCCTAATAAGTAAATATTGCAATCTAATTACATAATTAATATCCTCTTCACCCTTGATTCAATGAAAGAAACACAAGTCACTAGAAAGATGAAGGTTTTCTCCTTAATTGTTGAAAAATATAGAGATAGCATATAATAATTTAGTTGCTTTCTTGTCTTATTTACCTGTAGCCATAACTCTCTTGATCAGTTACTACTGTTCACTGTTCTAAGTGTTTCCTTTCTCTTTAACTGGGTAGATTTGGGAAACTATCAAGAGTAAAACTAAATTTAAAAAAATATATATATAGATTTTCTTTTTTCTTTTTTTAAGAGAGAGTGGGGGGAGGGGTAAAGGGCTAGAGAGAGAGAGAATCTCAAGCAGACTCCCCACTGGGCATGGAGCCCGATGTGGGGCTCAAACCTACAACCCTGAGACCATGACCTGAGCCGAAATCAAGAGTTGGATGCTTAACTGACTGAGCCACCCAGGTACCCCAAAGATTTCATTTTTAAGTAATCTCTATACTTAATGTGGGGCTTGAACTCACAACTCCAAGATCAAGAGTCTCACGGTCTAACAACTGGGCCAGCCAAGAGCCCCATAAACCTAAATAAAATTTAAATAAAAGATATTCTCTTTTCTTTAATAAGGGAATTTCTAAAAAATAAGCTAGGCTTACTTTCCAGTAGAAAGTTGAAATGTGACTTGAATATTCTTTTACCTCATGTGATCCTCACAAATGATGAGGCAGATACATCTGTCCTATCACTTCTCTTAAAAATGAGGTCACGGAGGTGAGTCTGTGATTTTCCAGGATCCTCCTCCTAAAGATCTGAGGAGCAGGATAAGGAACAAAAAGAGCTTCCACTCACAATCACCAATGGTTTATGCCTGCAATCATAGATTTATGCAATTTTGAATTCTATTGAGGAGTTACCACTTTGAAAACTAGAGAAATCGCTTTTTAAATGGACATTCATGTAAAAATGTTTAAAATTTAAACCTTAGCCAAAACCCATAAACCAAAATATTTCCAACATATAATGCTTTCGTGTACTCCTGATAGTGCCCTCCCTATAAAGTTGCCCCAAAGCAACATAATGTTGCTTCATACGTTGCTTTCTGAAGGAAATAACATTCCTTCAGAACAGATGATGTCAGGTAGTCCTATCATACCATAAGAGCAACACCAAAAAATAAGTATCTCTCTAAAACACTTTCTGAATAGTGCAAAGGTTAATCCAGGTAATGAAGCAATGACCTTATTAGCAACTAATTGCATTTCTTATTTCCAATGGACTTATCTAATGAATTGATGGATACTGAAACTTAGGTGTTTTATGGCTAAATTATACCCATAATTTCTAAAATGTGTACTATTTTTTTCAATATAGTAGTAACACCTGCTGCTAAGTACAAAAATGATTAGCCACAAACCAACCTACTATAGAATATTAAAATCCATTTACCCAATGAAGAACTAATGGGAATTATGCAGATTATATTTCCTTCCCCGCTGAAGGCAACCAAGCTTCATGTCAATAGCAAAATGAAAATATAACTCAAATATGAAACAATATACACACAGAGACATAACCAAATCTATTTCTGATTATTTTTAGACATGTTTCTTTTTCATGTAATTATTTGGTAACAAAGAACTGAAATAAAGGTTTAGAGCATTTGGTGTGTACCTGAATAGCTCTAAGTATTAATCAACTAAGAATATTATTCAGATACTTCATATCAAAATGCACATGCGGAATTATAATGTAGATTGTGCATGCTAACAGAAACCAATTTTATTTAATGCCTTATCATAATTAGATTTATTCTGTAACTTTCTTTTAAGCACTATTCTGCTGATAACAAAGAACTGAGAAGAGTAAGAAAGTAATGCACTTGGTCGATCAACTTTGGGAAGTAAAATGAATTTCTAAATTCTCTTTCTGTAGTACTAAATGCCAAATAAAAATGTAAAGTTATTTTTTTAGACTTTGTGTGATTGCATAATTCATCATAAAGGTAACTGTTTTTTAGTAGATGCCTTTCTTCTGTGGACAACTTTATCCAAAAGAGATATGCAGAGATGAAGCATTCCTTTATCTCTCAATCATCATACTTTTGCAGATGAGCATCACTGCAGCATATATAATAAAATAGCTGTTTTCACTCTGAGCAACTGGCAGAGAAGAAAAGAAGCATCTTTTGAAACTGAAGATATTCAGCATATATTAAATTTAGTTATCTAGATATGTGTTTCTATTGCTGAAGCTTCAGGACATATTTGCAAATTTTAAAACTACCACCTAATCATTTTGTTGAAAAACATCAATAGCTAGAGATTGCCCAAATCATAAAGTCCTTTGCACAAACTCAGGGAGCTGTCTTGTCTACAGAATCTTTCCTCCAGCAACAGCAGGGATGAACAGATGGGCCATACCATACTTTTAAACGTCTATAGGTTTGGATTCTGTTTGAAAAGCTGGCAAAATTATCCAGAAAAAATTGACAAGATTTAATTTCATCGAATGTCATTATGATCATTTATTCAGTAGTAGAAAGAAAATCTCCATCAAGTAAACCAAAAGGACTGTAAAATCAAAAGAGTTTACAGAGCCTACCATTCCCTATACTGTAAAATGATCAAAATAAACAGATAAATTGAAAAGTGTTGCCTTTCAAAAATTGGAAAGATATGAGACACAAAAGATAATAGAGCAGTGCCTTCTGAGAATATGACAAATCATCTTATTTATTGCCTAACAGTTGATTATTATAATTGTCCTTATCTGAACTATATGAATTTTCTGTTTGTTTTGATACTGACATTCTCCATATTGCACAAATTTGCCTGACTAATCTTACATGTAAAAGAGTTTGGAAATCTAAGAACTAACCAATTATAAATCACCAATGTTGAAATTTACAGCTGATTAGTATGCTTGAGAGTATACTATGAAGTTCAATTGAATCTCACTAAACACTGAAATAATTCATTTGATTGTGAACCATCTACCCCAGTAATAGGAAGTTTTACACTCATTGTACAGGGCAACCTAGATCATTTAAATGCATTCTTAATAATAAAGGCTGACTTTTAACTAGTTTCTACAAACCAGCATATTGAATAGCAGTGGTTGCATCAGTCTTTTGCCATTCAAACCTTTCACCATTTGAACTCTTAAGTAAAAAGTGTTCTTTGGTTTAAGTGAACCCACTGAGGACAAATCACCCAGATGGCCATGGTGCCAATTCGGCAAATACTAAACTGCTTACTGGAATGAGTCAAGTGCACAACTGATTAATTGATTTAGTCACATATTCAAAACTTTTGCTTCTTATCCCATTAAAAGTAGCACTAATGAGCGTTGTCTGTGACCTTCCAGTGAGAAGCCGCAAGTTCCACAACCCCTCAGTATTTACCACCCAAATTTAATCTTTTTAATGGACACCTTAAAAGGGATCTGATAGAAAATACTAAGAGCTGCTCAGATACTAAAACACTTAGGGAGGCTTTTGATTAATGTTGCATGATTAATCAATTGATTAATATAGTTTTCAATACAGATGTTAGGACACTGTCTACTTTAATCAACCATTCTGAAAATAGTGAAGATAAATGCCGTACTTTTGTGTCTGCTTAAAAAAAAAACCCTTTCCTCAAAGATTGTTAATTATGACATAAGCCTTATTTACCACACTCAAATTTTATCTAATGTCGACATTTTTATACATAGGAACCATTAATGAGATAAGTGGGATCCTTTTGGCAAAGCCATATTTTAATCACTTTAAAAATAATTTATTTATCCAATTTATGGACATTTTCCTTAATGAGAAATTATTTTGGAATAATGCTGCAGAATGCATTAAAATCTTAAAGTTTTTATTATTATTTTCTAAGACTGTAATTTGTGATGATGCTTTCCACCATACTAAAACTGAAATCTTTATTCCAGTCAAAAATAATCACCCTGTAATTACTGTGACAAACTGCCCAAGCTGTATCATCGTGGCCATTTCAACTAATGATATTGTATTAGAATGCCTAGCAATAGACTTCAAATGGAAAATATAATTATGTGCATTAGTTTGTCTAAGCATTTATAAGATCACATATCCATCAGTTTTCAGGTCTCATAAAGAAAACCATACATCACTGTCAGTGTGAGTTTTGTTATTGAAAGCACAGGCCTTTACAAACTGAGCTTAAGATGTGTATCTTAAATTTCACTTGTTTTGTGGATCACTAAAATCGCTGTAAATTAAACCAGCATAAATGAGAAGAGTTTTTCCTCTGGTGATGGAGAAACTCTGCAGCATAGACCACTTCACACTCTGACCAAATAGAAGATTAGCCAGCCTGAGACAGCTTAATCTAGCTTTTCCACACCTCTTAAATCTAGGGGAGTCTGATTTGGTATAAAAGCCCATGGAAAGGCTTTTGGGAAAGGTATCAAATTAAAAGTTTCATACTGTTGGCTTCACTGACCTGAAAGATGAAAGAAATCAGGAGAAAAAAAATCATACAAAAAGAAATGTAAGTGGGAGTTGTGGCAGGGAGGTGAGAGGGGACCAAGAAAGTTCTTTGAAAAATGAGCAATGAAGTTGAATGTATTTAAATGAATAATAGCATTAAAATGAAAATATTGATAATTAAGTGACTGGACTAGAAATATGGCCCTGACACTACACACAACAAACTTTATAACCTTGGGAAAGTTGCTCAGCCTCTTTGTCTCCCAATTTTCTCAGTTGTAAAATGAAGAGGTGATCTTCTCTAATTTTCACTTATTATAATGATGAGAGTGGTCAAAGCTCAATTTAGAAAATATTTTCTCTGTTAGTTCAAATAAAAATATGTATTAAAAAGTGAAACCTATTTATGGGTAACCCAAGAGAACTGTTTTAATTGATTGCAGAAAATAATTTATCAACAGGTATATGAAGTTCCTCCCCTACCCCTACCAGGGATAATGAAGTTATAAAATACTACATTCCCATGTGCTCAAATTAGAATGCTTAAACCTCTCATGTTGCATGCTCATTGTCTGTAGGAAATGATAAATTTGTATTTCCTCCTGAAATGTGTTACCTGTGCATGATGCTGAAAATGTGTTCAAATATACTCTAGCATCCCTAAATCAGTCTTCTACTGGTTCAGAAAAGAGAGAATTCACCTCTGTATGATACAAACCTGATAGAAATTGTTTCTCAAGAACAGCACCATTGACAGGACCAGATAATTCTTTATTGTGGGGATGTCTTATGTACGGTAGGATGTTTAGTGGAATTGTTGGTCTGTACCCACTAGATGCTGGTGATTCCCCTCCACTCACCACATAAAAGTTAAAAATGTCTCCAGATATTACCAATGTCCTCCAGAGGGCAAAATCTCTTCTTGTTGAGAACCACTATCCTAGTTGATAAGCAACTAGTGAAAATACTATCTTGACCAAGGAAAAGCAAAATGCTCTTAAATCATAAATATGTAGATTTTAAAATAATTCCATGGTCACTTATTTATTTTGTGTAACCACTTTATACAAAAACATATAAAAAGACCTAAGTAGCACAAATATTTTCTGGCACAAATGTGTGTTTTCCTCTATTGCTGGATCTGGGGATGTTCTTTAAGTCCTGACTCTGAGAAAAATTTTAACTAGGAATGTGATTAACCTAGCCCAATCTAAATCTAACTGGGAGGAAAGGCCAAAGTGAAAGAAACCAGGAAAACATTAAATAAGGTAAGATTTGTTTTACCCTAAGAAAAGGAAGGTTTTTTTTTTAACAGTGGTTATCTTGATTTTTCAGCTCAATTAAAGTCCTTATGACTTGTTACATGTCGATAACAATTGCCAGTTGTCCTAAGTATGTATATAAACATACTTCACTTTTTAAATCAATGCATTACTTTTATAAGTTAGGAAGTATCTTTCTTGTTTTATGGATAAGAAAATTGAGGCTTAGAAAAGTCAATACTGCAACGAAATAGTGGAACTAATATTCAAATCTGGGTTTTCTAACTCAGTGATCTGTGTATGACCTTAACCCACTGTCCTCAACTAGGATACTTTATTAAATTCTCCCATTATTTCATACAAACAGAAATTGTATCTATTCAGAAAGTCAAAATATTGGTCAACTTTGTTTACTTCAGCTGTCTTTATGCCAAAAGCCAAAAAGTTAATGAGTTAACAATCTAAATTTTTGTACCATGACCTGCCTTGATTCAGAAGGAGGAAAGAATAAAGAAAAATTGGTCAAATCTTTTTTACTCTTGAGGCCATTAATCTAACAGTTCATGGTCTATAGACATGATGCTAAGTTCAATGAAATATTGCAGCGCTGAAGTCATTATTATTAAGTCCCCAAATTCCAGAATTTAATTTGGCATTTCCCTGAGGTATTTACCATGAGCTTCATTTTTGACTTCATGAGATCTGGCAGGATTGTGGGCCATATAGAACATGACAGTCCTCTTAAAACTCCATGTCAAACATTTATGTCTACCATTGTAGAAGAACATTTCCTGTTCTCGGTAGGAAATGTCACTATTCCTTTGACAATCTCATGCTATGCTAACATTAAGTAACACTTAGCAAAATTCAGCCTACATTGTATTATTTCCATGTTTTGGCGCTGTATACATTTGTCTATGCTTTCAACTCAAAAGTTGAGCAATATTGCTAGCTGTATTTTGGTGCCAGCATAGATTTAAGCCATCCAAACAAGACTGTGTATTTGAACTGACAGAGAGTAAATGATTTGCATCTGGCATAACTGATGGTGGTGTCAAAACCTTGGAAGATAATTCACTGGTAAACATATTCCTCTGGATGCCTAGCCACACATGCCCAATTTCCTATCCAGGGATGGAGCCAGATCATTGCTAGAACAATGCAAAATATTTTATACAGATAATTCAAGAGATTATTTTGCTCTGACAGAAAACGGGGGGGTGGAATGTGGTAGAGTTTTTCTTATTGATGAGACAAGATAATTTTTCAACCTTCATTGCAGAAATTAAATTTCATGCAAAAATGCCTTTCTGACAACGATGGAGTTGATGAACTAGTAAGAATTATCACAAACAGCAAGCTAAAAAAAAAAAAAAATCTAATCTACAATTCCAAGATGTAATTGGTAAAAACAAAACAAAACAAAACAAACAAAAAAATACTTGAATCAGGTCAGGATTAAAATGATGATATAAAAGGCTTTAAGGCCTTAAAACAAATGCTTGAACTACCCAGACCTCTTGAAAGAAATAGCTATAAGTCTAGATACTGTGCTCAATTCACAATAAACTTCCAATTTTTATACTAGCAGCCTTTTGAGATATACAAGTTCAATGGAATGAACATACTCAAAATTTCCATTCTAGTGCTTGAGGAATTTATACATGTACTCAAGCTGGTACTTGCAAATGGTATTTTCTCCAAATGATGATAGGACTGAGCTGAATTAAATGTTCCATTGAAGAATTAATACATGCCATATATAGGGAATCAATTTCAAAATATTCAAAATTAAATGTATCATTCTTTCTATTAAGCTATATATAATCTTTCTTTGATCATTTAGTTGAATTTCAGGATCTTGAGGATCAATCGATCAATCAAAAAACTATAGAGAGGCTACTTAGTCGTAGACTCAGTGCTAGCTATTGAACATGACACAAAGGAGACTCAGACATGATTTCTATTTCTATCTAGCTCATGGTCCGGAGAGAATAGATAGAAAATACACTTTAAAAGTATGATGACAGAGCAACACACTAGTGAAACTGATACTCGCACAGACTCTTCCTATGTCATTTCAAAGGATGCATCACTGGGAGGTGATGCTAAAAGTGATTGTTACGGATGAATGTGTCCCTCTAAAATTCATATGATGAAGTTGAAAATATGAACATAGTCTAAAATATGACACAGATTGTTTTCAAGGGTCACATTTCTGTGGCTAGAGTCAAATGGTTACCATGCTGAAATTGTAAGCAATGGTGAGGCAACCCCCTAACATGGCTGTATTTAGAGATAGAGCTTCTCAGGAAGTAATTAAGGTTAAATGAGATGACAAAGGTAGGGCTCTGATCCTTTGAAGAAGAGACACCAGAGAGCTTATTCCCTCTCTCTCTCTCTCCAGGCTCACAAAGAAGAGATCATATGAGCATACAGTGAGATGGCAGCTGCCTACAATTTAAGAGAAGAGGCCTCAGAATAAAACCTACCTGGACGGCATATTAATCTTGGACTTCTCAGCCTCCAGAACTTGAGAAAAAGAATTTCTGTTATTTAAGCCACCTGGTCTGTGGTAGTTTGTTACAGGAGCCAGAGTAGACAAAAACAGTGATACTTCAGGTGCATTTTGAAGGATGAATCAAAGTTTTCCCTCCACAGCAGGAACAAGATACAGAATGGGGAGAAGTAGATGGAGAACAGAGAAGAGATAAAGAAGGAAGTAAGGGCCAGGAGCAGTATGAGCAGAAGAGTCCTGGGAAACAAAGTAGGCCATACAAATATACCTGGTTAGAGGTAGATGTGGGGAACTTGGCATGTAATTTGTTTCCTTTTTTAAATTTTTTTAAAAATTTTCAACCTTCTGATGTTATGGCAGGTAGTAATAAATAGATGAAGTATATTATAAAAGTTTGAAATATTTGCCATGGAAAATGAAAAAGTAGGGGCACTTGGCTAGTTCAATAGGTAGAGCATGCGAATCTCGATCTCAGGGTCATGAGTTCAAGCCCCGCTTGAATTTAAAGAAAAAAATTGTAAAGAAAAAGAAAACGAAAAAAATTGTAAAAAAAAAAAAAGAGAGAGAGAGAGAAAGGAAAGAAAAAAGTAAATTGATCACAAATCACTAACAGCCAAACAGCATTATTAGGGTTTGGCAGAGGTTAGAAACAGGGAAGAATTAAGGGGGGCGTATCAGAGGGGGAGACGAACCGTGAGAGACTATGGATTCTAAGAAACAAACTGAGGGTTCTAGAGGGGACGGGGGTGGGGGGATGGGTTAGCCTGGTGATGGGTATTAAAGAGGGCACGTACTTCATGGAGCACTGGGTGTTATACGAAAACAATGAATCATGGAGCACTACATCAAAAACTAACAATATAATATATGGTGATTAACATAACATAAAAAAAAGAAACAGATTTATAAGGACTGATGAGTTTCTGTTGTTGCTGGTGGTGATGGAACAAAAGTGGGTAAAGCAGATTAGATTGCCTAGGTGTCACCAGCTAAACCCCAAGACCTGACCTTTACTGTTCACCTCCTCGTACCCACTGACATTTGTTACACATTTTTTCCTTAAGATCTTCTTTCCAGCTTATCTCTTAACTCAGGTAAAAGACCCTACAGGCATGAAACCCTGTGAAGGAAACCAAAACCACCCTTCAAGCAATAATGACTGCCTGGAGGCCCTGACTACCCAGATCAGTTTGAGCTAACCCCCCCAACTCACCTGCACAGATGAACCACTAAGTGGCCCATGCAGTGACCAACAGTTACCTTTACCTCATTATAATACTAAAATCTCTGCCCAAGGAGAAGCACCAGCCTCATTTACACAATAGGCAATGTATGTATAGGCATGTTTCCTTAAGGCGCATGTGCAGTCATAGGCCAGTCTACATCTGATGTCAACCTTCCCTATCAAAATTTTCATCTAACCCTAAATAAAAGGAACCCATTCACCCTTGCTTAGGGAGTCACAGTTTTTGAAGTTATTCCTGTGATCTTCTTATATGCTGCAAATAAAGTTTCCTTTGTGAGGCAACTCCACCTGGTATACTTTCTATCTGTGAGTCACTAAGGAACAAACTCATGTCAATTTGGTTACACAGGTATGGAGGACCTGGGGGGGAGGGGAAGGAGGAGGGAGCAGCCGTGGCAGAACCAAGAAATGAGTTTACTGTGGGTAATGGAAAAAGGGCTGCTGGCTAACTCAATGATCTGGGGTAGTACAGAAGAAAACTGAAGTCAAGCAAGAGAAAGGTAGGAGAGAAATTAGAAAAGGGGAAAAAAAAAATAGGAGAAATTAGGATGAAGGGTGGAGAAAAAAATAAGAGATTTTATTTAACAGAATTAAGAGCCAGGAAAAATTTTTGAATAAAATGAGAATTATTTTCACTTGATAAGTATGGCAGAAACTAGTGAGCTCTTCACTACACCAGTTTCTTTTCCTTTATGGATACCCATTTATATAGCACAATTCCCATCTAGCCAACATAGCATAGGAAGAATTGATAAAAGCCATATCCAAGAATGGCCTATAGAGACCTCCCTAATGTGATTCCCACATCTTTCCTCTTCCATAGTGAACCTAGAAACCATGTCTTGAAGACACAGAGCCACAAGATGGAAGAAGCCTCAGAGCCACAGAAGCATCTGTTTTCATCAATGTTGCTTTAATTATCCATACAGGAAGAAATACAGATTTATTTAAGACATTTCAAGTGGATTATTTTCTGTAAATATTATAAGAATATTTTTGAATTTCTATAAAATAAATACTAAATAAGCTGATTTCACATATACTCTAATAATATCATGACAATGCATAGCCCATCTGGGAATTGCTGTATGATATTTTCATATGAGATCTTTTGGGAGTTCAAAAGAGGGCTATTTAATGATGACTATGAACCATTTGGCCAAGTATAACGACATATTTATTGAAAAGTTTTCAACTCAAAATGTTCCAGCGTATCTTCCTAACACAGTCCTTTTTGCCCTCCAGGCATCCCTCCAAACCAGTGTGGGAGCCTAGCTGTGACTGTAAGATTCAGAGAGGGAGAAGCTCTGAGGAGAGGCTTATTTACCTCGGTTCTACTCTAGGGGCTTCTGAGCAGAGTTTCTCCCTTTCTGTTTTCACCACGCCTTTGAGTGACATAAATAAAGCTACTCTGTTTTAAGAATCCGAGGGTCTCATAACCATTCTTCCTTTTAGCCTCTTAAGTGGTTTTCTAAGGGTATTTTACAGCTTGTTCCTCCAGATAAAAGGAGACAACATAAAAAAGCAGCCTCTAAAGCTCCATCCTTTCTCTTTTTCACTTAGAAGACAAAGAACACATGCCAATGCTAATGGAGTGCCTTTGCATAAACAAAGGAAGAAGCTGTGAAAGGCCTTATTCCTGAACCTCAAAAGTGGCAAAAATAAGTTTTTCCCTCTGCTGCTCCTTCTCATGCTAAACTCCACAGGTTCTCTTTCCAATCTCCCACAGTCCTCTGAGGGGCAGCCCTGAGTAAAGTGAGAGAGGGTGTGGCTTCAGCCAGAATACCAATTATGAGCTTGAGGGAGGAAGACACATTCTGCCAACCAAGGGGCCCTCAACAAGGCAGGGGTTGAAGAGAGTGGTGTGCTTTGAAGAGAATGTGTGTTTTGGAGCCACTGAGGTCCCGGTGTTAGACACCGAATTCTGTTAATTGGAGAACTGTTGCCCTAGATCAGTCAGTTTCCTTCCTTGGATCTTCATTTTTCCCTTCTAAACTATGCAAAAGTAATATCCACTTCACATACTTGTTGTAAGAATTAAAGAGCATAAATATAGGCAATGTGCAGAGCCCAATAAGGGAATCTTTAAAAAGAGCGATTTGATTAACCAATCATCATACATCTGAGCACCTTACTTTGGTAATATCAGCTTCTTCAAAATAGCAGGAAAGTAATAGGGAAACATGGTGATGGTATACGGGGTTCCTCTGTACTATCTCTGCAACTTTTCTGTAAATCTAAAATATTCCAAAATTAGAAGAATGTTAAAAATAAAAAGCAGGAATGCAACAGCTGCATAGATCTAAGAAGCATAATATATTTTCCATAGAGTTTGCCAAAATAATTTTATACTAGATGTGAAACCTGAAGGTGAATTTTAGCTAAGACATGAGCATAGGTGTTTCAAATAATGCCTCAGAGCAGAAGATTTTTAAGTCAAGCCCACACAAGTTGGAAACAACCAGCTTTGATGGGGGTGAGAGTCAGGGAGGTAGACTCTAGAATTTACTACAGATCTGTAATACACTTATCTGAAACTTTTCCAACAAGATGTGTTTTGTAACTTAGACTTTTTCAAGTTGTAGGAAAGAATTACAAAACATTCTACATGAAGTCTGGGGCAGCACCTTGTAATTGTATTAGTATTAGTAATTCTCTGGTAAAATTAAATAGTCGGGTAAATGAAATGAAGAATACCAACCTCACATGAAGTTAGCTCCAATTTTTGCCACCCAATAGGCATTTATTTCAGTTTTCAGAGCTTTAGGACTTAGATATCTCAGGTAAAAAAATACAGATGTGCATACTGAGAAAATCCCTAAATATCATCAACCAACATTTGCTTCTTTCCTCCCTCACCACCTCATATACAAGTCCTTAGCAGAGGAATGGCTTTCACCTCAGTAGTGGAAAAGAAATGTACTCTATGTACAATTTTTATAAAGGAGAAAGTAAAGCATAAAAGCAAAGTTCATATTTCTTTGTGCCATTCTGACAATTCTGTCTTTTGTCTTCGTGGAATTAATTACCCATCTCTCTCCCTTGCTTCTACTTTCTAGATATGTCACAGACTTACTTAGTCAAGCTTTTCTTGCTATAATGAAGAGGAAAAACAAACAAAAAAAGCCAGGTTACCATATTTTCCTGAAACTACACTTTCATTGGAGACCATTTTATTTTTCCCAACCATTAAAAAACAATAGTTCTTTATCCACAAATCCTGTTTTTCTTTTCTCTTTTTTTTAATTTTTGACCTCCTCAGTTAAAATTGGTGAGCCAAATGAATATTTCAATTTGAATAATTTAAAAATGCATGATTCCTGCCTTCTTCATAGATAAAGTTAATTTAGAAATAGCATTATTGAAACCAGGCATTCTTTCTAAACCAAGAATTCCAGATGTTTTTAGTTGCTGCCTATGACATTTCCACAATCAGAATAAATTGTGTTTCCACAGTAATGTAATAGATAGAAGTGCTGAATAAATCTCATGCAGTTGAGATGACAAAATTAACATGCTGATGACATTTTAATGTTTCAATATAATCAAGGGGGCATGGATCATGCCTCCACCAGTTCTAATATAATTCTATTCTTTAATCTTTTTCCTAGACAAAATAAAATATAGATAGATTTCAGAAAGTATATAACCAGAGTATGCTTCAGTCTTCAGGCAAGCTGTTTAGGATGCATGTGAAATGCTGTTTAGGTTCAGCTTTGCCAGTAGATATTTTACCAAAGCAATTGAGTTATACATAAAAAATCCTGCATTAGGACATTTTGTTTTCTCTTTCTGAAGGTGGCTGTTGATGCCTGTGGTACAACTATTGTTTTCTATTCAAGCAGAAAGTTTGCTGACTTGAACAGGGAAATCAGTATATTCTGATTGGATCCAGTGAACAACTGCCAATTCACCTACTCCCACAAAAAATATGTAAACAAACAAATAAACAAACTTATTGGACTCAAAATGAGAAAAAAAGACAAATATCTGGTAATCATAAAAATACAATTTTTTTTTTTTTTTTCCTAAGAGAACAATGCAAACTGAGGTCTTAGAGCCAAATTCATCCCTGGAAGAAAAAAATAGCCTGACTACGCATGTAGGTTGAAGATCTGTACTGAATGTTGACAAAGTTGTATATTCCTTGTTGAGTGGCATTGGAGAGGAAAATGAAACAAGGAGATAGAACGGCAGTACCTCTACCTCATCCTCACATGGAAAGGGTGGTGATGACAGTCTAAATGAGAACACTAAACCATGACGGCCTTGCCAGAAGTCAGATATAGATGTAAGAAGTCAGGTACGGATGTAAATGGATGACATATGATAAGCAATATCTGGAGCACTCATTGTGTTTATCACAGAACAATGACAGAATAAGTATATATTGCTAAAGAGTAGTTTTCAGTCTTTGATTATGGACCTTTTTTCAAGCAAAATCTCATCCAGAAATATAATATATTAAACTAAAAAGAGAAGAACCCCCTGAGGGAGCAGGGGCCTAATGGATGGCCCTGATGCGCCCTTCTAGAAGACAATGCTAAATCTGCCATAGAAGATTTGCCAAAACATGGGACAGGCACAACTTTCCCCCAATATTACCTTCCCAACATATTACTCTATTTAGGTCACTGCCAACAAACTGATTAAGACATATATTTACATAAAAGCTTCTAATACCTCCCACCTTTCCAAACTCTACCCCAATTCTGGAGGATGATCAATAAACAGGGCCACTCATGCCAGGCCTCTACTTACCTCTCTTTTTTCCATATATTCCATGCGTGAGAGTGGATGATTTCAGATGCAACTACAAGAAACCCCATTCAGAATGGCTTCAGTAATGAGGAAATTGACTGTTCCTGCCCCAGAGTTAGGGCAAGGCCCAGCAGGACAAGTAGAATGGCCTAAGGATATCATCATGGGGCTTAATTCTCCCATCTCTCTGGTCCATTATCCTATCGCTGTTTCTCCTAGTGAGTTAAGATGGCTTCCAAAAGTAATTGGGGCTTCTCTTGTTCATCCTTAGCAAGGGAGGGGTGAGAGGGAGGGAAAGAAGAAGGAGAGAAAGAGGGGTGAGGGGGGAAGGGAAAGGGAAGGGAGAAGAGAGAGGAAGGAGAGAGCCATAACCATGGAAAATAGGTTTTATTAGTCTCATTGGCTCAATCTCAGAACAATTAACAACTGGCAAAGGCAAACTAAGTATCAGCTGGCTGAAGGAAACAAAAGATGCACTTTGTGAGAGCACCTGTGACTCTACCCTTTACTGAAGTCTGTCCCACAATCCCACATCGGGAGCTCTAATAGAATAATCCACACTAAAGTGCAAAATAAGTATCAGAGGTTGAACATTGAACCTGAACAGCAACTCTGTCAGCAGGCACTAGATTAACATGGCTATTTTGTTTCTGTCTCAGCTAGGGGGCTTTATGGGAACATGTCAAGCATCATTCAAAAGTGTGTTTCAATGTCACACCCAAGGGATTCAAGTATGCAGTGTACAATTATGTTCATTTCTCTCTCTCCCCTTAGATATCTTGAAAGAGTGTACTCATACTCTGACACTCACAGTCAAGAGCTGAGGTATCTTCAGAATGTATAGGTATTATACACTAAAAATGTAGCACCCATCCCAGGCATCTATAAAAGCACTCCAAGCTGTCAGATGCTTTACCAAATTAATAGCTCTGAAGACCTCCCATACACTAAAGACCTGAGGCCTTTTGGTAGAGGTTTGGTTGAGGGATGTCTCCCTTCTAATCTTGCTTATTGGATTGGAAAAACTCCATAGCTTTTTCTGTCAAGGAAGCTGCAGAAAACAGAATTGTTATAGGAATGAGTTAGAAGGAAAGAATGAAAAAAGTTTAAAATAAAGATAAATGTAAACTAATATTTCAGCTCAAAATACTGACAAAAAATAAATATATTTTCACTGAAAATTGGTGGGGGGGGTTGTCTTTTTTATAAGATTTCTAACCTCAGAATACTCCTAACCACAATATCACACTGTTGCAGTCACCTAATACTTTACTTTCTGTGAAAGAAGTAATTCACAGCTCTTCAAGCTTGTTTACACAATAATGGTACAACTGTTCACCTTTCTTTGATTAAAAAGTGAATTACTAGTGCATTTCAGCTATTAGGGTCAACTCAAGTTGAATTTGTGAAGGGTACAGAATTTCTTATAGTCACTGTCATTCCCTTAGGCACCTTCAAATATAGTATCAAATTGTCTGAGATCCCCACTGCACAAAACCACATGGGTCTCTGGACTTTCTCAAGCCTTTATGTCCCATAAAATCAACCTTGTATGTTGGCAGTGTGATTTCTTAGGTCAGGTCTTATGACATTGTGCCTTCTACCTTGCACTCTCTTGGACCAATTACTCTGGAGAAACTGGATTCCATGTTGGGAAAATACTCAGACCAGCCTATGGTGAATTTCATGTGGCAAGGAACCAAAGTCTCTTGACAACAGCATCAACTTCCCAGTCATGTGAGTCAGCCAGTTTGGAAGTTGATTGTCCATCTCCAGTCAGGCCTTCAGATGACTACATTCCATGCCAACATCATGACTGAAACTCCATGAGAATCCCTAAGCCAAGACTACCTGTCAAGAATTGTCAAAGGTATAAGATTTTACCCTACTTGTCAACTAACATATTACCCTGCCTCATTTTCATGGATACTTGCAGAGCACACAAGATTCCTGGGTCAGAAACAAAGAACTTTATCTTTCAGGGCAGGTACAATAATCAGATTATTAGCTCTTTCTTGAGCTGGGTTTGAGTCTTAATTCCCACAGAGCAACGTGAATGGGGCCAGGTAACACCTGCATACACACTGAATTGTATTACATGACAGAAATCCTGAGTTTAGGAAACCCAAATCTTTTATCACGGTCACTAAGGATGCCTATACTTTGTTCAGGTAAGAGAAAGAATTATCTATCTTCCAAGGCAAGTCATTCTGCAAATATAATTGAAAAGATAGCTCAGAATTAAGGCGACCAATGTCTTTTCTCTCAATAAATGCAAGATATGTGAAAGACTCACAAATAATTGTTTCTCAAACCTACCCAGCTAAACCACTCCTAAATTCCTGACCCACAGAAACAGTGACATAATGATTTATTACTGTTTTAAGCTCAGAAGTTTAGAGGTAATTTGTTGCATAGTAATAGATAACAAATATAATTTATTATAAAAACAAAAGCTAATTAGAAAGTAGTAATTATGAAGTAATAACTAATTGCTAAGGAGTATTCACGGACTCTAGGACTAGCAGCAGTGGCATTATTACCACACTGAAATGGAAGAGATGATGGGAGGAAAAACTTCCTGAAACCAGTGGGGAGCAAAAATCACATACAACAGGCTATCACACAAGGAGGGACAACCTTTAGTTAAAACAGGTGACCTCACATGGAGTTTAGCCAGGAGAATAAACGCCCTAACCTGTCTCTCTTATTTCTTTCCCATTTCCGCAATGGCTGAAAATAAATAGAAACCAGGGAATGGAAGTCCTGCTGATGATATCCATACAGATAAGCCCCCAGGCAGAGAAGAATAGAAAGTGAATGGGGATGGTGGGTGACGGCAAACAGAAAATATCTGGCACAATCTGGCAAATAAATGAGCTCATGCATACCTCTTCTAAAAAGGAAAGTTCCTCCTCAGCAGTAAATGATTGTTACTTGGTTATTCAGTTTGAAACGCAAGAATTTGACAGCCTTGGGGTTAGGACCGGGCTCCATGGAGGGAGAGACTTGAACAAAAGGCAAAACTGAATTATCAACTGCATGGAGGATCTCTGCCTGGGGGTCAGCAACAGAAAGCCTTATTGCTTGAACTCAGTGAAGTCAAGACCAGCAACTTCTCATGCCCATACCGAGTGTCAAAGCCAAATGTGGAGACATTAGATTCTCTGAACTCAAATTTCAACAAGTCTTGGGAGCCATGACTTGCAGATAATTAAAACTCTTCTGCATGTTGTAATTGAATTTGGGCTCCCAATAGTCAACTTGTGGTATAGGTGAAAGTGTGTTGTAAATTATCACAAAGAATGCAAAATAAAGTGGAATGCTGTGAATCTTATTTATAAAAAGATAATTTGTCAATTATAAAAATCATTTTAAGCAGTCAATGGTTTTGCATGATTTCTAGAAATTCAACTACACTGGATTTTTAACTAGTGTTTGAATTTAATCGAGACTTACCTGTATCTACAATTATATTCAGAACAAGAGATTTTGATAGATAAATCTATCAAAATTTACTAAAGTTTTAAAAGGTTTACTATAATTTAAGTACAAAGTAGAAATCACAAAATTCTCTATGAAACAAATGGTTTTATCACTCTGACCAAGAATTTAGAAAAAATATATCTGTTTTTAAGTCTTTTTTTTTAAGGTTTTATTTATTTATTTGAGACAGAGAGGGAGTGAGCACAAGTAGAGATGAAGCAGAGAAATAAGCAGACTCAGATCCTAGGACCCTGAGACCATGACCTGAATCAAAGTCAGATGCTTAACTGACTTAGCCACCCAGGCATCCCTTTAAATTCTTTGTTTAAGTTAAAACATTACTAAGTTCACTCATAAAAAGGAGATAATACTTTTAATATAAAATGGGCTTTAACCTGTCAATGAAAACACTAGTATACCAAGAAAATAAAATATGAGAAGGTATCAACTAACAATTCATAGAATAAACTGAACCAGACAATAAGCACAAAAACAATGGTCAACACACTAAGAGTCAAATAAATATAAAAGAGAAAATATAAAAATTTCAATTAAGTTTCTGGTTTTGGACTATATGTTGGTATAGACTTTCTAGAATACTCTTGGGCAATATGCAGTGAGAATTTTTTTTAAGTTTATTTAATTTGATGTAGGAATTCCATTTACAGAAATTTATTTTGGGGGCACCTGGGTGGCTCAGGCTGTTAAGGGTCTGCCTTCAGCTCAGGTGACAATCTCAGGGTCCTGGGATCTAGTGCCATGGTGGGCTCCCTGCTCACTGGGGAGTCTGCTTCTCCCTCTCCTTCTGCCCCTCCCCGCGCCCCCTGCCGCTCCTGTTCTCTGTCTCGAATAAATAAAATGTTAAAAAAAAAGAAATTTATTTTAAGGAAATAATCAGAGTGTTGAGAAAACTCAACAATAATTGAGTGGCAATTGATTATTTTACATTATCAAAAGTATCTGGATTATTTTAAGATTGCTTATTGGTTTGGAAAAACTCCATAGCTTTTTCTGTCAAGGAAGCTGTAGAAAACAGAATTGTTATAGGAATGAGTTAGAAGGAAAGAATGATTATTTCACATTATCAAAAGTATCTGGAAGTATCTCAGTGACCAGTTACAAAAATGATAAAACAAATTCTTTTACAAAAATTATTCTGAATAATATTTGACAATTAAAATCAGATTTAAAATAGATAAATAAAATAAAATGAGATATTTAAATGGATTTTTATAATTTGGAGATGATCTCACAAAGTGATAATGAAAACAAAATAGATAACATCATATGATTGTATGATGTACACCAGTATGACTGCAAGTATATTAAATATGAATGTATATATGACTGAAAAAATATGCCAAAATTATTTATATTTATATTAGAAGAGGATACCTCTGTGTGGAAGGATTATAAGTGATACTATTTTATTCTTTATATTTTCTGTATCTCTCAGTCTCTTCAGTAATTATAAAAATTATTAATTTTTAAAATGTTATTGTCTTCATTTCTAAAAAACCCAAATGAGTAAATATTGGCCAAGTGAACAACATAAATACACACTAAGATACATTCCATGGACTGTCAAAACAACATTCCTCTAACCTTACCATTAATAAAGGGGCTTTATAATAAAAATGACTGCATTTTTTTATATGACTCTATTCCAAAAGTACTCAATCATATCTGTTGCTTTTCACCACAAATGGCAGCATACATATACTGAATGCATATACTATTTTTATTCTTGCAACTTTTCTGTAAGTTTGATACTATTTATAAATAACTTTTTTTGAAAAAAGCTTTAAAAAAGAAAGTGTTCATTTCAATTATCTAAGGAATACTTCCTATTTTGTATATCTGATCCATTAATAACATAAGGCATAATATGATCATCTCTTACCTGAATTGTTTCAATAGGCTCTTCACTGTTGCCACTGTCCGTCTCATTCCCTCATTTGTTTCATTTATTTCTCACCTTGACTTCCAGGTTACCTGTGGAAAAAGAAACAAAAACAAAAATTAAACAAACATAATTTATTATTTCTTGCCCTCAAAATTTCTTAGCATGGCTGGCATTCAACGTTCCTCAGAACAGTCCCCAATTGGCCTCTTTGTGATTTTTCTATACGTGCTGTGCATTTTCCCACTGCCTGCATCTGCTCTCTGCTCCTGATGCACCGCGAAGCTCATGGAACTCTGCCTGTACTTCTAATGTTGCATTTAGTTCATTTTGCCATTTTTCCCCTCCTTATTCTGTTTTGCCCTTTATACTGCAGGCAGTTAAGATATTTTTTCTTCAGTTTTCTATCTCAGCAGGATTTTCTAGAGTGTTTTGCATACACTGTGCTCTCATTGTTGAATGAAAAAAAAAAAGGCCAGTTGTTGATCAAACTCAAATATCTATTTCAAATATTGTATGTTGATAACTGCCTCTGTGGTGCTCCATGTGTCCAAAACCTTGATCCAGGAGTTATTGCCTTCTGCATTGCTCTATACCAGTGTGGTGTCTGTGATGTTATACCACCTTCCCATAACTTTATGACCCTGTCACCTCCTTTAAATATTCTAATTGTGACTCTAGGAAAATATATTAGCTCATGGACACTTTCAAAATATTTTCTATGTACCCATTTTCTTAAATGTGGATGAAAGGAATTGAAAAATAATCAGCTTCTTCATAAATCTTTTTTCCCCCTTCTTTCTCTCAATAACTGATTATGGTGTAACTTCTATATTCCAGGGATTGTGCTAGGCACCAGGGAACATAGCTATCAGCAAGGCAAAGACAGTCCTCACCATGATGGACTATTTAGATTGGCAGCAAAAGCAGATGTGAGAGAAAGATTTATAGAAAGAATTAACTTTTTCATTCATTGTAATTGTGTTAAGTGGTAGGAAGAAATACATTCTGTTACAGGAAGGTTTATTTGGAAAACCTATCAAATCTGGGTAGTCGGGAGAGTCCTTCAAAAGAAGCTCACATTTAAGCTGAGATTTATAGAATGAGTAGCAATTAATGCAATATAAGCCAAGAAGGAATTATCACATCTAGAAAGAGCAGTATGTACAAAGGCCCTGAGGTTAGAAACGACATGAAGAAACTGAAGAAGGCAATATGGCTAGAGTATAAAGAGGGAAGAGGCTTTATCCAAGAGAGATGAAGTTGTTCATACCTCCCAGAGAGTCTATTACTGCTATTAATGATGAGTAATGGATGCAGTAAGACAACAATGATTGTAATATTCTAGCTGACTTCTACTTGTGCAGTGTGACAAATGAAAACTGAGAATTCAGATACATCAGGACATCTCTGCAGTTCCACATCCTTGACTCATTCTGTTCAAGGTTAATGGAACAGAAGTGGGTGAGAATAGTTTTCTAATATGTATCTTCCATTTTGAGTGAGAAAACTCTGTTAATAGATTCTTTATAAAGAACTCAGAGCAATGGACTTAGAATCCTTCACTTGAACTTTAAAATGTTTTCATTAAAAACAGAAGCAGTACTGCTTAAGGCTGTCTCTCGCTCCCTCTGTTCCTTCCCCTCCTCTCTTTCTCACAAATAAATAAATAAATCTTAAAAAAAAAAAAGGAAGCAGTAGAAGAAACAGGAACATCAGAGAATTAAAAGATAGAAATCTTTAGGGGCACCTGGGTGGCTTAGTCGGTTAAGCATCTGCCCTTGGCTCAGGTCATGATCCCAGGGTCCTTGGATCAAGCCCTGCATGGGGCTCCCTGCTCAGTGAGGAATCTGCCTCTCCCCTTGCTTGTGCACTCTCTCTCTCTCTCTTGCTGAATCAAATAAATAAATAAGATCTTAGAAAAAAGAGAAGAATCATGGTAAAATCCAAGCAAGTATTGGCCACTACATAAATAAGATTTTAACTCAGGCAACTAAATTTGATTAAAAGAAATCTTTTCTCTTAGTACGCTTCCTATAAGCATTTAATTCTCTCAATTTCTTTACAAATACCAGAAAGTTCATAGTTTCTTTAAAACTTGATAAATATATTATTAGCTTGCAAAAACTGTTTGAAAGGGAAGGCTTTCAAAAATATAACAGAAAAGTGCCAATCATCAAAGGGTCTCACCAATACACAATGTCTCGTTAATATTACAGACCCAAAGACTCATAAAAGATACCCCATTCAAAAATAAAAAGGATGCTTTTTGAAAGATATGGTTGTTTTTCCACTGAAGTGCCCCGTGATTAATAATTTTCCATGTAGATATCTTTGAAACCGCAAATAAAAAATTTATAGCCATAAATTCTACTATATTGCATTTAAGTTAATATGTTTGAAGAGTCATTCTTTGATTCAGTATTTTGATCTTTTCTATGTAGAATACACTTTTTAAGAGAGTGAAAATACATTTAAGACTAGTGATCCTAAAAGCATTTGCTAATCTTGAAAATAAAGTTATTCCAGCAACACTGTCTTTAAAACATTTGTAATAATATTAAATATGTGTATTTGTCAGGTCACATAAAAATTGCAGATTGGTGGAAATTCAAACTGATAACCAGCATCTTTCTCCTGTGTGGAAAAGCCTGAGAAAGGATGGAGATGTTTGGCCCTGGGAACAACCGATCCCTGATTTCCTTAGCCTGCATGCAACTCCAAGCAAATTTGGATAAATAAGCCTCCAGTCATCCAGATAAACACCCAGGTTACAGCTAATTTGAACACCTAATTAACAGACTATGAGAGAGCAACCAACAATAGAGCTATATGATTTTTGTTCACCTCTCTTTTTCTAAGACCTTATTTGTATTCCTGTGCACAGGAAACACACGAGTTGCTGAAGATCAGGCCATGAAGATTCAGGCTTGTTGAAGAGAGAGGAGAGAGGAGGAAGGGAAAAGCCAAAATAGAAAAGGAAGGAATAGAAAGGAATAATGGAATGAATAAATTATGGCCAGAAAGACAATGATAAAATATAGCCATGAGGAAGATAAGAAAATGAAGAGAGGAAAGTGTGGGGAAATGAAATATAGCTGTTGAATCAGAAGTTCAATTAAGTGCATTTCAATGAATAGTCTTCCATTGTCTTTTAGCTCCAAATTTGTCAAATTCACAGTAATTTAACTAAGAGAATGAGGTGAAAAGAGGTTTAATAAAGTTTGACACACATTTTAAACATAATATCACTTCCAAACGCAGCATCTAAGCAAACAACGTTATGCTTATAATATTCAGAAATAATACAATTCTAATTCACATGTATCATTTAAAATGCACTAGATTTCTTTTCTGAAAAACTGATGGATGCAGGGGGGAAATTGGAGGGGGAGATGAACCATGAGAGACGATGGACTCTGCGAAACAAACTGAGGGTTCTAGAGGGGAGGGGGGTGGGGGGATGGGTTAGCCTGGTGATGGGTATTAAAGAGGGCACGTTCTGCATGGAGCACTGGGTGTTATACACAAACAATGAATCATGGAACACTACATCAAAAACTAATGATGTAATGTATGGTGATTAACATAACAATAAAAATTAAAAAAAAAAAACCTGATGGATGCAATAGAAACATACAAGATAATGTCATGTTTCCATACCTTAGCTTCCTCAGATTCTTTCTACTCGGTAAGTTAACTTCTACTGAACCCATCATTTTATAACATTTATGTCTAGAGATCTAGCTGTCTACTCCAGTTATATTTTTTTAAAAGCTTTTTATTTAAGGAAAGATTTTATCCCAAGTTTTAACGATGAATTCCAGTTTTTCACTAAAGTAATTGTTCCTGAGCTCTGAGATATAAATGAAACTCTTTTCTTAATATGAAATGGGTCAATGATTAGAGAAAAACAACTCAAATTCAATCTATAGATGTGGACTTCGATTTTTCACCATTATTTTGATTCTACTCTGAGGCATGTCTCTTACTATGTAAATTTAAAAGTCAATGTGGGATATATTTTATTTTCTAAGAAATCCTAAGGAAGTGGGAAACAAGTTACAACTTGCCACATTATGATAAGTACATGAGTCAAGTTCAGTATCCTCTTAGCTTCCACCCACCCTCATCAACTTCCAGATGCACATTCTACTGCCAAAGCTGCTCCACAGCCTCTATTATGTGTTCCCTATAATTTAATATCTTTTGTACACTGGTTAGACACTGCTTGACACAAACATCTATACATAGTCTACGGAAGAGACCACAGAATTCAGGGTCAAGCTGCTAATACTACTAAGTACTGCTAATTACTTTGAATATAAAGGTCTTCATTCTGGATTCTAATCCACTGCCAGAATAAATTTATTCTGAGAACAAGTCTTGGAGATACTCGAATAGCACTGCATTTATATGAACAATCCTGAAGTCCATAGCAGCCACATACTTCTAATTTACTTTTCAAAAACATAGTCTAAAATTCAATATATATTTCATATATATGCAGATATATATATGTATATATATAATTTAATATATATTTAAAACAATTTCTGAAAGAGAGATGACCTTGATCTTTATAGGATATGCTTTTCCTGCAATTTGTACATATTAAATCATTACAAATGACTTTTATTCTAGGATAGAGTACACTTTATTTTCTAACATTTATTGCTAATTTCATTCTCCACATCCCACTCATTAAATATCATTTGTACCATAAAACGCTAGGTGTTTTAGAGAATATAAAGTAAGTTGCTTCTATTTTTCAATTTTACATAAAGGAATTGGGTAATCAAGGTGTCTTTGAGGTATTTTGTCTGTAATATGTATTCATTCATCCAATAGCATGTATTCAGCTATAACTATCCTTTGTATGCTATTGGACATTAAGGACAAATATAGAGATAGATAATATTTACTCAATGTTACTGTGAATGTGTGTTACATAAATTCACTTACCTAGTTCTTTACCCTATGAGACAAGTACAGTTTTATATTCCATTTTTTGCAGATTAGGAAGGCACAAAATTGTGAAATGCCTCGGCCTATGTCATGTAGGCAGTAAGTGGTAGAGCTGGGATCTAAACTCAGGGAGCCCTTTCCAAAATCTATACCTTTAGTGGCTATGTATTATTGACCCTTAAATGCAAATAAAGGAGTAGTTTCCTATCTTCAAATTTAAAGCTAAGTTTCAAATGTTCTATCTGCAGATATAAATGAATTTGTACCTATTGAGATAGGAAGTGAACAATTTCAAAGCAGCATAAACAAAACTGAATTAGAGAATGATGGATATAGTATACAGATGGCCCATAGATTCCTTGAGAACTTGAAAAACTATTTCCAGCAGTAAAGATTTGAATATGGAAAGAAGCATCTAAATTTCTAACTCAGGAGGACAAATCTGTTCTCAAAAATTAAACAGAGGAAGACTACAGCTTGGAAGCTATCCTGCACAACCAACAGAACCAACTGGGACTGCACCTGGTAGAGCAAAATTCCTGGGCTTAAAATGAATACTTAAGTCCACCCAATAAACTAAATCTATCATTCCTATCTAAAAAAGACCTCTGAGCTGTTGTTTTTTAATGCCAAAGTTTGTCATGCTCCAAGGACATATACATTTATCACTAGTGAGACACAAATGTATAAATCATGAAGGGTTTAGAGAGCAACACACTAAACTTAGTGTCTTCAGTAAGCATTTAACTTTGATTTACTAATATAGTCATTGCACGTTAATTGAAGAGTACTATTAGGTATATACAAGATATGAGTTAATTATATGTCACTAAAATAATTATATCGAGGACACACATTAATGGATTCACTATTGGCTTATAGCAGGTATTATTAATGCATCCTGAGGCCAAGGCCATCTGCAGTGACAACTGTTTATATAAGTTTCCAATGCATCAGAGGAGTTATGATCTGAGATCACTTAATCTTCTTTTTCCCCCAATAAGTCAAGGGCTCAACTTTATGCTTGTGAACCTCTTCTCTTTCCCCAGCCCTTTATTATTTTTCTTATTATGTTGAATCACTTTTACTTTATTTTATATCCAAGTGTTTCATGTACTTCCAAAAATTTTCATCTATTAACTTTAAAAGAGAAAAGCAAATCCTAGTTCTTAAGGATGAACTCATTTATGATTTGGAAAAAGAAACTATAAATTTCTGATATAGCCAAGGAGCGGCCAGCCTCTGGTAGGGCAGCTAAACAATCAAACTTTCGATGTCAGTGACACTTTTATCCCAGGATTCAAACTGAAATTTTCCCCAATAATGATCTGTAGCTATTAAAAATCATATTGTAAAATAATATTTGAGAAAAAGTGGGACTATAAAATAGCATGCATATTATGGTTTACTAAGAAAATCTACACACATATATATGAAAAATTACCAAAAACTCCTATGCAAAGTATTAACAACCTTTTTGTGTCAGAATCATTACTTTTATTTTCCTACCTTGGTCCTTTACTATTTTAAAAGATTTTTATTGAGTATGAAATATATTTATATTTCCCTAAAATATTATCCTCAAAACCTATTAACTAGTTCTCATTTACTTACATCATTTGCTCTGTCTGTATGTAGAGTTAGGTAGTTGCAATCCTGACTCATATCTTCCTTCAGACCTGCCCTTTGCCACGCTGGGCTAATATCAAGGTTCTGTAGCCAGGATTCTGCAACTGCAGGCTGTGATCCATCAGTTTAGTGGGTCATAAGCAGTATTTTTTAATTTTAATTTTAATTTTTTTAAAGATTTTATTTATTTATTTATTTGACAGAGAGAGAGAAAGAGAGAGAGAGCACAAGTAGGGGGAGTGGCAGGTAGAGGGAGAAGCAGGCTCCCCGCCAAGCAGAGAGCCCAATGTGGGACTGGATACCAGTAACCCGAGATCATGACCTGAGCCAAAGGCAGACACTTCACCAACTGAGCCACCCAGGTGTCCCGGAAGTATTTCTTCTGAAACAGTATAAAATAGATAAGGGACAAAAAAAGAAAATATCAGTGTACACTGTGTAGTAAGGAAATACTTTTAGTGGGGCACTGGGTGGCTCAGTCAGTTAAGTAAGCACCCAACTCTTGTTTTTGGCTCAGGTCATGATCTCAGGGTCCTGAGATAGAGCCCCACATTGGGCTCTGTGCTCCCCATGGAGTCTGCTTGTCCTCCCTCTGCTCCTTCCCTGCTCTCTTTCTCTGTCTCTCTCTCCTTCACTCTCAAATAAATGAATAAAATAAAAAAAAAAAAGAAAATACTTTTAGTGAAACTTTTTTCTGTGTTACATATATGAAAATATGTTGGTATGCATGGCAAAATGTATTTCTTACTATGGGACTAGGTAAGAAGAGTTTGAGAAACTATGGCTCTAAAACAACCTATATAAACAGATGAAGAAATGAAAGCACATAGGCATTAAAACAGCTTCCTCTAGAGTTCACCTAAATAAAAAATGCAGATTCAGGAAAAGTATTCACTTGAAACTGTCTAGTGGTGATCTTAATTGTGCTGCCATAGGGTACATCAAAGAATGGCAGCTAGCTACCCTAAATGTACCCAGTATTTCAGAACTTTCTATCCTTTTAACTCAGCAGCCTTCCTTAATGTGGCAAATATGAAGCAGTCTAGAACAAAGAAAATATAATCATTTATGTAATTAATTTGATTATTTTAATAAACATTGTTTCTAGTCCCTATAAAAACGATGATACCAAAAAAATCTATATTTTGCCTCCATTAGTATCAATTAGTAACATAGTCATTTCTCAATTATATCATTGCCTACCACGCATGTATCCAATAATCTAAAATTAAAATCCAGTATGCTATGCTATTCTCATTAAATTGCTTACATCTAATCTGTTGCACTTGAGCTAGTGAAGGATATTGTTTTGGAAAGGTAATTAGCAATATTATTTCTTACAACATTCTATCTGCTACAGTAGAGAGTTTTAGAAGAAACCAGCAAGTATTCTAATTGAACCATGCATTTGACACAAGCATTCACACTGATTCTGTTAATTATTCTCTGTTTTAACTGGTCAATTAAAACTGTAAAAAGGATGGCCAGTGTGAAAGTAGTGTTTTTAAAATGTTGTCTCCCCATCATTTAACTCCAACAACCTAATAGTATTACTTTCACCAAGTGAATCAAATGCTTCCAAATGCACATATCTTTCTTAAAATACAAAAAACAAGTAATAGTCTGTGTCATATGGTGACAAGTACAGTTCAAAGTGCCATTATCACTGTTCTCATGGTGATAATTAATCCTTTAGTCATTATCATAATGAGAAACCATGTTCAGAAAATGCTGATTGAAAAATTCAGATATCAAACACAAGTCACTCATTGCCTATCAGCCAAATTGATTCTTACCCTTATGGCAGATTAACAGAGTCTTCCAAATAATTTATCTAGCCTACTCCAAACTTTTCTAGCCTTCTTATGTTTCACTTCATGATTTTTTAAATGGCCTGCTCTAACATGAAGTACCAGTGTTACACTTTTATTTCTTAATTTATGATGGATCTTTCATCTTAATCAGAATCGTCTCCTGATTTTTGTTTTTAATATGGTCTACACTTCATTCCTTAACCGAAATAATTGGAATAAGTTTGCAACTATCTGTGGCCAATTAAGTCTGAAAACTTTCAAATTTCCAAGTATAACTTTATCAACTTCAAAAGAACTAATTGTCATTTTCACATTGCCCAATGAAACCCACAAGCAAAATTAATATTTCAAAGAGGCATAACTCTGAATTCATCTAGAAGCATCTAGGTACCAAATGAGATGCTGCATTTTTTTCCCAACATGCAAAAACTCTAAGTGCTACACATTATTGAGTGTGAAACAGGTTAAAATGAGTGTTTTTCCAATATCAGCATGCTGGGCATTTCCATAATAATGTCCTAGAATCATCTTAAAATATAGTCAACTCCCCCAGTTTTATCTTAACTTTGCTTGCCTTCCTCTTTTTTCCCTTAAATTTCTCAATTTCAAAACTTGAGTGTTACATTGAAATTCATTTTTTGTCTTTGGCCCCTCACACTCAAACGGCATGTGTGCACAGGAGCACACACACATCCAGTAATCAAGTTACACTGCAGCATTCGTTGATACTTTTTCCTAAGGTCCTGTTGAGTCATAAGCAGCATCACATAATAAGAAACAAGGAAAGAGTAAGGATTCAGAGGGCAGCACTAACAAGAATAAAGTATGGATAGCTCGGGGAAATGGGCCGATGTTTGCAAAACAAACACGCAAACTTCCTCAAAGGGAATCAGACATAAGCTTATCCACACAAATACTTTTATACCAATGTATCTATTCCAAAAGAAAAAAAAAGGAAAAAAGGCAAAAAATGAAATCAAATGGTTGGTTAAGTTATTTCAATTATACGGCTAGAGTCAAGAAATGAAAATTCAGGACGGCTGGCTGGCTCAGTCAGTTAAGTGGCCGACTCTCAATTTCAGCTCAGGTCATGATCTCAGGGCCTTGGGGGCAAGCACGGTGTAGGGCTACATGCTCAATGGGGAGGCTGCTTCGGCATTCTCTCTCCCCCTCTGTCCCGCCCCCCACCCCGCTTGTGTGCACGCAGGCGTGCACGCTTGCGCTCTCTCTCTCCTCTCTTTCTCTAAAATAAATAAATAAATTAAAAAAAAAAAAAGAAATGAAAATTCTATGATGTGGTTAACTGATGACTCCAGGCTTAGGAATAAGAGCAGCAAACACTGTTGCAAAATTTCATATTCTTAAGTTTAGAATCCTATGAAGATCTCTCTATATTAAGTAAAACAATAATTATACTATACTAGAATGCCAGCAATATCACCAGTTCAGTCAAAGCATCATTCATAGGAAATTTGGACTGAGATCATTGCTCCTCCATGAGCCATTTCTCTAGGGATACCTTTCCAAATCAAAGACTCATTCAATATGCTTGTTTATTATCACAATCTAATAATGTTCTGTGTTAGCCTGTGGATTAAGACTGCTATAATTTCCATTTACATCTTTAATCAAGCAGCCTATATTATTGATTATTTCATGATAAAATATTTCCTTACTTACATGAGATATTTAAAATCAAGGTTAAAGATGGCTATTGCTCTCTCAAATATGCTTACTCCTAAGAGTGCCAACCTCAATCTGACCATTCCATGCAGCTGGAATTTTGAATTTGTGGAAGCAAGAACTGGGGAGGGGTTCTCTCCACATCAATATAACTTTTTGTATTCTAAGGATTTCTTAGCTCTCTATTCTAGGTGTCACACACAATAATTGTGACAGTTCATTGGCTAAGCAATTGGGAACTAGCCATCCTATTTTTTGGGTCAATAAGTTCTGTCCACTAATATAACACTGTATGTTAGCTAGCTGGAATTAAAATAAAAATTTAAAAAATAAAAATAATAACATTTAAACATCCCAAACTTTTGGCATTTAAACATTCTAAATCAGCTAATGGATATTTAGAATTATAAAATTAAAAAGACTGTCAAATTGGGCAGTTGGGGGAACATAATGGGCTACTGTCATAAGTAATGGAAAGTCTGGAAGTGGACTCAAATTATTGGCTGCTACTATTTAGATGACTATCTTCCTCAGTTATTATTAAAAATAAATACAGACCACTATTTCTGTTCTTCATCTAAAACAATGTTCTTTTCGCAATAGACATTTTTACATGCTATTCCCCAAGGTGACAATATCTAATGTACTTTTGACTTTACCTGCTCTCTTGCCTTCCAGTGACTTCCCCTAATCTATTTGATTTATTTCCTTTAACAACATTATACCCCATATTTCTGTAGGGCATAGACAGACTCAGCACTCTCTCACAGTCAGCCAAATTCTTCTAACAGCTCATAATGAGAACAAAAAATAATGAACAGTGTGCTAGAATGATCATAATTAGCACAAATAAGTAGGTGAGTTGATGAACATGTAGAGCATTTTCTCGTCCTCTTTTTTTCTATTTTGCTCTCTTCCTTTCCTTCTTTCCTTTCTCCTTTCTCTTCCTAAATTAGTCTTAAAGACTTTACATGCAGCACAAAAATTTATGGGTTAGTAAATGGAGAGAGGGTATGTAGAATGAAGTGGCAGTTGTCCAGAACAAGTTGTTGGTATCTAAGCAGAAGACAGAAGGCATCCATGTGGAAGGGCTGTCCCAGGGGAGGGGTCACATACCAAGTCGGAAAGGGGCATATGCTTCCATAAGAACAGCCCCTCACTGAATACTGAAGCCCAAGCTATGTCAAGAGGGAGTCCATGCCAGGGAAGAAGTGCAGTGGAGATACTAGTTTGTATACATATAGAGGTTTAATCAAATTAGTTTATTGAGGATAATGGGAGGCAGGTTCTCATTGTAGAAGAAGCCATTTTCACAAATATGGAAAAGTAAGAACAAACAAAAACTAGAATAGTAACGTATTAGAATTGGAATTACTGGTGGAAATACACATATGCACGTGCATATACACAGTCATACATGCACACATGTATATAGATATATGTAGAAAAATATAAATCTAATAGACATGTTTTATATAGATCAATAATAGATATCAACAGAGCATATGTGTACTATACGCATGCATGTGTGCACCCACACGCACACATTCTCTAGTTTCCCCTACTAATAGGGCCTGAGAACAATGATACAATAAGGAATTATAAAGGAACTGGATCTTCTAAATATCGCACATTACTGAAAAGAACCAGAATTCCTTAGAGAAATTGCTGTTTTCAGGCAAAGTACAAGATAAGCCAAGAAATCTTGGTCTGCAAAAAAAAAAAAAAGTACTCAAAGAATGATAGGACACAAAAATTAGCTTCTTTTTTTAAATTTTATTTTATTATGTTATGTTAATCACCATACATTACATCATTAGTTTTTGATGTAGTGTTCCATGATTCATTGTTTACGTATAACACCCAGTGCTCCATGCAGAACGTGCCCTCTTTAATACCCATCACCAGGCTAACCCATCCCCCTACCCCCTCCCCTCTAGAACCCTCAGTTTGTTTCTCAGAGTCCATCGTCTCTCATGGCTCATCTCCCCCTCCAATTTCCCCCCCTTCACTTTCCCCTTCCTGCTATCTTCTTCTCTCTTTTTTTTTTTAACATATAATGTATTATTTGTTTCAGAAAAAATTAGCTTCTTGATGGGCTTCCACCAGTCAAGTAAAGTGATAGTGATGAATTAGAAACCACTGAATAAAATAGGAGATCATAAACCTATCATGAATCATGGAACACTACATCAAAAACTAATGATGTAATGTATGGTGATTAACATAACATAATAATAAAAATAAAACCTATTCAGATATAAAAAATAAACAAATATAAAACAAATGGATAAATAAATAAAGCAGCTCCTGCTAGGCTCCATGGGCTTATTACATAGTTTAAAAATACTAGTACTTCTCACAAAACACTAATTCCTAAGGTGAAAATGTGCAGAGGACTCAAAAGATCTGTAAAGAATCCTGAATAACTGTGCAAAACCACTGGTGAAACACATATAATATGCTTATTTCAGGAATCCTGGCAAACACACTTTGATCAAGCAATAAAATGAAATCATAAGTAACAGGACAAACAAAAAATCAGGAGCCAATGCAATAGAATGCCGTCAAAGCACCAACTCTGATTTTACCTTCAGTGATATATCATCTGGATCTAATCATGAGAGCCATTCCAAATTGAAGGACATTCTACAAAATAACTAGCTTGTAATCCTCAAAAGGTCATGAAGGTCAAAGACTGAGGGATTGTTTTAGGCTGAAGGAGACTAAGGAAATATAATAACTAAAAACACTACTTGACTCTGACCTGTATCCCCTGAGAATTAAATGAAAGTGATACATCAGTGTTAAATTCTTGATGCTGATGGTTGTATTATTGTCATATAGAAAACAAACACTAAAACATTTAGGGATGAAGGAATATGAGGGTAGCAATATACACTCAATTAGAGCAGGAAACAAAAAATGAAGTTATTTGTACCAATCTTATAACTTTTCTGTAAATTTGTGATTGTTTCAACACCAAAAAACTAAATAATTTAAAGGTGTGGAGAGAAATGAACACAAGATAATCAAGAAATAATTATATGGTATATCAGTTTCATAGCACCACTCAATCTTGTTTGTGCCTTTATAAATCGGCTTATCACATCACAGTGAAAATTTGTGTAAGGACTATATCTCCTGCAATCTACTCTATGATATATATTTATAGCCCCACTGCTTAAAATGGCTCATATCTATGCTTGAATAGACTGTGTTTTGTTTATAATTGGATTATAAATAACCTACCTTGGTTTGCCTTCATTTTTTTCACAAAAGAGAAAAGTTTATATATATATATATATATATATATATATATATATATGAAGTTACAAAAACTTGAAACAACTCCCAATGCAGAACACAACACATATGCAAGCCACCAATGCAAAGAGTAACACATTGGTTTCTTAGAATTATTCAGAAAATTCTTTCCAAATCTCACAAGTCCTCTGTGCCATTTTCTAGAAAATAGCTGCATAAATCACTGAAAAATTGTTTCTTAAGAAGGAGTCAAACATAATACAGAATACCCAAGCTTATAAACTATACTGAAAATCCTCTATGGAGAAGCTTGCTTCAGTTGTGTCATACTAATCAGATAATGTCCCCACTCTGTTCTTCCTTTTGTTAATTGGTAAAAGTTATTAGATTCGGTGATTTCTAAGATTGCTACCTTATGGTTTATGATTCTATTCCTTGTTTATCCTGTTCAAAACTGAGGTAGCCAGGGCTCACATGACTAGAATTCACAGGGGAAAATGCCCAGTTGCCTCTTGAACATTGAATAATCTCATGGCATGACTTTAATATAAAAATCTTAATAACAGCCAATTGTATGTTGGATTCTTATTTGGATAAAACAATCTGTCCCACAGTTTATCTAAATACTATATGTGAAATGTCAAAACATGCAGAGTCTAGGACACCTACCTTTGCTTCCTATTGCATTTTTCACCTTGCAACTAGTTAAACACGGTTTGATATTTTCAAGAATGAACAAAGTTTTCTGTCTTTATTTTACGCCTGTTGCTTATTTTTAAGTTAAACATTTTTAATATCCTGCTTTTCTCACTGCAGCTTCAGTAGGTTGAAGAAAGATTCACTGGCTTTAAACTATTTTCAGAACTAATTTTGAGTTCTATTTCAGTTTTCCCCACCCCCACCCCCACCTCCAGCATTATCTCTTCTCATTTCCATGGACTATTTTATTCTAAGATTCTGTGTAATATTAAATTACAATAATAGCAATCAAAGTCATGGGGAGCTAAAGGATTTTCGATTGCAGCCCATGCTTGGCTCTCAATAGCATGGCAGAAGGAGAGCCTGAAAAGCACAACAATTCAGAGAACTTGCCAGCAGACCCCATTGTCCTTTCAGTTTCTAATGACACTGAAGTACTTGCATGATTAAAATTTAAAGGCTTCCCAGTAACCAAGTAATTTGCCCAAAACTCCTTATCTAGCACTCACCAAGAAGACTCTGATTTTAATATACTATTAATCAAGCTCCAGCCAAGTTTACCACTGATACTTTCAATTACAGGGAGACTAGCTTCATCTCTCTCAGTGTGTATATATGAGAGGAATTTTTTTTTCTGATTAGTCAGTTACCCAGCAATGAAATAAACTGCAAACTTGGTTTAGACACACACTACTAAGATGTCAGTTGTAGATTTGATAGCAACAAACCAAAATATTATAAACTACTTTAAACTATTAATTGTTTTTAAGAACGATTACAAATCTGAATTCCTTGGTGTTCACTGTTAACAAAGAGTTATTACTATTATAAAACACTAATGCATTCATTAAGACACATGCTGAAACATACTTTAAAATGTAAAAATCAACTAATAAATCTATTTCAAAAAGTAATAATGAATATATGCAAAGATTTATCTATGTTTGTTTCAGTGTTGTTCATAATACCAAATATTTAGAGCAACATAGATATTCAAAATAGAAAATTATGGATCATTTTTCCAAATAACTGAATAATATAACAGTAGGTTTATACAACTTTTTTTAATATGGGATATCTGTGTCATATATTAAGTAGAAAAAAAGCCAGTTTATTTTGTTAAAATATATGCAAATGCAAAAAATCCCTGTCCATATAATCATCCACATATGACCAGTACTTATGTTTTGATGATTATGAGTCATATATATTTTCTTAATTCTGCATTTTCAACATCAAAAACACATTACTTTGTAACTAGATAAATGACATTAATCCATCTCATTTCATATATAAGAATTCATCTACATAGCCAAAGAAAAATGGAAGTATTTTGTCCTATTTTTTCTTCAATATTTATATAGCACCATAAATGATTATTACACCAGGTCATAGAATTCTTTAAAACAAATCTGGATAACTTTTGTATTACACTGCATGTTTGTGACAATAATGTATAGACTATATACATGCAGATAACATTTGATACCTTGGTCAATTAGTAAAAATAATAATATTATTTTGTTGATTTATTTTTCCATATATTTTTGATTTTCTATATGAAAAAGTTATTTTTCATTTAATTAAAGCCAAGGAATTTTATTATATGCAATATAAGTAACTATATGGTAGTATCTGCTAGTAAAAATAAGAGAAGATGAAATTTAAAAATTGACTGAATTTTCATACCTTGAGCTAGAAAAATTATAGTTACAGACTATCTTATATATTGTTATAATGTAAACTGTTTTGATTATTTATATTGACTAATGATCCACACAGTTACACAGAAGAAAAATACATTTTCTGAAAAGAATTTTAGCCAAAGACACGAGTAACGCCTAATTCTGGAGGCACAGGGTCTTATTATTGCTTTTATGCTAAATTGAAATAACAGTATTATTGTTATTTAGTTACAAAATCAGATTTTTATAGAAAAAGGTTATTCATCAATATGTTACTGATAATAGCTTATATTTGTATGGGATTTTACAAAGCTCTTTTAAACAAATCATTGCAACAAAATCTCAAAAAATAATCCCTGAACTTCATATTAGTAAGTATTTTACAAGTGAAAAAATTGTGAATCAAGAGCTATATGAGAAAATGTTCAACCTTACTAATAATGAGAGGTAGACAAATAAGCATGTTACTTTTTTTAAACTATTATATTAAAAATTTTTTGTTATTATTTTGATGATAACATTTGATGCTGTTGGAGATGTGGTAATCTAAGTTTTTTCTTATTTCTAGGGAAAAGCACAACTATTTTGGAAAGAAATAAAGAAATGTGTACCAAATGTCTAAGTATTCACATCATTTGAACAGTCCCACTTCTGAGAATGAAGCCTAAAGAATTTGACTGAAATAAAGGAAAAGTTTATGTCTAAAGATGTCCATTGCTTTATTATTTATAACTAAAAGATACAACTTAATGTGTAGCAATAGCAAAATGGGCAATGAAATTTCAACACTATAAATCTATTAAAATTATATTAATAATTATTTTTAATAGCAAGAATGATTTTCACATGCTATATTACTACTTATAATATGGTGACATTTTAAAAAATATATAGAAGATAGGTATAAAATAAATCAAAATGTTAACTACAGTTATTTTGCAAAAGGGGTATTAAAGGTGATTTTTAAAATATCCTTTATTATAGTTTAGAGATTTTTAACAGTGAACAAATGTTTCTTCTTTAAATAGACAAAAATATAACTAATTATGTTTTAAAACTTTGAATATCACCTAAATATCCACTGGATTTATCTTACATTGAACTTGACTTGTCACTATTTATGCAATTAAAATCCTCCAAAGCATTTTAATTTAAAGATGACTGAGACCAACATAAAGAAAAAGAAGGTTTTCTACAAGTGACAATTTAAAATTTTTCAAATATTTTTTCCATTAATGTTAGATTTATGGAAATTATATTTGGGAAAATTTAAATTCCATTATGGAGCAAAAAAATGTCATTGAAAAACAATCACTTTGCAGTTTTAGACATTCATGATTTTAATCTTTATGATTACAATGATTAGCCACATAATTCTCAGTAACTTGAATTTTAAAAATATTCTGCAGGAGAAATTCATTAGCCCCATCTCAAGGAGACTCACTTTTAAGATCTATGCTGGGACAGGTATCTAAATGAATTTCATTTGTTTTTTCAATTCTCTTTTCTAAAAGCTATGGTCTGAGAGTAACAATTTTCTTTTATGCTTAAATAATAATAATAAGATGGAGTGACTTTTTTTTTAAGATTTTTATTTATTTCTTAGAGAGAGAAAGATAGAAAGCACGAGAGGGAAGAGGGTCAGAGGGAGAAGCAGACTCCCTGCTGAGCAGGAAGCCCGATGTGGGACTCGATCCTGGGACTCCAGGATCATGACCTGAGCCGAAGGCAGTCGCTTAACCAACTGAGCCACCCAGGCGCCCTGGAGTGACATATTTTAATAAAATATAAATATGTTGTTCATGGGAATAGGTGTACAGGTATTTAAAACATGTACATGCATAACTTCCAATATATGTGAATGTATATCATGAAATACTTCCTAGGCCCTTTCTAAGCTAATGTTATACAAAGTAAAGAAAGATTTATTTTTCGGTGAGGTTTTATTTGACATTATGGCAGTGTACAACCACCTGCATATAATATTAGATGAAAAATCCTTAGCTCCAGTGATTAAAAATGCCAAGAAAAGAGTAGATTCAAATGAAACTAAAAACATAAAATCGCAGGTAGTTTGAAGCACTTACAAGGAAAAGAATTGCAAATTTTATAATTGTTATTTTCTGGTTTTGTTTGTTTTTTTTTTCCTTTAACATACTGGTAACTTCATATGAAGACCACAAAATAGATCTCTACTCATTCAGATGTGATTTAATTATGTATCCTTCACTTAAAGTCTTTTTTTACCCTGGTCTTCAAAATTTAATGACTACATATTTAACTATTTTAAAATCCTCTATCTCTAACTTCTTAGAAGGTTAGAGGATTATTAGAAGGTACCAAATGAAGCTACAAATGTGTTTTATATCTACATTATATGATAAGCAAATAATTACATAAAGATATACACAAGTATTCAGTAAATAGCAGTGACTGTGACCTGAGAAGTAGTAAAAATTGGTTAATTAATTTCTATTTCATAATGAAAACTCATTTCTTATTTTGCATATATACTTGATTAAGACATTTTCAGGTTGGATATTTCATGAAAAATTTGAGTGCTCTCAAATAAACCTTCACTAGTATGCAGGTTTACTCTTCATTAAGGGGATTCTCAAGTTTTAAGTGCTAAGTAAATTTTACAATAGAATATTTAAGCAATTGTCTACAGTCTAAAATAGTGTTGAGCTTCACTCTGCATTACCTTCCCACAAAATGCACAGCATTAACCAATTCTTTTCTGTCAACTAGCAATTTTTGGCAGATCCCTTTTGCATGATTCATGAAGGACCAGTAAAAGGCTAATTGTTCAAATTAATTTGCGTAAATGACTAAGCAAGAGATAACAAAATTACATCTGCACTTGTTTGGCGAAGATTCAATAGCAGCGGCCCTGTACTGCCAGCTGCTTCCAGACAACACTCTTGCAGAAATTAAAAGCTACAAATATTAATTAATACACTTTTTTGGTACGTTAATTTGCACTGAAAGGTTCCGGAGTGCAGAACTGCTGAGAAGATGAACCATGATAATTAGAATTAATGGGATGGATGCATGTTTTTTGCAGCTGAAGTTTTAAAAACCCATGAATGGAACTGGGAACTTGAAACTGACATTCCCATAAATCTCTATGATAATGCAGCTATTAGTATTAGAAGGATTAAGTACTGTGGCTCCAGAGTTATCCATCACATGACACATTATATCCCATCTGTCATTGCAGTAGCTAAGACATGATAGCCGTCCTTGAGGAAGCTGTATGAAAAGCTTTGGGAATTCAAGGAATTGTAGTGATGACTGTCAGACTACAAAATGAATAGCTCAAATCTCTGACTTCCAAACAGAAATAATAGCCAGCAGTCTGTATTTGTCAGCTTAGTACTTTGCAAATACTCTAACTCTCATATCTGTATTTAAGTTTAGTTAGGCAATCTGAATTACAGACTGATGAGAATGGAAAAAGGAGTAGTACAATATCACAGATTTTACCTTTAATTCATGCATAACTTTAGGACTCTGAGTTTCCTGTACGATAGTATTTACTTGATTGCATTATTAATTATACATAGAAACATCTTAGGAAAATCTTACTGTTGATATATTAGTAAATACACTGAAGTCGTTCCTGATACAAAGTGACTAAGAAGTGAAAATCTGATGTTAGCAAACACTGGACCTTCAATTTTATCCACTGATTTAAACTTTTTATGTAGTTCATACTTAGCAATAAAGAGAACATATCCTTTTCAACACAGAATTCACAAATTTGGTAATGTGTGCTACACAACTAGATAGATCTATATCTATCTGTATCTATATCATCTATATCTATATCAAATATATCTGTGTAGATATAGATAGATATAAATTTATTTTTCAGCTTAAAATTTTCTTTAAGTGAAATTTACATGACTTCCAGAATAAATAAAATATTCCATTTAATTATTTTATAATTAAAAAGGATCACAGTGTCTTAAAGTTGAAAGGTAATTGTTTTATAGCATTCTAATTTGGATAGTTAGCATCCTCTAAGAATGTGGTAACCATCTTGAGTACTGCATGAGATTATGGATAAGTCAAAAGGAGTTTTAAGATTTAAATATTATATGTATTTATATATATATATATGAATTTTAAGATTTAAATAAATAGGAAAATTCTAAACCTAAAATAATCATTCTCACTGAGACCAAAAATTATACCCTAACATGTTTATTCATTTTATTGTGTTGTTTTAACACATATTCTTTGGCTAGCTTGCCCAGCTATTGTCTTTCTTTAAAATTTTGTGGAAAATTGTATTTTCTCCCCCTGAAGAAATGCCTGATTACATTATTACATTATATTCTCAAAGGCTTTAAGACCCATGTTTAAACTCAAGGTTTTGATCTTCATTATACTGGATATATAATCATTGCCAGGAAGGCAATACTTAAAATTGCTAACAGTCATTTACTGTCCTGGGGAAGAGATTTCTATCCTTCCCTGACAACAGTCTCCATAGAGAGCTGCCAGGAGGATACTAATGTGATCTCAGGCAGAAAGAAGTGTCCAAAATTAGAGAAGAGGATATAGAATCAGAAGGCTGGGAGCCACAGGGTAAACCTTACCTAGCTTAGAGTTGTGTACAGGGTCTGTGTTGCTTTTGAAGAATGACAAAGAACATTAAGTTGTTTCTTCAGGGGGAAAAAAGTCACACAGTAAGGTAATAATTTAAGTATTTGAGAACTTATTGCAGTAAAGAGACTATAGATTTGATTTCACAGAGAATGTCTCAGTAACAAGGCTGATGAAACCTGGTGAATACCTTCAAATATGGCGTTACAGAATGTTTCTCAGGGGATGAAGCTGACTGTAGTCATCAGCTTACTCTATCACAATAAAAAACTGGAATATTTTTCCCCAAGAGAACAGTTTGTAGCTATACAAAGAACATATTCGGTTACATTAGATAATATTTTTTTCTAAATTATCTAAATGGCCAAATGATAGAATGAAAGCTTTTTTGTTAGAGTGGAGAAGGTAACATGTCAAGGTGCTTGTCTACTTGACTGAAAAAATCCATGCAACACCTTTAGAATGCTACCGTATGATGCTCATTTGTAATGCCCAACATGAGTTGTCTCAACTATTTACTAAGTATACTACTTTAGACTTAGAAATATGCCCAGTCCACAACTTGTGTTGCCTGTCAGGATTCCTGTCTCATTCCAAAAATTTCAAAAACTGTAAACATGTTATAAAATACTTCTTTGGAAATTCAATAGGTTTTTTTCCCTTACAAAATAGTTTTTTTATAAGCCCTTTAGTAGAATACTTCTTAAACTGTTAAAATGTATGCTGTTTTCTAATTTCTAGAATCAAACGTATGTTTTTAAAATACCTCACTAATTTCTTGTTTCTTTGATGTTAAGATCTGTCTCTATCTTTAACATTAATAGTTGATTTAAGCCCATTAAGGTACTTTTCAGAGTAGTTAAAACTTTTTGTCAGAGGGCACAAAATATTTTTTTTCAATTGGTAATATGTTTCTACACATATATGTAATTTCACAACTATGTAGGCTCTATTAGTTTGTACTTTGTGAGTGTCAGTTTAGCACAGTGCCTGATACAAAGTTGTTGTTTTATCAGAACAAAATTATTGGTCTTTATCTAAACATGACTAAATTGTCTGAAAAAATGTTAGCTATCTCTATTATCACCTTATTTGTAAATAAATATTTCAAGAAATAGCACGTATCACATGCAACAACAACCCAATATGAAGAGACCCCTCTTACCAAAAAAAAAAAAAAAAAACACACACATATATACAAAGAAATAAAGTACCATGTAGACATTTTGCTTCCTTTGGGCAAAGTGACAAAAACTGAGAGGAAATATCTCTATAACAAAATAAAACATAATCAAAATACACACAGCAAGTATTTTCTAAATGATCAAATTCCTATCATCAGTATCCAATTTCTTTTTTTTTTAAAGATTTTATTTATTTATTTGACAGAGAGACACAGTGAGAGAGGAAACACAAGCAGGGGGAGTGGGAGAGGGAGAAGCAGGCTCCCCGCTGAGCAGGGAGCCCGATGTGGGGCTCGATCCCAGGACCCTGGGATCATGACCTGAGCTGAAGGCAGAGGTTTAATGACTGAGCCACCCAGGAGCCCCTCTATTTTATTTTTAATGCCCAATGAAAAAATGGTTTGTATATAAAACTAAGGAGATTATTAACACAAAAATCTTAGGACAGTAAGACAATTATCCTGAACCTATTTTTTATATCATAGTTTTATAAATCAAATACACGTACACGGATTTACTCAACTTGGAAAATCATATACAATAAAATCTGTAAGGTGAAGAGCAGCAAGAATATATGACCCCAAAATATGTCACTCAGGCATGTGGATTATTTGAGTTGACAGCAATCAAGACCCAGCTGATGCAAGAAAAACTTTTACCCTTCCCTTAACTATTTAAAGGAATTTAGATAAGTGGCCTTGCTCAGAGAGAGAGCTCTGAATGACCTATTTGTATGGCAGGGCAAACATCTAACTACCGAACATCTGTTCTTTCTATTGTCATTGAATTACCTTCCTCCTCTTTGAAGCCCTAGGCCTCTATCCCATGTTTTAGCTCAGGATGGCATATAAACCTCAACTGACCAATATGCCTTTGTGTCTCATTATCTCTGTGGGGCCCCATAAGAATGTAATTAAATTTGTTTTTAATCCTATTAATCTGTCCTGTGTTAATTTGATTATTAGATTAGCCAAAGAATCGAGAGGTAAATGAAAAATATTCCTCCCCAATAGAAGCTATTCATAAATGGGCATAGTATAAAGTCTCCCGGCCTAATAACGTCCACACAAAATTTTATTGTTTTTATCAAAGAAAAGGAATGATACATATTTCACCAGGGCATTTCTTCCACCTAAAATGCAAATCAAAGCCATAATGAAATACCATCTCCCACCAGTAAGAATGACCAGCATAATAGGACAAGAAATAACAAGTGTTGCCAAAGATTTGGAGAAAAGAGAACCTTTGTGCATTGTTGGTGGAAATGTAAATTGGAAAACACTAGCTAGGTTCATTAAAAAACTAAAAATAGGAATACCAAACTTCCAGTTATAAAATAAATAAGTCACAGGGACAAAAAGAACAGCACAGGGAATATGGTCAATAATATTATAACTGTGTGGTGACAGATGGTAACTACACTTACAGTGAGCATTTAGCAACGTATATAATTGTGGAATCACTATGTTGCACATCTGAAACTAATCTTATCAATTATACTTCAATTAAAAACATAATAAAGTAAATAAATAAAATGCTTTCTGAACAAATTTTTGCCTTTTGAAGGACTCAGCTTTAAAAGAACAATGTATATCTTATGTCAACAACACAACTTCCATTAGCCATTCTACAGAAAGTAATCTTTCTGACTTGTTCCCTGTTACTCTCTGCATAATTTATACACCAATAAAGTATGCTCTACTTTGGGGTATTATTTTTATTTATTTTATTAAGTTATTATTTAAATAATTTGTTCTTATTTTCCATCAGTCTTATTATTATGCTGCCATGATAAATTAGATTATGATTTCTTCAGAGTCCCATACTCATATGATCTCACACTTCTTAATATCCACCATAATCCTTAACATGGCTTGTTTGTGGATTTGACTTGTTCAGCATTTGGAAGGGCTTCCAAGCTCACACTGACCAACTCCCTTCTCTGGAAATTTCTCTTATTAAAAGCTGCCCTACCCTCACTAACACATAAGTAAAACTGTAATACAGAAACTTGTCTCTCATGCTTAAGTAGGCACCATAGTCAAGCAAGAAAATCAGATTTTTTTTCTCAGAAATTGGAAATTTGTGTGTTTTTGTTTGTTTATTACAAAACTACTTTTAATACTTTGAGGTGAGCCCCACAGGACTACGAAACACTGGGAAGGGGAACCCCCTAACTCTCAGGAGTGACCCAGAAGGAGAGGCTTTCTGAGGAGAAGGAAGCAATGAGACTCAGAGAAAAAGGATGTCATTGTGAGTACCACAGGAGGACACACCAGCATGGTGTGACACAGGCTAAGGGCAAGAGGGTTGGACAGAAAGCCACGAGCAACTTTGGTCCCTTCTTCTCATTCGTATTTTTCTGCTTCTCCTCATAACCTCAGAATCCCTCTGCTTGCAGGTGGCAGTAGAAAGCCTATCATCTCAGAAAAATATGGAACATTTCATCAATTGGCAGGTCACTCTTCTGCAGGGGCCAAGCTAATCTCTGTGTCATTAGAAATTGGACATTTGTAACTCAGGGGTCAAATTTCTAAAAATCTTTAAAACTGTGTCAATTTTATTATAATATTTTAAACAGAATGTCTGTAAAAGCTTCTAGCTGAGGTTCCTGGATCTGGATTCTTGGGTTTTTCACATACTTCTTGCATTCTAAAAGTTAGCTACAATTGTGGGGTTTTTTGTTTGTTTGTTTTCAGTTGTGTATCCAGCTACTTATAATTCTAAGAAACTTAATTAATATATATAGCACTGTATTCACTAGAGTCAGCATCATAAATAAACCCTGAAGTTAGAATCTAGGCTTCAAATAAGGAATGTGGTCTTTACAACAAGTTTTAACAGAAGAAAATAATAATAATTTCTTATCAAATTCCTTTCTATAAATGAATAAACATATCCACTTTGCTGTATATTGATATCCTAGGACCAAAATTATGTCAGTGAAAGATGAAAAACATCTTTGAGTATGAGGTGCATCAAGTTTTATTACATGCACTTAATAAAAATATTCACTCTTAAAATATATTTGAAGAATTCCATATATGTTTTCTTCATTCTTCTGCCCATCTTAAATTTAGGGTATTCAAGTTTTCTTTTCCTTGCTAGACTTCTCACACCAACATCAAAATAAAGCTGTCTTTACGAAGTGATTTTATCATCCCTAAATTCTTCATTTCATTTTCAATGATATATTATGAAACATATTTTGATTATGAAAAGTCAATGTCCCATATCTTAGGAAGTAAAGATTACCTTATCCCATTAATGAATGGGAAAAAGCAGTGCAATCATAAGGAAGTCAAATGCTATCTTTGGGATTTGGTCAACAAAGATACTTTAAGGGAGAACATCTGTCATGAGAGAGAGAATTTCTTTCTGTAAAAAGCACATAGAATCTATACATTAGAAAAGTTCTTTATACATAAGAAGCCAGAAAGAGTAGAAAGCATTTACCTGTGAGTCTTCATTTTTCAGAGATTTATTTGGGAGAGATTGAAGGGGCAGAGTGAGAAGGAGATTCCTCAAGCAGACTCCCAGCTGAGCACAGAGCTCAACGCAGGGCTCATTCCTAGGACCCTGAGATCATGACCTGAGCCGAAATTAAGAGTCGGACACTTAACCGACTGAGCCACCCAGGCACTCCTGTGAGTCTATTTCTTGAATACTTGTTATTGTGGTTTCTTAAATCAAGTTACTAAAATTGGTATCTAGAAATAATGACAGGTTTCATACACAGTCAATAAGATTATCACTCCAGGGAAGAAAACGTTTGACATGGCCAAGTATAAATTGTATAATATATTAAGAATTTTGATATTATGTATAGAAGAGGCATTTTAATGCCTACACAGTTTCTTGGAAAACAGCCTAGTACAATGGTGAAAAATAAGAAGCTTTAAATTTCTCCATCAACATGTAGCTACATTAGAATTTTAACAATCAAAACATCTCAGGTTTAGTTCAGGTAGAGATACTAGTTGGAAAGCCTAGAAAGGTACCATATTTCTTTAATCCAATGCATTGTGACTAAATGATATGCCACAAAGCCTTTGGCAACTGTTCCTCTGGAGTTCAATTTACAAAAGGAAAATGAATGAACCCTTTTTACCACTTACTGGTAGTAACTCACCCTAATCTTGCCAAGGAAAGATCTACTACCAGGTTTCTAATAATCTCAGGTTTTTGTCATCCTAACCTCCTTTCAAAGAAAGCTTTCAGTCTTTGAAAAAACATTAGAATAAAATTCCTTGTGAGATTACATTTCCTATTCATAAGCCCCAAATAATAGCACACCAGAGTAACAGCAGCAGCCAAATATATTTACCATGTGTCTGACTGTTTATTACCCTTTATTTAGAAAAATATACTTGAGATCAGGTTTTCTACAGTCATGTGGCAAAATGGAAAAATCATTGCTCCGGGAGTTAGACTACTCCAAAGGTTCTTGGCTTATCTTGAAGAAGTTGTTTGAATTCCCCTACGTTCACTATATGCATCCAACATATGGGGCCATGAAAACTATATTCTCACCACCTCAATAAGATCACTGTAATTAAGACTGAAAGTTGATTTTAACTATTCAAAGAAAAGATAAACATACAAAAAAATGCTATTCCCATCTATTGGTATAGATTATTTAATTTACATGTGACTTAATCTTTGATAATTTAGAAGTGGAGGGGAGGCTCCAAGAAACGAGCTAAGTGAACAAGCATGTGCCCATGTTTTATTTCATGTAACAAGCGTTAGCTATGATGGTGGCTGACTCTCCTTTTCTGGGCCATAAAGAGCAGTTTATACTGCTTCTATAAGACATTTTCACAACCAGGCTTTATGTTTTTATCATATGGAAAAGTTGCCAGAAGAGCTTTGAAGTCATAAACTGTAAATGAGTGGGATGAACCTAAATGGTCTTATTTTTTTAAAAAAAGAGTGCTTGGGAAATTAAAAAGGGCGGTAAGAAAAGAATATAGAGAAGGAAAGCAAAGACAAGGGAAAGTAACAGGGTCTCCGGTTGTATGCAGCATGTCAGAAATATTAGAAATTCAGTCAGAATTTTTTAATAAACTTTCTTCTGAGAGTATTAATAGGATAAAATTAATGACTTTTTGGTCATATTTACTTATATTCTTTTCCTCATGTTTAGTCCACCATCCTTAAAGGAAAAACAAAATATAACTGACCAAAAGCCAGTATCTGGCTTCCTCAACATATTCAAACCTAGAGAGTGGTTGCATGCTTGTCATATTTAGTCTATTTCTAAGCTTGATGTAGAAATACAAACAGATATTGCTGAACAAAGCCTTAGTAAGACAAGACTGTGATTCAAACTGTCCTTTTAATTCAGTACCTTCTGGTCAGTAGACCTAGCCAGAAGCAATGCAAAGTGGGATTAAGAAACAGGACCAGCTGTCCAATGGAGTCAGGCTCTTTAAAACTAGTGCTATTTTCTCTGAGAAGTAATTGAAATAAACAAGAAATTTATCCTTGCTTCAGTTCTGAGAATGGAGAAAACTCATATTGAGAAGAGAAAAGGATGAATTGATTAAAAAAATAGAGACATTTGGGTAAGGACAAAGGAATGAGCTAAGAGTTTAAGACAGTTTACAGTAAATATTTCACTGCGATTTTATACATATTTTCTTTGGTTATTTTTTCCAGTTTCTTCTAACCTATCTGAACACTGAAGTGATTATGATCAACTGGATTTGAATTTATATAAATTATAAGATATCATCTTTTAGATGTAGATTCAGATATAGAAAATACTTTTATTTACTTTTTTTTTACTTTTTATTTACTTTTAGATGTAGATTTAGGTATAGAAAATACTTTTCTTTAATACCACATAAATATTCTAGTGAATAAAAGCATCATATTAGTCTACTGGGGTTGCCATAACAAAATACTACAGACTGAATGGATTAAAAATGTATTTTCTCACAATTCTGGAGGCTGGAATTTCAAGATCAAGGCACTGGCAGGGTTGGTTTCTCTTGAAGCCTCTCTCCTTGGTTTGCAGCTGTCTGCCTTGTGGCTATGTCTACACATGATCATTCTTCTGTGCACAAACATCCCTGCTATTTCTTCTTTTTCTTAAAAGGACATTAATCCTTTCAGATTAGAGCTCCACACTTACAACTTCATTTGCCTTAATTATCTATTTAAACACCCTATCTCAAAATATAATTATATTGGGGATTAGGCTTCAACATTTGAATACTGTGGGGCCAAAATTCAATATGTAACAACAAGCATGTGGTAACTGTAAGGAACTTTTTTTTTTTTTTTAATGATTTTGTTTATTTATTTGACAGAGTGAGACAGGGAGAGAGGGAACACAAGCAGGGGGAGTGTGAGAGGGAGAAGCAGGCTTCCCGCGGAGCAGGGAGCCCGATGCGGGGCTCGATCCCAGGACCCTGGGACCATGACCTAAGCTGAAGGCAGACGCTTATCAACTGCACCACCCAGGCGCCACCAGGAACTTTTTTTTTTTAAGATTTTATTTATTTATTTTAGGGACAGAGAGAGAGAGAGAGAGAGAGAGAGAGCAGAGGGAGGAGCAGAGGGAGCAAACTCCCTGCTGAGTGTGGAGCCCAACCAGGGGCTCCATCCCAGGACCCTGAGATCATGACCTGAGCCAGTATCAAGAGTCAGACACTTAACCAACTGAGTCACCCAGGTGTCCCTATAAGGAACTTTTTATATATTCCCTTGTTATGAGGGAATTCCTTGTTCCTTTATTCATCTATCTCTTTAAGATAAATATCAGTAAGATTTAAGTTTTAACTTTGCTTTTAATGGGATTAATATAACTAGATTTTTCAGGCCATTTTCAGAAAATGTATTAGAAAAATATTCAAATGTCAAATGAGATGCTGAGCAAACCAGTTCTTATAGCTGATCTAATATGAAAGCCAAGAACACTATCTATTTTGGTATACTATGGAAATACTTCACCAGTCTAATCAAGCCACACTGACATGCTATTGTAGTAACTTTAGAGTAATGTTTTTGAAGTAAAGAGTCACAGTGACTACATATAACTAACAAAAAAATTACCCGAAGTTTGGAAACAACTAATAGATAACTGGGTAGTCTTTCATTGCTTGATTTTCTATTTACTTAACTATTTTACAACTCTAGGAAAAAAAAGTTAATTCATAAATTTTTGTCAGGTAGGGATGCAAATAATTTCTGTCCAATGGAAGAGATAACCTCAGAAGTTATAATTTTTTGCCTTGAAAGACGTTAACCAGCTTTACATGTAACCCAAGAATCTTATCTTAATATTTCTTTTTAAAATTACCACTATACCTATGTCCTCAAATGATTTTTGAACGGATTTAAACTTACTGGCTCAGTCATTAATTAATGAGTTAAACAGAATCTTTGAAAAATGTTCACTTAATATTTGTCTCAGTGGCATAAATTTACCTTCTTGAAAATGATACTTAAACATAGCCAGTGAACATTAATTAACTAATTAATATCTTATATTGGTATATTATAAAAAAGAATCCAATCTGAAAATTGAATCCTTAATAAGAACTATAATACCAAATGATTTGTTTTTAAGATTTTATTTATTTATTTGTCAGAGATAGAGCGTGCACAAGCAGGGGGAACTGTAGGCAGAGGAAGAAGCAGGCTTCCCACTGAACAAGTAGCCCAATGCAGGCCTCAACCCCAGGACCCTGGGATCGTGACCTGAGTCGAAGGCAGACGTTTAACTGACTAAGCCACCCACGGATCCCTGATTTATACTTCAATTTAAAAATTACTTCTCAGGGTGCCTGGGTGGCTCAGTCGGTTAAAGTGTCTGCCTTCAGCTCAGGTCATGATCTCAGGAGACTGGGATTGAACCCCGCATCAGGCTTCCTGCTCAGCGTGGACTATGCTTCTCCCTCTCCCTCTGTGCTCTCTCTCACTTTTGTTCTCTCTTAAATAAATAAATAAAATCTTTAAAAATATTGACTTCCCATGCTTTTAGAGAAAAACGGAAAATTGGAAATTTAAGAAAAGCAACTAGAACATTTAAAAAATATTCTTTTATTTCTAAGTTTGTTGATTATAAATTTATGTAGGAAAAGATTATGCATATTCCCAAATTTCTTTATTGTTTTTCATTGTTAATCTTTGATAAACACATTTTGATTAAATCTCTATATGGACACTGTAAACACATATTTATAAAAATAAAGTAGGAGAATGAGTATGATTTTAATCTATGAAAATTTATAGTAAACTGGGTCCAGTACCCAATAGCTAACCTAACAGATTTTGAACTCCCTATGGTTAATATGGATAGAGTGCCACATTGACTCTAGGTATTTTTCTGGGAAGAAAAAGCCCAGTGTTTTTTTTACCAAAGAAATTTGGCCTAGTGTCATGGTAGGCAAGAAATCAGCCAGCCAGATTGTTGGTCATATAACCATGACCATAAGATACTTTTTACCTAGTCCTAATGGGTCAATTTTTCTGTATCTTCAATATTCAAGGTCAGGAATCTTCCCCACTATGAAGCCTTGCTTATCTATGCAAATATATCTTATGATTCTGTCTCCTCTATTCCATGATCTTGAGAAAAAGAAAACTGTTAATTTTATAATCCAACTAAGTTAGTGCTTGACATCTGTTTATTAAATAAGTAAAATGGGATAAAATATATTTGATTGACCACCCAAAGTAAATTAACTAACCTGAAATTAAAACTTGAGTATGTTCAAAAACAAGGAACTATATATCTACATATGGTATATCTACACACAAAGGTAGATCTTATAAGCAAAAAAATCAATACATGAATCATCTAAAAATATTTTCCCTCCAAGTAACTGCTTATTCAAAAATTCAACCATTTTGTTTGTTTACAAGTCTTCCCTGGCATTTAAACACAGTCTGAATCTGAATCAGTCTGAATCTAATCTAAACTCCACACCTTTAACTGGCAATTATTATGATGCAGCTTTCTCCATTGTCACATCACAGCTATGAGTTTGTAAAACATTTATTTTTAAATCATTGGGATTTGTAGTTATTAGCATATAAAAGTCACAGAAATATTTGAAATATCCCAAATATAACACTGAATTCTATTTCTTTTTTTTATTATGTTATGTTAATCACCATACATTACACCATTAGTTTTTGATGTAGTGTTCCATGATTCATTGTTTGCGTATAGCACATACCCTCCCCAATGTCTATCACCCAGCCACATCATCCCTCCCACCCCCCACCACTCCAGCAACCCTCAGTTTGTTTCCTGAGATTAAGAATTCCTTACATTAGTGAGTTCATATGATACATGTCTTTCTCTGATTGACTTATTTCGCTTAGCATAACACCGTCCAGTTCCAGCCACATTGTTGCAAATGGCAAGATTTCATTCCTTTTGATGGATGCATAATATTCCATTGTATATATATATACCATATCTTCTTTATCCATTCATCTTCTGCTGGACATCTTGGCTCTTTCCACAGTTTGGCTATTGTGGACATTGCTGCTGTAAACATTGGGGTGCATGCACCCCTTTGGATACCTACATTTATATCTTTGGGGTAAATACCCAGTAGTGCAATCTCTGGGTCACATGGTAGCTCTATTTTCAACTTTTTGAGGAACCTCCATACTGTTTTCCAGAGTGGCTGCACCAGCTTGCATTCCCACCAACAGTGTAGGAGGGTTCCCCTTTCTCCGCATCCCCGCCAACATCTGTCGTTTCCTGTCTTGTTAATTTTAGCCATTCTGACTGGTGTGAGGTGGTATCTCATTGAGGTTTTGATTTGGATTTCTCTGATGCTGAGTGATGTTGAGTACTTTTTCATGTGTCTGTTGGCCATTTGGATGTGTTCTTTGGAAAAAGGCTCAAATTCTATTTCTAAGGAAGGTTTTGTTGCACATTTAAATGCCTGAAAATAAGGCATATAATAAACAGCCTGTTCGATCTTTTACTTGGACAATATCACAGAAAATGGCTATAAAATCTGATGAAAACCCTGAAAGATTACCTCTGAGAGCGATTACCTCTGAGAGCGATTACCTCTGAGGACATGTAGGATCCATTTTGTTTTTAAACTGACCATGAAGATGTGTCAAACATTCGTAATATCCACAATAAAGAGTTCAAAGACATGACTGGGAGATTTCTTAGGCTTGGAATAAAACATTCAGGTTAGTGAGTCTGCTTTCATGCAATGGGGTGGAAACTGAGGCAGAGAAAGTCTTTCAATTGTCCTTTATCTATATCTATTAATTGCCGCTCATCAAAAAGACAGCTAAGCTATGCAAAAAGCATTTTTGACTGCCAGACTAGGACAAGGAAACACCAAAAGCCTCCTTCTAGATCATGGAATAAAAAACACAAAAGAGTTAATGTTTTTTAGTGCTTAAAAAAAAATTCCATCTCAACCATATCAATAGTCCATCTGATTTGATCTCCTTCTAACATGAGATAAAATGTAAGCTATTCTCACACCTTGGCAAGGATGTAAAGTATTTTAAGGAGAGCTGTGTAGAGAAAAATGTCAATAATATATTTATTTCTTATACTGAGATACAACCTTTTGCGTGTCCGATAATTCAATTAGGAAAATAGATTATGCAACTCAGGTTTTCTGAACGTCTTACCTTGTAAACCTTAGAAGAGGTTGCTCTTATAGCCCAGTTTTTGTTATTCAAAAAGAACTAAAACTTTGTTTCTTTGACATACCTGTTCTATTAATTACATTTTCATAAGTAGAGATTATTTAAAATGATACATCCTTTTACTTTTCTTGGAAATCAGTCTTAGGAAAGATACAGTACAAGTGTTACAAGTGTTACACAAAAATGTAGGCAATTTCTTCCTCATAGGAATAAAATACATCCCAACAATTAGCACGTGCTATATCCCATTACCAATCTTTTTGTACTGTGTCAGTCAAAAAGTTTGTTCCCTAGTCAAGAAAACACTTTATTTATTCCCATTTATATATCCTGGTATGTTTCAAAGACTTCAGTAGTTGTCTCCTTGTAATATTTCAGCTTTTAAGCTGCTTCCCTGCCTCACTGAGCTCACATAAGATACATCTGAAAGCTTTAGTACAAATTTACTTCGAATAAAGTCTTCAATTCATTTTCATGGCACCAAAAAGACAGCTTTAATAACTGCAATGACAAATAAACTGGAAATCATTCCAGGCCTTTTCACTTAACTGACAAGTAGAACACTCTCATAATGAGCCGCAGGTTTTACGTTTTCTCTTTGACCATAATAGCTTCATTTAAGAGCGTCAGACCCTGACACTTCATCATTTATCTACATTATTTCTCATCTTCTTTCAAATAAATTATGGAATACTAGACTGAGCACATAAAAACAAAGTGACTTGTTATCAGTAAACAGCAAGATAAATTGTCCAGAAGTTCCTCATTTAGTTCCCTTTAAATTTAAGGGCAAGTTATTGGGTGCACCTTTTTTAACTTCCAATGTTTGCATTTTTACAGCCATCTTATTTCTCTTGCCACTGGCCTCTGTGCACTCACCCAGAGCCTGATGTGGAAGGCATAAAGTAATCCCATTATCCCAAGGTTGGCCGCTAAAGTACAAAGAAGCATAAGGGGAGAAAGTCAAATAAAAAACTTGGAAAGTGATTTCTCCACATCTGTAAAACCCCCCATCCATAATACATCTTGTCATACTAGGAAATGTGACACTTCCAAAGTAATGAACAGTGCAACTGTAACTCTTTTAGCCCGTGGAAATAAAGCACTGATTTTAAATGGATGGGTGAATGCAATCTCTTCTCACTGAATTCTCCCCTCCTTTTTTAACCATATAGAATTGGAGAAAATCAAATAAAATTACTATCAGATTGTATTTCTTTTTAAACGTGTTGACCAAGTTCAAAGAAATCCTCATATCTTATACTTCTTACTTATTTGTTTGGTGTTAACTTACAAAGATTTACAGAATCATATCAGATTAATAAATACAAAAATCTCTATTTAAGAAACCATTAAAACATCAGTTCTTGTACGTGTGGTGGCACATACTGAAGTCTTGGCTGTATACTATAGTTAAGAATGAAGGATGTATAGTGCAGATAGTCACAGGGTGATTGTTTATTAACAAACATTCAATTACTTGTTATTATGGAATCCTCAAAAAATCCTATGTTTTGTTTTGGTTTCCTAGCTATTCCAATCTATTTGATCATATATCTTTCAAAAATTTTTTTAAAGATTTTATTTATTTATTTGACAGGGAGAGAGAAAAAGTTCACAACAGGGGGAGTAGCAAGTAGAGGGAAAAGCAGGCTCCCTGCTGAGCAAGGAGCCCGATTCAGGACATGATTCCAGGACCCTAGGATCAAGACCTGAGCCGAAGGCAGATACTTAACTGACTGAGCCACCCAGTCATCCCAAATCTTTCAAATTTAATAATATTATTATATGAAAATTTATTGGCGGGTGACTTAACATCATTAGTGGATCTCCTACTTGGAGCAAAATCCTGATACAGGGAAATGCAAAGAAAAATATATATTCCATTATCTGTCCTCAAAGAGCTCTAGGAAAAAGGTTGCTCGTTTAATTTTGGCATAATATTTAAGTTCTGAGATGATACAGTGGTAAAAATAATTTAAAGTGTTAATTTTTTTGCCTCCATCATTCCACATAGTCCCTCTGAGGGACTATTCCAAGTTGTAGTTTCTGAGAAGATGGTAAAATAATATGGTCTTCTGGCTCCTTCTATATAAAGACTTTCCAGAAAGAAAGATTAATAGATCTGTCATCCAGCAAAAGTCATAGAAAGGTTGGTAGGTCTGTGGGGGCAAAAGATGTTGTGTGTGGGTGGGGAAGTGGTGGGGAAGTAGAGATAGAGGTGGAGGGAATAAAAGGCAGATGAACTTGGAGCAGAAGCAGATTAGATAGTACTGATTTAATTAAAATATCCATAAGGTTTTTTTTATTAACATATAATGTATTATTTGTTTCAGGGGTACAGGTCTGTGATTCATCAGTTTTACATAATTCACAGCACTCACCATAGCACAAACCCTCCCCAATATCCATAAGTTTTGGTAGAGGTGTGTGCCCTTTTCTTTCCCTCACTTTGAACTTTCCAGGAATAGTACTGGCTAAGTAAGGGATAAGGGAGGAAATACTTCTTTAAAAAGAACAGTGTCAGGGCGCCTGGGTGGCTCAGTTGGTTAAGCGACTGCCTTCAGCTCAGGTCATGATCCCAGGGTCCTGGGATTGAGCCCCGCATCGGGCTCCCTGCTCGGCAGGAAGCCTGCTTCTCCCTCTCCCACTGCCCCTGCTTGTGCTCCCTCTCTCCCTGTCTCTCTCTCTCTCTGTCAGTTAAGTAAATAAATAAAAAATCTTTAAAAAAATAAAAAATAAAATAAAATAAAATAAAATAAAAAGAACAGTGTCTGGGTAAATGTACAAATAATACCATGATGCTTTTTGTTTTCTGGCATGTCCCCTATCCCCTAAAGTCACGAAGAGGGACAAAGATCAGGACATGGATATTTTTTGCCCCATCCCTAAGTACACAACACAGTAAAGATGATTAATTCCCAAAGGCAATAGAAACTCACAAGGAAAAGTAAAAAGACACCTGGTGAGCTCAACAAATATAACAGAAATACGACAAACTACAAACATATTTCAAAGCTGATTTAACAAACATTTAAGTGAGCATGCTAAGTGTTGTCAGATAGTCAAAGGAGGATATTGTACACTTGAGAAGGGAGCAAAAAATAATAAAATATAACAAATAGGGATTCTGAGTGTGAAAATATCACAGTTAAAACAGAAAACTCAATATATACTTCAAAAAGATACAATTTAAGTCAGTGAAAAGGAAAATAAAATGAAGTTCATTCAGAAGGATTAAAAAGGGAGACTGATAATAAAAGAATGGGGATGGAAGTGAAAGAGTCAAGTTGCATATCCTAAAAACACAAAAAGAGTAAAAAAAGAGAGATGATAGGAAGTATTTAATGGATTAATGATATATATTCACATAGATAGATAGATATCCCCATAAAAATAGTTATAACTTATTTATCAATGAAACCAATGAAAACTAGAAGTAAATATATGGAGTAATACTCTTGCATTTCAATATGTTTAGAGATCTGAAAGGACATTGTTCAAACAGAATCAGTAATCATACTAATCACATATTTGTAAGGTTATGGATTATGTCACACTTACCTTTATGTTTTTAGCCCAAAAAGTAATGCCTGGATCTTAGTATTTAAAATGCATAATTATCTAAACCTCCTCCTAAACCAGCAGGATAAATAAATTGTTATCATTATTAAAGAATAAACTCCATTTCTGTTTATGCTAAGTTTGTAAAAACTAAGTTTGTCTAGTTACACACTTTAAAAATTCACCTTAATGGGTGCCTGTGTGGCTCCATTGGTTAAGTGTTTTACTCCTGATTTTGGCTCAGGTTGTGATCTCAGGGTTTGTGAGATCAAGCTCCTTGCCAGGCTCCATGCTGGGTGTGGAGCCTGCTTAAGATTCTCTCTCTCCCACTCCCTCTGCCCCTCCCCACCCCGTTCACATGTTCTCTCTCTCTAAAAAGAAAAATAAAAAATAAAAACAAAAAATAAAATCATCACCTTAACAAAACAATTTAAGACCAATAATTATATAAATAATGCCTTCTTTGGATCAGCTTCTTTCATCTGGAAACAAAAGATATAAAATAAATAATATATGGTCCATGATTAATTATAACATGCATAAATCAGTAAGTTAAATAAATATAGGATTTCCACATATGATGGCACAAATGGAGATCACCTTAGCCAGCAGGAAACCAGATACAAGGGACTGGGAATTTTTCTAGATAAGGCAATACCAGCCTTATCTTAAGAGTAGATATGTATTTATGAATCAGAAGACTCATTTTGTTAAGATTTTGATTTTCCCTAAGTGAATCAAAATACAGTCCAGAATGTCTACTGATTTTCATCAAAGGGCCAAGGAAATGGAGAAATTAAAAAAAAAAAAAAAAGACACCTGGGTGGCTTAGTCAGGTCAGTTAAGCATCTGCCTTTGACTCAGGTCATGATCCCAGGGTCCTGGGATTTAGTCCTGCATCAGGCTCCTTGCTCAGTGGGGAGACTGTTTCTCCCTCTGCCTATAGTTCCTCCACTTGCACTTGCCCTCTCTCTCTCTCTCTGACAAATAAATACATAAAAAAGTCCCAGAAAAACTAAATAAATGTATCAGAAAATAAAAACAAAACAAAACAACTTTCACCCATATCTCATACCATACCAAAAACCTTAATTTTAAATAGATTAGGGACACAAATATAAATGCAAAACTATAAAGCATTTGGGAGAAAACAGAATATAGATTCCATAAGAGAAAAAGTATGGATAAAATGGACTTTATCAAAATTAAAAACTTCCCCCCATGAATAGACATCATTAAAAATAAAAAGGTAAGGGCGCCTCGGTGGCTCAGTCGTTAAGCGTCTGCCTTCGGCTCAGGTCATGATCCCAGGGTCCTGGGATGGAGTCCCACATCGGGCTCCCTGCTCGGCAGGAAGCCTGCTTCTCCCTCTCCCACACCCCCTGCTTGTGTTCCTGCTCTCGCTATCTCTCTCTCTGTCAAATAAATAAATATAAATCTTTAAAAAAAATAAAAATAAAAAGGTAAGTCACACATTGTAAGAAAATATTTGTAGTACATATATATGAAAAAGAACTTGTATTTAGACTATGTAAACAACTCCTCATGATAAGTAACAAAAAATAACCCAATAAAAATGGGCAAAATCCTTTAGAAACTTCTAAAAGGAAGATAAATGACTGGCTAATAATAAGCATAAGGTAAGTGTTCAACATACTAGTTATCAGGGAAATGTAAATTAAAATGGCAATGTGATACCATTACACATTACCTAGAATGGTTGAGAAAATAAAATGACTGGCAACACCAAATGTTGGTCAAAACGTGAAGCCACTGGAACTCTCATTAATTACTATGGGAGTATTAAATGGTTCAACCAATTGGAAAATTGGAATTTTCTTATAAATTTAATTATAAACATACCATATGATCCAGTTATTCCATTCCTAAGTATTTTCCAAGATAAATGAAAACTTATAAATAAACAAGAAAAAAAACTTGTACAAGAATATTTGAGTAGCAGTTTTAGTCATACTATTTATAAACTGGAAACAACCCAAATGTCCATCTACAAGATAATATATATATCAAATTTTGATATATTCATAACCTGGAATATTACCCCATAGTAGGAGGAGGGTGAGGAGGAGGAGGAGAGGTAGTAAAATACTACCACCTGAAACTACATGAGTAAATCTCAAAAACATGTTGAATGAAAGCAGGTAGACATAGAAGAGTACATACTGTGTGATTTCATTTATGTGACATTCAAGAACAGAGATAATCAATCTACAATTATAGAAATGAGAAGAATCCTTACTTAGGAGGTGTGCAAACTGACTGAGAGTGGACTTGAAGGAAATTTCTGAGAAGATGAAAATTAGCTATATCCTACCTATTTTTGTACCAAGGTATAAACATTCACCAATAATCATTGTATTATATACCATATGTAGATTATGCCTTAATAAAAAAATACTAAGAAACTTCTTTCAAGTTTGAAGGTTATCTCATGTAATGGATTTAACAAGAGACCACACACAGCAGAAAGGAGGATTAGTGAATTCAAAATAGAAAATATCAAGAGAAAATGTCAATAGAAAATATCCGAAGTGAAGTACAGAGAGATAATTAAATGGAAAAGAAAAGTCAGAACAGATGAGAATAGTAGGTGAGACTCAACTAAAAGATCAGACAGACTTTAATTAGACTCCTAGAACAAAAGGAGAATGGCATAGAAAAAAAAATGGAATAATCCAACAAATCAGCCCACAGATTCAAGAATCTCAGAGTCCTATAGGAAAAACACAAAGAAAACTACTCATAGTCAAATTGCTAAGAATCACATACAAAGATAAAATTCTACAAGGAGACAGAAGCAAAATGTCACGTTATTTTTACTAAAGCCACAGACTGATGGCTGAATATCAACCAATTTGGGCAGCTAGATGACAGTAGATTGAAATATTTAGAGTACCAAAGGGGAAAAAGACAGCTGTTAATCTAGAACTGTATATCTACTGGAAATTTCTTTGAAGATGATGGTAAAATAAAGAAGTTTTCAGACCCAAACAAACAAACAAAACTCTGTACCACTCACATTTGCACTCCAAAAAATATTAACCAGATTTCATCACAATGAAGAAACATGCCTTTGGTGGAAAACCAAACTTCAGCTTAGAATAAAATGATCAGAAATGATAAATATATATGTTAAAAAAAAGAGAGAGAGAGAGGCAAACCAAGAAACAGACTCAACTATAGAGAACAAATTAATGGTTCCCAGAGGGGAGGTGGGGGGATGGTTTAAATAGGCGATGGGGATTAAGGAGGGCACTTGTGAAGAGCACGGACTGTTGTATGGAAGTGATGAATCACTAAATCTACACCTGAAGTTAATATTATACTGCATGTTAACTAACTGGAATTTAAATAAAAACTTGAAGAAAAAAATGAATATTAACTTCAAAATCACCATATGAATTATGTTCTGGTCAGGAAACAGAACAATAATTTGAACACAAATATAAATTACTTTATATATTTTTTAAAGATTCCACCCATCTATTTGAGAGAGAGAGAGAGAGAGAGAGAGCACAAGCAGGGGGAGGGGAAGTGGGAGAGAGAGAAGCAGATTCCCCGCTAAGCAGAGAGCCCTTGGAGGGAATGGATCCCAGGACCCCAGGACCACGACCTAAGCCTAAAGCAGATGCTTAACTGAGCCACACAGGCACCCTACTTTATATTAATATAAAAATTATGAATTAGTAAAAGGTACTTAACTACTAAAAGGAGTTAAGAGAACTTTAAACAATATAGGATAGCGAATGAGAGAATCTTCTACCTCGAAGGCTGAGGAAGGCTACCCAAGAAAGTAATATACTTGGAAGACCCTGTGCCCCTGCTTGCCAGAACCACCACCAGGCTGAGATTCACACCTCGTTGAAGGGGTAAGACAGTGGTCTACTGGAAGATGAAAAAGTTCAGAGGGTGCCATAGAACAGAGTTGGTCCATATGCAGTGGACTGGGATTGGTGAGAAGCAAGCAAATTGCTTAATCTCTGTTGAAACTCTGAAGCTTAAGAGCCATTGGACTTTATCCTATTTGCTGCTAGAAGCACTGCCATAGGAAACAAACAAACAAAAATGCCCTGTCAAACCAGGAAGATAAGCCTATTCCTTGCTCCTTATTGCAGTGCCCCTTCAGTCCCTCTACTGCAAAGCCTAATATTGAGCCAAATGGCAAAGGAGAAATATTTTCAGGTCCAGCTCCCGTAACACCAAGAAGGGCAATGCAGCGTAGATTTGGAGCTGAGAGGTAACAAATTTAAAACTGGCATATAAAGTAACAATATTTTGTATGATATAAAATATATGACTATCACAGCACAAAACATGGGAGGATAATAAACAAATTTACGTGAGGCACTTGTTTTATTGGGGAACGGTAAATTTTTAAAATTAAAGTAGACTGCAACATAGCAGAGATTTATGTTGTCAGGTTATAAAAATTAAAGAAGGTATCACTAAAAAGTTTGTTTTAAAAAGATCAACAGGGTGCCTGGGTGGCTCAGTCATTAAGTGTCTGCCTTCAGCTCAGGTCATGATCCAGGGTCCTGGGATCGAGCCCGGCGTGGGGCTGGCTTCCTGCTCTGCGGGAAGCCTGCTTCTCCCTCTCCCTCTCCCCCTGCTTGTGTTCCCTCTCTCACTGTGTCTCTCTCTGTCAAATAAATAAATCAAATCTTTAAAAAAGAATAAAAACAAAAAGATCAACAAACAGAACGAAACAAGAGCAACAAACGACAAAGTTTGGCTTCATTGTTGTCTATTATAATAAAAAAACTACAAATAATTTATTTCCAGCAATAGGGAGAATTAGACTTATCCATACAACCAAATATCATTTTAAATCATTTTAAAGAAATCATTTTAAAGAAACATGAGTTGTAAAAGAATATCTATTCACAACAAATGTTCATTTTGTGCAGTCTTATGATAAAAGCAGGTTTAAAAACTGTAAATACTACCTTATATAGCTACATTATTGAGCACTTGTGTTATACCATGCACTCTGCTATATGCTCTCATTTAATCCTGCTGGCAGCCCTATGAGGTATTATCTCCATTAGAGCATAATCTCATTTTCATAAATATACTCATACATATATTGGTAGGAAAAAAATACACTAAATTTATCTCTGATGAGTGGGATAATCAGTATATTTAAGTTAACCTCTATTTGCTTTAGAGTATTTTGTATTTCTCCTCACAGTGAACATATACTAGTATTCTGAAAATACAAAAAACTAAATATTAATTAAGCATTTAGAATTTTTAAAATGTTTAATCATAATTATTTACCTCAGACAGTGGACAAATAAACTTATAAATTTAAGACATATGCATGAAAATTATAAGACTAAGCACTCTTTATAACACAATAGTTAATATAATTTTCAGATTGTTTTGATTCATCTGTAAAAAGAACTATAAAGAAGAATATCTGGCTTTTCATCATGCCTCTACCATTAACAAGAGTAGGTTTTCTTTTTTTTAATTACTTTGAATCTGAAAACTACACAAACATTATTTTCAAGGGATTAACTAGGGTCTCATAATTTGATCTTTTAATTTATGTACCCTGACATAGGGTGTCTACAGATGGTTCACTCAGTTGAATCATGGTTGGAACTACAGGACATACATTACATCTGAAAACAACAAAAATAGACATCAATTTTCTACTCACAAAAAACAGCGGTCTTTATTTATTTATTTATTTATAAATATTTTATTTATTTATTTGACAGAGAAAGAGACAGCGACGGAGGCAACACAAGCAGGGCAGTGGGAGAGGGAGAAGCGGGCTTCCCCGCCGAGCAGGGAGCCCTATGCGGGGCTCGATTCCAGGACCCTGGGATCCTGACCTGAGCTGAAGGCAGACGCTTAAGGACTGAGCCACCCAGGTGCCCCAGCAGTCTTTATTTAAACAGCTCAATGTAATATTAATCAAATAGGAGCAGAGACTAGTAAGCAAAATGAGCCAAACCTTTATATAAGATCTGTATCGTTCATCTTCTCTCAATCCCAGATACTAATAATATCCTCGAAAATCAAACATTTTTGCATGACTTAATGAGTAAATAAATAAATCCATGGATTTTAAGGGACTATAATATGAAGACTGAATATAAAGTTAAAAAGTAATATCACTGAAGTTCTGATATGTGCATTCAAGGGAATCTTCCAGAAGGAGGTAAGAGTTCATCGAGTAGCCTCAAAATGCTCTGAGGTTCTAAAGATAAGTGGATTCCAAGTTTCAGAGAGGGTATAGACTTACATGCTAAGTGGTAAAACATTTAAAACTGAGAGGTAACATCTCTAGAAAGCCTACACTTAAGAGATAGGAGCATGAAAAGCGTTCTCATTGCAAAGCTTGAGACTTCCATTCTTGGCCCATCTTCAGCATTAACTCCACCCACCTTTGTTCACTTCTGATGTCTTTTTCATGGATGACCACCCAAACAACTTCAATTCCACTAGATAGAAAACTCCTCCCAGGATAAAGACATGTCATAATCATCTTTGCTCCCTTCACATTCCCCTTGGTAATGTCCAGCCCGCTACTTTGCTGATAGTGGACATTAAATAAATGATAATAGATTCTGTGGAGGATTTAGGCCCCCTTTTTGTATTATATAAGAATATGCCAGAACAGGACTCATGAACCCAATATATTAATTATTTAATTAATGAACCCAATATATTAATACATGAACCTAATATATTAATCATACCACCTAATATGACAACATTAAAGCTCTATTTCATGTCATCCACTTAGTTCATCTTTCAAATTTCAGCTGAAATACACACACATATATATAAGATTATTTTATTTTCTAGCTTTATTGAGATAATATAACATGTAATGTATGTTATATATATGTTCACATATAACATTGTTTAAGCTCAGGTGTACAATGTAATGAATTGAGGCACATATATGGTGAAATGTTTACCACAAAAAGGTTAGTTGACATATCCTTCACCTTACATAATTACTGTTTTGTTGTTGTTATGTTAAAACTTACTCTCACAGCAACTTCAACTGTTATTGCATTAAGTATGCAATACAGTATTGCCATCATGCTGTACATTAAATCCCCAGATCCTATGCCTCTTAAAACCACAGGTTTGTACCCTTTGACCAACAACTCCACGTTTTTCTCCCTCCTCCACCCCTACCTCCCAGCCTATAGCAACAACCAATCTACTCTGATATGAGTTTAGCTTTATTAGATGCCACATGTAAATGAGATAATACAGTATTTGTCTTTCTGTGTCTGGTTTATTTCACAGAACATTATGTCCTCAAAGTTCATCCATGTTGTTGCAAATGTCAGGATTTTCTTCTTTTTTATGGCTGAATAATATTCCATCATGCATGTATTGTTATCTCTTTTCTTTTTGATAATAGTCATCTAACAGGTGTGATGTGATATTTCATTGTGGTTTTGATTTACATTTCCCCAAGGATTGGTGATGCTGAGCACCCTTTATGTACCTGTTGGTTATGTGTATGTCCTCTTTGAAAAAATGTCTACTCAGATCTTTTGCCCATTTTGAATTGGATTATTTGGGGTTTTTGTTTTTGTTTTGCTATTGAGTTACAGTAGTTCCTTATACATTCGATATTAATTCCTTATCAAATGTGTGGTTTATAAATATTGTCTCCCACTCAGTAAATTGCCTTTTCATTTTGTTGATTGTTCCTTCTGCTGTGCAGAAACTTTTTAGCTTGATGTAGCCCTACTTGTTGATTTTTTTTGCTTTTGTTACTTGTGCTTTTGTGTCATATCCTTAAAATCCTCACCATGACCAATGGTGGAAAATTTTTCCCTATGTTTTCTTCTAGAAGTTTTATGATTACAGGTCTTATATTTATAAGTCCTTGTTACATTTTAAGTTAACTTTTGTGAATGGTATAAGTTAGGAATCCAACAAAATATATTTTTAATATAGTAGATTTTCTCATATCTGCTCTATATTTCTCTATCATACTCTAATATAAATTATGTGACCATAACTGGATTATATAAGATAAATATACATATCAGCAATCCAGTGGAGCCTTATGCTTGACTCAAAACAATCTATAATTTCTTTAATACTATTTATATTTATGATATGTAAAACATATAAATAAAACTACATATAAATATAATACTATTTATACCTTTTTAAGCCTTAGTTGATAAGGGTAACCAAATATTCAGGTTATTATTTCCTTTTTTGCTCAAGTATTTTTTTTGTCAAAAAAATCTTTATTTCATCTTTATTGTAGATGTAAATCTGTAGTAGCCTTATAATTTTTGGATTACCTATTATTTTCTTCATCACATTAAAAAGTTAATTCTTGTTTTCATTGTTTCTATTTAGAAGTCATTTACAATTACTCTTTTCTTACTCCATTTAAGTAATCTCTTTCTTCTTTTCTATTCCTCCAAATGGTTTTAAGATTTTTTTCCTTGTCTTTGGTTTTCTGCAGTTTTTCTATGAGTTATTTAAGTATGAATTTCTCTTTAGGACCTTGCTTAGGATTTGCGTGGTCTCCTGAATCTATGAAATAATTTTTTTAGTAAGTGTTGGAAAATTCATCACTTGAATGTGGACTCCAAATAAAAGTAGTCTAATCATTGTTACTTCTCCATTCTTATTCTTGTTTTCTATATTTTCTGTCTTTTTATCTCTCCATCCACTATTGGTATTTTCTTCTGATCTCTCTTAGACATTGGGCAGTTTTCTTTTATTCACATCACTCTACTGTTAAAACCATCCATAGACTTCTTTATCCTGTTTCTTACAATTTCTTACAATTTATATAAAGTTCTAAAGTTTGTATTTAAGCCTTCTAATTTTTTATCATTTTAAATTATTTGTCAAGATTATTAATCTTGTATGTTTTTAAAATGACTTTAAGTATAGTAAGCATTGTTTCTTAAGTCTATACTTGATAGTTCCAATATCAGAAGCCCCTATAGCTCTCCTTCAATTTTCTTTTTTGCTATGGTTATCATTTATATTTCTTTGTCTCCTTGGATATCTTCGATCTGTTTGACACTGTATTGATAACTCATTTGTAGATATATTTTGAGGTCTAGGATATTGTTTTCCTCTGGTTAGGCACCTGGGGGAAACTGACATCCAGAATACCTTAATCCAATTTGAGCAATAATTTTCTGGGCCACTTAAATGGCTAGTAGATGCGCTAACATCTGTATGAGGCCTGTTTGCTTCCAGTTCACCTTTACTCCTGCGTAGAGTCATTTTGTGTTCCAATTAGAAGATAAAAGGATATACCAGGGTGACCATCACTGTGAGCCTGCTACTCTAAATTGTGGCCCTGAACCATGAAAGGATCAAAAGAACTACTCAGCCTTTCAGTCATCTATTTGGGACTTTGGGAATGTCCCTTGGGGAAAAGCACCCCACTTCCATGGATTTTCATCTTGTCCTCAATCTTAAATTAGAAATACTTCACAATGTTTACCTCTCTGATGCCCTCAAACAAATGCTTGTGGTAGACCTGCCACCACCCTCACCACTCCACCTCCACCCAGTTCTAGTTTCCTCAGTGAGAAGGTTGTTACCTAATATGTCACTTTGAGAAGGGGAAGTCTTCACATGGGTCATTTTAAAGACATATACTTTAATACTCCAAAGCAGCAGAAAATGCAACTAAGGATAATCAAGGGTTTCTAAAAACACAGTCCACGAGAATTTGAACTAATTGGTGAAAAATATTTGAGTTCTAGTGATGGAATATAAAAAGCAAACATATTAAAAAACAAAAATATATTTTTTTTAATTTGACTCTGCAGGCTTCCAAGGACTTATGAATAGCCCCTGGTCTGTGAGGCTAATATAGACACCATTTCTTCCTGCCACAGTAATATGCTCTGATTAGAAATATGAGCACCTTACTTATACCATGAAGCTTTCAAGATACACATACAATTTCCAACCACCCATTAACCTTAAATATGACTTGCTCCCTGAGCTCATGAATGACACAAGGTTGACTTTCACAGAAAAGTGGAATCTGGTTGATGTCATTTGCTTATGGTTGTAGATAAATACAACTTTTAAGAACACAAACCTTATTTCTTTTGATTAAAACAGGTGATCCAGGAAAATATGGCACCGTTTTGCTTTTCCTTTAACTTCTAAATAGCTTTATTTCAATCTCAGAGGTAAACCTCTTGTCAACTATTACATTTTATGACACTGTATATACTTCCAAGGTTTGAAGCATCCAATTTGAATAAAGTAATCAAATTAACCAAATGATATCAGATCTTCCCTTCCTACTCTGTATGGAAAGCTTTCTAAGGATGGAGACCAGAACAATTACCTAATATTTATAGAATGAGATAAAAACACAACCTTGTATGTAAACATCTTTGATAAAAATGAAACATAAAGATTTTTTAGTTTAACTTTACACTTCAAATCCAAAACAACACATATATTAAAGACCATCAAGATAAAAAGATAACATCAATTTTAATGACATACCAGTTTTGAAATACTATGTAAGAGGCTTTGTCCTATTCATATCACCTAAATAATTGTAGATAAAACATTTCAGAATACAGATGCATTTTGAGATTGCTAAAAAAAAAGCATCGAAAAATGGATACACATTTCAAGCTACTTCTAACTCTTAAGAAAATGAAATAATTGCCACATGTCACATAAGAAATCCATTTAAAATGTGTTTAAAAAAACCCACATAAATGATGAGTATAGATTTGTTTTGAATATTCATTGTAATATTATACCAATATTTATTAAATTATCTACACATTATTTCAAGAAAGAATAATAACCTATCTGTGATTTAACTTTACATTCAAATATGTCTGTTAAAAAAGATGTATTTAAAATGTTAATTTTGACTTCTTCTGATCTACAATGCAGCATATAAGTATAAATCCTTAAAAGAGTGCCTTTATATGTATCTTCTAAGAAGACATATCCAGGCATGTAAGGTTTGAAAGAAAATGAACAGAATAATTTTGTGAAACAAATTGTGAATTGCATTAAAGGAGAATACTTAGTTATGAATATATTAAATCAATTCACAATTTTTACTCTTTATGACAGAAATTATGTAATGTTCAGCTCTGTGTGTGTTTTACTTGATTGATACTTAAATGAATGTTGAATTGATTATATATTATCCTTCCTAATCCTCTTAAATCTAAATGTAAAATAACACACCTACACATACAATATCTGTGTGTCAGGAGTACCTTGAGGTGTATATCATTTTCAATTAAATTTGGTAAATAATGAAATATTCAAAAATGCCCCTTGATGCTGACCTACTGTTAGTTATGCAAGAGATTAAAATGAACAGTAAGAAGTAATGTAATCAAGAAATGATGTTATGAAAATCTGTGCATGCATTAGTTTCTATAGCAGATATGATTCCCCTGCCCTTTCTTTTTTTAAAAAAACTGTATCAACTCACATTTTCTAAAACAGTGGACAGACTATATAGGTCTGTCTACTGAAGTAATGAGTTAGAGAATGTTGCAAGAGTGCTTGCCAAATCATAGTACCATTATTAATTCAAGCATGAATAAATTGTTCATTTTAACTATAATCATGTAATTCATCAAAATATTACTAGAGCATATCATTCTCAACTATTACACTGATAGAGTACCTTATCTTAATACCAACAAATGCAGAAAATTATTTTTGATGTTTATCTACCAAAAAAAGTAATTGTTTTGAACCTGGGCAGGCCTTACCTCATATTTTGATAAGAGGAAAATTTCAACATGTTTTTGCGCACTGACTTGAATGTAGTTGTTTTGCATTTGAATAACTCCATCTATTAAGCTTTAAAATATGTCAGAGTGTCTGGAACTGAAATAGTATATTTCCCATATGTCAGTTTCTTCATTCTCCTTAATGAATACAGAACAAACTGGGATGCTAAGTAAGCAACCCCCTAAGTCATAAATCAACAGAATCATGCAAACATACAATCTCATCTTCCAGAAGCTCTTCCTTGCAAGTTCCTTTTGCTGTCAAGACTACAAACTTTTCAAATATTATGTTGGAAATCAAAATGCACTAGACAAAAACCTTATTTATTGCCATTTATCCAAAATAGAGGAAATTGAGGCATAAAAAAAAGTCAGAGAAATTTTTGCACTTTATAGTTCACTGAGATACCCAACTTTTCTTTATTGTTCATGGAATTATTTCATAAAGTAAGAATGATTAACTACTATCGAAACAATACTGTACTAAATAACAATACCCACCTACTTGTATGTTATACTTGAGCATTGGAATATACATATGAAAATGTCCCTGCTCCCTTTCTGAAGACAGGATTATCTGTACCACAGGGCCATAGAGAACAAACTTGTTAGAACAGAATTATAACACTGGGAGAAACTCTAGTTGCTTTCTGTGCCACTGAATCTATCATTTCATTATGTCTCCCTTTTCTTGTTTTCAGGTTTTATCTTTGTAAATTAGCATTCTTTATCTGGTATATCCCACCCCCCGTTTAAGGATACTCTCTTCCTTGGGTTCTGGAATTTCATGGTAAGCATCTTTCAATCTCAAAAACTGTGATCAAGGTTTCTAGAATTTGAAAATTAAACTTACCAACTGAGACACTTGGACAAAAATAAAAGAGCCCAAATGCATGTCACTTTACTACAAAACAATTGCACACACTCTATGATCTGTCTAATATGCTCTTGTCTTGACTACCTATTGATCAGTGATCTCCTACTCATCTAACGTAATACACCTATGTAATAATATCTTGGAAGTAAAATAAATATATGAACTCTTGCTCTACTTTGGTTTGGGAATATCAATAATAAAAATAATATACATCTTTCTCACACAAATTTAAAAGATTCTGCTGATGCACTAAACCAACATCCTCAAGAATTAAAAAATGACAGAGTTGTTTTTTATTTTATTATATTATGTTAGTCACCATACATTACATCATTAGTTTTTGATGTAGTGATCCATGATTCATTGTTTGCATATAACACCCAGTGCTCCATTCAGTACGTGCCCTCTTTAATACCCATCACCAGGCCAACCCATCCCCCCACACCCCTCCCCTCTAGAACCCTCAGTTTGTTTCTCAGAGTCCACAGGACACTGAGTTTTAAAAAAATGTTCCTGTAAATTTTTCAAAGCTTTCAAAGCTTTTGCTCTAGTCAACTGGCAGTATTATCAAGCAAACTATTACGTGAAAATTTTTAAAAAGTTGGTTCCATACTAAAAATCTTGCATACTCTCATATTATTAATACTGTGTCTCCCTATCTTGTTCAAAACTATAAAACTGGGCTTTTGTAGAACTTCTTATTTATGTATCTATTGTTTCTGGGATTTAACAAATCACATACAGATTTCTGATCAATTTATCTAGGTATACAATTATAAAGATCTTATGGATTCCCAGTTTAAACCACACTGTGAATTCCCAGATTCCATATTTTAAAGCTAATTTAAATAGATTTAATTAGGTAGGCTTAGGTAAACTGAGTGTTTTAATTCATATACCCTTGACAAAGTATGGCTCCATATCTCCAAGAGGGAAAATGTTCACTAGGAAAGACAAAAATGAAATATTTAATGAAAATCAGTAATTTGGTCACTTTCATGGAAAATGAATAACATACCCTAAGTCATAGCTTATTTATTCTTTCTAAGGGCATTATCCCTGACTATTTTTCCTGTAGAAAAGAGAAAGCCTGGTGCTAATAAATCTTTACTGAATGTTCTTATTCTACTGGGATGTTTCCTTAACAAGTGAGTTTTCCTACCTAAGAACTGAATTTACTCCTATAATGAACTTTTGCATGTTAAATACATCAATATGAGTTTTCTGACTATAGTAAAATTTCAGAATTCCCATCCCAGAATTTTTATTGGATTATGACCTTTCTCTCTCTTTTCCCCCTCCCAATTAATTGTCTCAGGCCACAAAATAAAAGATCAGAAGTCTCCAAATACTGCTATTTGATTAGATGTGGGTATTCTCTTTACTTATATACCATATCTACCATAAAAGTATTATTTGATATAAAATACAGTCCTCTGCCCTTTTATGTTAAAAGGGCACAATATAATAATAATATTTCAAATACATACAAAAGTAAAATTAACTTTTATTAACATACAGAGATTTGCTCTGTTGAGTAATCATGTGTGAACCAGAAAAATTAGTGTCACTAACAAAGCCTAGGCCCCTGGCAGATACTTTCCACTTTCTACGCATCTGCACATAAGAAGGTGTAGGAGCCTTCTAGAAACCAAAAATTTCACTTTTCCTGAAAATTGTTTTTTAGTTCCTAAGAGCTAAACATATGGTAGGACAAGTGATACTGCTGTCACTGAGATGTTCGCATTCTACGGGGGAACCAGACAATAATCAAATAATCACCTACCTAAAAGAGATAACTTCCAGATTCTCCTGAAGTATTCTGACGGAAATAAATACAGTGGTATAGTAAAGCAGCAGCAGAAAAGACTTCTTTACACAGGGTTGTCAGAGAAGACTGCTCTCAGGCAGTACTATGTGATTTGTTAGCTACAAGGTGAAATATGTAAAGCCATTTATTATGTAAGGCCTGATAACATAAAACCTGGCTGTTTTCTCCAAGGGGCTAGAGGACTCTGTCTTTGCTAGGTCTATAAGGAATGTATCTATGAGGAGGAGCAGTGACATCTTTGAGAAACCTGGTAATGGCTATCATCCATCTCTAATCTAGGTGTGATAGTAGGAGATGCCACCATGGAATCTGAATATAGAACTTCAGAGGAGCAGAGACCAGGGGGAAGAATGTAAGAAAAAAGGGAGAGGTAGATGAAACTGGCTTAACAAATAGCAAGTCCTCATATAGTCATCTTAATAAGTAGAAGCAATCAGATTATTTCAACCTATAGAGATCTATGACAATGACAATATATCACGGTATTGTGAAGGGCAATATAGATGAACAGCCAACTAGAATGTGTTCTATTTGAATAATCATAAGGATAATCTTAACCATAACAGAAGAGATGGTGAAGAGAAGGCTTACCTCAAAGGAAAATCATGGTCTTCATTCAGTTTCCAGATCTAAGTCAGTTTTCATATCCTAAGCCCACTAATTGAAGGAAAGACAGGATTCTCCTTGAGAATTTGCAATTTGCAAATGCAGGATAGAGTAAATCCAGCATGTTAATGTTTCCCCTAAAGAATCTGAGTTTATTTACCAGGGTAACCATGCACTATAGAAAAGGTAATATCCAGACTTTTCAAGAAATGTTAAGGTACAGGGTCTGAGGGGCACTTGGGTGGCTTAGTTGGTTAAGCAGCTGCCTTCGGCTCAGGTCATAATCTCGGGATCTTGGGATCAAGCCCCACATGGGGCTCCCTGCTTAGCGGGGAGCCTGCTTCTCCCTCTCCTCCCTGCTTATGCTTTCTCTTGCTCTCTCTTCCTCTCAAATAAATCAATAAAGTCTTTAAAATATAAATACAGGATCTGAGTTGATGTTGTACAGGATGATCTGAAATACCATCAAGGTCTTTCTTTGATCAGGAGCCACATGAGTGCTGGACTGAGTCCATCTCTTACTGATTTCAGTGGGTACTCAATGACACTGTGATTGGTTTGTGACTATGTTTTAACTGGTTGATATGAAAGAAAAGAAAGCAATTTCTTTGTAGAGTGATTTTTCCCCTCAAAAATTTCAGTTTTCCTGCTGTAGATGTGGAAAGGTAGATAATTAAATTTAAATTTGGGTTGGTCAAGGAGTATAGAGTAGAAAGAGTGGAGTAAATTTTTTAGAGTATTTTCAATGTGGGTGGCCATGATAACATATCATCTCTAAGGTGAGTGAAGCAATAAATATGGAAGGAGAGATGTGTTGACAAATAATGAAATACTGATGTGGGTAAATGATTTGGAATTCTTAGGTTGCTACAATAGAATTATTAGAGTAAGGAAGTCAAAAAAGAAAATTTGGTCCTCAGAAAATAAAATGTTTGACACCAAGATTTTGATAGTAATGCTGTTATTGGTGATGACAATATTTAGAATGTGGATACCTGGCAATGAACACCTCAGTGTGTTTGAAACAACCAGAGCAGACAAGAGATCTTTACAGACAAGTAAACTCAGGAACTGAGGGGCCAGGTAATTGATTGTGGCATCCACATGGCTGCTACTGAGATAGATGACAAAGAGTAGAGATGAAAAAAATGAACTGACACAGCAGCTAAGTTTCAATAATAAAAGAGATTAACATCAAGAGGAAAACATGGTAGCCACAAAGGACATGGATGATAGAGATGATCACACGAGCATCAGTAACACGGATATTGTTCTCGATCCCTGACTTGTGGGGTTTGAGGACGAATCAGGAGGAAAAAGGAATGGGAAACATGGAGGTACACACCCAGGGCAAACATATATCTTGTTAGCCTGGGACTATCCTGTGTAATGACTGTTACAGCACTGTAACTATTACCAGCATCCACTATTACTTTAAAATTGTTCCAATTTGGACAATATATTATATGATCACTCTACACCTACCATATTTTCAATCCTTCTGTTATATATACCCCAAATTACCTGTCTAGATTTATCTTCACCTCACGTTCTACAGAAATCAAAACTCTTCACAACACTCACATTCATTGATCATGGCTATTCAGAAAGGGGATGTTTACACTGAATTCTCTCACTGACCAAATTAGGAAGTGACTACCTAGTGGCTCCCAGATTTCCACAGGCTGAATGGTAGGGGATGGGCTGCTGCACAGAAATCCCTGGGGAGAAATCCCAATTCGCCTGATCTGAAACAGATACTAAAATGTCTTGGTATGATTTATGAATGCTACTAAGTTTGTAAAACTCTAAATTCTAATTTTCACAATTATTAAAAAAGTGTGTGTTTGTGTGTGTGCATGTGTGTGCTCGCGTGTGCACGTACACACCTGCCAGGGCTATTAAAAGTCACAGAAATACCCATTTGGCCCCAAAACAACTTCCCCTCTGCATCCTTTCAGTTCCCTCAGTAGAGAATCCTAAAATCAAATAGTTGAGATTTATACAGCTCCTTAACACCTATAGGGCATATTCCAAGCCTGGCCTCCTTAAACTCCCTTTGACAAATAAACCCAGTTACTCCAATGAGATTGCAAGCCCCTTGAGCTCCTTTAAAATTGTGGAAAACATTTTGTTCTGAATCGTTCACAGAGCATGCACTTAGTAAATAAATACATGATTGAATCTCTGATTAGATTATGTACAACTGAAACTTCTGTCAATATTTCTTTAGTCCCTGGACTCCAGTGGGTTTCACTAGGCTATCTTTTCTAGCCTACTGCTGAATAACACCTGTCTTCCACCACTATGGAGTAGGATTTATAACTTGCTCCTAGGACTGGAATTTCTTTCCATCTGTAACTGCTTAGCCTCCAAAAAGCTTAATGGGTTCTCCAGTGAATATTTAAGTATTTTCTCTATCTTTTTATTGGCAATTTATTCAATTAGTAAGTTATTCAATGTGGATATGTGTGTCCTTTATTTTTTACAAGCAGGATACAACTCTCTACTAAGAGGTCCGAAATAAAAGACAGTTTTATAAATGTTGCACAATCATTTAATAAAAATTCACTAGATAGGAAATCAAAATGCATCATCATCCATTTGAACTCTATCTAATTTTGGCTCATGTTGTAGATAACAGTAAATGTAATTTGTCATCATAAACGTATTATTATTTAATCATATGAAAGTTTTGGTTTATCTTGAGCAAAGTTTATAGTGGCTTTAATACACAGGAGCCATTCCTGACAGATATGATGAAATAGATTTATCACTCTTGACAAATTATATTGCAAAATGTCCTCTCATGACTGCCCGGAATGGAAACCACATTGCCCATATTCAACAGGAATGTCACCTGTGATTTCTTATTTTATAACCTTGTTCAGTAGCAATCTAAAAGTGCTTTTTGGGGGGGACTGTAGTGTACTTAGAATGTGAGATGGTTATAAGAATAATTGTATGAATGAAGGAAACCTGTAGCCCTTTAAATCAAACTAAGTAGTGTTTTATTAAAGTGCTCAGCAAATCAATCTAAATCCAAGGGTAATAAAGCCCTAATCAGGTGGTAGAAAAAATAATAGGTTGTCATGCATGAGAAAAAATAGGCAATCATGGAATGTTTTCTTTAATTAGGTCGTGTAAAGTGGAGGAACTGAGTAGGAACTGGCAAGACATTCATCATGAGCAAGGTGGGAAATTATTTAGATTACTAAGGAAGGAAAATTGAGTGTGATACACTTAGATTTGACTGGACAGAAAATTAAAGCTTTTTTTCTTTTTTTTTAACTATACATACTACTTTGCTGATGATAACTATTGACAGGTGTGGGATTTTTCAAAGCTGAATTTAGCCAGTCATCTGGTTTGCTAAATCCACATATGTTAATTGTTTTCTAATGATTTTAATTTCAGCAGGGCTCCAGGCCACTGGATGTTCTCCTCTGGCACTCTTACTGCAAAACCGCTTCTCACATCCAACGGAATTTAGCTCCTAATAAACTTGAAATTGATTATTGAGCACTTCTCATTTTCTTCTTAAACTGAAAGGAATAATTAATACTATCAGTGATTGTTAGTACACTGCTCTGTACAGGGATACTGTTGCAAATTACAATCAGGAGACAGATTTCTTGTTAGACATTGTTGCCTTCACAGCTAAGACTATTATTTAATAGTCTTTTTTTTTAAAGCCTTAAATTAGGGAATGTAATGACATGATTTCAAATATTTGCAGTATTGTGACAAACAACCTCACGCAAAACTATGTTTACCAAATTAAATCTGAGAACTCAGCTTTCACCACCCAAACAGCATCATCAAACAATAGGAATGTTGTTGGTCTTTATTCTTCCACTGTGAAAGTCATTTCTATGTCCCTAGGGCTACTGCTAATTAAAGACACTAGGGCATGTATGTGGTGCTCCTACATTTATTTCTATGTCAATCAACCATACAGAGGGAACATATATATACCACAGAAAAATATGATGAGATTCAGTTTCCATGAAATGCAATCATGGGGGATTATAATAAGTTAAAGGATGGCAAAACCAGCAGAGATATCTGTGAATATATTCTCATTTGTTAAGTCCAGATTTAACCTAAGAATCTTTTTAAGCAAACACTATCAGTGCCCTGCCCACATCTCCCTGGCCCACCTCAGAGGTCAGTTTGCACTTCTACGGACAGTTCCAGTACTTACCTAAGGCTTTCTGACCTCAAGCACTTAGTTCTCTCTATGGAGTCTGTTTGACCAGTGCATGGGGTGAGCCAGAAGGGCCAAGTGTTAAAGTCCCAGGAGCATGTCAGGGGAGCAACCCTCACTCATTGTGTAATGAAAGTTAGTATTAATACCCCGACTCATTACCCCTGAGCCATATTCTTTCTACACGATGTTTTAAGGGGTCTCTGGCAGGAGTGAGCCCCAACTGCCTACAGCAATAACTTCACATTAACTTCACCATTATTAACTTTCCCCACTTCCCTTTCTTACTTTATGTGCCAAATAAGTTACTTTTCTCTGGGTCTACTTTTGGGGCAACTTCTAAACATGGTGCTCTGGGTAGGTATTACCAATCAACGCTGTTGCCCATGAGATGGGAATTCTCTGCCAATCCAGCAGTGGGTGGTGGCAACACTGTATCCCAATTTCTACTTCAGCAGCAATAAACTAAGCATTGATTTATTAGTTTACTTCCTTCCATTGTGAACTGGTCATTTCTCTATAAGACCAAATTATTTTGAGACTTTTCTTTTGGCCTGGCACAATCCAAGTTCTTCTACTTACGAATTAGATGAAAGGTACCTTATAAATAAGTCCCCCCCCCACCTTTTATTGACAAATACCTACTGAAAACACACCTCAGAGTGTAAGTTCTCAGAATGACAATTTTTCCATCACTTTGAGTAGGAAGAAATTATTTATTCTTTAATTTCAAAACTGATGTCTATTTTTTTAAATAACAGGAAAGACTATTGAAGTGAAGACAGTTCAAAATTCAACATCATCAAATATTTTATCTTAATTAATTCTGCTGTTTACCAGCTTTTGCTAAACCCTTTTGCAGCCACTATGAATTGTACACTGAAGAGTATGCAAAAACAGAAAATGGACAATAAATTAAAAAACACAAAGAGATTAGTAAACATAAATCAATAAAGATGCATATTGGGTGACATGAGGCACAAAATTATTTCATAGACTAGCAAAGAAGGGATTGTGTCACAATGTTTCACGTGAGAAATCCAAATACGTCCTTTAAAATGTAAAGAAATCACTTAAAAACCTAAGGTTAGGATTATGAGGATCCACGCATAGTTGAATTCTTATGAGCATATTCACTTATCTCTGGGTATGCCTAAACCACAAGATGGGCAGGCTTTCCTGAAACTCACTGACACAACCTAGTTATTATTGCTTGTCCACAATATCTGGTCCTAACACATTAATTCTTAAAGTTAATATTCCATCATAATCACCCAGGAAACTTTGTAGAAATGAACATTTTTAGCCTTTATCCCAGAAATTCTCACTAGATATGTCTGGATGGAGTCCAGTGATGTGTTTTTTGCAAGAATCCCAGGTGATTCTGGTACAGAGTCCATAGACCACACTTTGAGAAAACGTAGCCAACATGTTGCTTAGTAAATTCTTGTTGAATTGAAATTTAAATGTTCAAATACATTGAATATAAGTAATTCTCACCTTGCTTCAGAAGATATAATAAATATATTAAGATGAGTATATTATGCAATTTTCCATGATCACAGCAACTTTTTGACAGTCAATGGATATAGAAACAATTAGACTACTTCCTAAGAAGCAGATTCTCATTAGCCTACCTGAGATTTGCAGATTATTTAAATTGCCTGGTTTGGCCCCAGGAACTGGTACTGCATTCCATTACCTTTGTAAAATATTAAATGAAATTTATACTTGTGTAGCTTTCATATTTCCATGTGCTGCCTGGATGAATGTTAGCCTGAGCTCCATAAGGTCTGCTTGATTTAGTGGTTCAACAAGCCCGCCAAAGAGGTCCTATCTCCTCTCTTCCACCACTCATGAAGAACCAACCTACAAATCACTTGTCAACAACTTTGATCTACCTTGTTTCAGGTGGTTTACTCTCTGTCTATTATTTCTGCTAAGAGACCCATGAAAATTAAATACAGACCCTGCTGATGCTTGACTGACCCGGTGCTCCATCATAACAGCAGTGTAATAGCAATAAATCATTTCAACTTTAATCTATTGTTATTGATGAATGTACAATTATTTGTCATCTAATATGCTGAAAATGATGACCAAAGAAATAGATCAACTTTTTTTCTTCTTCCAAGTGCGGCATTGATGGATTGTATCCCTAAACTGTTATTACACTTATAATGTACTCCTCTGCACTGACAGCACAGCCAGTTTTTTAATCATTCCATAGTAATCAACTTAAGACAACATAGCAAGACTCATAACTCATGTTCTTTTCTTTTTTGGCAGTGATGGGAAATGAAAATGTTTTTATTCTTTTGAAATAATTCTTACCTGACTAGGCTGGAGATTGTTTTAAAATTGTAAATAAATGGTTGTTTATTGAGCTGGAACTGAAACATGACATATTAAAATGTCTCTTTCCAAAGGGGGGGAAATTATTTAGGCCTGAGTGGAGTGAAACAGAAAAAAAAAAAAAAAAGATTTTTCTTTTCCCTTTAACAGACGCATTACTAACTTTATTCCTTTGGGAAATATTTTAGCAGAGTCAACGCTATGGGCAAAAATGCTATGGAGGAAAATGACAATGCTAAAATAAAAAATAATTAATTTCTCTGAAAGCACTATTCTACTATCTTCTCATTTATGCTTCTGTTATTAGCTTAATGGCTGGTAATTTTTATGCGATGAAATACACAGATCAGAAAGAAAATATAGAAGTGATTTCATCAACAATTGATTCAAGATAAAGTTTCTGCCTAATCTAACAAAATGTTCATAGCTAATTAGAAGGGTCAACATCTTGGGACCAAAACTGAATTAATTTTAATCCCGCTCATATCTTGTTCTTCTGACATGAAAAAATATCGTTGAAAATTCCTGCTAAACACTAACCTAAATCTTGCTGTCATCTATTCACAGGAAGGATTTCCCCACAACTAAGAAAACTACAAGTGTCAACGCTGTGTCTAAGTAAACAAACTTCTGATTCCCATATGGGGTCCAGCTTTTATGTCCTTATTAACTTTGGTACAGGTTAGAAAAAGAGCCACATTCTGAGGTTCTCAAAGTTACACAGTCGGGATGTAAATAGGGAATAGCTTATGACTTAATTAAATAGAATTGAATGCGGTAAAACTCAAAGGGTAGCCTATAGATCAGCAGCACCAGAACCACCTGGACACTTGTTAGAATGCAAACTGGTAGGCCCCAACACAAGGGAGAAGGGCTGAGGAAAATGTTTTAACAAGTCTCCAGGTGATTCTGGTGAATTTAAAATTGGGGAGGCACTGACGAGTAAGGTTTCTTCTCTTTCTGTTGCTTATTAGCTGTGAAAGGGCCCAAGACAGATATGGAAGGATGATGCTTATACTGTAGCCTAGTATAAGGCAGACATTGAGAGGACAAACTCTGAAACCACACTGTCTAAATCTGCATCAGGGCATAAAGTGCTCTAAATATATGTGGCTGAGGAAAAGTCACCTACCCTGTCTCTGCTTCAGTTTTTACATTGGTAAAATGTAAATAAGAACAGTGCCTACCCCATAAGGTTGTTGAGAAGACCCATAAAGAGCTAGGTCAGTGTCTAGCATATAGTAATACTCAATCAAATAATAACTATTAATGTTACTCTTTCACCTATGTTTGGAAAACATGTTAAGAGAAACTGAAAACATTGGGGAGAGGACAGTGACGTGAAAGGAAGTGGGCAGTTTGTCCAACATTATCTATTAAATAATGTTTTAAATCTTTGAAAGGTCAATTAGAAAATAATGTTTTATTCCTGTCATATAGTTGAAAATACATGAAAAAGAAAAAGAAAATAATTACCATTCTCTAATTAGGCTTGTCAAATTTCTAGTCTTCACAAACAAAACAAAAGTAGCATGACATTTCAGGATTCTGATCAATACTACATGCTGCTTTACCCTATCACTTAGCAGTACGATATTCCAGTCTTCACCTAGTCATTACTTACCTGCTTTAACTTTCTCTGATATATCTGGTCAGTCTAAAACTTTGCCTTATCATGATAAGGCTTTTAAGAGGTAAAGTTTATAGTGACTTGCTGCTGTCAATCTACTTTTGGGACAAAGCCCCAGGCATGTAGGAAATAGTCAAATTGCAGCCTCATGAATTATGAGTTCACTTGTCTTCTTCTCCAAGAGTCAGCCTGATATGGAGGGAGGCAGGAATGAACAGCAAGACAGAATGTTACCAGAGGGAGTAGAGAACTCCAAACCACCGACTCTGAAAAAACAGGCTGTTTACTGCATTAGCAGGAGATTACCGAGGACTCATGACTGGGAAGACTTCACGATAGCCAGCATGTATAAAAGAACAGTCAACAGAAGACTTAGGCCATAGTTTGTCATACCTGACCCTGTTCTTCTTTTACAACCCCATGATAAATGTATAGTGTGGCAAAGAATCAATGACTTTCTGAAGTTATATTAATCACTCGGCAATATCAAAAATTCATTTGCTTTATTCTTTAATAGGTCTTTCTCTTTAATAATTGTCATTGCCATTATTATTCTCTGTAATTTTCATACTTTCTGGGTGGCAAAGATGTGTTTCCTGTGCACTTTCTGTGGCAGTACAGAAGATGGAATTATCCCTTGATTTGATGACAACAAAAATCATACTTCAGTAGTTTTAACAGATTATTGTAATAATGTAATTATTTGCATTATTGTTTTGATTGTACTTTGTGACTGCCAAATCATGCAAACTTTCAACTGATTTTCTGTGCCTCTTCTCAGCTCTTTTGCAATTATTTGTACTGTTTTCCCTTAGTCTTAGAATCCTTCACAAGATTAAAATACTTTGCAAATGGAATCCTTTTTGTCATGTGCTTCCCTTACTGATAATACCATTATTTATCTGAGTTCATTAGTATAAGCCACACTACTCAAGTTATCATGTGGAAATTTTATTAAGACAGGAATCATTGAGAATAAGTAAAAAAAAAAAAAAAAAATGCTGCTCCTTTAGCTACTTCCTGGCACCATTCATTTAAGTCAAGATTCTTTAAATACACAAATAAATATGTTTGTAAGGTAAGTGGACAGGGCCTATAGAACATTTTCTACTTTTCATTACCATATAACATCATACAATGGTTTTGTTTCAAATACAAAGTTATTTGGAAACATAAATTTCTAAAATTTCATTTAATGATAAATAAATAGAATCTCCAGAATTTCTTTATCTTTTATTTTCAGCGTAACAAAATATGTCTGGTCAGTATTTATATTTATATTTATTTAAGAAAATAAATATAAAAGGGATGTCAAGTAAAATGACATTTATACAGGACAAATTATTGGTGATTTGCCTACATGTTCTCTTATAAACTTATTTTTTTTTATTTTTCCTTAGTGAGTGATAAACATGTAAAGTGAGGAAGCCTAATTTTTAGCAAGTTATCATATATAATACACATCAATTCACATATGAATATTAAAATGAGTCAGCAAAAGTAAAGAAGTAGAGTGAATAGGTTGGTGTTCCCCAAATTGCTTAATTCCTATCCAACTCTACCAGTGTTTTGATAATAGACAAGATCTAAAATATTTCAAGATATCTTCAAGCTTTTAAAAAGAAATATCACGGGCACCTGGGTGGCTCAGTTGGTTAAGCGACTGCCTTCGGCTCAGGTCATGATCCTGGAGTCCCGGGATCGAGTCCCACATCGGGCTCCCTGCTCAGCAGGGAGTCTGCTTCTCCCTCTGACCCTCTTCCCTCTCGTGCTCTCTGTCTCTCATTCTCGCTCTCTCAAATAAATAAATCTTTAAAAAAAAAATAAAAAAAATAAAAAATAAAAAGAAATATCAGCAGGACACTAACACTCTCAGTACTCATATCCTCTGGCAGAACTCATTCTACAAAAATCCTCTAATTCTTAGTAACAGTGGCCTACTGAAAGTATTCTCTGTGTTAGGTGCTTCATATCAAGTAGATAAGATTACTCTTATTTAAGGGTAGCATTACTCTTGTCTAAAAATTAATGTTGAAGTTAGGAACAATTTTCCCACGACTATTAAGAGGCAGACACTGAATTAAGAGGCCAGGTACCAATGTACCTGCCCCCTCTTCTCTCTTCTTCACTCTCTCTTCCTCTCTCTCTCCCCCTTAAGAATAAACAAACAAATAAAAAAAGAGGCCAGGTACATCTTCAGCAGCTGTTGCAAAGAAGACAGTATCTGTATACCAAATACTCAAAACACTTTCCAGGCTCTTTTCGAGTTAAACTGAGACCATATGTCTATTTCTAGCCATTGGATTACGAATGGAAGTTACTTATGTCCCTTCTCACCAAGGCAGATAAGAAACAGTGTGGAACCTTATGCTTCTCTCTGTTAAGGCTAGTTTGATGACATCTTTCAGATGCTGAAATTACAAAAAGGTGGAAATTAGTGTATTGGTGGCCTAGGGCTGCTGTTACAAAGTTCCTTAGTCTAAGGGGCTTCAATAATAGAAATATATTGTCTCACAGTTCTGGAGGTCAGAACTCTGTAATCAAGATGTCAATAGGTCTGTGCTCTCTTCGGAAGGCTCTAGGGAATGATCTGTTCCACAGTTTTCCCCTAGCTTCTGGTAGCTTCAGGCTTGGCTTGTAAATAGTTTATTCTCTCTATGTCTTGTCACAGTATCTTCCCTCTGCATACGTCTGTATCTATGCCCACATTTCACCATTTTATAAGGAGACTAATTAAACTACGTTAGGGCCCACTCTAAAGCCTTCATCTTAATTTGACTACATCTGTGAAGAACCTATTTCAAAATAAGGTTACATTTTTAGGTCCTAGGGGTCAGATCTTCAATATATCTTTTGGGGGACACAATTCAACCTTAATGCCACTTAATCTGCATTAGTCATGAGAGCAAGAAATCAACCATCATCGGTCAACACATTGAATTTGAAGGTTGTTTTTTTTTGTTTATTTGACCACAGGATAGCTTCCTGTTCTTAACTTACTTTATATTATAATGATTTATTCTACATCATAACACCTATGATCACTTTTTCTTTTTCACATTTCTGTTTCCCTACCATGGTTGCTTAGCACAGTTGAATAAAACTATCTATGGGCAACATAACAAAGTTCTAACACATGATCTTAGTTAAACACCAGTGCCATTCTAAAAAACTTGTCCTGATTATTGGTCACACACTTTCCCATTTTCCTCATTGGCTATTATTAATGATCAATATTCCCTTCAAGCCTCATAATCAACCCCAATTTACTTTCTTTCTCTTTCTTCTTCAAGAAAATGGCAGTCACAATGATTAAGGTAACCCTATGGCTCTATGAAATGTCCATTAGAAATGACCAGCATAAAAAAAAAAAGAAAAAGAAATGACCAGCATAAAGTCCTAAGTCGATGCATGGAAATTAAGGTTCTCCATAAGATGGTCCTGTATACTTCTCTAGCCATCCAAAGCTTTTTCCTCTTCACACCAGATATGATAGACATACTGAATGATGGGAAACACTTTATATAAACATTTTTTTCAGATTCCTATACCTCTGCTCATGTGTTTTCTAACTTTACTTGCTCACTCACCCCAATCTCACCTCTTCTATATCTTCTATATGCAAATTTGTTAATTTCTGTTACTATTAGTACTTTCACTGTCCTGTGATTGCTGGTCTTTTAAAACCAAATAAGATTTTTTTTTTTTTAAGAGGGAATCTAACTCATTTGTAATACTCAGGCTTTTTTTCTAGATCTAAAAGATAGTGAGCTAATATTCATAGCTAAGCTTATTAAGTAGTAAGCCAAAAACCCCTAATCAAATCTAACATTGCTGGTGGCATCTAATTGCTCAAGTATTCAAGTAATAAAATGGAGAAGCATATATTTTGTGTTAGAAAAGTCTGATAGTATCTAATTTGGTTATTACTATATCCAATGATTTGAAACTCAATATTATTTCTAAGAAGTTTATATGATAATGAGTTTCTCCTGTTTTACTTATTGCTCAAAATTGTTTGGGCTACGGCATTCATACTGATCATGAAATAACAAAAACCAATGAAATATTTGGGGAACTAAATAGGAAAAAGAAGTCTGAATATGCAGCTGCATGGAGCCACTCATATTAAAATTTATTTTAAAATTTTATGATCACTTTCAATTTCATTATGTATGGTTCCACATTTTTATGTTTCCACATGTGTTAGCTAAAATGAATTGTTGTAATTAGTATAAATTGCTGTATAAGAGAAATAAAGAAGTTAAAGCTATCTTGAGGCCACTATAGCTCAAAATTTGGTCAGGAATGTCCCAATTCCTCTTCTCCACATGCTATCATTAAAACAATATCCACTTAATAAACAGAATTTTTAAAGAAACCTAACAGCAAAGTCAATAACATTAATTCTAGATTACAAATCTCATCGTAAAACTGTATCAAGACAGAGTATCTGTTGTCATTAAACCAATAATATTGAAGTATTTGTGAACAGTTGTTTTATAAATTTGAATTATAGCTACCCAAATTCTCTATCTCTTAAAAAACTCAACAACTCATCTTTTTTATAACGTTCTAAATGCCTTAAATCTCAGTATAAACCCCACAACCCTTTATACATACATGTAAACAAAAAGCAGATGTGTATTTTCAAGCCACTAATTCTGCTTGGCAAAATTTAGCTTGACTTTTTTTTATATTCAATTTATCTTCAGACTATTTTCTGACTAGTGGCAAAAAAAAAAAAAAACAAACCAATCTAATTATCAATCAGATAAGCTTGATCACTCTAGTATACTTTTCAGCCATTTCAAGTTTAAACTCAGCCGATTAAGATTTCTCCTTTTTCGCTTCCTTTTCCATGGGCTGGATAATTTAGGTATCCAGGCTTAAATTGGCCATGACCTCAAGAGAAAAATTCAGACAGTCAGAGGCTGGTTTCTGTCCATGATAGCCTTACTGAATTATAACCTTTTTTCAGCTTCCCAGCTTTTCTACACTGGTTGCTGTCAGGGACACAGTCTCAACTGGTGTCCAATTACATGGTCCATCCCGCTACCTTCTAGATCCCCAGGCAGCTCCCTCACACTCTTTCTAACATCCTGAAAATGTTGTATTCTTCTCCATTTAAATGGTAATGAAAAAAATACCCTTGCTTACTGTCCCAGTGTTCCATATAGGAAGTGGATCACATGGCCCTTCTATTCGAATCCACAATCCACAAAACTACCTTGGGGTTTATTCATACCCCTGGAATTCAGCCTGGAACTCTGAGCATAAAGCCTCTTTCCAGAGACACCCAATCTATGCCTGCAAGTCCTAGAAATACCTTTAAATTCTCAGCATGTAAACTGGCTCTTAGATTTCATTGCATTCCAACCACTGCCATTACTTTGCATCCCTGTTAAGCTACTTTAAGAATCTCATCTGCCTCACATATTACAGCATGAGGCAATTACTCATTTGTAACATGCAATTAATTACCCCATGTTAATTTAGACTCACTTAAATAATTTTCTGACTAGCTACTTTCTGAATGGTACAGGGAATAAACTGGTAGATATCCATACATTTTAGTGTATATGAATACAGCTGCATATTTTGTACATCATGCTCTCAAGACTTTTACTTAGATAATTCCACATCCTCAGTTCTAGTGTCTACCAGGACACTCACAAGAAAGTTTTCTTTTTTCTTGAGTCCACAAGACTGAGAAAACAGGAAATTTAGTCAGGCAAGTGTCTTCTTCTTTTTTTTTTTTTTTAAAGATTTTTATTTATTTATTTGAGAGAGAGAATGAGATAGAGAGAGCATGGGGGGGGTGTCAGAGGGAGAAGCAGACTCCCCGCTGAGCAGGGAGCCCGATGTGGGACTCGATCCCGGGACTCCAGGATCTTGACCCTAGCCGAAGGCAGCCGCCCAACCAACTGAGCCACCCAGGCGCCCCCAGGCAAGTGTCTTCTTACACAGGGACTTTGTCCAGATACACTTTCTTCAAAATTCTGCAATATGAATTTTCCTGGTCTATATAGCATTCTACTAATATCCAGGCTTTGTAAATTTTTTAAGGGACAGCTCTAAGCGGAGCTGCTCAACAACTTTCTTTTATAAAATATCTTTGAACACAATGCCGGTGTATTTACCCAATTCACTACAAAACTTGCTATTGGATTGGCTGTTTAGAATATTTACCCAAGGTTTATTGTTATTTAGCACATAAATATCTGAAACAACTAACTGTGCTTGATTCCATTAGTGAGACTATCCTTGTTGGGGAGCCATAGTCAAATACACGCCAAAGCACTTGAGGCTCATATCACAGAGGAGAGTCATTTGATGACAAGAAAAGCAAAAGGGAAACACTGTGAGGGCAGGCAGAGAAAGCCTGGGCAAATGCCAAAGCTGTGTGAGCACTGTGCTCAGTCCTCAGATTCAACTAGTGCCAGGCAGCAGTCAGTTATTATTGATTCCATACAGCTAAATCACACAGAATTCATTCTCTCTGAGACTTAGCCAGAAACAAGGTTTATTAAGCCTTACATCACTTTATCATCAAGGTTAACTCCTTGCTCTAAGGGCCATTAAGAGAGCTTTATTATTAGTTTGTAATTTTGTATGTTTTAAGTGGAATGACATTATTTTGCCCAAGTGAATAAAATGAAGTACAGTAATTGTAATTGCTATTGCCAGACTCCATAGCGAGCCTCACAGGATTTTCCAAAAGTAAAATGACAATGCATCATCATCAACCTGGCTACCATCCTGCCATGACAATTCCTGGAATATTTCCAACATTCTCCAACAATTCTTGGGTGTCCCTGCATAAGATATATGACATGTCAAAGTCCAGATTCATTAACTTTCTACTTTTTTTCCCCCTTCACTACAAGACAATCCTTCATCATTGACTCATTTTTTAAAGGAGTCCTCCAGTTAAAAATATATCAAGATCTTGCCACAAGATTTCTTGACACTGACTCGTTATTATAGAAAAGAATATATTCAGGGAAACTAATGGGTAGTATAATGGCCAAGTGACAAAGCACAGCACTATACACACAAGATGAATAGCATTGACATAAGATGATAAACGGAAGTACCTGAACATTCATGGTGATTAAAATCTATTTAAGAGAAGTGGAGTTACGAATTAAGGTGAACCAACACATTACCAAGAAACTGAATATAACAAATTCTTAATGCCTTAGGCCTATATTACCTGGTTCTTATTCTGAGAAATAATATTACTTGCTGTTTATTACTCTGCCCATTCCCCTGTATATTCTCTTGTTGCATATTTGCACACACACACACAAGCACACACACACATAGATGAACCAGTCAATTTGACCAATGACAGTTTCTTGACTATGTACTTTTGCACATCACTGTGGTTTTGTCATTCCACTGTTTAAGTACCCTCTACTTAAAACTGCTTTGCTTCTCTTACTCCTCCTTGCTCTATTAACTTAGGACTAGCATAGATCTGGCTCTTCCAGAAATACTTGCTTTGCAATGAAAAAGACACTAAACTAGAACTAACTTAAGCCAGAATGTGGATGCCACACAGGATAATGCCATTTTTTACTGAAGCAAAGCATAGTCAAGTGACTGGGAAAGGATTTTATGAGGCAATCACGAGGAAGGAAGGTCCAGTTCCTTCACATACAGTAATTTTATTTGAATCAAGTGTTACCCAAACTTCCGCTTGTATTCAGCTGGATAATCTGTTGCATATACCTGTGGAGTTGGTATCAATGAATAAACAAGCTTCATACAAATAGCATTTGGCAACTGTTTTCAGAACAGTCATGGAAACTTTCTGCTTCATTCTTCAGAATTCTCAAGGAGAACACCAAAGAACTCTGAATGATTGGTATAATACAAATGTCTACTTAAATAAAGGAAGCAAAAAAATGACCTAGAGGCCACTAACTTATATCCATTCAGTTTGATTCAAACTACAATGTGCTTTCCGAATTTCAAAGTTAAAAAAATTCATGTGATTCATCTGGTTAGCCCCTTGGCACTGTATATGAGGAAAATAAGGTTAGGTAGGTTTAAGAAATTATTTGATTAAGATAAATTTCAAAAGCAGTATGTACATTTAAAGGGGTCCATATGTAATAAGCAGTCAAAAATTAGGCTCCCTAGAATCAATTATGTAGCTGACTAAGCATGGTTAGCTTCTACAGCATGTATTAAATACCCTTATAATCATTTATCTTCTATTAAAATAAACATGGCAATAATATATACTTCCAAGATTATTATGAGATATATATAAAATAACATCAAAGAGACTCATAGTTCAATAACTTGCACAGAATAGAACCCAAAATAACTTCTTCCTCTTTCTGTTTAACTCATGTTAGTTTGAATTCGTCTATTCTTACCTTCATTTATGCATTAGATTAGGTGCATCTTATCACACCAGTTTTGACTGACTTTTTTATTCCAGTAGAAAATATGTAACATTATTTTGGGGATATGAATCTGTTTTACATAAATGTTATGTTCCCTTTTGTACTTTGCTGTTTTTATCCAACAGTATGTATTAAAAAACTTTCCCCATAAATAAATTTGATTTTTTAATTATGGAATTGTGTTTCATAGTATGTATTTTCTAAGATTATTTGGCCAGTCTCTGATTTTTAGATGCTTATTTCTAGATTTTTCAAGTTTCTTGCCCTTACAAATTATGACTCAACAAACATTTTTCATATACCTTATTGTACAACACTTCCTGAGTACATACCAAATATGGATTACTGGAACAAACACACCTCAGTTATCTATGGTTGGATAACAAATTATTTCAAAAGCTTGTGGCTATACACAATATACACAGTAGTTATTTATTATTTCTCATGGTTTCTCTGGGTTAAATATTCTTTTTTTAAAGATTTTATTTATTTATTTGACAGAGAGAGAGACAGATAGCGAGAGCAGGAACACAAGCAGGGGAAGTGGGAGAGGGAGAAGCAGGCTTCCTGCTGAGCAGGGAGCCCAATGCAGGACTCGATCCCAGAACCCTGGGATCATGACCTGAGCCGAAGGCAGATGCTTAACCACTGAGCCACCCAGGTGCCCCTGGGTTAAATATTCAAACAGGGCACAATGGGGATGGCTTGTGTCTGCACTCTGATGTCTAAGGCCTCAGCTCCAAGATCCAAAGTCAAGAACTCAAATCTATCTGATGGTTGTGGCTAATTGTCAGCTACAAGCTTGGCCCACTCTGTCATTGGAATATCCACTCATGACCTCTCTGTGTCACCTGGACTTCTTCACAACATGGTGGCAGATTTTCCCAGAACAACCTTGTCAAGACAGGGAAAAGGCCAGAAGGAAGTCATATTGCTTATTACAACTTAGTCTCAAAAGCCACACATCATCACTTTCATTACATTGTAAGGTTTAAGATATTCACACAGATCTGTCTAGTTTCAAAGGAAGTAAACATAACCTTACTTTTGAAGGAAGATGTCATCATGACATTGGGCAACCATATTTTGGAAAATCTCATCTGCAATGAAAGGAAATAAGCATTTAAATTTTAGTAGATATTGCCAAACTATTCTCCAAATTGGCTTTACTATTAATATTTCATGTGGCAGTTAAAACAAGGTAAACTTTAATTCACATTTGGCTTCTACCTGTTAAAAAAATAAATAAAAGATATCATGCCCATGTATTTCAACCAAGACAGAGAAGCAATCAAGTTCTATTATAGTATTTCTGGGGAGGGGAGAGAGAGAGAGCAAGAGACTTCATTTTCCTTTTTAAATAAAACTCTCAAGATACAGATAGGTAACTCAATCTTTATATGCCTCAGTTTCCTTATTTGTACAATTGAGATAATTAATATAATCTCCCTCAAAATACTATTACAAGACTGAAGCAAATTGACTAAAATAATGTATGTATACATAATAATGTATGTAAAGCGCTCAACATAGTAAGCAAAAAATAAATGTTTAAATTTAGTGTTCTATATACTTTTATTGTAATAAATTTTATAACTATTCCTATTATCCTTTTTCACATTTTTCCATTTTCCCATGCAAACTTTTCAAAAGACTAACTTAATTTTGCCCTATCTCCTTTTCAATAGCTTTTATATCTGCAACCCACTATAATCTGATTTTAGCCCTATAAGTATTTTACAAAAAAATTTAACTAAGAGCATGAACAATCTCTCATTTTCTAAATTAAATAAACAATCTTTAGTCTTTAGGGTAGAGCTCATTGCTACTTCTGACACTAGTCATTTACCATTTTTCTTCTTAACATGTATATATATGTATACATGGAAATGTGCATGGATGTATGTTTACTCCTTCAAGAAGTGTATAAGCAGTTAAATTCACTTTGTTAAACAAATTTTTAAGATGACATGTAAATTAAAAAAAATAAATAATATTTGAAAGGTACTACAATTGTGCTTAAATGTAGTAAGACTACATAAATGCTTATTTTTGTCATTATTTGCTATTATTACTAAAAAAACTGATTTCTTACTCATTGCACAAACCACACAAGCCAAAAGACCATGGAGTTACATCTTCAAAGTGCTAAAAGATAAATAAATCAATAAATCAACCAAAAAATCTACACCCAGAAAAATTATTAAAAAGAAAGAGAGAGGGGCACCTGGGTGGCTAAGTCTCTTAAGCGTCTGACTCTTGGTTTTGGCTCAGGTCATGATCTCAGGATCATGAGATTGAGCCCTGCATCCATGCTCAGTGCAGAGTCTGCTTGGGATTCTCTCCCTTTCCATCTCCCTCTGCCTCTCCCTTGGCTTCCACATGTTCTCTCTCTCTCTCAAATAAATAATCTTTAAAAAAATGAAAGAGATATAAAAACCATCGCAGGTAAAAAAAAAAGAATTAAAAAGTGTATTCAATGCCAGAACACCTGTTTTACAAGAAATGTAAAAGCAGTTATTCAGGAAGAAGTAGGATATGAGGCAGAGATTTGTATCTACACATAAAAAATGGGAAGTCCAAGAATGACCATAAATGAAGGTAAATATAAAGTTATTTTTAAAGTTGCTCTTAAAAACTGACTGCATAAAGCAAAAATAGAGACAATGATAATATATGTACAGGATATACATTTTTCTCAAACACACAAGAGACGTTCTCCAGGACAGACCATATGCTGGGCTACAAAACAAGTCTTTATATAAAAAGACTGAAATAATGAAAGTATCTTGCCTCCAGTCATAATGGAATGAAAATGTAAATCAGTAACAGACAGTAAACTGGAGTATTGACAAATATATGGAAATTAAGCAACACATTAGTGAACAACCAATGCAACAAAGAAGAAATTACATGGGAGGTTAGAAATTACTTTAAGACCAATGAAAATACAACATACCAAAATACATGGAATGCAAAGAAAATAGTGCTTAGAGGAAAACTTATAGGTATGAATGCCAACATATTAAAAAAAGATCTCAAATAAATAGCAAAATTTTGCACCTAAATTATCTAGAGAAAGAAGAGCAAACTAAACACAAAACTAACAGAAGGAAGGATAGAATAATAGATTAGAGCAGATATAAACAAAAAAAGATAAGAGGAAAACAATAGAAAGAATTGGTGAAACCAAAAGTTTATTCTTTTAAAAGATTAACAAGATTTTTAACAAACCTTTAACTAGACTGGTTAATAAAAAAGAGAAAAGGTGCAAATAACGAAAATTAGAAAAGAAAGGGAGTTCACTACTACTGATCTTACAGAAAGTAAAAAAGATTGTAAGGGAATTTTACGCCAATGAGACAAACTGTATGAAATGGAAAAAATTCCTAGAAATACACAAACCACCAAACTGGACTAAAGAAGAAACAGAAAATCTGAACAGACCTATAACAATGAGACAGATTGAATTAGGGAAAAAGAAAAAAAAAAGGGCCTTCTAACAAAGCAAAGCCCAGGACCAGATGGCTTCAATCACGAATTCTACCAAACATGTAAAGAGGAATTAAGACCAATCCTTCTCAAACATTGCCAAAAAATAGAAAAGAAGGGAAAGCTTTCTAATTTATTCTATGAGACTAGCATTATCTTGATACCAAAGTCAGATAAAGACTATTACATGAAAAGAAAACTATATGAATAGAGAAGGAAAACATCCTCAACAAAATGCTAGCAAACTGAATCCAACAGCACACTGAAAGGGGCATAGACCATGAAAAAATGGGATTTATCCCCAAATGCAAGTGTGGTTAAACATATGAAAATTAATCAAGGTAATACACTAAATTAGAATGAAGAAAACAAAAAGATCATCTCAATTAAAGCAGTGAAAGCATTTGTCAAAAACAAACTCTTTCATGATAAAAACACATAGAACACTAGGAATAGAAGGAAATTTTTTCAACATGATAGAGGGAATTTATTAAAAAAATAAACACAGCTAGCAATTATACTTAGCAGTGAAATACTGAAAGCTTTCCCCCTAAGTTGAAGAATAACAAAAAGATGCTTCCCATGCTACTGCTATTGAACTTTGTACTAGAAGTTCTAGCAAGAGAAAAATTCAATAAAAAGTAATAGAAGGCATTCAAATTGGAAAAGAAAAGATAAAGTTATCTCTTTATATATTATATGATCCTATATTAGCTATTAGATCTAATAAATGAATCCAGGGTACAAGATCAAATGCAAAAATCACTAGCAATAAACAAGCTGAAAATGAAATTAAGAAAACAATTCCATTACAATAGCATACAAAAAATTCAATTCTTCCCAAATCATTCCAGAGGCATTATCCTGGTATGGAAACCAAAGGTATTTAACAAGAAAGAAAACCACAGACTAATATGCCTCATGAACAACTATGCATAAATATTTTTAAAAAAATACTTGGAATTCAGATCCAACAATATATAAAAAGGATAATATATCACTGTCGAGTGGTGGTTTATCTCTGGAATCCAAGGTTAGTTTAACATTAGAAAACAGATCATTATCATTCAACATAATACCAAACTAAAAACACTATCCACACCAACAAAATCATGTGATCATCTCATTAGAATAAGCATTTGATAAAATCCAGTATTCATTCTTTTTTTTTTTAAGATTTTATTTATTTATTTGACAGAGAGAGAGGTAGCGAGAGCAGGAACACAAGCAGGGGGAGTGGGAGAGGGAGAAGCAGGCTTCCCGTGAAGCAGGGAGCCCGATGGGATCATGACCTGAGCCGAAGGCAGACGCTTAACGACTGAGCACCCAGGCACCCTTCCAGTATTCATTCTTGATAAAACTCCTGAGTAAAGTAAGAATAAAAGAGAATTTCCTAACCCTTATAAAGAGCATCCAAAAGAAAAGAAAAGAAAAGAAAAGGTAAAAAACCTACAGCTAATATCATACTTAATAATGTAAGACTGAATGCAATCAGGAAGAAGAAAAGAATGTCCACTCTCAGCATTTCTTTTCAAAACTGTAGTGGAATTTCTAGGTAATAACTAAAGTAAGAGGAATAAGAGGCATACACTTAGAAAAGACAATTAAAAGTGTCTTTATTCATGAATAACATTATTCTTGATGAAGAAAATGTGGGAGAATATACCCCAAAACTACTGTAACTATTAAATTACTTTAGTAAGAATTAAAGGACATAAGATCAATATACAAAACCAACTGAATTTCTATACACTAGCAACAAATAATTGAAAATTGGAGTAGAAAATACCATTTACAGTAGATCCAAAAGCATAATATAATGCAGGGATAAATGTGGTTGAAAATGTGCAAGTTATATACACTAAAAACTACGAAATTTTACTGAAAGTTTTTAGAAGAACCAGAGAAAAGGAGAGATAAGTCTTACTCATTGGTCAGAAGCCTCAAAGTTTTTTAGATGCCAAGTCCCCCAAATTGATGTATAATTTCAACATAATTCCAATATTCAATAAGGTTTTCTTTGTAGAAATTGACAAGCTGATTCTAAAACTCATACATGTTGTGACTTTGTTAAATTAACACTCGTTAAGAAGAGCCCCAAGGTCTAATGGTGAGCTATGGTTCAACAAACGACTGAAAGAAAATTAAAACAGAAAAGTATTTCACAAACTCACAGATATACACATAACTCAAGTGGCTACATGGGAAGGTCAAGGCAAGATGAAGGCAGAGAAAGTGCCAAGACCTGGAGCACACACCTTTATTAGGGTCCCTGGGTGGAGTGCTTAGAGTTCCCAGGCTATGGATGGATTAGTCTATTCAAACCAAAAAGAATGAAGTTTTGGTAAGTTCTGTGGAAATCTCCTGTAAGGGGTACAAAAGAGGAAGTCCCTGGGCCCAAAGACCTATGAGTACTAAGTATAAGTCAATTACACCTCAATAATACAAAAGAAAGGAAATAGAAGTTCTTATTTGTATGGCTAAATATAAAAACACTTATGTTAGGGAAACACAAAGTAGTAATGTTGCAATTCCCATGTAGTCTACAGAAACAGAAGTAATTGTTTATAGAAAATGAAAAAGGAAGCATCCATATGGAGAAGAAAAATGAAAGCTGGAGAGAGGTTTTACGGGTTCTCTGTGCCTTCCAGTTTCTCATTTTAGCCCACTTTTGAGACCTGTCTGCATGCATTCCCACAAACTCCAAGACACATTCTATTTCCTGTAGCACATGTTCATTACCAATCCACATATTTGCATTTATTTGATTTTTGTTGTTTTTGAAGCTAGCACAAGTAGGTTTCTGTTCCTTGCAACCCTAAGTATTCAACTAATATGATAACAATTCCATCCCCCAGTATGCTTGAAGCTTGACAGTCAGTCCCTTTTCTCCTGTAGGCAGATATACAGAGGAAGCCAAATCACAATTAACTTGTTTGGTGAATGTAGATGCAGCACAAAAATGAGTTAGCTAAACTGAAGTGTTAATGGTACCAGACTCACATAGTTTTAGGTTTTAATGTCATAATAACAAGGCTCGAGCTTGCCAATAGGACTGTAATAATCCAAATCTATCTTTTTTAAGGCTCTCTCCTGGACAGTACTTAGAATAATACCTATTTCCAACACTGTCCTCTATGAATAATTCTATCTTCATGGCTGATCTATCCCCATTTTGACACTATTTCTTAAGTATAGGGACATACTCTATCAAGTTTGAGTTGTATCTTATGAGTGATTGCTCATTTTTTCCCCTATTTAATAAATGCTGTTTTTAGGGTGCCTGGGTGCCTCAGTTGGTTAAGCGACTGCCTTCGGCTCAGGTCATGATCCTGGAGTCCCAGGATCGAGTCCCGCATCAGGCTCCCTGCTCAGCAGTGAGTCTGCTTCTCCCTCAGACCCTCCCCCGTCTCATGCTCTCTCTACCTCATTCTCTCTCTCAAATAAATAAATAAAATCTTTAAAAAAAAATAAATGCTGATTTTAAAGACTAATACTTGAAGAAAAAATATTTTCCTTATTTCCAGGTTCTTCAGAGTCATTCTACCATTATTCCTAATTACTGATGACTAAAATTACACTATTAACTGGGCTTGTTGCCAAAAATAAATTTGGAAAATTTTGCAAAATTTTAAACTGAAAACTGCTCAAATGTACAATTTTATTACTGATGTAGCAGTCAAAAATATTGTTTTAACATGTATTTTGGGGGCACCTGGTTGGCTCAGTTGGTTAAGCGTCTGCCTTTGGCTCAGGTCACGATCCCAGGGTCTTGGGATCGAGCCCCCACATCGGACTCCCTGCTCAGCAAGGAGCCTGCTTCTCCCTCTCCCTCTGCCCCCACCCCCATTGCCACTCACACTTGTGCTCTCTTTGCTATTTCTCTCTCTCTCTCCTCTCAAATAAATAAAATAAAATAAACATTTTTTTTGCCTGTGTATCACAACATGACCTTCTTTATAGGAAATGTAATTTTTCTTTAGTCTCCCCTTGTCATTGAGCAACTAGAGGATAAAAGTTGTTAGCCTAAAATATACATAAATAACTCACACTGATACTGACCAGGAGTTCTATCACCTTGGTTTGCACTGCTGTGCCTGTAAATATTATGTAGAGTCCCGGAAGGGAGTGGAGTAGCAGCTATTCTAAAACAGATAGAAGGATGGATGGAAAAAAGTATTAACAGAAAATGAGTATTTAGGTAGTCTATAGTTGAGTAAAATGGTGATAGATAAGTTGTCAATAAAAAGCCAGACATGAGTCCTCAAGAGGTCCTGGTATGTAAACATAAATAAGAAATACACCTGCTCCAGAGGTCCAGGTAAAATAGTCTATCAGTAACCCAGCCAAATTAGCAAGTCAGTCAATGTGAAGCTTCAAGAAACCTCAAAGAGTTTGAAACAGAAGATGTTTGACCAAGTTAGAAATGTTATGGGTTTCTAAACAGGGTAGAGATTAACCTAGTCTGAGGGGTCAAAAAACATAAAAGTCAAACATTTATTCTGCAGGACATGTTTTGTTTAGGGAATACTCTCTGGAGCCAGACCTCTTAAGTTCTGATCCTCAGCCATTTACTGACTATGTGAACATGGGCACCTAACTTTGTCTCGGTTTCCTCATTTGTAAAATAGAATATTAATTGTACCTACTTCATAAGAGTGCTGTGATGAATAGTTAAGTTAAAAACTGAAGGCACTTAGACAGGTACCTGCTATGTGGTATGTGTTCAATAAGACCAACTATTATGATTGATAATGGATAAATACAACTCTTTAAACCTCACTTTTTTCACCATTCCAGAAGATCAGATCTAGGTTTAGGAGGTCACATGTGTTTATGTTGTACACTGCATCATCTGGGTATATGGAGAAAACTAATAAAAGAATGTGTATGCTTATATAAGTCCCTCCTTGATGCTAAAATATTCTCTAGTCTTGACTTACTTATCTATGACTGACATGTCTTTTCCTGCTTCTTGGACAATTCTGCATCTCGAGTATACTTTCTTTTCCCTCTGAAGAGATCTAAACACCTTTGCTTTCAAAAGATTAATTTACATACTATCTGCCAGAAGGAATTTCCAGCCTCTCTAAATATTAATAAAATGTCTTTACAAAATTAATAAAAATAAAATTGTTTATTATTAGCTAAACTCTGTGTACTAAAGTTTCTTCCTGTCTGTCTTTCCAGCACATCTCATCTTCAAAATAACATAATGAAACAGATACTGGTATTATCTCTGGTATACAGATCCAGAATTTGAGGGGTAGAGAAGTTAAGAAGTTAAGATACGTTTCCACAGTCAACTTGCTAGGAGGAGGCAAAGCCAGAATTTCAACCCAGGAAGTCTGGCTTCACAGAGAACTTACTGGTTACCAGGCTCAGTATCAAGCACGGATGCTGCTGAACTTCACCAAATGCCATACAAATCAATTTCAAAACCCAATAGGACCCAATCTGTAGTTGGAACCCTGAAAAGTCCTTTCATCCAGCATAGTTATTCTGAGTGTGCTGGATTTCAGGTACCAAAGAAGATATTAGAGATACAATAATAAATAAGTCAACTATACTAATAAGGGAAGAGGTCAAAGTTAGATCCAGAAATAAGGCATGCACGTTATTGTACATTCTTCTTTCCTCAGCAGATAGTCAATCAATAGCTTTTGGTCAACACTATGAGTAGTTATTATATACATACTGCTGTTTCTTGGGCTCTGAGTAAAGCCATGGAGAAGGTCAAAACATGGCCTTAGGCTTCAAGGGTCATAAAATTTAATTCAAAACATAATTACAAGCATTAAACATTAAGTGGGAATATACTAAATTACTGACTTGAAGATGTCCAAGGAAGAAAAAAATATGAAAATAGGACATCGCATACATTCCCCAACTCATAGTAATAACAGGAACAAAAACAGAGGAGTTAAATTTCATTGTTTTATTATGTATCTAAGTAATGTTTGGCTTGAATCAAGAATTTCTTGGCTAAAAAGAGTCCAAAAACTACCACACTGTAAATCTTTTTCATTATTTAGCTTACAGATCAATACCATTAGCTGAGACAAGTCTCTCCCTTCTTTTTCTGTGAATCCCTTTCACGTGAACTTCTCCCAGTACTCTGGTTCATGGGGTTTCCTGAAACCACTTTTCAAAAGTTTAGAGAGATTATTCACTGTATTCTGTACCCCATCCTTCACTTCAACATTCGTTCAGATTACCAATTTTCTCTAGATAGAATGGAACAGAAAATCTCTTTATCCCCCCCACCTTTTCCGGGTCTATTTGCCACTCTACCAATCCTATAATCCTGAGTTTGGTAACAGACTGTAAGAAACGCTATGTTCAAGTGACAGTGGAGAACTGGTAGAACAGAAATGAAGAATTGCACTGTTCAAAAATAATTTTAATGCATGAAAAGAGGTAAAACTGAGCACAGCTACATTAAATTTTACAAAATTATCACTTGACAAAATGAGAGACAGTATGGGTTTGGATTCAGATATATTTGGGTTCAAGTATAGATTTTCTAATTAATCCAGATAACATCGGAAAATTTATTTAACCTCTAATTGAACCTCAGGATAAGGGGATAATAATACCAAAATACTAAATTATTATGAAGTTTAACATCAAATTACATGCTGTATAGGAAATATGAAAATAACAAGAGTTCTAGTCTCTTTTATTTGGGTAAATGGAAAGAAATATAGTGTCCTGTCTTATTTTACATATGTGAACACTGTGTATTTTATTCAGCAAGCAGTTCTGATAAACTATTTTTATTGGCATTGATTTTTATATTGGAGCATAATACACAGTATTTTCTAATAAAAGACCCCAATAATTCAGGTTGCCTGACTGGGTGTAAAGACCTACTTTCCCCAAAAGTCTGAGTCAAATTTATCCCAGGATCACCAGGTGCTAGCCACCAGCATCCTTAGATAATTTCCTGTACAGCTGGAATTCTCATAAAAAGTATCTGCTGCCTAAGTGCTATCTTTTTATATCCTATTTCCAAGGCTGTTCTCACTCTTATGCCATAAGAACATTGAAGAGCTGGGCTCTTCTCCTGGAGGATATTCCACTGTGCATCCAGCAATGTCATAATCCCACTTTCTATTTCTTTTGGATTAAGAGTCAATAAGAGACTGCTTGCTTCCCTTTAGCTGACCCTTGAATTATATTTCCCCAATAAACCCGTTAACTTACCCATATTATATGACATTTTCATGTTTACTTCTGCTCACCCTTCCACATAAATGTATAATAAAGTATGGCTTTTTTACTCAATAATTTAAAATATTTAGATATTTTACATATATGTATAATGTATAATATGCATTAAAGGCATTAACATGTTTTTCTTAGAAAAAATACTAAATGTTTTAGATTAATTTTTGAGAAAAGGCAATGCTTGAGTATTGTAGTGAATCTGAGTCCCTTGGTAATAAATAATTGGCAAGTAAGTTGTGGTAGCCGGGAATGAAAAAGCTGTATGTGATCATGGACAGTATCTCTGCCTAGTTCCTAGAGCCCATCTGAGGATCTGGTATAATTTAGAAATGATAGAGACTATTTTAATTTTCGTAGTCTTGAAAATCAGTATTGATTTAATGATGCTTGCTGATATCAGAGGTGCTGACAGGGCTGCATTTCAAATCCAGCTCAAAGCAATAGCTAGGACATGCCTTTCACCAGATTTGAAAATTATTTCACATTCCATACCCTCTCCCAATTGTTGTAATAAACCATACACCATAAGAATCAAGAGTTTATGAGGAGACATAGGAGAAGCAAATCTTTAAGTACAGCCTTTCCCATAATATGGAGTTATCTGTCTTTATGCGTTTCTATCAGGTGGTTTTATTACTTTTCTGTGGAAACTTGGCATCTTATGATCTATAGCACCTCCTCCTTAGCCCTAGAAAAGTCTTGAGCTAAATTCAACCATGCCCACTCAGTGTCCCTAAAAAAGAAAAACAATAAAATTGTATTATATTTCATATCCCTAATCTGTCTAATCAACATTAGATAGGTTTCTGTTGCTTCCCAATTCATAGATTTAAAAAACATAATGAGAGACAACTATAAACTCACTATCTAAAACGAGAAGAAAAGAAAAAAATCCAGATACTAAGATATTGCCTGGTTTAAAAATCTATTATCTCCAATGACCATCTAATAAGAAGACATGGTCTTTTAGGGAAGATCAACCTTCAAACTTCTATGGAGAGAAAGAATAAAACTGGTTTTGGAGTGAACACAAAACTTCATTCAAAATAGATCTTAGATCTAGATGGAAAATTTACAAGTATGTAACTCTTAGAAGAAAACACAGGAGCAAATCTTTGTGACCTAAGATTAGGCAGTCTTCTTAGATATGACAACAAAAGCATAACTGACCAAAAAAAAAAAAAAGGTAAATGAAACTTTGCCCAAATTAAAAACTTTTGTCCTTAAAAGGACACCTTCAAAAAGTGAAAAAAAAAAAAAACAACTTAGAGAATGGGAGAAAATGTTTGCAAATCATATATTTTAGAGTGGAGTTTTATCAAGAATAAATAAAGAACTCTTAAAACTCACCAATGAAAACAGCAACTCAATTGAAAAATGAGCAATTTGAGTAGACATTTCTCCAAATAAGATAGACGAGTGTCAATGAATACATAAAAAGATGTTAAATATTATTAGCCATGAGGGAAATATAAATTAAAACCACAGTGAGATACCACTTCACATACACTAGGATGGCTATAGCTAGTAAGATAGGCAACATAACAACAGGCGTCGGCAAAGATGTGGAAAAATTGGAACCCTCTTATGTTGTCGATGGGAATGTAACATGTTGCAGCAGCTTATAAAAATTATTTGGCACTTCCTGAAAATGTTAAAGATAGAGTTATCATATGATCCAGCTATTCCACTCCTCAGTATATAACTGAGAAATGAAGACATAAATTATATATATATATATATAATATATATCTCAACACAAAAACTTGTACACAAATATTTATAGAAGCATTATTAATAATAGCCAAAAATAAACAACCCAAATATCTATTAACTGATGAACAGATTAATAAAATGTGGTATATCCACACAATGGAATATTATTTAGCAATAAAAAAAGAATGAAGTACTGATACAAACGTCAAGATGGATGAACCTGAAAACATTATGCTAAGTGAAAGAAGGAAGTCACAATGGACCATAAAGTGTATGATTCCATTCATGTAAAATATTAAGAAGAGGCATATCTATAGAGATAGAAAGTACATTAGAGGTTGCCCGAGTCTAGGCGGTTGGGGAGAAATAGGGGGTGATGCTGTAAGATGTATTAGATGTGATGTGTAAGTGATGTATAAGATCTCTTTGGGGGGATGATGAAAGTGTCCTAAAATGGAGGTAACAGTTGTACAACTTTTGAATTTATCAAAAACACTTAAATAGTACACTTTAAAAGGTAGATTGTATGTTTTTAAAATTATATTTTAATAAAGATGCTTAAAAAGGCCAGGGGTAAGATGGTATCTGAATAACTGGTCAATGACAATCTCACTAGTACTGTAGTCAAGTCAGAACAGAAAACAGAGTGAAGTCTCTAAGGGGAAACCAAAATCCCTAGGATTTAACCTAGATGTTGCTACACTGTTTAGAAGTAACAGAGCTTGGGCAGGGTAAGGCCACTTTCAGAGAAGATACGGGAATTGGTAGGTCTGTATGTAAACAAAGTATGTGCTTAAAGAGCTTTAACCATCCCTTAAATCGAAGAGGGTTCCCAGCTTTCTTCCTGCTAAGTTCAAGAGTAAACCATAGACAAAAGCCTTCAAACAATGACTCATGGAACACTACATCAAAAACTAATGATGTAATGTATGGTGATTAACATAACATAATAATAAAAAAATAAAAAAACTAATGATGTAATGTATGGTAATTAACATAATTAAAACAAAGAAAAAAAATTACCTAAACCAATCCAAATACCTGCCATGCCATCAGAGATGGATAAATTCACCACTGAAAATGGCAAAATATAGATAATGCTCAAGTAGACATCATGGGAAATGTGTATGTCAATATGAAAGGGAAGCAGAATTTTTAAATGGTCTCCAGCCAGGATGTGTCATATTACTGACAATGTAGAAAAGGTCATTGGCTGTCACCCTATGACGCTTAGATGATGTTCATTATTATTATTAAATGTATTTTAATGATACGGAGCTCAGAGGGAGCTTGCGAGCACTTGGTATACAATACATACAGAAAGACACCAAGTAAACAGTTATGGACATGTTTGATGTACAAATTTTTTTAAAAAAATCATCTCTCCTGTAAAGTAATTTATACTATAATGTGTATTATGTATTGTTTTAGACCTGATTCAAAAGTTAATAGTTACATATTTTCATAACATCAATTACTTTGGATATAAAGGGGATGATTTAAAATATATATTTACATACACATGCCATCAAGGAAGTGTATTGAAATGAGCTAATTAAATGAATACTAAAGGGAACTGATTATAAACACTGAAAAAATTATCAAATGGAGCTTCATCAGGAGAATACGCTCAATCTAAAAAAGAAAATCTTTCTCTTGTTATTAAGCTATTGGCAAGATTTAACCATAGCTATTCCATAGGGAATTGTTCAGAATTATTATTCCTCATTACACTTCTTAGAAAAAGACCTGTTTAAGGACACACTCTACCTAAATCAGAGTTGTTTTTACTTAATTACTTATACTGTTTTCTTGAGGGGATTTCAGTGAGTTTTTAAAAAGTAACTTGATTCACTAGGCCCAGAGACAAAATTATCAGTTTTCTACAGCAGTTCTCATTTTTCTTAAAGTCATGACCCATTAGATATCTTAAAAACAGCAACATTAATTTTAATTTGTCATGTTGTAGGGTATAAATTGACTAACTGTTAATAGCATTCTTCTTGAGTAATCAGTTCTACATGATTAACCTAAAAATTGCCAAAACATTGTTTACTCTTCATTTGTATCTGAAGAAAAAAAAGCATCATGAGTCAGTCAGAGTTGGATTAATTTACTTTCTGATTTGTATTAAAACTTGCCACGATGATTCATAATCATTTTACTTGATATTTATCCTGACAAAACAGCTTAATTTTGAAAGAAGCTCATTGGAAAATATTTCAGGGGCAAACAGTAGTCTACTTCATAACTACAATTAAGTTGCATGGAAAATAGCTATTTTATTTTTATCTATTTTACTTTTTTCTGGCCTCTTGTCCATTTAACAAAAAATGGAGGAACTACAACCTCTGAAACCTTGTAAGCACTCTCCTTGGAAGACTTTTTTTTTTTTTTTAAATAAAATCAAAGTAGGTAGCTTGTGGTTTTAACACCATCTAGTGGGCTTCTTTTGTGACAGCAAGTAAAAACTAAAGACAGAAGCAGCAGGACATACACCCTTGTACCTTTGCCTTTGAAACTTTCCAGGGTTTTCCTCTGAGGCTACATTAAACTATCGACAGGTCTACCTTGAAAGGAACATCTGGTTATGTGTTCCAATAAAAAGAAAAAAATTTCTTAATTTGTCATTTCTTCTTACAAATGAAGACTAAGTGACCACAAAAATACCTTTCTCTCTTTCAAGACTGTTTTGAAAATGAAGAAAAACATCAGTCACCTGAAAAAGTCTAAATGATGGGGTTTTCTTTAAACAAATAATTCTGACCATAGGCTATTTAGCAATACAACAGAAAGCAATAAAGCTAATGAAAATAAGATAGAGGAATGTTAAAAATATAAAACTCCTTTATCTTGCTTCAAAAGGGTAAGATTTTATCACAGCTGTTTAATAATAATACCAATGAACTCCAGAATACTAAATTCAACATTTTTTTTAAAAAAAATGTCATTCTTCCTAACTTTTAAAAAAGTATTTGACACATTAAAAATTGCCAAATTTTGGGTGCCTGGGTGGCTCAGATGGTTAAGCGTCTGCCTTCAGCTCAGGTCATGATCCCAGGGTCCTGGGATCAAGTCCCGCTTCGGGCTCCCTGCTCCTTGGGAGCCTGCTTCTCCCTCTGCCTCTCTCTCTCTCTCTCTCTCTCCCTCTCTCTGTCTCTCATGAATAAATAAATAAAATCTTAAAAAAAATTGCCAAATTTTATAGGGCACCTGGGTGGCTCAGACCATTAAACGTCTGCCTTTGGTTCAGGTCATGATCTCAGGGCCTGGGATCAAACCCTGCATTAAGACCCCATTGAGCCCCATCAAGTCCCACATTGGGCTCCTTGCTCAGCAGGGAGCCTGCTTCTCCCTCTACCTCTCTCTGTCCTTCTGCCTGCTGCTCCACCTGCTTGTGCTCTATCAAATAAACAAATAAAATCTTGAAAAAATTAAAAAAAATAAAAATTGTCAAATTTTAAAAACTCATTTTTCTTGGTTTCTATGAAAATAAGCTTTCCTTAATCTTTTTGTCTTCCTCAGTTTCATCCTCTATCCTTTACACGTAGATAAAGTCAGTGTCTATGGTCCTTGAATTTTCCTGCTACCAGGACTTAAACTACCACTGCTATACAAGTGACACACAGGTACATAATTCCTGGTCTTCTCTACTCACAACCTCCAGCCTTATTTTTCTCTTTGCCTTAAGTACACATGTGTTTATCCATCTAGGCCATCATTTCAAAGTCAGCTTATATAAAACTATGTTCCAACCTAACAACAATCTACTTTTCCAACATTATTTATACTTTCTACTACTTGGAAAATATTGTTTAGAATTAACTATTTTCTTTAGAATCAAATTTACACTTAGAATTTGAGCACCACATTCTAAGGAAATGCTGCCTTAAGAACATTTCATGCTGAACGAATAAGACTACATACTGTTTCCATAAAATCCGTTCATTTTCTTGTGCCTGCATTTGATATCATTCCTATTGAAAAGTTCCTCTTTCTCTTCTGTGTGTTCTACCATTCACCTGTGCTTAAGGGTCTAATTCCATTAGCAACCCCTTTATCACACTTCAGCTAAGGTGAACGTGATGAGTATGAGCAACATACACTGTGGGCTCTCTTTTCTCTTCATATCCTATTTCTCCAACTTGATTAAATTACCTTGATATTGAGTATTAGGTAATAAAACTGTATATTCCCGGATGTCTGGGTGGCTCAGTTGGTTAAGCATCTGCCTTGGGCTCGGGTCATAATCTCAGGGTACTGGGATCAAGCCCCGCATCTGGCTCCCTCTTTACTGGGGAGTCTGCTTCTCTCTCTCCCTCTGCCCCTTCCCTGCTCATGTTCTCTCTCTCTCAAATAAATAAAGAAAATCTTAAAAAAAAAAACTGTATATTCTAACACACAGCAAAAAAAAAATGCTTTATACTTATATTGTAGATATTGTAGATACTCAATAACTACATGTAATCACTGATGGTGAAATCAGTGGTAATTTTTGTAATAGGTAACAATTGTCAGGTAGACAAGATCAATCATCTAAACACATCTGACACCGAAATTTAAAACCTAGGCAAAGGTTTTCATCACCATTGCATTCATCATCTTTTCTTAACACCACTGAATCTAAGATATCATACAGTGCTCCCCCTACTCCATATCCATTCATTCAACTAATATCTACTCAATTCTTTCTGTGTTGTAGGCAGTGGACATAAGGAAGATAAACACACCCATACACATGCAGAAGTGATTCCTTCCCTCATGATACGCCTACTGTAAGAGATGTATATTCAACAAATGATTACATTAATAACAATAGTTAATATTTACTGGATGTTCAGCATATGCTAAGCACCTTTTTAAGAGTCTAATAAATAAGCACTTTCAACACCTAAAGTAATTCTATTATGTAGATATTATTTTCCTCATGCAAGAACGAAAATAAATTGAGAAACTGAAAAATTAAAGAACTTGCCAAAGTCATCAAGCTTGCAACTGTCAGGGTCAGAATTCCAATTTTGGCAATCTAACTACAGAGGCTGCACTTTTAAGCATTATGTCAGGAGCCTATTTCAGTCTTAATTTTGCATTTTTTAAAAGAAACCTGTGTTAGTTATCTCATGCTGATTTAAAATAACAGTAAATACTTGCTCGGAATTCTGTAATTTGGGCAGGGCTCAAAGAAAACAGGTCAGCTTTCTTCTAATAGCATCAGCAAACAGCTGGCCTAGGGCTAGAAGACCCACCTTCAATCTGGTTTAGTTACACAGCTGGTAAGTTGACCCTGGTTGGGAGCTCAGCTGAGTCTATAGAATGCAGCCCTCACTTTGTCAGCAGGATCTCTTGGTTCCTTCCACATGGCCCCACCACAAAACTAGCTAATGCTTCCTCACAGCATAGTGGTGTCAGAGCAATAGAACTTCTTACATAATGGGCTTCTAAGAATATAAAAATCAAAATTTCCAGTACTTTCTTTTTTTTAAAAGATTTTATTTATTTATTTGAGAGAGAGAGAACGAGAGAGAGCACGAGAGGGAAGAGGGTCAGAGGGAGAAGCAGACTCCCTGCCGAGCAGGGAGCCCAATATGGGACTCGATCCCCAGACTCCAGGATCATGACCTGAGCCGAAGGCAGTCGCTTAACCAACTGAGCCACCCTGGCACCCATTTCCAGTACTTTCTACAGCTTAGACCTAAAACTGGCATACCACCACCTGTGCTGTTTTCTGTTTGCTAAAGCAGGTTTCAGCACCAGCCCACATTCAATGGTGGGTTCCATGCAACAGTGTGAATATCAGGTGCAATATTAGGTGCAGACCAAGTGTCTCTAACAGCAAATAAAACTGAGATGGCAAAGACTAGAGGATGATGCTAGAGAATTTTAAATATCAGAATTTAATGGTATCAATAGCTAATGAATATTTATTGAGCACCTATATGACTCTACTGTGTTCATTCCTATTGGAGATATAAGGAAAGTATGAATTTGGCTCCTTCCCAGGCTTATTACTCCTACCAGCCTCCAACACACAATTTTACAACTTTTGAAAAACACTCATGAAAAAGAGAATAATATATGATGGTATATATATTCTCTTATTAAGGTGTATAACAGGCTTTCCTCTAGAAGCTCATATAGAAGAGCTAATAATACACACCAGAGGGGCAGTACTAATGTAGGTAACTTGAGAGTTACATTATCTGTCAAAGAAATGGGAACTTCTTAGCTAAGGTAGAAGTTAACATAAGCTAATCATGGAGGCAGTAATAAATACAACAAATGAAGGAGAAGGCAAAAAAAAAATCTCAACTCAGATTTGTTGGTGATAGGGTTTGAGGATGTAATAGAGATGTTTGGGTGTAAGATACTAGGCATTAATAAAATCATCATGGACCCTTAGGAAGGGGATTTAGCTTTACAATGCTCAAAAAGCCAGGGAAGTTGTCATATGACCACTCAGTAGAACCTTATTGATCTACTTATGAGAGAGGTAAAATTATTTCCATTTTACAGATGAGGAAAATGAAATAGATGATAGATAGATAGATAGATAGATAGATAGATAGATAGATAGATGATAGGTAGATTGATGATAGATCGATGATAGATCGATATATATATATATATATATATATATATATATATATATATATATATATAAAGGAATAAGTCAAGTTCTGAGAGATTCCTAAACTTACCCAAGCTCTAATAGCTAGAAAGGGGCAAGGATGAGATTCAAACCCAGATGTACTAATTCCAAGTCCAGATTTCATCTGGCTATAACACAATGGCCATTTAAGTGGGCAAAGATAACACAAGAAAGTGTTTTAATTTCATGGAGGGATCTCTTCATCTATTCTTTCAGCATGTTTAATAATTGTTCTAAATGTTCTGATGTATCATATTTGATCTCTAGTCTCCAACAATTTATAATACAGTTTTGGAAAACACATGTACACAAATACCTATGAAATAAGGCAGTAGATGATAAATCTCACATGAATATTACAGAATTGTGGGGGTGGGAGTAGATACCTTTTATAGAGCTAACATGCCAAAAACCATTGAACAATCCTGCTTAACTCATCAAAGGGCTTTCTTGGCCATTTTCTATGTGTCAAATTGTAAACATTTGGACTTCACTTCACATGTGAAACATCTAGACTTGCCATACTGTCACAAAAAGAGCAACATACAAAAAGATTTGGACTGAATTTGATAAAGTGATTGATCTAATGCAATGAAAGATAAGACAAAGACACAAGATAAGATGTTCTATAGTCTTTATGCCTTGCACTATGTTAGGAGAGTTTTGCTGTTTGGTAATTTTTGTGATACTAACTAGAAGAAACCTCTACACTGGGCCCCAAGTGAAGAAGGGAAGGTCATTAGAAGTCACTGTCAATCATCTTGGATATGAAAAGAGATACAAGCCACCTCCAAAGGAAGGCATAGTAAGCATAGTGGTCAACCAGGTCTGCCAAGACTCTTGAAACTGTTCAAAGAGAAGTAACTGACTATCAGAGGGATGAAATGATAGTGCAATATCTGATTATAACAAGATTATCTTCACTTAAAACTTAGCAATTTTTAAGTCCTTCTGAATAATTTTTCTTGACATTCTGTTTTTCTTACTGTCTTCTACAAAGCACTAGGTAAATAATGTGGGGCCTAAAAAGCAGAAGAGTTTCTCTCCTCATACCACTCATCACTAAATCCCTTAAAATATCCAATTATGGAAGGGCTCAGAACAGGTAATGTTTCCATAAATTCTCAAGAAAGAATAAGATTTTCATAGGCAGAGATGGTAACCAAGTGCTATAGACTGAATGTCTATGTCCTCCCAAAATTTATATGTTGAAACTTAATCCCGAACATGATAGTAGTTGGATGTGATTGGGAAGGTGATTAAGTCATGAGATGGGGTCTTCAGGAGGGGAATTAGTGCCCTCATAAAAGAGACCCCAGGTGGCACCTTAACTCCTTCCACCAAGTAAAAATACAGCAGAAAAACAGTCATCTGTAGGAGTTCAGACACTGAATCTGCTAGCACCTTGATCTTGGACTTTCCAGCCTTGATAACTGAGGAAAACAAATTTTGGCTGTTTAGAAGTCACCCAGTCTATGGTATTGTGTTATAGCAGCCCAAACGGACTAAGACAGAAGTTGAGGACAAGAACAAAGATATGAAGGTTACAAAGCTCATTGTTTTGGGTCATGTCCAGTAGCTCATATTAAGACTTTGCTTATTTGTTTATAGGCAGAATATACATCATATGGCAAGAAATGTAGGTATAGCCAAAATGTGAAATATAAGGAACTAGAAAAAAAATTTTTGAAAATATCTATAGGTAATGGTCAGTCTTTTGGTAAGAGTGTGACATGGTCTTAAATATATTTTAGGAAAATTTGGGGAAAATTAGTTTGGCATGGAATTATTACAGAAGGTAATACATCAGAAGTAGAGAAACCCCTTTAGAATAACCTAACTACAATAAGTCTGGTTCTAAACAGTTCATAACTGAAAATAGGGGAAATCTTTGGAAATAAATGGTTGCATAGGAGATCTGTGGAGGAAAGAATAAGAAATGAATAGTACTGACAACTCTTCATGAAAGTGAGGGGTAAAGGGAAGGAACTAAAGGGTTTAAGCCAAAGGTGATTAACAGAGAAAATTACAATGAACAGAAACTGGAATGGTAAGAGTAAAAGCAAGTTTTGAAGAGAAAAGGGATAGAGATAGAATAATATTTCTTAATTTTGACAGGCTGACTTGGACATCTATTTGGAAATGTTCAATCAGCATCTGGAATTTCAGAACTGGAATACAGGTGAGAGATGAAGGATTATAGTGTGTGACTTCTTTAAGGAAAAAGAATAGAAGGATTTAGGTAAAGAATAAAAGGAAGACGATCCAGCAAAGAAACAGATTAGGAAGTAGAGAGAGGTTGCAAGAGGGTCAACATAGTGCCAGTGAGGAGGTCCCTTTTTCAAAACATGATTCAATATTCATTTCAGCAATATTGTAATTGAATCTTCATGCTCAGAATTTAAATTTCTCTCTAAAACTCAATTATGTTATGTCATTTATGTTTCATCAAAAATTTTAAGTAAATGGGTCAGTTTAATTTTTTTAAAAACCTATAATCATTAAAAGAAAATGTGGCTTTGTTTTAGCAAAGATTCTTGTCAAAGTTAGGTTCCTTAAGATTTTAGCTATTCTAGAATTAAAAATAATTTACACATTACAATAAAAAAATCTATATATTCTATCAAGGGAGAAAAAAATTTTAAAGATTGATTTTAAGATATAATTATAATTTTAGAACAATATTTGCCTGCCTTTGAACTAATTTTTATTGTACCTAAAAATTTTCAGGAGAACTGGAGCAAAATTTTCTAATCACTATTTTGTATTTTAGAAAAGTAAAAACATTTTAAAGGTTATGATCTCACCTAGAATGACTGAAAATTTTACCTGAGACATAATATTCTTTAAGTACTGTGGACACTATACCCGACACATCAAAAACACTATTTTTTTAGCTCACCATATCATGTATATAATATTTTTCAGTTATTTTTTGCCTAGGCATTATGTGTCTCTCCATTCATTCATTTAAAAAATGTTTATTGAACACTTCAGATGCATCAGTGAATGAAACAGAAAAAAATTTCTTCTCTCTCATTAAACATGGTTGCAGTTCAGACAATGAGGTTGAACCCAAACTCTAACTTGACCTTATGAAATGTGGAGCATTTGCTATTAAACTTATCAGTGTATTTATGCTCTGTACATCTAAAAATCTTTTTTTTCTCCCTCAGAAAATCTATGTCTTTCAAGTGTGAGGGAAACCAAATGACCTTTACTCCTGTCTACTTGAATAATACTTGGAATGTTAATTCTCACTAAAATGTCCTATGCCCTACTCCTCAAGAGCAGCTATACTTATTTTTTTAACTCAGATTATAACAAAAGATAAAAGGCAGATCAAATTTCAAACAACTGATCATTGAGATCCTATGTCTGAACTTTGTCCTTCCTGAAGGGACCATAGATTTTGCACCTAATTAAATAGAGACTGAGTAATGGATTAGTGCTCTCAATGATTTTCTGATTTAGTAGACTAACTGAAAATTTCCACAGGGCAGAGTGCAATTTACTTGTGTGCCCCAATTAGCACTGCTAACTGGGGCACAAAATCGGCATAAAATTGGGCCCTGATTTTGTATCAGCCACCATTCAGAGAATGGCAAATAGCCAAGAAGACTTGGAAGAAAGTCTTTAGCATCGTTCTTTCTCTAATTTGTTAAACCACACAGTAGTCCAGTGTTATTTTTATAGGAAAGTTTACAGTTTGTGGATTATCAAAAGGGATATGGTTCATTAAAAAAGGTGGAAGAATTGAAAACTCTATACTGATAGGGAGATAAAAGGGCAACGGAGGCATTGGTAATTGCTTCTAAAAGTTATTGAGTGCCAAGCTGAATCCCAACAGCAGCTTCTTTTGTAGAAAGAAATACATTAAAATGTTGTAAGTAATTTTTCACCTAACCAAAAAAGAACAAAAACAAAAACAAAACAAAACAAACAAACAAACAAACAAAACCCTTGTGCCATGTTTCCATAGATTGTTTATGAGAATCATGTAGCCACATAATGAAAACATCTATCTATGCTTCACAGGTTTTCTCTGCCATTTTTAATCGTCTTTCAGAAGCCCGAGGATCCACCTTAAAAGAATGAGAATTTTTAACACATTTGTTTGCCATTTGAAAGCCCAACATTTTCTTTAATCTAATATTGCATTTCCTGCTATTTATTCATTTAATAATAGGCTTCAATACAAACACATAGTAATGTTACCAAAAGGGCAAATGTAGTAAATAGCCTTACAAAGAGAAGTCTGCCAGCTTTTCATAATGCAAATTGGGAATCTTGTTAAAACATGATTGTACATAGGACCTTTACAGAATGAAAACAACTCTTCCTCAGAAACTCATCTTGACTTTGCTTAGATTATATTAGAGCAAAAGACCAATTGTGGCTCTTTCATTACCCTCTACCCTGAACTGCCTCTCCTTTGTGGATTGCTGCAGGCACTGAGCCCATGCTAATACAGGTGGGTGGTGCTTGTGAATATAGGCAGAACAAAAATGAACCAGCAGGCTTAGGACAGCTTCCATTTACGGGAACATGCAAGTACAGTACATCTACGGTCTCCAAATTTACCAATCATCTTACATACTATGACACTAACACCCTACCTCCATACCAGTAGGGTAAGAGCTTTGCATTTCTTAACCAGCCTAGGTAGTGCATTGATATTTTGTCACGTACACCCTTCTTAGTTTGATGGATGCAATTTGCAATTCTTCATAATTTTGTGTTATAATTGCCCAATAAATGCCAATGCTAAGTTGAATTCCCATCAGCAACATTATATAAAAACTGTTTAGAACACTGGGAATTTTTCACCTCAGGTACCTATAAACCAAAAATGTAATATAGTTGAAGAAGACCTTAGATTAATTCAAGGCTTGACTAGGATGATTCAGTATGTTCAGTTCATTACTCCAAAGATTGTGGACAAGATAACTGCTCCTTTATTTGTGGCAAAAAATAACCTATAGAATCAATAAAGAGAAAGGTAAGTACATACTAAAATTCAGAATACTTCTATATTGTAATATGGGATGTGTTAACCCACCAAAGTATAGTATGAAAATTAAAGGACAGAAGTAATACTTCTGTATTAGAGCTATATAAGAGCTGTATAAGAGCTATAGCATCAATAATTTGTTAATGTATACACAATATAAAAAGATGTACACTGTGACATCAAAAATATGAAATGGTATAGAAATAAAAGGGTAGAGTATTTGTATGTAATTGAAGTTGTTATCAGCTAAAACAGACTTTTATATCTATATGATGTTTTATGTAAGCCTCAGAGAGCCATAAAGAAAAAAATCTATGGTAGATATACACAAGATGAAGAGAAGGAATTCAAAGTATACCACTACAAAATATCAATTCACAAAAGAAGATAGCAAGGGAGGAAGAAAGGAACAAAGGAACTACAAAACAGCCAGGCAAAAATAACATCGTATGAGTAAGTACTTACTGATTAATAATTATTTTAAAGGTGAATGAATTAAATACTCCCATCAAAAGCTGCAGAGTGGCTGAATGGATTAAGAACAAGATTCAACTATCTGTTGCCTATAAGAGACTCACTTCAGCTTTTAAGATACACATTGGCTCAAAGTGAAGGGATGAGTAAAGCTTTCCCAGGCAAATGGAAACAAAAAGAGAGCAGGGGTGGCCACACTTATATCAGACAAAGTAAACTAAATCAAAAAGTGTAACAAGAGACAAATGTGTCATTATATAATATTAAAGGAGTCAATTTATCAAGAGGATATAACGATTGTAATATATTTGCACCTGATATCAGGGCACCTAAATATATTAACCAAATACTAACGTGTATGAAGTGAGAAGACCACCATTGGTGTATAGACACCAATACAATAACAATGGAGAACTTCAGTACCCCACATTCAACAGTGAATAGATCGTCCAGATAGAAAATCAATATGGAAACATTGGATTTGAACTATACTTTAGACCAAATGCATCTAACAGATTTATAGAGATTATTTCATCCAAAAGCAACAGAATACACATTCTTATCAAATGCACATGGAACATTCTCTAGGATAGATCACATGCTAGGTCATAAAACAAGCCTCACGAAATTTAAAAGACTAAAATCAAACCAACTATCTTTCTGAACACAATGGTATGAAACTAGAAATCAATAACAAGAGGAAAATTGTAAAATTCACAAATATGTGGAAATTAATAACACACTTCTGAAAAACCAATGGGTCAAAGAAGAAATAAAAAAAATCTTGAAACAAATAAAAATGGAAACACAACATACAAAAACTGGTATGCAGCAAAAGCAGGTTTAAGAGGGAAGTTTATGGTGATAAATGCCTACATTCAATACACACACACACACACACACACACACTTCTCTCTCATATAAACGACCTAATTTCACACTTCAAGGAATTGTGAAAAGAAAAATAATAAAAAAAGCCCAAAGTTACCAGAAGGAAGGAGATAACAAATATCAGAGTCAAAATAAATAAAATAGAAACATATTAGAAAAGATCCACAAAAGTTAACAATTGGTTTTTTGAAAAGATAAATGAAACGAAGAAACTTGAGCTAAACCTACCCAGAAAAAAGGGAGAATTCAAATAAATAAAATTAAATGAAAGAAAACACATTACAAGTGATACCACAGAAACACAAAGGATCATTAGAGCCTGAATAAACACTTACATGCCAACAACTGGACAATCCAGGAGAAATGGAAAAATTCCTACAAACATGCAACCTACCAAGACTGAGTCATGAAGAAACAGAAAATGTGAATACACAAATAACATATAAGGAGAGTGAATCAGTACTCAAAAACCTCCTGACAAATAAAAACCTAACACAGATGGCTTCATGGGTGAATTCTATACCAAACATTTAAGAAGAGTTAAAATTAATATTTCTCAAACTTTTCCAAAAAATTGAAGAGGTGGGAACACTCCCAAACACATTTTATGAGGCCAGCATTACCCTGATACCAAAGTCAAATAAGAATACAAGAAAATTACAGGCCAATATCTCCGATGAATATAGATGCAAAAACTCTCAATAAAATACCAGCAAACCAAAATCAATGGAATAGTAAAAGGATCCAGTGGGATTTGTCCCTGGGATGCATAGAAGTTTCAAAATATGCAAATCAATAAAAGTCATATACCACATTAACAGAATAAAAGATAAAAATCCATATGATCATCTTAACAGATGCAAAGGCATTGACAAAACTTAACATCATTAACAACAAAAACTCAACAAAGTGGGTATAGAAGGAACATACCTCAACATAATGAAGCACAATCATGACAAGCCCTTAGTTAACATCATACTCAATAGTGTAAGATTGGAAGTTTTTCTTCCTAGATCAGGAATAAGACCCCACTATCCCATTCCTATTCAACACAATACTGGAAATCCCTGCCAGAGAAATTAAGTAAGAAAAAGATCTAAAAGGCATCTAAATTGAAAAGGTAGAAGTAAAATTATCTGTTTGCTAATGATATAATCTTACATATAGGAAATCCTAAAGACTCCACCAAAAATCTGTTAGAGCAAATAAGCAAATTCAATAAAGTTGCAGGATTCAAAATCAATATTCAGAAATCAGTTGCATTTCCATACAGTAACAATGAATTTTCTGAAAATTAAATAAAGAAATCAATCACATTTACAACAGCACCAAAAACAATAAAATATTTAGGGATAAATTTAACCAAAGAAGTGAAAGATCTATAAAACCATAAGACATTAATGAAAAAAAATTAAAGAAGACACAAATAAAGATAGCCCATGTTCATGGATCAGAAAAATTAATATTGTTAAAATGTCTATACTACCCAAAGTCAGCTATAACTTTAATGCAATCCCTATCAAAATTCTAATTGAATTTTTCACAGCAATAAAGAAAATAATCCTAAAAGTCATATGGACCCCAATATTAAAAAAGAACAAAGCTTGAGGCATTTCATTTCTGGGTTTCAAACTATAAAACAAAGCTACAGTAATCAAAATAATATGGTATTGGCATAAAAACAAATACATAGAGCAATGAAATTGAATAAAGAGCCCCAAAATAAAACCTCCTGTACATGGTCAGCTATAAGACACAAAGAATATTCAATGGGGGAAAAGACAGTCTCTTCAATAAATAGTGTCGGGAAAACTGGATATCCACATGCAAAATAAAAAATGAAATTGGACCCCTATTGTACACCACTCACAAAATTAACTTGAAATAGTTTAAAGACTTTAACATATAACCTAAAACCATAAAACTCCCAGAAGAGAACACAAGCAGAAATCTCCTTGGCACTGATCTTAGCAATGATTTTTTGGTCAAGACTCCAAAAGCTGAAACAACAAAAGCAAAAATAAACAGGTAGGACTACAACAAGTTAAAAAGTTTCTGCACAGTATAGGTAACAGTCAACAAAATTAAAAGGCAACCTCTGGAATGGGAGAAAATATTTACAAGCTATATATCTGATATGAGATTAACAACCAAAATATATAAAAAACAATAAAATTCAATAGCAATAATATTGTTATATATTATACATATCATTGAATACTACCCAGCAATAAGCAGAAATAAATTATTGATACATGCAAAAAATGATCAACAATTGGCTTATGTGATTGTATTTATGAATTTATATTTGTAGTTATGTGTTCCAGATAATAATTTAACTTGCTGATAAAATTATTCAATCCCAGGTTCATATTGTTGGTGTGTGTACATGGGGGGCGGGGGAAGAGACAGAGAAACAAAGAGAAAAGAGAGAATGAGTTACCACTGGATGAAGAAGAGGAAAAAATATAAAGAGATAGAGACAGAAGAAAAAGAGAAGGAGAAGGGGAAAATCTTGGCTTTGTTCCCATCATAGAGTTATTTATACCTAATCATGCCTGAAGATTCACCCATTGTCTTTAAATATTCACAATGCCATCTCTACCTTATTTCATAGCTTATATGAGTTTTGGTGATTTTCACTTATATGTGAGTTTTTAAATAACCTCAGTTTAACTTTATAAGGCTGAAAAGTCATTTGTTCAACTACTGAACAGAATCTAGATTTTTTTTATTTTGTTAATGCTTCTCAATACAATGTAATCATTACTAGGACCCACATTAAATACTTGAATCTATTATGTAAAAGAGACAGCAAAAACTTTTCCAAATTCAAAGTTAAAAATGTCTACTCCTCTCACAGGTTGTCTATTCTATTAAAAGACAGTCACATGATTTTGTAAGTTTCAACAACTACATCTATTTCCATTCAGTTATATCTCTATAATCTTGTCATTCAATAGCAATCAGATATGACTATAGCCCCAAGAAGATGAAATCATAATTACTTCATACTAATTTATCTTTGTCTTCAATATAGCCATCGACTTAAAGCCTTTGTGATATTGTTTAGTTATCAACATATTTCAGTTGCGTGTTGAAAGTCATTAGGATATTACTTCTTGCTTTGGTTATCTTGCTATCAGTTATATGTTCTGAGTTCAATTTTAATATTTCTGTGTTTATCTGAGCAAAGGATATTTAGGAATCCTACTAATGAGCCTTTTGATTTTGCTGCTTGCTCTTTAGCATTTGTAAGATGCTTCCAATATAGTTCATGTATATTTGATCCTTACAAAATACCCATGTAGAAGTTGGACACATGTTATTTTTTTTAAGATTTTATTTATTTATTTGACAGAGAGAGACACAGCAAGAGAGGGAACACAAGCAGGGGGAGTGGGAGAGGGAGAAGCAGGCTCCCCTCAGAGCAGGGTGCCTGATGCGGGGCTTGATCCCAAGACCCTGGGATCATGACCTGAGCTGAAGGCAGATGCTTAACAACTGAGCCACCCAGGTGCCCCACATGTTATTTTTCTTATTTTATATATGATAGAACTGAGGCTAGGGAAGTCATTTGGCTCTTAGGTGGCCCACTTGGAACTAGAATTTTTTTTTTTTTTGCTTTTTCTTTTTATTGTATGTATATGAGATGATGGATACAAACTAAACTTACTGTGGCAATTATTTCACAATATCTGAAAGTTAAATCATTAAGATGTACATCTTAAACATACATAGTTATGTATATTAATTATATCTTAATAAAACTGGGAAAAAATGACATATGTGTGGAAACACAATGTAGTAACTCACAGCTAACTGGTCTTATAAGTATCCATATGGAGATTAGAACAAATCCCCCAACATATAATCCCATTTGATAAACAAAGTGATAAGGAAAATGTGGCATGCGCACATGTGTGCGCACATACACACACACACACAGGAATATTATACAACTTTTAAAAAGGAGATATCAGGGCACCTGGCTGTCTGATTCTTGATCTCAGCTCAGGTCTTGATCTCAGGGTCATGAGTTCAAGCTGCAAAATGGGCTGAGCATGGAGTCTACACATGTATGGACCTGGAGGGTAGTATACTAAGTGAAATAAGGCAGATTGAGAAAGACAAAATATCATAGGATTTCATTCATATGTGTAATCTAAAAAACAAATGAACACACAAACAAAAATATAAATACAGACCTATAAATAGAGAACAAACCGTGGTTGCCAGAGGGGAGGCAGTAAGGGGATGGGTAAAATGGGTGAAGGGGAGTGGGAGGTACAGGCTTCTAGTTAATGGAATGAATAAGTCATGGAAATAGAATCTTGTTCTACTCTTTGCAGTACCACACACACACTCTCAATTGACTAAGAAGGCTTCCCCAAGATAATTTTATACGTTCTTGTAAATGAGGATTGGAACATAATATCAGGATGAATTGTTGCATGTCAAAATGCAACCACGTACAAAAATGAACTCAAAACAATCATAGACCTAAACGTGAAATACAAAATGACAAAACTCCAAAAGAGACACAATAGAAAATCCAGGTGATTTTGGATTTGGTTATGATATCTTGGATACAACATTAAAGTATATACCACAAAATAAAAAATTAATAAGTTGGATTCACTGAAATTAAAATTTTCTGTTTCATAAAATACACTGTTAAGAGAATGAAAAGACAAGCCCAGACTGGGAGAAAAATCTTTGCACAATGCTTATCTGGTAAAGTACTTTTACCCAAAATATACAAAGAACTGTTAAAACTGAACAATAAGAAAACAACCCAATAAAACAGTGAGCAATAGCTCTAAACAGACAACTTAACAAAGAAGATATACAGGTGGAAAAAAGCACATAAAAGATGTTTAACATTATATGTAATTAGGGAATTGCCACTTGAAAATAACAATGAGGTATCACCATATATATACTCAATGAGAATGTCTAAAATTCAAAACACTGATGATATCAAAGGTTAGTGAGGATGTAGAACAACAGGGGCTTTCATTCACTGCTGTTAGAAATACAAATGATATAGCACTTTGGAAGACAGTTGGTAGTTTCTTACAAAAGTAAACATACTTTTACCATATAATCCAGCAATCAAATTCCTTGGTGTTTACCCAAATGAGTTGAAAACTTATATCTACATAAAACCTGCACACAAATGTTTATAACAGCTTTATTTATAATTGCGACAACTTGCAAAAAACAAAGATGTCCTTCAAAAGATGCATTGATAAAAAAAAAACCTGTGGTAGATCCATAAGTGAAATATTAATTAGCAATAAAAAGAAATCCACAATAAGCCACAAAAAGACATGGAAAATTCTTTTTTATTCAGGTATAATTAACTTACAGTATTATATTAGTTTCAGGTGTACAATATAATGATTCAACAATCCTACACATTTCTCAGTGCTCATCAAAGTAAGTGTACCCTTAATCCCCTTTATCTATCTGTTTTTTTCTTGTTCATTTGTTTTGTTTCTTAAATTCCACATATGAATGAAGTCATATGGTAGTTGTCTTTCTTTAACTGACTTATTTCACCTAGCATTATACACTAGGTCCATCCATGTTGATGCAAATGGCAATATTTCATTCTTTTCACAGCTGAATAATATTCCCTTGTGTGTATTCTGTATCCATGCATCTTTTATGGACACGTGGGTTGCTTCCATTATATTGTTTATTGTAAATAATTCTGTAATAAACATAGGGGTGCATATGACTTTTTATTTTCTTTGGGTAAATAGCCAGTAGTAGAATAATGGGTCATATGGTAGTTCTTTTTTTTATTTTTTGAGGAAGCTCCTAACTGTTTTCCACAGTGGTTGTACCAGTTTGCATTCCCAACAACAGTGAATGAGGGTTCCTTTATCTTCATAGCATAAAACACTTGCTATTACCTGTGTTTTTGATTTTAGCTGTTCTGACAGGTATAACATGATATCTCTTTGTGGCTTTAATTTCCATTATCCTGATGATTAGTGATGTTGAACATATTTTCATGTGTCTATTGGCTATCTGTATGTCTTCTTTGGAAAAATGTTTATTCAGGCCTTCAGTCCATCTTTTTCAATTGGATTATTTGGTCTTTTGGTGTTAAGTTTTTTATATTTTTTGGATATTAACTGACTTGAAGGATTCCTAAACATATAATACTAAGTGAAAGAAGTCAAATTGAAAAGCTACATACTGTATGATTCCAACTATATGACATTTTGATAAAGGCAAGACTATGAAGATGGCAAAAAAGATCAGTGTTCACAGATGTTTGGAAGAGGAAGAGATAAAAAGACAGAGCTCAGGGGATTTTTTAGAGCAATGAAATGATCCGGTATGTTACAATATCGCTGGATACATGTTATAATACATTTGTCAAAACCCATATACTCAAGGTACAGTACAAATGGTGAGCCCTAATATATCTGTGGATTTTAGTTAATAATGTATCGATATTGGCCCATCAACTATAACAAATGTACCATACTAATGTAAGAAGCTGAGAGAAAGCTGTGTGAGGGCAGGGTGAGGGGATATATGGGAACTCTTTATTTTCTGCTCAATTTTTCTCTAAGCCTAAAACTGTTTGAAAATAGCCTATTAATTAAAAAAAGTACATTCCTGTCAGAAAATACATAGCTCAAGCTCCTTTCAACTTTCTGTGAATCTTAGTTTTTACAGAATTAGTAAAGAGGATCACTAGCCTCTGATTCAACAAGCCCATAAAATGTGCACGTAGCTACTCAGAGTGAAAGATGAAAAGATAAATTAGTGATTCTTCTTCACCAAGTGAATCCTAAAAGCCTTTATTTTTACTCAGTTCCATCTACAATGGTTAAAAACAAAAACTGAAATCTTATGCTCCGTGAGCACTGAATGCAGTCAGTCCTCACATGTACGACAGGAAACTGTACAAGTGATGTCCCTATGCATTCTGTGTTGCATGGTGCATAGGATAGGTTTTTTACTGGGAACTCTTGCCTGTTAAGAGTATAACACAGGTATAAGGGTTAGATATGCATATGCATATCCATAGATACCCATATGCATATCCATATGTAAATATATATATATATATAAATTCAAATACATATACAAGCTTATGAATGCAAAAATGCAACTATTAATGACTTTGAGCTTAATTTTCCAAAGATAATTTATATAAATTATAATTTTATACATGAAATCACAGATTTGAAGATTTCTCATCCCTTTCTGCAGTGAGATAATATCTATGTCTATTTAATTTTGATCATGAAGACCTAGGAAAGGGACCATGTCATCTTCCCCACTGAGAATAATGGTAGGAATCCTATCAGCACCCTCCCCACCAAGTAACAATTAATAATAACAATAATGGTAATGGGAGAGCCGGCTTAAGCTATAATGATACCCTAGATGAAATGAAGATCTGCCATCCTCTCTATCACTGCATTCTGCCAGCTTGCTAATCAAATACTGGCAGAATGAACTGGAGTTTAAGTGGCATCATTATTATGATTTAAATGTAAGCTCTTGTGAAAGACTGACAACCTTGGAAAGTAAAGTCATCCATTTATTCACAAAATAGGCAGAGCACTTGCAGTGACAATGCTCACTTCCCTTTCACTGACCTGCCAAGCAGTTTGAACTCTTTTCCAAAAGACCACATCTGGTGAGAAGAGAGTCTTAACCATTAAGGAGCAAATGCCCACATCATCATAACTAAAATAACAGGGCTGGCAAACTGGAAGCATAAAAGAGCCCCATGTACTGTTCCCACAAGACCACAGGGCATTCAGCTACTGCAAATGTCAAGAAATTGGTATATTATACTTCCTGTCTCAGGAAATTTGCATATGATAAATAATTAAACTAAAAATGAGAGATGCATTTAAGCTTGCACTCCATGCCCAAATGTTACTGCATGAGGGTTTTTGAGGATCTGATACTCTATAAAGGCTTGGTGGGAAAGATCAATATAATCAGCCTTTCTTTACTGTCTACTTACAGTCTATCCAGCTTTTTCTTTTTTATGTTTCGAAAGTCATGGAGAACACCATAAGTAGGGTAAAATATTGAGAACCAAATTTTTATTACGCTTTTTCTAATTGATTCTCAAACATCATCATCATACCACTGACTTCCTTTAAGTTCCCATGTTCACCACTAAGTTCCTTCAACCTCCCATGATACTCCATAATGATATAATGGGCTTTTCCTCTTTCCTTCAATAAGCAATCTCAGGAATGAGATCCTTTTTCCTTGGGAAAAATGCCAACTATATATGCAAAAATACAAAAAATATTCTATTCAACCCTCTGTGACAGATTAATCTATAGCCTTACATGTATTAATTCATTCAATTCTCAAAACTAACCTGGCTATTTTTATCCCCCATTTTACTGATGATAAAGCTGAGGTCACATCACTGAGTTAGTAATTAGTAGAGCCTTCACAGAGAAATAGTCATGTTCCATTTCCTCCTTTCCCAACAATTTAAGCAGTATAACACCAAGTCCACAAAACGTCCAATAGTACGTGAATTGTTATCAAATTCCATTTGATTCAAAATTAGGTTCACAAGAAATAAATTTTTACCCATCACATTAAATATTTCCATAGTTAGAATCTCTGCCTTCGTACTATTTGGTTTCTCTCATTCCACTGCAGACATGAATTTGATAAATGATGAAAATGTAGGGGAATTCCTCAAGCATCATTATTCCAAAAAGTCGTTTCATATCTGGAAATATAATTTGCATGTAACAACAATAAAATCTGAGTTGGATAGGTCAGAAAGAATCTACCGCAAAAATATTGTAAGTTCCTGGGCGCCTGGGTGGCTCAGTTGGTTAAGCGACTGCCTTCGGCTCAGGTCATGATCCTGGAGTCCCGGGATCGAGTCCCACATCGGACTCCCTGCTCGGCGGGGAGTCTGCTTCTCCCTCTGACCCTCTTCCCTCTCGTGCTCTCTATCTCTCATTCTCTCTCTCTCTCAAATAAATAAATAAAATCTTTAAAAAAAAAAATATTGTAAGTTCCATGTATCATCAATACCTAGTTCTTTACATCCTAGTCCTTCGTGAATTACCTTCTTCAACCAAAAGCAAAACAAAATCCACCAATGCCACCACCAAAACACACACATACTTGCATATAAAATTATAAACAGACATTTTGTGTGGGTTTTTAAAATTTAGATGTTATAAATGGTTCTAATTAATAAATTGTCTCATAGAGGGATGTGGAAGGAATGTCAACACTTACCCAAAAATGTTCATGGCAAATACTGCTAATTGATTGTATTGATCTGTCCTATTAAGTTGTTATAGGGTATGAAAATCATTCTTAACAAACTCTCCATGCAACATCTGGAGGTGGATTATAAAACGAAATATCGTTCCTATATTTCCTGAGAAATTAAAAATAATGTACCAATTTAACTGCTAGTGGCAAAGGCCTTATTATACAAGCCCCAAATATGGAAGAAAAATGACACATGTATTTTATTTGGATGTGTCTCATTTCAAAATCATCTGTCACAATTAATCATCTGGCATATTGTGCTGGGCAGAGGGCTCAGCAGTAACCCTCATGGAACCCTACTTTCTCATTTGCATGGATTGATAAATGGTTTAGTTCAGTTTGCTACCATGTTCAGCTGTCAATCAACCTTTAATTTTATTTTTTGCAGGTCTTCTTTACTGAATTTTTTTTCCTTTGTAGGAAAAAATATATTAATTCCCATTGAATAAATCTGTCAGCTTTAGTTTTCAAGAAAAAAAACTCCCACTGGAGATGTACATTAAAGGGAAGAAAAGGGAAGAGGAAAATCTAGGAAGCTGACCTCTAGAAACGGTCTGCCTATAACTGCAGTAAAACAGGATCTTGCTTGTACTCCAAAGATTCTTTGGGGATACAAAATTTAAGTATCTTCAATACCAGTGTTTCATAAAACAGAGAAATATATGAACATGAAAACACAACTATTTCCAATAAGACACAAAGGAAAACCATCTCAAAGTTCAATTCATATTTGTTGAAAATTCTACATATTTTACATATATTACACACACACACACACACACACACAATTTCTCCATCCATTCATCCACTGATGGACACTTGACTTGTTTCCACATGTTGGGTATTATAAATAATGCTGCAGTGAACATAGGGTGCTTACATCTTTTCGAATCAGTGTTTTCGTTTTCTTCAGATAAATATCCAGAAGCTCCTCTTAATTAACAGAAGTCCCATGTGGATGAGCATGCTTCTCTACTCCAGCCTCAATGTACAGTGAGCTTAGCTCTACCCTGGATATCTCTATTTCAGAGCCCAACCAAGCCCAGCAAGAAAGATGACTGTGTTCACTTAGGCTACTTACCAACCTTTCACAAATTCTGACTAAAGCTGCTGATGTTCCTTCACTACCTCATTTCTTAGAACTGGCTTCGTCTTTCCTCCCAGGTCATCACATCTTAAATAATTCACATCTCATACTCTTCAAACTTTTTGGAACAGACATTCTCTAATCAAATAATAATAACTTAATTATAAATTATTATTCTTTTTTATTTCTGTTTATTTTTATTAAGTTTTTCATTTTAATTTCAGTATATTTAACATACAGTGCTATTTTAATTTCAGATGCACCATATAGTGATTTAACAATTCTATACATTCCTCAGAGACATGCAAATCATTTATTATGCTACGTTAATCTTGTGATCAAATCTGAAAAAGGTAAAGCCAAATAGCATAGCTACAGAACTGAGATTTTTTTTTAAGGTATGTTTTCTTTTTATTTGTTCCTTTGTTTTAATATAGAGTAGTATATTTTGACATGAAGGTATGTTGAATATTTGATTTTTCCCCCATCATTTACTAGTTTTCAGAATAATGACTTGGTTCCTTGGAACCCAACTAGTGAGGTTTCTTTTTAATTTTTTTGAAGTCTTATTACGAACAAAGTTTTACCCCATTTGATGTTTCAGTTCACTGCAATTAATGGTGATCAAATTGTCTTATCTTTGGCCATTAGGGTCCACTTCAAGTCCTAAGTCCTTTTGATATGATTCTCTTCATCTTTGATAGCTTCCTTGATTTCCAGTATAACAAGATGGTTCAGACTCATCTTGTCCATTTTCTTTTTTTTTATTATGTTATGTTAATCACCATACATTACATCATTAGTTTTTGATGTAGTGTTCCATGATTCATTGTTTGCATAGAACACCCAGTGTTCCATTCAGTACGTGCCCTCTTTAATACCCACCACCAGGCTAACCCATCCCCGCACCCCCTCCCCTCTAGAACCCTCAGTTTGTTTCTCAGAGTCCATAGTCTCTCATGGTTCATCTCCTCCTCCGATTTCCCCCCTTCATTTTTCCCTTCCAGTTATCTTCTTTTATTTTTTAACATATAATGTATTATTTGTTTCAGAGGTACAGGTCTGCGATTCAACAGTCTTGTGCAATTCACAGCACTCACCATAGCACATAACCTCCCCAATATCTATCACCCAGCCACCCCATCCCTCCCACCGCCCCACCACTCCAGCAACCCTCAGTTTGTTTCCTGAGATTAAGAATTCCTCATATCAGTGAGATCATATGATACATGTCTTTCTCTGATTGACATATTTCACTCAGCATAATACCCTCCATTTCCATCCATGTCATTTCAAATGGCAAGATTTCATTCCTTTTGACGGCTGCATAATAGTCCATAGTATATATATACCACATCTTCTTTATCCATTCATCTGTTGCTGGACATCTTGGCTCTTTCCATAGTTTGGCTATTGTGGACATTGCTGCTGTAAACATCGTGGTGCACATACCCCTTCAGATCCCTACATTTGTATTTATGGGGTAAATACCCAGTAGTGCAATTGCTGGGTCATAAGGTAGTTCTGTTTTCAACTTTTTGAGGAACCTCCATACTGTTTTCCAGAGTGGTTGCACCAGCTTGCTTTTCCAACAGTGTACGAGGGTCCTCCTTTCTCCACTTCCCCGCCAACATCTGTCGTTTACTGACTTGTTAATTTTAGCCATTCTGACTGGTGTGAGGTGGTATCTCATTGAGGTTTTGATTTGGATTTCCCTGATGCCGAGCGATGCTGAGCACTTTTTCATGTGTCTGTTGCCCATTTGGATGTCTTCTTTGGAAAAATGTCTGTTCGTGTCTTCTGCCCATTTCTTGATTGGATAATTTGTTCTTTGGGTGTTGAGTTTGATAAGTTCTTTCTATATTTTGGATACTAGCCCTTTATCTGATATGTCATTTGCAAATATCTTGTCCCAATCTGTTGGTTGTCTTTCGGTTTTGTTGACTACTTCCTTTGCTGTGCAAAAGCTTTTTATCTTGATGAAGTTCCAATAGTTCATCTTTGCCCTTGCTTCCCTTGCCTTTGGCGATGTTTCTAGGAAGAAGTTGTTGTGGCTGAGGTCGAAGAGGTTGCTGCCTGTGTTCTCCTTTAGGATTTTGATGGACTCCTGTCTCACATTTAGGAATAAATCTAACCAAAAAGGCAAAGAATCTGTACTCAGAAAACTATTAAATACTCATGAAAGAAATTGAGGAAGACACAAAGAAATGGAAAAACGTACCATGCTAATGGATTAGAAGAACAAACATTGTGAAGATATCCATGCTACCCAGAGCAATCTACACATTTAATGCAATCCCTATCAAAATACCATCCACTTTTTTCAAAGAAATGGAACAAATAATCTCAAAATTTGTATGGAACCAGAAAAGACCCCAAATAGCCAGAGGAATGTTGAAAAAGAAAAGAAAAGCTGGTGGCATCACAATTCTGGACTTCAAGCTCTATTACAAATCTGTCATCATCAAGACAGTATGGTACTGGCACAAAAACAGACATATAGATCAATGCAACAGAAGAGAGAGCCCAGAAATGGACCCTCAACTCTATGGTCAACTAATCTTCGACAAAGCAGGAAAGAATGTCCAATGGAAAAAGTGTCTTCAACAAATGGTGTTTGGAAAATTGGACAGCCACATGCAGAAGAATGAAACTGGACCATTTCCTTACACCACACACAGAAATAGACTCAAAATGGTTGTAAATTATTATTCTAATTGTGACTTGTGCATTATAAAACATATACAAACCTAGACTTTTTTAAGGGTTAGATGACAAAGTAAACACTATTTTATGATTTCTATTTTAATTTTCTAACAGTATAGAACAACTGTATGTCCTCACAAAAAATGCAGTTAACCCTATTTTAGTGAAAGTAATGAGACTGAATTCATTATATTATTTGTGAAGATATTCTTTTTTTATTGTTATGTTAATCACCATACATTACATCATTAGTTTTTGATGTAGTGTTCCATGATTCATTGTTTGTGCATAACACCCAGTGCTCCACGCAGAACGTGCCCTCTTTAATACCCGTTACCAGGTTAACCCATCCCCCCACCCCCTCCCCTCTAGAACCCTCAGTTTGTTTTCCAGATTCCATCGTCTCTCATGGTTCGTCTCCTCCTCCGATTTACTCCCCTTCATTCTTCCCCTCCTGCTATCTTGTGAAGATATTCTTTAGCACTTAAATTACAAGCAATTCTTGATACTATTTATTTCAGTCATTGGTTTTAATGGATCTCATAGGTGAAAAGCATATCTTTCAAGAATATGTGGATAGACATAAAGAAATACATCAGTATTTGCACTTTCCAATTAATTATACCCATTTTTCAGTCACTTACCAATTATACAAAGGCTATTTGTTTATATTTATCTAGTAAACTTCCTCTCTCTTTGATGTCATTCATTTTTTCTTTATTTTTTTTATTTTTAAAGATTTTACTTATTTATTTGACAGAGAGAGACACCACAAGCAGGGGGAGTAGCAGGCAGAGAGAAAAGGAGAAGCAGGCTCCCCACAGAGCAGGGGGAGTCCAATGTGGGACTGGATTCCAGGACCCTGGGATCATGATCTGAGCTGAAGGCAGTTACTCAACCAACTGAGCCACCCAGGCACCCATTTTTTCTATTATGCTGAGCGAAATAAGTCAATCAGAGAAAGATATGTATCATATGATCTCACTGATATGAGGAATTCTTAATCTCAAGAAACAAACTGAGGGTTGCTGGAGTGGTGGGGGGGGTGGGGGGGATGGGTTAGCCTGGTGATGGGTATTAAAGAGAGCATGTACTGAATGGAGCACTGGGTGTTTTACGCAAACAATGAATCATGGAACACTACATCAAAAACTAATGATGTAATATGGTGATTCAACATAACATAATTAAAAAAGGTGTAAAAAAATAAAAAATAAATAAACTAATTAGAAATTATATGTTATATAATTATAATTTTTATTTTATAAAAATTAAATTAATATTCATTAAAATTCTTCACTTGGCAGGTTTTTAAATGGTTTAAGTTTCCAAGTATTTCATAATGATCATCATCATAACTAATAGTAATTGAAAACATCTCAACAGCAGGCAGTCTCAACTTTTTCTTTTTTTTTTAAGATTTTATTTATTTGTTTGACAGAGAGAGACACAGTGAGAGAGGGAACACAAGCAAGGGGAGTGGGAGATGGAAAAGCAGGCTTCCCACAGTGCAGGGAGCCCAATGTGGGGCTCGATCCCAGGATCCTGGGATAATGACCTGAGCCGAAGGCAGACACTTATGACTGAGCCATCCAGGCACCCCTTAACTTTTTCTATTTTAGCTTTATTTGTTCCTCATAGTAATGCTATGCAATAGGTATTATTTCTAATCTTTATTTACACATGAAGACATACGTAAGAGCTTTTATAGGTGACAGAGCAACTCTCCCAGCATTTCTAGACTTATAATAACTCTCCATGTTATCAGGGTTTTTTTTTGTTGTTTGTTCATTTGTTTTGGAAGTTATCACTTCCTCAGTCATGTACTGTAACTTGAAGGAACAGCAAAGTGTAAGAGACTGGGTGTGAGTGTGTGTATGCATTTACGTGTGGGTGTTCTAAAAATATCTTCTATACACCATAGTACTAAAAGCCATTATCATCCCAGAAAAATTACTGCAAATTTGAAAAAGTTTTTCTGTGAAAAACTCAAACTTAGCTTTGAAAACACTTTTACACACTTGGTTACAAAATAGCAAAGAACTTCTGTGTGGAATAAAGATTTCCATAGTCACTCTCAATCTCTTCACATAGTAATACAAAGATTTTATCAAAAACAAAACCCCAAATCCATTACAACTGGTACGTGATACTCCAACTGGTTGCAATGAGACTAAATGAGATGGTGGCAGGGTTGGGGGACAGAGAGAGAGAGAGACCACCATCAAGATTTCCTCCTGTTACTCCCTCTCCACCTCTAAAGACAGACTTCTGATCTACCAACTTAGCTTCATGTCAACATACACACATGCTGAATTTCTATATTATTTTCAGATTAAAGTAAATATATATGGATATTTAATGATTTCTTTTTACATTTTAGCCTGCACTCACCCCAGCGTTCTGAGCACCCAACACTGGAGTTTAATCAGACTTGTACTTGTCTCACCATCAGAGGCAGAAATGTGGTCCTAATGCCTTTATTGATGACATGCAGAAATCCAGAACCAGATGTTCTTTTCTGGAGACATTAGAAGTTTCTAAAGTTCCAGAGTCAATATCTATCCCCTCAACTGTCATGTAAAGGAAATTAAACATCTTACATAGACCACACTGAAACCAGCTCTCAACTCATACAAAGTGAGCAGGAAAATGGCTTTTGAGGAAGGATTGGCCTGACATTCCTCATTGGACCTCCTGTTAGGATTCAAAGCATTTTGAAATAAGTTTAGACCCAAAACATTATTTTTGCTTTTGTACTCTTTACTCTGAAAAAAAAAATACTGAAGAGAACAATACTTTAAGTGCTATAATTTTTTTTCTCACATTTATTGTGATATAGAATAGCTGTAGATCTTGGCAATTTCACTTTATCACCTATACCTTAATTTCCTTAAGTGTAAATTGAGAGTGCTAGTTGCAGCTCAGTGGTTTTCAAACTTTGGCAGCAGAACCTTTTATTACATGACATGTTAGCTGGCATCATAAATGTGAATAGGAGTGAGGGCCCCACGTACTTCTTTTCCCCCTACGGCAGCTTGTAAGGTCAATCTGAGGGACCTGAAAGTGCCACAGAACACAGCTTAAAAAAACACCAAACTAGGTCTCAAGGGCCCTCTCTAGCTCTAAGACAATATGATTGATGAGTCAGAAACCTAATTCAGTTTCATACTTTCTCCTTGCCTCAATAGAAGATGACTCAATATTATAAAATGGGAAATTTATGTAACTCTGTCACTTAAAGGCAGAAAAATTGTGGTCCAGATAATTCTACTGAAATGTTTTCATCTACACAGAGTTCATCCTCAATAAGGTCATTGAGGTTATTAACTAGACCCTTTGTACTCAACCATTCCCAAATAAGTTAAGTTGCTGCTATTCATTAACCTTTCTCTTTCTTGTTAAAAAGCAGCATTAGAAATCATCAATAGATGAGTGCTTCAACTATACTTCTTTTGATGTGTACTTTTATTTTTGCCTTGCTTTTTGAGGTCAGCAAACAAGCCAAAAGCCTAGGAAGGCACAGAGGCAATAGGGACATAGCTATATAAAGAAGGCTTTCATTAACCTGCTGACCCACCATAATTTCAAATGTCAGCAGCTAATCAGACACTCACTGACATCATCAATGGATGGAGAGGAGAGATATCCTGTGGGATCAATCTTTTCTCTTAGTCTGAAATATATATTTATAATGCTGGAGGGTTACTTCTGCTCTGAAGTGATGGTGGGAAACTTTCCCTCTCCTATTGAAATACATGCTTCTAATGCTGAAGTTAATCATTAATTTTGATGGAACAGCAAAAACATTTATTTAAACGTCAGAAGCTGACTACATTATTGGCTTCTTTTCTACTAAATTCTCCTATGGCATTTGACAACATGAGCGGCCGTAATGCTTGGCTCACTAATCCAGAAAAGAAAAGGTAAGCTAAACTATATTTCTTTTCTTATTAAAAAAATCTCTTTCCATTAATTGTGTTTATCTCAATGGGAAAAACAAAGATAGGGTATTTATAATTACTTCAATTGCTAAAATTTCTAGTATAATATCCAATACTTTGTCCACTCCTCCAGGAACAACAATCTCAGTTGTATAACAAAGAATGTTCAAATGTGTTCAACAAAATCCAAGAGAAACGGAAGATGAAAGTTTACCTAAGAAAGACAAGAATTTACAATCTAAATTTTATTAATTTCACACTCTACGTAAAACTTATCTTTACAATGAGTTTCTCTTGGCAAAATCATTGTTTGCACCATTACTGACTCAATAGTCCTACCCAAATACATAAATAAATATGAAATAATACCCCAAGTTTTCAACATATATAATGTACAACAACTGGTTTCCACAAATTCTTTTAGATCTCAAAAAAATCCCTCATAATATAAATATTCTTCCTCATTTGAGACTCTTGTGCCTCTCATTAAAGGTAATTGATACTATGAGAACATAAAATAAGCACCTTTGCACTTAATCCAATCCAATTCATCTCATTTAAAAACTATTCCCTAAAGACTTGATCTTATCTTTTAGAAAAATTAAATGATAAAACCAGGAAGAATCTGAAATGGATCATGTGTTCTTCAGAATAAAATATCAATGTATCAAAGTGAGAAGAGAGAGTACAATTTACAAAAGATATTAAGGAAATAAGGGAGAAATATTCTATAAACTAAAGGTAACCACCAGTACCTGTATGGGGACATCAGCATCTAATTTCAAGGTTAAAACAAAACAAAACAAAACAAAACAAAAAACAACTTAAAATACAGCATCAAAGCATTTACATCTAAAGCTGTATCTTTAGTTTTGAGAGAATTCTGGTATTATGACAACCCACTAACACATTAATATTAATAGGATAATCGATACGTTAAATTTTTTTTAAAGATTTTAGTTATTTATTTGACAGAGAGAGAAACAGCAAGAGAGGGAACACAAGAAGGGAGAGTAGGAGAGGGAGTAGCAGGCTTCCCGTGGAGCAGGGAGCCCGATGTGGGGCTCGATCCCAGGACCCTGGGATCAAGACCTGAGCTGAAGGCAGATGCTTAATGACTGAGCCACCCAGGCGCCCCAATACGTTTAATTTTTGATAATTTCTTTACAATAAGCCAGGAAAGACTAGACTGCTAAAGTACCAGAAAATTACTGATGGGCTAACTGTTTACATTAGATTCCACATTTTGAACAGATATAACCAAGCAATAATTTTAGATCAGTGAAAAATGTATTCTATACTCATGTTCACTTCAACAGATTCGAAAATCCAGACTATTAATTTTATTTTGGAAATACTTCATTACAAAATAAGAGCTGTAACTATGTTCTTGCAGTTTTCATTCAGAGTTTGCCTCCTAAAAATTTTGTAACCTCATGTGAATCATTTAGTATCCCTGATATTTTTATGAAAACCAAAATAATTTCATAATCTAGTATGAATCACTTAATACCTATGGGACTGTTTTTAAGATTAATTAAAATACAACTAAAGAAAGTTATAACAATTTCTAGTGAACTGATATACCACCAATGAAGTTCATGCACACTTCTGCTCCCACCATTTGGAACATTGCATACACAAACTAGTTTTTATCAGATGTGCTTGGTTTTGCCATGGATAACTTAATTAAATATGAAAAAACCGATAAACTGTGGGTGTAAAAATATTTAATTAAGTATGAGAGAGACAAGTATAAAAATTTGGGAAAAAAATCAAGAGAACGTTTCGTTTGTAGTATACTGCAAGTATATTTAAATTTGTGTCCCCTATAAAGAGAAGAAAACTATAAACCATAAAACATTTAACATTGCACTTTTTTATGTGAGAAAGTTAATTTCAAGTCCCAATCAGTAAGCTCAATCTTCAAGAAAGGACTTAGGCCCTAAATCAAAAGACTGCTGAACGGATGTGCCCATTTTGAAATAAATTCAATATTTAGGGTATTAGGTATTATTTTTTATGCCTCCTGATTTTTAGCTAACTAACCACTTTCAGGTTCTAATAAGAGGGATTCTATTTAGATATATGGGTAGAGAGATAGAGAGTAGATAATTAAATATAGATTTTTCTCTCACACTACACACACACACACACACACACACACACACACTCAATTATAAAGTGTTAAATCAAGCATTATTTTCAAGGCTTCATAATCAAATATATTTATTTGCCCAAATAATTTAAAGGGACAGAATACTATACATTTGTCTCAGTTTATTAGTTTTCCCAAATTAGTTGGCATATTTAAACATTTCAAATAAAGTTAAAGAATTCTGGAGATTTAGTGCATAAAATTTTAGGTTGTCTAAGTCAAGCCATTCATTTTGTACAAGAGAAACTGAGGTACCCCAGCCTCAAAATGAACCACCTCATATGAAACATGAAGAAAAATATAGTGCATATAATAGTTTCCTCTTATGGGTTGTTCAGATGTTTTGACCTCCAACTCACTCCATAAACCATGACATGGTTTGTTTTTATAATTTGGGAAGTCTTGGCTTAATTTCTTCATATATACAAGACAATAAAATACCCAATATGCTATTAATTTACAGATAAAAAGGTCAGTTTAACAGAAACCAAAATTATTGAAATTAATAATATAATTAATAATATATTATTGGTATACTTGGAGATTATAGCTATTATTTCTTCTAGACAACTGTGATGGACTTAACTATTTGGAGAAACACTTTGGGACAGAACCTGGATGCCCTCGACATTAAAAGCATATCTAAGGGAACAACTCATGGACAATATCCACTTTTCCCAAAGTCCAATTTAATTTTATCTTCACTTAATGGATGCCATGCATTCTGTTTATAATGGTGTCCAGCCATCTGAACTTAGGTACCAAAAAATGAGAGGCTTAAAGCATAGTCCTGGATACTGGATGCCCTTTGCTTTACCATAAATATATTCATTGTCTCATATTTCTACATTTTGGGTCTGTGTCTATGAAGAGAAGGTTGCAACCAATATTAATGTCATTACAAAAGCTATCTGTGGTCAGTAGTTTATGCTAGTGTATACCATTATCCCTGGCATACAGTAGGTACTTTTATTTTTTATAAGTAAATGAATAAATGCATTTGTTTAAACAAGTAAGATACACGGAAACAAAACCTGCCATTTGTTTGTGTCTTATTTCCTAAAGATGACTTCCTATAGTATTTATGTATTAAACATTCTCTTTTCTGTGTAGGGTTTCTGTGATCTTAAAACTCAATTAAGATTTTTCAGTTTTATCTATCTACATTAGCAGTTGTTAGTTACTCTTTTTCTGACTAATGTTGGCATTAATTTCTGTGTATAATTCATTCTGTTTTTAAAAGCTCCATTGAGAAAGACTTTTACATCCCTTCATTACCCACAACTTATTTTGGCATTAAAATTTCTTAAATTAGACTTCAGTGCTATTGTGCTGGTGACCCTTACAAGTTTGTAAACAAATACATTTGTTCTCTATATGTTTATGCTTTGCCTTCTAAACACAGTGAAAATAAACCTACAATTTTTATGTATTCTCAACAGGCTTTGATGATACAATTAAAATACAAAGTAACCAGAAGTTAAATTATCAATAAGAGTCATTTACTTTGCATTTTTATTTTAAAGAATACTTAAGAGAATTGTGATGAATTAGCAGTGACAAACTACTTCTTGCAGGCTGATTTTGTGTGGAGAGTTTAATTAAACTTTGCAGCTGTTTATCTCTATGATGATTAAATTTTCATATGTAAATTACATGTATTAAGATCCAGATACTTATGTAAATGTCACTCGCCTTAATGTTTTGTGTTACTGTTATTAACATCTAACCATCAGTTTATAATCTTCTTGTATTGCAATCTATTGGCATGGGTACATTGTTAAAACAATTAGATTTAGATCCTAAGAACAAGCAAATTTATTTTGCATTTTTATCTACTACTCAATGTTTATCATGCAATCTAAATATAGTTAGAGAAAAGTAAAATCTAAAGCATCTAGGAAGAACACCTGTTACTTCCAAAATCCATTCCTTAAAAAGAAGGCATTCTATGCATCACCTAATGTATATCAATAGATGATTAAGAAAAAATGCCAACAAACAAAAACAATAATTATATTTTCCCGAAATGTAAAACATGTAGACAGTAGCAACAGACACAGCATAGCATATATTTTGGAGTTGCTATGTGGATATTATCAATATAGGACTTAAGAAAATGGAAGTCACTTCACATCACCTCCATGTAAAAAACCTACTCAGCTTCTGCTTTTCACATTAGCTTTTCACTCCCTGAAGTAGAGGGAAGGGAGTATTTAAAACCAGGTTGCTGAGGAAAAAAAACATCAAAGAACAATGGAGATCCTCACATTGTTCAGCATAGCTCCCAAACCTAAGTCAACATACTCTATGAACCATTAAGAAATTTGATCTCTAAGTGGAATAAAAAGGGAGTAGCTTACTAAATGGAAGTCACTCAAAATGCCATTAACAAATATCTTTCTTTGCAGATACTAGAGATGGGAATAAATTGGAGAATGTGTCACCTCTGTGACGATATTTGTGCTGTCTTGACTTGCTATCCACATTTGAATTCTCCCTACTGTGGCATATTAGGTTTGATCATCATTATCTGAACTATAAACAATAACCTACTCTTTATGGCTCCAACAGCTTCTTCTCTAATAAGTCAAACTAAAAATGAAAATGGAAGGGTGATTTCTCCCTTCACTTGATGAGTACAGTGGTTTACAGCAATGGACCCCTAACAGTTTAAATGTTATTAACCTCTTTCAAAATTGCATTTGTGCATGCACTCTAATATACGTATATTTTCATAAATATATGCTTGTCAGTTGGTAAACTGGATATTGGTAAAGCTTTATTTCTTTTGTATATAATACACATACACAGAAGTTCTAATATTTCCTTTCCACATTACCTGGGATTATTTTGTACATTCACCTGGGTGCATATTCTACACATTTGGATGTACTGGGTTAGTAAATAAGCAGTCTCACGTCTTGTTAAAGCTGTTTAGCATTTCTCTGCTGCCTGACTTCCCTGCCCTTCTATCTATGTTTCAGACATGTTATGTTTACAGATTATAAAAGGATGGGGACAAGAAGAGGAAGTGGTAAATTTAGGTAGATATGTATTGCTACATTTTCCTATTCTTAAAAAAGTCAACATCACAGTATAACAATGACTCTGAATTTCTCTAGTTAGTAAGACACTAAGAATTTTTCAAAGAATCACATATTTATGTTTATTTTGTTTATATGCAGTGGTCTAGTACATTTTACACACTGATAAATATTTGTCAGAATACTGTTTAATTTTCACAATTCCTATTACTCCTCACACAACTTTCAACTAATTTATTTACTTTTTTGCTTAAACATTAGAAGTCTTTTCCTCACAGTTTTGGAGGCTGAGAAGTCAAGGTCAAGGTGCCAGATTTAATTCTTGGTGAGGGCCATCTTCTTGCTTGCAGACAGCTGCCTTCTTGCTTTATCTTTATGTGATATAAAGAGGGAGCAAGCTCTAGCCTCTCTTCCACTTCTTATAAGGGCCCTAACCCCAACTTCACCATGTTTCATGGGTTTATACTTAACCCCAAACTCAACAAAGTTGTGTACATTAAATATGTACAGCTTTTCACATCTTCAACTATACTTCAGTGAAGTGTTGGGTTTGTTTGTTTTTTTTTAAGATTTTATTTATTTATTTGAGACAGCGAGAGCAGGGGGAGACCAGAGGGAGAGGGAGAAGCAGACTCCCTGCTGAGCAGGGAGTTCGATGTTGGGGCTCTATCCCAGGACCCCGGGATCATGACCTGAGCCGAAGGCAGACACTCAACCAAGTGAGCCACCCAGGTGCCCCTTCAGCAAAGTGGTTTAAAAGAACTGAAAATGACTCAAGGAAAGATTCCTGGGATACCCCTAAAAAAGTGAGACAAATAAAGGAATCAGTGAACTGTGGTTTTATATGTCTGCATATGTACACATGATATAGTTTAATAAAACTGCTTCTTAATCTTAAAAACAAAGAACCATCTGGGACATACAGGGGGAAGTAAAGGTTTTGTCTGGTATTACAAAAGTCACAGGAAGAGAGTGTTTCAAGATAGAAAAACTGATTAAGACAAAGGAAGACTGAAGAGTGTCCGTGGACTTAGCAACATGAAGGTCACTGGTGGCTTTGATGGAGATCAAGCCAGACTGGCCCAAGTGCAAATGAAAGGTGCATGAGTAGGGACTGTGAGTCTTTTCAAGTTATAAGACATTTGCAAAATAAATGGAAGAGAAGGATAGTGCAGTAAATGGAAAGTAGCACGAGATTCTGAGAAATATTTGTTATTTTGTTTTTCCAATGGAGAATGGTAAATGATTTGTACCTAGTACAGTTGGGTTTGGTTGTGAGACTGTTATGGACTGAATGTTTGCCTCCCTCCAAAGTTCATGATTTTGAAGCCCTAACCCCTACTGTAATGATATTTGGACATAGAGCCTTTAGGAGGGAATGTATTTAATGAATTTATTCAATGAATAGACTCAAAATTCATTTTTTTCAGGTATTTATATCACTGTAACACTTACAAGGCTCCTATCGGTATCTCCAATTTTCTGTTGATACTTCATATTGTTTATCAATTACAATCCTGTTTCCTTCATTCATCTTTGAAATGAGAAAGGGCAAAGAAATATTACATACCATATAAAACAGGATTTTTCATCACAAGGATCCTTAAAGATAATTATATTCACCTATCTCCCCCAAACCAAAACAATTAAGTGTATTGATCATAAGCTCCACAAAACTCCTTCCTTGTTTTGGGAGAACTGCATATGAATACAGTTATTTCTCACTTAATCCAGAGATAGCTGAATTCCCTCAAATTTTGCCTCAGTACAGTGAAATATTTAAATTTTGAAATGCAAATTTTTTAAAAGATTTAGTTATTTTACAGAGAGAGAGAGAGCAAGCAGGGGAGCAGCAGAGGTAAAGGGAGAAGCAGGCTCCCCACCAAGCAGGGAGCCCTATGTGGGCTCAATCCCAGGGATCATGACCTGAGCCAAAGGCAGACACTTAACCAACTGCGCCACCCAGGGACCCTGAAATGCAAATTTGACAAGCATTTTGTAAAAACAATGCAACTGTTTACTTTAGGTTTTTTTGAATGGTGATGCAGTGGTTTATACAAAGCATCTCACAATACAACTTGGTGAAATATTGGACTTTCTTCCATGCCTCATACTCCTGAGATGATAAACATTTCTTCCTCTCTTCATGCCCACATTGTTTTCTTGTTCACTTCTTGACCAAAGGTGCACACCACCTAGTGACAGTCCCTTTGCAAAAGCCTGGATCCTTAACATGTGTGTTTCCCCACTATGGGTAGCCCTGAGTCTCAACCAACTCCCTTTCTGACTCTTATCTTTATTAGTAGTTAATGATACTGGAATTCTGGTGAAAAAAATCCTCCATTTTGATTTACTTAGTTAAAGGTGAGATTTAATAATGTCCATTCTTTCACTCAGTTGAAAGTGAAATTTTAGTATCCATCCTTTTCAAGCCTCCCCATTTTGTCAGCATTATTCCCCACATTTCAACAGAGAGTGATCATAATTACCTATTACAAAGTTTAAATCTAGACTCCTGGGTTCCCACAGGAAAATAGTGAATGCAAAAATTTAAATATCTCAAAGTAAATCCTAAAAACATATCCTAAAATCCTAAAATTACAAACTCTCAGCTTAACTAGGGGACAGACTTCATAAATGAGTGAGGAAATAAACATTCGATGTCACTAGAGTTGACAGTTTGGCGTGCAAACACATGCTTTTAACACTCATGTCTCTTTAATCTTGCCCCATAGGAATAGTTCCCTCACCCAGTATTTCCCAGCCACACTGATCTATTTTCCTTCCTCAAAAAATTAAGCTTTACAGTTTGCAGATTTTTCCCAGCCTGTCAGAGGGAGGAAAACTCCTGCTCCTGACCACATCATGACTGTAAGTTTTAGTTACCTCTTCTGATCTGCCAGTTGAGAGGATCTCTCCCCACCCCGCCATCTTTTCACTGAATGTCTCAGTAACTTATTTTATTTCTCAGAATAAGCACTTGTCACTAGGTAATATTTTTGCTCATTTGTTCATCTACTTATTTTTTATCCTTCTTCTCATGCCACTAGAAAGTGAGTTCCATGAGAACAGGAAACTCATCTTCCTTGTTTGAGGTCTTATTAGTGGTGCCAAGACCAGGAGCACAGAGCCCCACATGGGGCTGATTGCAGGACCTCTGAGATCATGACCTGAGTCGAAATCAAGAGTTGGACACTTAACCGACTGAACCACCCAGGTGCCACAATAAATTTCTCTTTTATTTTTATTTTTTTACGTTTTTTTAAAAGATTTTATCCATTTATTTTTCAGAGACAGATAGAGAGAGCACAAGCAGGGGGAGCGCAGGCAGAGGGAGAAGCAGGCTTCCGGCTGAGCAGGGAGCCCAATGCGGGGCTCGATCCCAGGACCCTTGGATCATGACCTGAGCCGAAGACAGACGCTTAAGCGCTTAAGCTTAAGCGACTGAGCCACCCAGGCGTCCCTAAATTTCTCTTTTAAAGCTATAGTGTACAACTAAAACTATCCAATACATACTATTACATTTACTTTTTAATTTATAATTTTAAATATCAAAAAATCCAAATTTATATATTACCTATGTTTCTATCATGAATATTTGACACATACTAATATTTGCTTTATTTGCTTCAGAGCCTTCACTTTTTTTAATCAAAAACTAAAACATAAAGATATATTCAAAGCACTGAAGCTTTATCTCCCACCCTCAATTACTTTCTCCCCATTTCCTTCCCAAATTTTGGCGTTTTTGAACTGCCTCTCTAATAGGTGGGGTCAAATTTTTATTATTTTTCACATAGCCAATTGTCCTTATGCTATTTACTCAAAAGTTAATTTTATATTGCTGCCTGTCATGTCAAGTTTCTTAATACAGGTAGGATTTCTTACCCCTAAAATTATTTCTCTTTCTGTGACAGTACCACTATTTTAAGTACTATAGCTCTTTAATTAACATTAATATGTGATATGGCAAACATTTGGAATTTTGATTAGCATTATTCTAATTTCATAGATTAACTTTGGGTTGAATTGCTATCTTGTCAATCTGTGATTTTATTCAATATATGAACTTAAGGATATAAATTTCTATAATTTTAGCTAGATCTCTGGTTTTGAAATGTATTGTTAATTGTTCAGTTTTAAGTACATTCTAACTATAATTATGATTTCTTTGCTGAGCCACAAATTATTTGGAAGTATTTTCTTTAATTTCTATACAGTGGGATTTAGGTGATTACTCTTTTGTTATTAATTTCTTTATTAACTAAATTTTATGAGATCATGATCTGTATGATATTGTGCATTTGGCATTATTTTAAAGTTGTATCTCTATTTTACATATACACTTTGTAATATTTTTGGTGCATATCTTTACTGAATTCTACCTTGTATCATTTCCCTTACATATCTAGAAATGAGTTCTGTCAACTTTTATTTATCTGAAAATATTTCATTCTCAGGTTAGGAATATTATCACCAGATACAGAATTTTTTTTAACATTTTTTCTTTATTTAAGATATCTTCTGGCCCCCATCCTTTCTGAGAAGTCTAGTGATTCTCATTTATTCCTGTTACCATGTGGTCAATGCATCTTTTATTCTTTGGGTACTTAAAAAATTTTATCTCTAACTCTGGTTTTTAGCAGCTTGACTATTATGTTTCTAAATATGATTTATTTACTTATTTATCTTTTTACTTACTGCTTGACATTCACGGTGCCACCTAGATATGTAAGTAGGTATTTTTCATCATCATATTTGGAAAGGTTATGACAATGATTTTTTTCCAATATGTTTTTCTACCCCAATCTCTCTTTTCCCTGAACCTCAATTTTTGTATCCTTCTCTCAGCAAGACTGCCATGCTGGTCAAGGATAATAGCTTTCTGAGAGTTTGGGAAATGCTCCTCTTAACCCTCACTTCCTGCAGAGAACTAAAGGGTCATGAGGTTTACCTTGTGAATTTTCTGTCTCAGGGATGGCAGGCTTGTTTGTGTGCTGGTTAGCTCCTGCCTGAACACAGTTAAAGAGTTTACTTATATATTTTGCCAAGTTTCATAGGTTGGTTTGTTTGTTTTTCTATGTTGGGGAAGTTCAGTGCTTACCCATTTACTGCATCATGGAGGAATACAACATCAACATCAAGATGTTGTATTCCTCAATCTCTAAACTCAAGTTTGTTAACAACTTCCGTGATAGTCTTAGATTTGCCTATGTGACACATAATTTGCCTATTTCACCAAATAATTTGGTTAGGTTTTGTTTTACATATTTTGAGGATTATTACTTTGCACATAGCTTCAGAAAATTTATGTTCTATTGGTAAATTTTTCATTCGATTTATCCTACTCCTGAGAGATTGTTTAATTTTGCTTTGATTTGTACTCAAGTCTATTCTATCTGGTATGCACATAGCTATTCTTGGTCCTTTATGATTAACATTCTCAGGTATAAATCTCTCAATTCTTCAATTTTCAGTCCTTCTGGCAACATTAATAGTTCAAGTCTTTGAGATAATAGAATGGTTTTAAAGAGACAGGGTGGCCATGGCAGGGGTGGGGGATGGGAACAGTATGTTTAAAAAAAAAAAAATGCAGAGGTTGCAGAGTATGATGGGAACAGATTCTGGAGCCAGAATGCCAGGGTCCCAACTTTGTCTTCATCCTCTACTATCAGATGGCCTGGGGAAATTCACCTAACCTCTTTGTCTCTCATTTTCCTTGACTGACAAGTGGGTAATAGTAGTATAACCTGCTTTGACTGTTATAAGAATTAAATTAACTTTTATTTGTAAAGTGCCCTGAACTGTGCCAGGGAAATAATAAGTGTTGTGTGTTTGTTAAATAAAAATAAGTATTAGAAACCATAAGGAAGGAACAAAAGGAGGTTTTTGTCTTTCAAAGAGAATATAGTTGGATTTTATTTTAACAATTAAAGAATAGCTCACTTTCACAAACTTAATCTGGCCACACTCTTTGGGATTAATTATATATTTAAATTCTTTCTATTATTGGCAATAGGTTTTTCTTGAGTGTTTTTCCCCTTCTTTCTAAGTGATATTGCATGGGATAGAATCAATTTCTTTATGCCTGCTTTTTTCACCTACAGATTCAGAAGGTAGCCACGCTAGTATTTTATTGGATATTTCAGAAGACAACTCTCCATGGACCACCTGCATTTCCTATAAGCAGAGCCTCTATCTCAGACTATCTTGCTGAGGTTTTTTTGTACAGTACACAGCCTCTAAAGATACAGATAGGGTCTCCCTCTGGAATAAGTGGCAGGTTCGTTTTCTATCCACCATAATAAAAGTCCTGTCCTCCTCTGGCACAAAAGTCAGATGTGCTTCCTGCCCACTGTAAAAGATTCAGGTTCTCTAGCTTCAAGTTTCCTGAGCTGTGCCTAACACCCTCTACTACATGTGCAACACCTACCTGGGCCCCTTCACATCACATTCCCGGGACGTGGGGTACAAACATAAAGCTTGTACTACTTGAGTGAACAAGGTTTTGGTTTCTAACTCAGGAGTCTCATGTCTTTTGGCAGTATCCTAGAAGTCGGTGAGAGTGGGGCAAGAGAGATGAATCATGCATGTACAGGATCATAGTGTCTTCGAGTTTTGATATTTTGTTCACCATGGAGTTTCACATTAGTTTTCCAACTTCCCATTGCTTTAAAATATTATTCAACTTGATTGCTCAGGTATTTTTTTTAAGATTTCATTTGTTTATTTGAGAGAGAGAGAGTACAGGCAGGGGGAGCAGCAGGAAGAGAGAGAAGCAGGCTCCAGCTGAGCAGGGAGCCCAATGCAGGGCTCGATCCCAGGACCCTGGGATCATGACCTGAGCCGAAGGCAGACACTTAACTGACTGAGCCACCCAGGCGTCACAATTACTCAGTCTTTTGACACCTCCTTAAGCCTTTTGCCCAAAGTAAGTACAGCACTGCATCATTCTAATTCCAGACCTGACTCTGAGTCAAGAAACCCCCAGAGTAGAAATAAGTGCTGTTGGCAATAAGGATATAGATATTTGGGTGAATAGAAACCATTAGAAACTGGTACAAATTTAAGCTGTGAGCAGCTGTCTGAGCACTTAATACTGAAACTAAATGTCCCTTATTTACTGGAATGGAGCTACGTTCTCTCTCCACACTCCCTGATACCTCCCAACACTTCTAGTCTGACTTTGGCAGATTTAGGGCAAAGATTTAGTAGTGGTACTAAGCTCTTTCCTCAAAGAAGACCAAAGGCTATCCACACATCATACTACACTGGGGAGATGTGGGGGAGAAAAGACTCATACCCCTTTGGATTCAGGTTCCCAAGTTAACATCTTACCAGTCTCACACATTGCGAATACCCAGAATTAGGTAAAGGGATTTGGGCAGAATTCACAGTAGGGAAAGAAAGTTAATATAACCTTATGGATGAAAACTTTTGGGTTGATTCAATATATTTATAGTTGTGGCTTCAATTACTAAATATGAAAACACTATTGATATTTTATATGCCTTTACAATACATACTCATAATGGATAAGATCATTTTGATTGGGAAGAGCCACATGTAAACTCATGCTGAAGTACCTGTGGGGCACCACAACCCTAATAACTTTTGAGCCTTAAATCTCCATCACTGATGATTTTACCAACTGGAAACCCTAGCAAAGTGAGGTAATCTCCACCCAGAGGCATCATTTGACTCATTGTCTTCCTGATGTCGCTCAGCTATTAGCTTGCCACTGGGCTCTTGTGGAAACTGTGTGACATGTGGAAATATTGTGATTCCCCAGCCTGATATCCTCTTTTGGGGATGGCCAACTGGGACTGAAAAACTAACAAGGTGAGAAGGGCCTAATTAGCCTTATTTGTCAAAGGGAAATGGTATATTCAAGAGTGAAGCCAGCCTGCCCCAAACACATCTTGGGTTAATAAGAAAAATGGCAACCATCTTTTGGGAGGAAGCTTTATCCTCTAATCTTTTTTTTTTTTTTTAAGGATTTCATATTTTTATTTGACAGAGAGAGACAGTGAGAGAGGGAACACAAGCAGGGGGAGTGGGAGAGGGAGAAGCAGGCTTCCCGCCGAGCAGGGAGCCCAGTGTGGGGTTAGATCCAAGGACCCTGGGACCATGACCTGAACCGAAGGCAGATGCTTAATGACTGAGCCACCCAGGAGCCCCTCCTCTACTCTTTTATAGGAAGGAAAGCTGCTGGTTCAAAAGAATTCTTATTTCACAGACATTCTTCTTAAATAGCCATGCCTAACTTACATTTCTGGATTAAAGGTCTGAAGATTAGTAGGAGATGACTAGACAAAAGGTAAATTTATAGCTACTGGTATGGATGGGACAGCTAGATTGTGTGGCAGTGTAAGAACTACAACCTTGGCACATAGAGGGAATCACTTCTGGATTCAATAGGTATAAAACGACATTCTTTGAAGTAAAGATTATCAATGTCTTTGTGCTAATCTTTACTTCAAGGAATGACTTTTGGAGATTTCCACATGATGGAGAAAGCTCCCCAAAACTGTACCAAACTGTAGCCACTAGTCTACCATCCACCATTGGATGTTTCTGACCATGATATGATTGTCATTCTCTTAGAAGTCTATCAGAAACAGCAGTTTCTGTTGGTTCCAGCTCCCACATATTCTATAGGAAAAATTTAAAAAAACATAGAAAACCAAAAAACAAAAGAAAAAACACTTATAAATATCTCTAAATGTATTCCCCTCTGCATTTCTACAGCCACCATTCAGTTATTCCATGGGACAAGTGAATATCATCTGGCTGTGTGGATGAACAGCACACATTAGATTACCACTCTCTCCAAACAACAACAAACAACAACCAACTTGGCTCAATGACTGGAAATGAATTCAGAACCCCTAAGGCCTGCCTACCGTGAGAACGAGCCCCAAGTTGGGCTCCATGGTGGGCATAGAGCCTGCTTAAGATTTTCTCTCTCTCCCTTTGCCCCTCCCTACCCTACCACCCCCAACTCCCCATTCATGCTCTCTCACTTAAAAAAAACCTGTATATAATGTAGCCCTCAAATGACTGCAGAGATATCTCTAAAATAAGACTACCTTTCTGGGAGAGCTTCTCAGAGGGATGAATGACTGCTCATGTATGTATATTCTGAAGGCAGTTATCCCTATAAAGGGAGTAATTCAACTAGAAAAGGTGATAGAGAATTTCTCCCTGACTTTAGCTTAAGTGATCAAGGACAATACCTTGGTTTTAAAATTCTTTCAAGTCTGTCTCAACTTACTGGTCATGTTTGTAATGGGTGCTAGAATGGCCCTAGATCTATGCCTTATAAGCCAAGTAGAAACTCTGCAATCAGTAATATATCCTGCTAGACTAATACCTCCAGCTAAGCGGGAAAGCCAATACAGAAACTGAAGAAGGAAGCCAGCTGGGTTTCTAGTGTAGATTCCAATGGTGTAAGAAATTTATCCAGCTATTTGTGGACATGGTCAAGATTAATATTGCAATGGAACTCATCATGCTGCTTCATAGTAAGTGTAATTAAATGCTCCACGAGACAAATTGAGTAAATTCTGTCCCAGTTCCTGTCAGATTAATCAGAGTAGCCAATGGTGTAGTGTTTTCAAGGGAACACATCCTCATGAATAGACATAAAGAACATACATCATTGGAAAGCAATTCTTTCTGGGTCTCTCACATTTCTGCACATATTGCAAGCTGAGATGCTATCTACGTTTGTTCTAGACTATCTTCTCAAGGATATTTGTAGAGCAAGTAGGCTTGGAATATATAGTATTTCCTTCTGGAGCACTAGGCAGGCATAATAACTGTAGTCTAATCAAAATAATGTAGCCTCCAAAGCAAAGGATAAGCAGGTTTATAGCCTATTATAAAATAATCAGTTTCCCTGAGCTTAGAGTTCATCATCTGTTGTGCAAATCACTATGTATGCAGATGTCACCTGGTTCTCATAATGTTGTCTTGTGAGAAATGAGTCTCAGAAGCCATGGAAGATATTATTGATACATTGGCTGTTACTACTATGAGTAATAAAGAGTTCCTTATCTCTGACTCAGGCATTTCATGTCTTCTGCCAGCATCCATGAAATTGCAGCAAGCTAATTTGTTATTAGCTTATTAAATCATAGACCCTTTAGTCTTTGAAAGGACTTGAAGCAACATTGAAACATATGCAAATTGGTATAGCTAAAAAGCCAATGTATGGACTAAAATAAATTTTTTAAAAAATTAAATATTCTAAGGAGAAGGCAGAAAAGGAGGAACAGAATAATAAAGAAATAAAACTGAGGGGATAAATATAAATGATAAAATGACAGACTAAATCTAACAATATCTAATGTTGCACTAAATGTTAATGTACAAAACACTCTAATTAAAAGACAGAAAATGTCTGAATTAATAACAAAAAACACCCAATTATACACTGGGTGACATTCTCATCATATATCAAAAATACATAGCATGAACATGACTTATCACTGATGATGTTAATATTAATCAACTGACTGAGATAATGTTTGTCAAGTTTCTCTACTGTTAAGCTTCTGTTTTTCTCCCTTTCCATTCTGTACTCTGGATAGAAGTCACTGTATACATTCCATCGTTAAGGAATGGGAAATCATGTTCCACCATCTTAAAGGAGAAGTATCTATATAGTTATTTGCAACTCTTCTACATGAGAGATTTGTCTATTTCCTCCATTAATTTATTTATTCAATCATTATGTATATCATCTGTTTGGGTGTATGGGTATTTGTTATATTTGGGTTATAATTTAACAGTACTTATTTTGTTTGCTCCAACTTGCTCAAATTGCCCCACTTTTGGCTATTGGGAGCTCTTTCATTTGGCGTATGTGTCCCCTTGACAAGCACCCATCATTTAATTTTTCAACTTTCCTTACTTTCTAGCTTACCAGATGCTGCAGGTTCAAATTTAATCAGTTGACTAATAAATTATTGAAACATAAAAAATCCTTTAATTTTTCTTGTTTTTCTTTCATTAATTTTATTTAATCATGGTTAGAGGATGACATCTTCACAATAATAAAAATTTTATAGTGGTTGAGATTCCCTTTTTGGCCTATTTATTTAACTTTTTGCTTTGCTTTGCATATGTCAACTTTTCATGTATTTGGAAGCTATGTTATTAAGTGCATGAAAGTACTGACCATTATTTCATCCTGGTGAACACTCTCTCCCTTTTTTTATTGTGTACTGTACCCTTAATACTGATTTTACTTTTACATATACTTTAGCTGACATTTTTTCTAAACATAAGCTTGAATTTTGTTTTTATTCAACTTGGAAGTTCTATGAATTTAAAACTCTAATGGATTTAAGGCCACTGTATTTATTATGGTTCCTTAATTTGAAATTATTTCATTTTTCTGTGTTTTCTATTTGCCACACTTTTCTTTGTTCATATTTGTTTCCCAACTTCTCTTTTATCAATCAAATATTGCGAGGGGTGGAGCAAGATGGCAGAGGAATAGGAGACCTGGATTTCATCTGGTCTCAGGAATTCAGCTGAATAGTGATCAAACCATTCTGAACACCTACAAACTCAACAGGAGATCGAAGATAAGAATAGTAACAACACTCTGAACAGAAAACCGACCACTTTCTGGAAGTTAGAACATGCGGAGAAGTGAATCCGAGGCGATATTCGGGAGGATAGACGGCCGGGGAGGGGGCCTCCGTCGGCCGCTTCTGGCAAGTGATAGAGGCCAGAGCACAAAATCAGAACTTTTAGAAGTTGGCTCCGCTGAGGGACGTCGCTCCAGTGGCTAAGCAGGGGGTGGAACCATCGCGGGACAGTGTGGTCTCAGGACCCTAGGGGGTCACAGAATGACCGGGGGTGCCTGAGTGTGGCAGAGCTCCGAGGTATCAGAGCAGGGAACCTGGCTGCAGAGACGGAGCTGAGGCGCGGGCTCTCGGCTCGGGGTTGCCATAAACTGTGATCCACGGCCCAGTTAGGCCACTGCTCCTCCAGCAGGGACCCAACAAGTGGCAAAGCCGGGGCGACTCCCCTTCCTCCCCTGGGAGGAGCAGCGCGGGAGGGCACCAGGGATCTGCTGGGTTTGGAGACTCCACACGGGGTCGGGTGCCAGACCTAGAAACGCTTGATCACAGGCCGGGTGAGCACGGAGTGTGGACCGGGGAGACGGGAGTGACTGCTTTTCTCTGGGGGCACACTGAGGAGCAGGGCCCCGAGTTCTCAGCTCCTCCGGGCGGAGATTGGGAGGCCACCATTTCACCCTGGTCCTCCAAAGCTGTACCGAGCATTTGCAGGGAACAAAAGCTCCTGAGAGCAAACTGGAGCAGCTTGCTTAGCCCGGACACACAAAGGCGGGGCAATTCCGCCTCCGGCAAAGACATTTCGAAACCATGGCAACAGGCCCCTCCCCCAGAAGATCAGCAAGAACAGCCAGCAAGCCAAGACCAAGTTTACCGATCAAGGAGAACGGGAGAACTCCAGCGCTAGGGGAATACCGCACATAGAATTCATGGCTTTTTTACCATAATTCATTAGTTTTTCAAACTTAATTTTTAACTTTTTTTTGAATTTTTCTTTTTCCCTTTTTCAAACAACACCTTATCAATCCCCTTTTTAAAAAAAACATTTTTTATTTTTCATTTTTAGAGTCATATTTTTATCCCTTCATAGTAGTTACCCTTATTTTTGGCATTTATATGTAAGTTGTTCTCTCTTTAAAATTTTGAGATACAATTTCTTCTAACAGATCAAAATATACCCTAAATCACTAGTGTATGGCTTTGTTCTAGGCTCCTGCCTGATCACATTCTCTCCCTTTTTTTTTCTTTTTTCTTTTTTTCTTTTTAAATCTTCTTCTTTCTTTTTAAAAACAACTTCTTATCTTATCAATTCCTTTTATAAAATCTTTTATAATTATCATCTTTACAGTCATCTGCCATCCCTTCATTGTATCAACCCTTATTTTGTACATATATAAGTCTTTCTTCCTTTAAAATTTTAGAAGGCACTTTCTTCTAACAGACCAAAATATGCCCAAAAGCTAGTGTGTGGCACTGATCTATGCACTAGCCTGATCATATTTGATCATATTCTGTGTTTTTTTTGTTTTGTTCTGTTTTTGTTTGTTTTTATCTTTTCCTTTTTCCTTTTTTTTTTTTTCTCTTCTTTCTTTCCATTTCTGTCCCCTGGTTTCAGGTCTTTTCTGATTTGTATAGAGTATATTTGCTGGAGAGGTTGTTAACCTGTTAGCATTCTGTTCTCTCATTCGTCTGTTCTCCTCTGGACAAAATGACAAGACGAAAAAAATCACCTCAGTAAAAAGAACAAGAGGTAGTACCATCTGCCAGGGACCTACTCAATACTGACATTAGTACGATGTCGGAACTAGAGTTCAGAATCATGACTTTAAAGATACTAGCTGGGCTTGAAAAAAGTGTGGAAGTTATTAGAAAAACCCTTTCTGAAGAAATAAAAGAACTAAAATCTAACCAAGTCGAAATCAAAAAGGCTATTAATGAGGTGCAATCAAAAATGGGGGCACTAACTGCTAGGATAAATGAGGCAGAAGAAAGAATCAGTGATATAGAAGACCAAATGATGGAAAATAAAGAGGCTGAGAAAAAGAGAGATAAACAACTACAGGATCACGAGGGCAAAATTCGAGAGATAAGCGATACGATAAGACGAAACAACATTAGAATAATTGGGATCCCAGAAGAAGAAGACAGAGAGAGAGGGGCAGAAGGTATATTGGAGCAAATAATAGCAGAGAACTTCCCTAATGTAAGGAAGGAAACAGGCATCAAAATCCAGGAGGCACAGAGAACCCCTCTCAAAATCAATAAAAATAGGTCAACACCCCGACATCTAATAGTAAAACTTACGAGTCTCAGAGACAAAGAGAAAATCCTGAAAGCAGCTCGGGAGAAGAGATATGTAACCTACAATGGTAGAAATATTAGATTGGCAACAGACCTATCCACAGAGACCTGGCAGGCCAGAAAGGACTGGCAGGATATCTTCAGAGCACTAAACGAGAAAAATATGCAGCCAAGAATATTATATCCAGCTAGGCTATCATTGAAAATAGAAGGAGAGATAAAAAGCTTCCAGGACAAACAAAAACTAAAGGAATTTGCAAACACAAAACCAGCCCTACAAGAAATATTGAAAGAGGTCCTCTAAGCAAAAAGAGAGCCTAAAAGCAACATAGATCAGAAAGGAACACAGACAATATACAGTAACAGTCACCTTACAGGCAAACAATGGCACTAAATTCATGTCTTTCAATAGTTACCCTAAATGTAAATGGGCTAAATGCCCCAATCAAAAGACACAGGCTATCAGATTGGATTAAAAAACAAGACCCATCGATATGCTGTCTGCAAGAGACTCATTTTAGACCCAAAGACACCCCCAGATTGAAAGTGAGGGGGTGGAAAACCATTTACCATGCTAATGGACACCAAAAGAAAGCTGGGGTGGCAATCCTTATATCAAACAAATTAGATTTTAAAACAAAGACTGTAATAAGAGATGAGGAAGGACACTATATCCTACTTAAAGGGTCTATCCAACAAGAAGATCTAACAATTGTAAATATCTATGCCCCTAACGTGGGAGCTGCCAATTATATAAGGCAATTAATAACAAAAGCAAACAAACACATTGACAACAATACAATAATAGTGGGGGACTTTAACACCCCCCTGATTGAAATGGACAGATCATCTAAGCAAAAGATCAACAAGGAAATAAAGACTTTAAATGAAACACTGGACCAAATGGACTTTACAGACATATTCAGAACATTCCATCCCAAAGCAACAGAATACACATTCTTCTCTAGTGCCCATGGAACATTCTCCAGAATTGATCATGTCCTAGGTCACAAATCAGGTCTCAACCACTACCAAAAGACTGGGATTATTCCCTGCATATTTTCAGACCACAAATGCTTTGAAACTAGAACTCAATCACAAGAGGAAAGTCAGAAAGAACTCAAATACATGGAGGCTAAAGAGCATCCTACTAAAGAATGAATGGGTCAACCAGGAAATTAAAGAAGAATTTAAATAATTCATGGAAACCAATGAAAATGAAAACACATCTGTTTAAAATCTTTGGGATGCAGCAAAGGCAGTCCTGAGAGGAAAGTATATAGCAATACAAGCCTTTCTCAAGAAACAAAAAAGGTCTCAAATACACAACCTAACCCTACACCTAAAGGAGCTGGAGAAAGAACAGCAAATAAAACCTAAACCCAGCAGGAGAAGAGAAATAATCAAGATCAGAGCAGAAATCAATGAAATAGAAAGCAAAAAACAGTAGAACAGATCAACAAAACTAGGAGCTGGTTCTTTGAAAGAATGAACAAGATTGATAAACCCCTGGCCAGACTTATCAAAAAGAAAAGAGAAATGACCCAAATCAACAAAATCATGAATGAAAGAGAAGAGATCAAAACCAACACCAAAGAAATACAAACAATTATAAGAACATACTATGAGCAACTCTATGCCAGCAAATTAGAGAACCTGGAAGAAATGGGTGCATTCCTAGAGATGTATCAACTACCAAAATTGAACCAGGAAGAAATAGAAAACCTGAACAGACCTATGACCACTAAGGAAATTGAAGCAGTCATCAAAACTCTCCCAACAAACAAAAGCCCAGGGCCAGATGGCTTCCCAGGGGAATTCTATCAGACATTTAAAGAAGAATTAATACCTATTCTCCTGAAACTGTTCCAAAAAATAGAAATGGAAGGAAAACTTCCAAACTCATTTTATGAGGCCACCATTACCTTGATCCCAAAACCAGACAAAGACCCCATCCAAAAGGAGAATTACAGACCAATATCCTTGATGAACATGGATGCAAAAATTCTCACCAAAATACTAGCCAATAGGATCCAACAGTACATTAAAAGGATTATTCACCATGACCAAGTGGGATTTATCCCTGGGCTGCAAGGCTGGTTCAACATCCGCAAATCAATCAACGTGATACAGTACATTAACAAAAGAAAGAACAAGAATCATATGATCCTCCCAATAGATGCAGAAAAAGCATTTGACAAAGTACAGCATCCTTTCTTGATCAAAACTCTTCAGAGTATAGGGATAGAGGGTACATACCTCAATACCATAAAAGCCATCTATGAAAAACCTACAGCGAATATCATTCTCAATGGGGAAAAGCTGAGAGCTTTTCCTCTAAGGTCAGGAACGCGGCAGGGATGTCCACTCTCACCACTGCTATTCAACGTAGTATTAGAAGTCCTAGCCACAGCAATCAGACAACAAAAAGAAATCAAAGGCATCCAAATCGGCAAAGAGGAAGTCGAACTCTCACTCTTTGCAGATGATATGATACTGTATGTGGAAAACCCAAAAGACTCCACCCCAAAACTGCTAGAACTCATACAGGAATTCAGTAAAGTAGCAGGATATAAAATCAATGCACAGAAATCAGTGGCATTCCTATACACCAACAACAAGACAGAAGAGAGACAAATCAAGGAGTCAATCCCATTTGCAATTGCACCCAAAACCATAAGATACCTAGGAATCAATTAACCAAAGAGGCAAAGGATCTGTACTCAGAAAACTATAAAATACTCAGGAAAGAAATTGAAGAAGACACAAAGAAATGGAAAAACGTTCCATGCTCATGGATTGGGAGAACCAACATTGTGAAGATGTCAGTGCTACCTAGAGCAATCTACACATTCAATACAATCCCCATCAAAATACCATCCACCTTTTTCAAAGAAACAGAACAAATAATCCTAAAATTTGTATGGAACCAGAAGAGACCCCGAATAGCCAGAGGAATATTGAAAAAGAAAAGCAAAGCCGGCGGCATCACAATTCTGGACTTCCAGCTCTATTACAAAGCTGTCATCATCAAGACAGTATGGTACTGGCACAAAAACAGACACATAGATCAATGGAACAGAATCGAGAGCCCAGAAATGGACCCTCAACTCTATGGTCAACTCATCTTTGACAAAGCAGGAAAGAATGTCCAATGGAAAAAGGACAGTCTCTTCAACAAATGGTGTTGGGAAAATTGGACAGCCACATGCAGAAGAATGAAACTGGACCATTTCCTTACACCACACACAAAAATAGACTCCAAATGTTTGAAAGACCTAAACGTGAGACAGGAGTCCATCAAAATCCTAAAGGAGAACACAGGCAGCAACCTCTTCGACCTCAGCCACAGCAACTTCTTCCTAGAAACATCGCCAAAGGCAAGGGAAGCCAGGGCAAAAATGAACTCTTGGGATTTCATCAAGATAAAAAGCTTTTGCACAGCAAAAGAAACAGTCCACAAAACCAAAAGACAACTGACAGAATGGGAGAAAATATTTGCAAATGACATATCAGATAAAGGGCTAGTATCCAAAATCTATAAAGAACTTATCAAACTCAACACCCAAAGAACAAATGATCCAATCAAGAAATGGGCAGAAGACATGAACAGACATTTTTCCAAAGAAGATATCCAAATGGGCAACAGACACATGAAAAAGTGCTCAGCATCGCTCGGCATCAGGGAAATCCAAATCAAAACCTCAATAAGATACCACCTCACAGCAGTCAGAATGGCTAAAATTAACAAGTCAGGAAACGACAGATGTTGGCGGGGATGTGGAGAAAGGGGAACCCTCCCACACTGTTGGTGGGAATACAAGCTGGTGCAGCCACTCTGGAAAACAGTATGGAGGTTCCTCAAACAGTTGAAAATAGAGCTACCATACGACCCAGCAATTGCACTACTGGGTATTTACCACAAAGATACAAATGTAGAGATCCGAAGGGGTACGTGCACCCCAGTGATTATAGCAGCAAGGTCCACAATAGCCAAACTGTGGAAAGAGCCAAGATGTCCATCGACAAATGAATGGATAAAGAAGATGTGGTATATATACACAATGGAATATTATGCAGCCATCAAAAGGAATGAGATCTTGCCATTTGCAACGACATGGATGGAACCGGAGGGTGCTATGCTGAGTGAAATAAGTCAATCAGAGAAAGACATGTATCATATGAGCTCACTGATATGAGGAATTCTTAATCTCAGGAAACAAACTGAGGGTTGCTGGAGTGGTGGGGGGTGGGAGGGATGGGGTGGCTGGGTGATAGACATTGGGGAGGGTATGTGCTATGTTGAGCCCTGTGAATTGTATAAGACTGATGAATCACGGATCTGTACTTCTGAAACAAATAATGCAATATATGTTAAGAAAAAAGAAAAAGAAGATAGCAGGAGGGGAGAATGAAGGGGGGAAAGTGGGAGGGGGAGAGGAACCATGGGGAAAAAAAAAAAAAAAAAAAAAAAAAAAAAAAAAAAGAGGGTGGGGGGTTGGGGGGATGGGTTAGCCTGGTGATGGGTATTAAAGAGGGCACGTTCTGCGTGGAGCACTGGGTGTTATGCACAAACAATGAATCATGGAACACTACATCAAAAACTAATGATGTAATATATGGTCATTAACATAACAATAAAAAATTATTAAAAAAATATTGCTTACTCTCCCCCATTAGTTTGTAAGTTTTACATTGCATTTATGTCCCTGCAGTATTCAATCTTAAACTTTAACATGAATATTTAAACTTGTCTAAAATTAATCAAGATCCCTAACTCTTACTGAACAATATTATTACCTTATGCATGCCTGTTACTATATTCTCATACATCTGTTGTCCAATATTTTGTGACCCGTTTTATACTCTCCAAGAGTCATTATTTCTATTCCATAATATGGTTCTAATTCAATATATAATATCTTATTATTAAATCAAAGTTTTTTAGAAAAACAATTTGTTTACCAATTCCTTCTTGCACTAGATTCTTCTTTTCTGTTTCTGAATTATGTCTTTTCAGTATGTAGAAATTCTCACAATTCCTTGCTTATATTCTCTTTCCCATTTTCTAAATTCTTTCCCTTTGGAATTCTATCAGACTTATGCTAAAACTTTGCATTATATCTTTCATGAATTTTAGTATTTCTCCTTAATTTTAATGTCCATAAATTTTATTTCTAGAATTCAGGATTATTTTCCTATCTGTTTCTTTATTTTCATATCTAGATTCTAGATATTTTTTTCAAATAAGTCTTTTCTTTTTTTACATTCTTTTCTCATGATTTATAGACTTTCCTCATATCTTAATTATATTAAACATACCGAATTTATAATCTCTTAGATGTGCTATTAGTATGGAAAATCTGCTGTTTATCTTGTCAGAAAAATCTAACTTATATGGGTTGTTTCTCTTTTGGAACACTAGAAGTGTTTGCAGGGTTATGTCTCCATATTTCATATCGTGTTAATTATGTCAAATGACCGAAGGATATCACCAGCATGAGATCATTTTTTATATTACCTTATCATGACAGATTCATGGACCAAATGGATACAGTAAACACTCAATAATTAAAACCTATATATTGTGCAGGCCAATGGCTATATAATTTCATATTTTCAGGATAGAGTTTAATATTTTCTTTACCCAGAGACCAAGATATTTTTCATTTAACCAGTTCATTTGAATATCTCAGATTTATACAGCAGTTTGTCTTCCATCTCCCTATTTTTCATAGGTCCAGGATTTTCTCTCCTCTGCACATTAAGAAACATATCTCAGTAACAGCAAACCTTGAAAATAGAAGATAAATAATGACTAGCTAACCAATTCCTATAAGGAGAAAAATAACCACAGCCAACTCTCACTACCGTGATTTATTAGGCACTTCCTATCCTAGATTCTTTCCATAGTGTATCCCATTTAATCATGACAACAACCTTATGAGGTAAATTCATTAAAACCAATCTTCAGATATGGAAATCAAGTCCCAGAAATGCTAATCAAGTTGACTAAATAATGACAGACTTCAAATTTCAACCAATATCTAATTATAAAGTTGGTCAATTTAACCTACTTCCCTACATTGAAGAATAAGTTGGGTCAGTAGTTTTATTTTGTTTAACAAACTGATAAATTATCCAATATCTACATATTACATGTAAAATGCTTAGTAAGGTTTTTGTTTTAAATTAATAATTTGCTATAACTCACGTTTCTAGGGCAAATCAGATGGCAATCAAATATTTTTTCTTTTAGTCGAATCACATATATAATGTCTTGCTGTTTTTCTTTTCTTTACTATTATATTCCATATCATTAAATGTGGCAAAGGGCCCACAGATGTTATCTCCAGAAAATCTCTATTTTCAAAACCTGTCAGTCCCACTATTACTAGAAACTAATTGTAATCATGGCTTTGTAGCATGAACAATCAGTGAATGAGCAACACCATATTGTTTTATGAGACTGACTGAGGTTGAAATTAATCTGAATCATTTATGTAACTCAGTTCAGTGTATGCATCTTTACAATCCATGACCATTATTATAGCAAGATTACAGCGAGACCTAATAGTCATTATTTTCACTAAGCTTGTCGGTGGCCTAAATTTTTGAGATTTTAAGACTATCTCCTTTATTTTTAGATGAGGAAACTATAATGTATGTACTTTTTATGACTCGAGAAAGGTAAATTAAGCACCAAAGAAGGAAACATATTAATCAGGGGAGTCACACACCTCAGTAATTAATAAATAAAAGTACTAAAATATCATACACATAAACATGTATTTGTATATGTATGTATATATGCAATATTTTAAAGATTTCTCATATTTTCATTTAACTTTACTGGTACTCTGGATTCTTTTCAAATATTTAAATATAGAATATTTGTCAGTGATTTTTATATTCTCTAATGAGAAGGAAAACTTACTTGGCCTGCATTGTTTCATTTTTCATAGGCTTATTTTATTAATTTCTCTGCTGGTTGTTGAGAACTATAACAATAAAACATAGAAATACTTCATCAATTGCAGATTCTCAGCAATTACCAAAAGTTAATTAGAATTATTAAGATAACAAACATGTACACATAATGCTCTTGTAGATAAATTTTAACTACATTTAATAAGGAAATCCAAGACTAAGCCAAACTCATAAATTGTTTTATGCTATGTTAATGCTTTTTCTGGCTGGTCAAATTAAATATTGATAGACTGTCCTCTCAGAAAGGGTTAGACAAAGACATTTTATTTATTTCAAAGCCTAAAAGCCAAAATAAAGCCAACGTAGAAACATTGTGTTAAATCGTTAAATAGTAAAAATGAGCATAATTGTTTTCTGTTCTACTCTCATTTGCTGAAGAGGAGAAATAATAATATGGGACTGAGACCACACTGCGTTGTCAACCCATTGCTCATGTTATATTTTAAGTATCAGTAAATATTTAAGTAAGATATTTAACTTAAAATATTTAAGTTTTCTTTGCAAACAAATAAGTTAAATGACATTTTCAGGGTAATTAAAAATAAAGAGAAATTATTGCTTTTCTTGAGCATGTATTTTATTCTCAACATTGTGTTGTATCATAGAAAGACTTCCAAGTATATAAATTAAAGTCCCCTTTCTTCAAGTTTATAGTTGCTAAGAATATCAGACTGATACACATGAAATAATTTATATTATATACTACAAATACTTATATTAATACCTTTGTTTCATTCTATTATTACATAGGCTTTCAAATAAGAAGCTGTATAAGTGAAAACTTTGAGAATTAATAAGAATGATATATAAACATAGATTCTACATCATGTTTATTTTTAAATAAATATTTCAAAGTGTAATTTATTTTTATTCTGAAGAAAGCAGTATTTCTTTATCCACTAATAAGCAAACAAACACATGAATAAAGCACATTAAGTGAAAAAGTGTAAAAATCTGAATGTCTTATTTACCTATTATCTGTATTTGAATAAAAGTAAAGAAATTCAAATATGCTCTGTATTTTTTTCTATTTCTCCAGTGTCACATTGTTCTTTAAACTACTATTGCATTTTACCTAACTCCAAAGCTGAGTCAGTGTTTTACACTCACCCAGCCTGTGGAAATTTGTTATGGCAGCCCTAGGAAACTAATAAAAGTTACTAATTTCCAGATCATTCATCTTTACATTTTTAGCAGGCTAGTTCAAGACTACACAAAAAGAGGTGTGATAATTTTACCTCTAGATGGCACACAGAGCTATGATTAAGTTAAATTTAAAAACAACTTGATTAACAATTATCATCACCTCCACTATCCTTGTCATTTTATCTATATGGCAATTTTTAGCTGGAAGAAACTTTGTCATTACTTATTAAGCTTTGTAACTCTCCGATATAAAATTTTAAGTAGGTTTGGTATTGAATCATTTCTCCAAGTCTCTGTGAATTTGCAGACTATGCTGTGCTTTATTCTATAGACTTAGAATTTTACTGCTTATTTTATAGTGAGAAGAGTCTATGCATCTGCATACTGAGAACAGTAAAATGGAACAAAGTTCCAGAAAATTGAAAACTGCAATGTGTAATGTTTATGTGGTCATGTTTCTTCCCTCATTTTTCTAGGATCTACCAACCTGTGTATTAAGAGGCCTTGGTAGAACAGGGCTAAGGAAAAGATAAAAATCAAGATCTACTCCTATTCTCACTAGTCAAAAGTGAGCACTACTTGCAACATCATAAGTATTTCATTGGTCTTTTTCCTGATTCCTCTATGGGGATGTGCACTTACGCCTATGAACATGGGTGGAGGAAGGTGGTTTTGGTGGGTGTGGAGGAGGGTTTGAAAGACGGCCCCAGAACAAAACTGCAGGAATGAGGCCAAGAATAAAGAGGGCACACATACTGTTCTCAGGTCTGATACTCCCTCACCTTTTCACCTTCTCCCTCTAACTGCCAACCAACCTTTACCTTTACTTGAGGATTAAAGGCATTAACACCCCACTGTTTATGGAAGTTTCAGACCCTCCCTCAAGACAATAATTAAGAGAATTAGGCAGCCATTAAGATCTAATAGCCATTATTTTCACTAAGCTTGTTGGTAGCTTAAAGTTTTGAGATTTTAAGACTATCTTCTTTATTTTTAGATGAGAAGACTATGATGTATTATGTATGACTTGAGAAAGTTAAACAGAACAGAGGCATTTATTTAGTACATGCTATGGGTCCTACAAATTGCTGAGCTCTGAAGTAGTGAGGTCACAATAAAGAAGAAAATGCAATCCACATTTTCCAAATGCTTTAAATCTAGATAATAAGACCTATACACCTAAAGTAATTCTAGACAAATCACATTCCTGATAAGGGCTGTATTTTCAATAAGTGAAAAAGAAATTTGCGGGCAAAGAGGGTTGCCTTTATTCGTAAAGAAAGAGTTCTACATTTGAAGCAAATGTGCATTGAACTGACAGTAATGGAGGGCAAGGCAAGTGGAAGCATTACAGGAAAGCAGGGCAGAGAATCTAGATGGAAAAGAAGCATAAAAAGATGCATCAGTGTTAAAAGCAGACAATCTCTAGTAAGGAGGGAAGATCATTCTCAAAGTAGTTCAGAATTGAGGACTCAGGAAAAATGAGTTTCAAAGTAAAGATAGGATCAGACAGACAAGACAGACAAATTGAGAAGTTTGCCTTGATAAAGAACAGGAAATGTTCATAGAAGTGCTTTCTTAGAATGGTCTCTCAGAATTGGACAAGATGATCTAGGGAGAACAAAGGCTAGAATATTATGGCAGGAAACAAAGGGCAAATAAATTGGAAAGACAAGAACAAATAACATTAAGTAACTGATTAGGATGGTGAGCCAGAAAGATAAAGTTCATGAGTCTACACATCTGAGTAGACTGTGCATGTAGTGCTCTACCAAGTATCGCCCATCTGAGGTTTGGTTTTGTTTTGTTTTTAGTAATTCATCAGCTCGGGGTAGGGGGTAACTTTTCTATTTTACCCTCCTCCAGAGAGTCCCAATCTCGAATTTGCTAGTGGTAACCAGAGAGAGTGTCTGTCACTTCATCAGCACTGCATTTCCAGGGCCCAGAAGAGAGCTTAATTACAGTAAATGCTTTGCCCATATTCTATAACTGGCTAGTTGTATAAAGAATGTGGCCAAAATAAAGTCATGATGATAATAAACCCAAAAATACCTAGAGAAACATTGTGTTTGTGACAGAGGTTGGTTAAAAATCAGCTTGAAAATGACACAGGGGAGAGAATTCCAAGATATTTTGTCTTACAGTCAACAGGAAATTGAGAATAGAGATAAGTAGAGGGGCCTATAAGATGTTTAATATTTGAGGGTAAAGGAGGGAACATTATTAGTGAAGTCAGAAAAGTTTTCTTTGGGAATAAGTTTATTGGAAGAACAGAAGAGACTGAGGACTCAGCTTTGAGGTTTCTCCAAAGTTAATGTTTGAGACTTAAAAAAAAAAAAATAGCAGTGAAGGAAAAGCAAAGGTACCATTAAAGAATATGCAAGAGAAAGGGAAATATTTAAAAGATGAAAAATTTCAAGAAAGAATTTGTGATTAGCAGTGGAAATAGCAAAGGAAGATGAAATGTGATAAAATCAAAATAGAAATCTTTTAAACTGCCCAGAAAAAAATGCTGATTTTCTTTTAAAAAGTATAAAGAGAAAGAACTTTAGATTCTAGATAATAAAGAAAACAGTGGTGGGGGTGGTTGTGAAAAGAGGTAATTTCTAAAATTTGACTGTGAAAGAAACAAGAAAGGAGCTATAATTCAGTTGAGTGTAGCAGTTAAGAGATTTAGCCTGGGATTAGGAAAAATTCAGGCTGAAATACCAGCTTTGATAGTTACCTGCTCTGTTACCATGGGCAATAAGTCAACTGCTCTGGATTTGTTTCCTCATTTATAAAATGGGAATACTACTATATGCCTTATGGGTTTATTATAATGATAAATGAAATAAAGTACAACTGTATTTTAATTGGTAGCTATAACCCTAAGTCAGGTTACAGGGACAAACTATATAGTAATTTTTAAAATAAAAAACTCCCATAAATCACAACATACATAATTTTGTGTATAGAACCCCATATAGTGATATACAAAATATAATTTTAGTGTATTCCAATTACACAAAAATTTATCTCTTCTTTACTATTTTTTATTTTAGTTTTCACTAAGCAAGTCATATTAGTTTCCTAGGACTGCTATAACAAAGTACCACAGTCTGGGTGGCTTAAACATCAAAAATTTATTTTTACAGTTCAGGAAGCTAAAAGTCCGAGATTGAATTTTTGGCAGACTTAGTTTCTTGTGAGAGTTGTAAGGGAAGAATCATTTCCAACCCTGTCTCCTTAACTTGCAGATGGCCATCTTCTCCCCATCTTCACATCATTTCCCCTCTATATATGTCTGCGCTTAAATTTCTTATTCTATGAAGACATGAGTCATTGGATTAGGGTGCACCCTAAAGATCTCGTTTTAGCTGACTAACCTATTTAAAAAACATATTCATGAATACAGTCACATTCTGCAGTACTGGGGGTTGGGATGTGGACATATGAATTTGAGGGGCACAAAATTCAGCCTATAATACAGATATAACTGAGTTTCTGTAAATTAATTACACTATTGTTTGGAATGGTATCTCCGACAGAGTAAGCCTTCAATAAATGATAGCTACTATTGTTAAGATGAACACCTTTGTATAATTTTGATTTTTGAAAAGTCCAAACTGGGAAAGTAAAACTTCATTAACATAAATTTCCAAAAATGGAAAATTGAAAGAAAAAAATTTCCAAAAAGAAAATACTGAGTAGTTTGAATCATGGTACATTCTAACAATAGAGATATTTATAGGTCCCACTGCCTTTTAAAATAATTACCCAATATTACTCTTTACAGGTAAACATGTCAAGTATTTGTATATTCATTGTGCAGATGAAAAAAGACCCAAAACTTGGAAAAACTTGAAAAAATAAGTAAGTGATATTTCTTTTTTTTTTCCTCATTAAACTTTTTGTTTTAATGGGTCTCAAAATTCTGTGCCAGATTTTTGGTCAAGTTGTTTCCATTAAAAAGTACTGATTTTAAAAACTAATAACTTAAAATTGTCACACACACAAAAAAAAACAAATGGTCCACAAAACATTCTTCTTTCCTTTTGAAGGTTTTACGATGCATTGTTATTATTAACCAGTCTTTTACTATTAAACTTAAATACTCAATTGACACAAACAGTTCTGAGACCGTTCTTCCACCACTGATTAAGACTGGGGTGGCAGGTATTGGGGATAATATTCATTTAGCCTTCTGAGCTTTCTGGGCAGCCAGCTCCAGCTGCTTTCTTGTCCACTGCTTTGATGACACCCAGAGCAACCGTCTGTCTCATGTCATGAACAGCAAAATGGCCCAGAGGAGGATAGTCAGAGAAGCTCTCAACACACACAAGCTTGCCAGAAACCATATCAATGATGGCAGCATCACCAGATTTCAAGAACTTGGGACCATCTTCCAGCTGATATTTCTTAGTTCAGCAGTTTCATAAATTATATAAATATGATGAGTCCAGCCTTCATAATCCTAATCTACTAGAAGTAATATCTTCAAAGTGTCAAAGGGATAAGCTATCTGCCCTGGCTTCTATATTTAAGCAAACTATCATTCACATGCAAGAGTGGCTAGAAAAGACAGAATACCTAGTATTGGACTTACTCCCCCTCTTGCCTACCATCACTATTAAAAAAAAAAATAAAAGTTTTAAAAAACATATAAAAGCAAATGATATCGTACATCAGAAAGCAACCAACATTGTGCTGCATTCCTTGCCAGAAAGGAAGTTCATGAAATGAGCCTCTTCACAGCCACCTTGGTTTTCTCCCTGAAGTTACTTTAGAAACTACTCTGCAGGGAAAGAGAGCCCATATAGAGCGTAGCAGTCTCAGTGGGTGTGGGAATAAAGATCAGTGTAACAATTCCACTCTAGCCCATGGCCAACTCCTAAGGTAATCGCTCACAGGGCAAAACTCTGGAAATCCTAAGGTGTGAATTAAAGAAGATGGAAAGCTCAAGAGATAAGCAGAGATTTCAGAGACACACAACACTGAAAAGACAATGAGATTTAATTCAAGCTAGAGTATAAAATCTTTGGTGAACACTCTGGGTTTCACTTGAAATCCCATAAAGGCTGTGTCCTTGAAATAAGACCACATCCTAAGTATAATGGCAAATTTGAAAAAGACCCATTCTGTGTCAAGTCCAGGGAGGAAACTGAGAAGCCTCCTGAGCCCTGAACTCTGCTCATAGGTTAGCCTATTCCATGCTGCTTGCCCTGTGGCTGACTTGCCGTATGTCAATTCATCACTGTGCTCTTAATATATTCCAGATAGTGTTACTTTCAAGTATAAGCTTAGGTCTGCTCAGTTTGGAATAAGACTTAGTAGAATATGGTGCTTCAATAAACTGCTTTTGGTCCAGTCTCAGTTGCCATGTTGCTGTGGGGACTCAGATTCCCGTTGTGAGGCCAGCTGCTGTTCTCATTCTGACTTGACAAAAATCTAAACACCTGGCTGGTTCCCCTCTTGTTCTCCCTCCTCCATCCTGATTTTCCATTTTCACGTCAAAGACAAATAAATGACTTGACTCTCCACACTCCCCCACCAAAAAAGGAAAAGACCATTCTAATACAACCTAACATCAAGCCTGAAAAGTAAAGCAAGTCATGTCCAGTCTCTGACACGTAAACAGCTTGGAAGTTGTCACTCCCATCCTCACAAGTAAAAGCTAAACAAAGTGCAAATCAATAACTTTTTTTTAGATCCATCAGACGGCTGAGGTCATAGGGCAAACTAATGCCCTGAAAACTGGAGAGACAAGTAAATACAAAGAATCAAAGCTTAACAGAAGCAGAAGTTGCTAGAGCCAGGAACTGGTAGGAAAACATAAATTGCAACTGACTACCTGCTACAGAATGAGTATAAACACCTAAGGGGCAAGTTTGTTTGTTGTTGTTTTGTGAGGAGGAACACTTTTGGAGATTTACCTCCAGGAACATCTCCCGGTTGTCATTGAAAAGATGGGGGAAAATCTTTCATAATTCCGGAAGGGAGTGTGTTGGTGGGGAGAAGTAACCATCTTTTTTTTTTTTAGATATTCCCAGAGCATTCTATTTTCTGCCTGCTCTCAAGGGAAATTACTTTACCAAAGCCTAACCAACCTACGGGAAGGAAAATACCCAACCCCATATATCTCTAGCCATCTTTCTACCCAGATAAACCTGAAACCAAAGGCCTATTTACTGCCATTCCTATACCTAATACATCATGTCCAGCTTTCAATAAAAAATATAATGCATGCTAAAAGGCATGATAAAAATAGTCTAAAGAGACAAAGCAAGTAACACAGTAAGACTGAGATTTGAGAGAGATTTTAGAAATTTCACACCCAGAATTTAAAATAACCACGGCTAATATGCTAAGGGTTCTAAGGGAAAAGTGAAAAACATACAAAAATAGGTAGACGACATAAATAGAGAGATGAAAACTCCAAGAAAAAAATCAAAAATCTCCCTTTGATTTTCAGCAGTTCTACCATATACCTAGGGAAAGATTTATTTTGCTTTTTTTTTTTTTCCTATTTGAGCCTTGTGGTGATTCTTGAATTTATCATTTAGAGTCTTTTCTGGGTTTTAGAAAAATTGTAGTTATAATTTACTGAGTTTGGGTTGTTGAGGTTTCTAGAATTTTTACTGTAGAATAGCAGAAAGGGAGCTGCACAGAGGAAGGGTCCCAGAAACCTGCAGTGGAATGCCCCCATATGTCCTTGACTGAGGGCTGAATAGTGCAAGTATATAGTACAATCTCTATGAGTTCTAACAGAGAGCAGTCCCTGAGAACACAATAGCTAACCATCTCAGTTTTCCTAGGACTGAGGAAGTTCCCAGAACATGGACCTTTCAGTCTTAAAATTGGGACAGTCCTGGACAAAACAGGATGAATTTGATCATCCTAACTGGGAAGCAGAAAGGTGAAGAGAGATATGAGAGCATGTACAATGTTGGAAGATATTGCTGCTTTGGGGCAGGTAGAATGGAGAAGTCAAACCAAGAAAATTAGTTAAGATCTAAAAAGTCATAACTCAAAAGTAAGGATCAAAACCTATATCAAGAGTTGTATTATAGAACTAAAGACAAAATTATACTGATAAATTCTAACACAATCTTAAACCTATCTTGACAAGATCAATGAAGTCAGGAAGCAACTTACACAACTTCCAGAAAAACACTCAGCACCTATCAAAGGAAGAGAATATATTCCAGTTCAATGTAACAAAATAGCCACCCTGTCAAGAACACAATTTTTAAAAGTACTAGAATGTAAATAAGCAGAAAATCATGATCCCTAATAAAGGGAAACATTACTTAATAAAAAGAGACTTACACAGATGTTGTAAATTAACAGACAAGGACATTAAAACAGGTTACTGTAAACTTGATTTCTCCATCTTGGCACTACTGACATTTTGAACCAGATAATTCTTTGTTGGAGTGTCTGTCTTGTGCATTGTAGGATGTTCAGCATCATCTGTGGCCTGTACCCACCAGATGCCAATAACAATTCTCTCATACAAGATGTGACATCGCAAAATTTCTCAGACATTACCAAATATCACCTAGAAATGGCGGGGAATTTTCCCCCCAGTTAAGAACCATTGCTGTACTGGAAAAGAGAGTGATTGTCAGGATATATAGTTAACTGAAAAAAAGTGAACCGTAGAATACAATGAAGGAATGCTCACTCCTTTGTAAAAAGAAAGAGGAAAAAATGTATATATATTTGAATACACCAGAAAGATAAACCAAAACTGATTATAATGGTTATTCTATGAAGATAATGAGAACAAGTTATAGGAGACAGGAATAGAAGTGATTTCTCTGAATATAATTAGCTATATAGTTTAAACATAAGAAATATAAGTATTTACACTTTCAAAAATAAAATTATACAAAAAGAAAAAATACCTAAAATTTTTAAATGGAAATAAATTTAATCATACCAGAAAAAAAAAAAATGGTTCAAGTGATTTTATAGCATAGTACTTTGACTATACATGCTTAGGGGAATATAGGTCCTAAGTAGAAATGGAGCTATGGAAAAAAACCTTAAAGTTTACCCTTTAGTTATAATTTATTATCAGTAGCATTTTCAAACTAATTTATAATACTATAGTATAATGGAAATAAGAATTGGAGGTACCTAACATACTAAATCCTGAATCTGAAAAATGGCAAATAAAATAGAATCATTAAATATTTAACTCACCTTTCCTTTTACAAACTTTGTTTCAAAATACCCAATAACTTCTAGCTGAAGGTGTGAAGTTTTAACCAAAGAATTCTAGCTAATAAATGTGGGAGAAATTATAGAATTATAAAATCCATATTTTACAATTCTAATAAAATAATCATTTCAGTTAATGATTATCAACAGAGAAAATACTGTATGAAAAGTTGATAGGGAACTTCAATAGGAAAATCAGTCTTATATAGTTAAACCTAAAGCTGAAACCTCTGACATTAACTTCCATTTATAGAGTATACTAAAACAAACAAATAAAAAAAGTTAAATAGATACCAAGAATATAAACACATAAACCCAAAATGTAAAATATTCTCCATAAGAACTAACTCTTCTGGAACAGTCAATAGCAGGATAAAAAAGGAAGAGTGATTTTTACAGATTAAAGGAGATTTTAAGAGACCAAACAACCAAAAGTAGTTACTATTTGGATTGTGAATCAAAGAAACTGTCAAAAGACATTTTTGAGATAGGTAGAGCAATTCAATTTTGTACTGAGTATTAGGTGATCTTAAAGCTTTACTTAAAAATTTTTGTTGGCATTATGGCTATATAAAATGCCCCTATTACATAAAGGAACACTCTAGAACATATACAGAAAAGTGGCTCAATTCTGGGATTAGTTTTATTTATTTTTTATGTTTTAATATGATATATTTTATTAAGTATTTATTTTATTTATTTTTATTATGTTATGTTAGTCACCATATTTTAAAATATGACAACAAAACAAAGCAAAAAAGACAGATGAAACAAATTATGTAAAATCTTGATAAATGCTGAATCTGGTTGATGAAAATATGTGGGTTAATTGTACTAGTCTTATTACTTTCATTTATTTGTGAAAATAGTAACAGAATAAAGATTTAAAATCATACGATCATTCAGATGTAGAAAAAGCATTTGACGAAATTCAATAACCTTTCATATTAAAACTCTCAACAAATTAGGTATAGAATGAATGCGCCTCCACATGATAAAGGTCATATATGGTACCAGCCATTCTGACAGGTATGAGGTGACATCTCATCGTGATTTTGATTTGCATTTCCATAATGATTATTTGAGCATCTTTCTATGTGTCCGTTGGCATACACTAATTCTACTTCTAGATATTTACCTGGAGAAAACAAAACACTAACTTGAAAAGATATATGCACCCCTATATTTATTGCAACCTTATTTACAATAGCCAAGATATAGAAGCAACTTAAGTGGACATCAATGAATAAGTGGGAAAAAAATGTGGTATATATATATATATATATATATATATATATATATATACACACACACACACACAATGCAATATTACTCAGCCATAAAAAAATGAAATCTTGCCATTTGCAATAATATGGATGGGACCTGAAAAGTATAAGTCAGAATAAGAAAGGCAAATACTATTATGATTTTACTTATAGATATACTCTAAAAACAAAACAAATGAACAAACAAACAGAGACAGACTCATAAAGACAAAGAACAAAATGATAATTTCTAGAGGGTGGGGGGGTGGGAGAACAGGTGAAATAGGTGAAGAGGATTAGGAGGTACAAACTTTCACTTAAAAAATAAGTCTCAGGGATGTAAAGAAGCACAGGGAATATAGTCAATAATATTGTAATAACTCTGTATAGGGACAGATGGTAACTAGACTTAATGTGGTAAGCATCTCATAATGTATATAAATGTTGAATAACTATGTTGTGCATGTGAAACTAATATAACATTACATTGTATTTCAGGGCACCTGGGTGGCTCAGTAGGTTTAGCATCTGCCTTCGGCTCAGGGCTTGATCTCAGGGTTCTGGAATCAAGCCCTGCATTGGGCTCCCTGCTCGGCGGGGAGTCTGTTTCTCCTTCTGTCCCTCCCTCCACCCCCGCCGTGCACGCGTGCTCTCTCTCTCAAATAAACAAAAAAACTTTTTAAAGATAAAAAATACACTTTTTAAATAAATAAAAAGGCCACATATGACAAGCCTACAGCTAACATCATACTCAATAGTGAAAAGCTGAAATTTTTTACTCTAAGATCAGAAACAAGACAAGGGTGTCCAGTCTCACCACTTCTATTCAACATTGTACTAGAAGTCCTAGTCAGAGCAATAGGTCAAGAAAAAGAAATAAATGGCATCCAGATCATAAGGAAAAAAATTATATTGTCTCTCTTTGCAAATGACACGATCTTATATACAGAAAACACCAAAGACTCCACACACAAACGCACATACAAAAAATTAGAATAAGCGAATCCAGTAAAGTTGCAGGATATAAAATCAATATACAAAAATCAGCTGCATTTCTATATACTAAGAAGGAACTATCTGAAAAAGAATTTAAGAAAACAGTCCCATTTACAATAGCAACAAAAAGAATAAAATATTTAGGAATAAATTTAACACCAAGGCAGTAAAAGATCTGCACTCTGGAAACTACAACACACTGATGAAAGAAAATGAAGTAGACACAAATAAATGGAAAGATATTGCATGTTCATGGGTTCAAAGATTTAATATTGTGAAAATGACCATACCATCTAAAACAATTTACATATTCATTGCAATCTTTATCAAAATTTCAATGACATTTTCCATAGAAATAGAAAAAACATTCTAAAAGGCATATGGAACCACAAACAACCCCATTGGCCAAAACAATAAATGCTGTTGTGAAAACAGAATAACCACATGGAGAAGAATGAAATTGAACCCTATAATTATAACACTCACAAAAGTTAACTTGAAATAGATTAAAGACTTAAATGCAAGATCTGAAACCATAAAACTCCTAGAAGAAATCTTAGGGGAAAACCTCCTTAACACTGGTCTTGTCAATTGTTTTCTGGATATGGTACCAAAATGCAAAGGTAACAAAAGCAAAAATCAACAAGTGAGACTACTGTACAAAGCTTCTGTACAATAAAGGAAACAGCTGATGAAATGAAAAGGCAGGCTATGAAATGGGAAAAAAACTGCAAACCATATATGTAATAAAGGTTTAATATCCTAAATATATAAAAAAACTCCTACAACTTAAGAGTAAAAAAATCAAATAATCCAATTAAAAATGGGCATAGGACTTGACATTTTTCCAAAGAAGACATACATACAGTCAACAGGAAGATGAAAAGGTACGGAACATCACTAGTCATCAGGAAAACACAAATTAGATATACAATGAGATATCACCTCTTGTCTATCAGAATAGCTATTATCAAAAAGTCAAGGACAACAATTGTTGTCTATCAGAATAGCTATTATCAAAAAGTCAAGAATAACAATTATTGGTGAAGATGTGAAGAAAACCCTTGGGCTCTGTTCATGGGAATGTAAACTGGTATAGTCATTATGGAAATTAGTATGAAGGTTCCTCAATAAACTAAAAATAGAACTATCTATTGATTCGGCAATCCCACTTCTGGATTTATATTCAAAGGAAATGAAATCAGTATCTTGAAGAGATATCTGCACTCCCATGTTCATTGCAGCGTTATTCACAATGGCTAAGATATGGCAACAATCTAAGTGTCCATCAACAGATGAATGAAAAAAATGTGAGGAAAAAGTATATATAATATATATATTACATACACACACTAAATGCACAAATAATATAATATTATTCAGCCATAAAAAAGAAGGAAAATCTGTTGCTTTTCACAACGTGGATAACTTGTAAAACATATGTTAAGTGAAATAAGCCAGACATAGAAGGACAAACACTATATAATCTCACCTACCTATGGCATCTTAAAAAATTTAAACTCATAGAACCAGAGAGTAGACAGTGGTTGCCAAGGGCTGGGGGGCAGGGTAGCCGAGAAGAGATGGGGAAATGTTGGTCAAGGGTATAAACTTTCAGTTATAAGGTGAATAAGTTCTGGAGATCTAATGTATAACATTAGTGATTACAGCTAATAATTACTATAAGCTACCCCATATTTGAAATATGCTATAAGAGTAGATATTAAGTGTTCATCCTACACACACAAACACACACACATACAAGGATATTTACACACACACACACACCTTTACCTTTGTGTAAAGGTAACTGAGGAGATGGATGTGTAATTAACCTGATTGTGGTAATCATTTCACAATATATACATATATGAAATCATCACATTGTACACCTTAAATAAAATCATGTACAATCTAAAAAAATAAAAAATATATGAAAGAATGTTCTCAAAGAATATTTAATGACATGGGGAAATGATAATGGTACAAGAAGATATTACATATGGCCCCGATTTTATTATTTTTCTCTGGGTGGTAACTATAAATTATTTTTCTTTAAACATGTTTTTTTATGTTTTTAGGCATATATTTGTAATTACAAAATAAATATAATTTAAAAGAAATATTCATGAAACCATGTTAAACCCTGTACTAACCTGACACAGCTTTTACATCTTTGTCTGCTGTGCCACACCTTTGATTATTTTAGCTAAGATTAACTTGTCACCTTCCCATTAACAGAGCTGTCAGAAATTTCACCTTTGGTATTATCTACTCTAGTATTTCAACATGTCTGATTATCATCATTATTAATAATTATAATTCTGGAGAATTTAATAATTTTAAGTCATAATACTAATCATTCAGCAAACATTCACTCTGTGCCTAGTATTTGCCAGACACTGTTCTAGGCACAAGGGCATAAAATACTGAAAAATGGAGACCGCGCTCTAATAGAGCTCAGAATCTCAGGCTACTAAAGAAAGAAAGGAATGACATATCCTCAATGGTATCTAACAGCAATGCCACTTCTTGAAACAAGAATGAATATAATATCTCTAAGTCCTACAAGATATCCAATTAGCAAGACAAATCATATGAAAACCCAACATTCAACAATTTGACCTAGAAAGTGCCATCTTCATATGTTTCAACCTAATAATTTTCTAAGACTTGTATTATAGAGATGAAACAATTTTGAGGTCATTTGTTTAATTCCTTTCTTTTAAAGATGATGAAACTGTAGACCAAAACAAAGAATTACTTGCTCAGAGTCATAAAGCAAGCAAATCAGGAGCAGAAAACAGATGAACTAAATGAAGGGCCCTCTTTCTTCAGTTACTGGTAATATAAAGGAAGAACTAGATCCAGACTAAAAATCATATATTCTAAAATTGCCATAACTTACAAAAATCATTAGTCTCCCATACTTTCCATGCATACAGTATAAACAGACTAACACTTAGATCTAGTGCTGAGAACTAGGGAAAAAGAAACTGGATAACAACCAAACATGTGTGTGTGTGTGTGTGTGTGTGTGTGTGTGTGTGTGTGTATTCATGCATACACCCAAGCATGTGTGTATAGGGGTTTGAGAGGAAGGGGCACTTATGTGTAAACTCTATTGGAGCTAGTGTTTAACCACAAGAACTGTATTTGGGGATGAATGGGCAGCAGGTAGAAAGAGAGTGACACATGATTATGCCATAGAGAAAACATAGAGTGAAATATTAGAAGTAATTACTGAATAACAAAATTTTAAGGACTAGGGGAGGTGCATTCAGATGGTGTTAAATTGTGTGTAAGTGTGTGTGTGTGTGTGTGTGTGTGTGTGCTAATCAAATTACTCCCTAGGCTGCTGGAAAACATATTTTGCAAATGCTGACAGTATGACTGTCATCCATTTCCTTATGGTTTATATAAGTCACATATGAAAGCAGAAATCAAGAGCCATTGATAACAATTGATTAAGCTGGTAGTTTAAATGTTATTCTTTGAGTAGTTGCATGCACAATAACTCAGAACTCTGAACTTTATAAATAAATTCAGATGCAGATATAGCTAGTTTGATATAAACCATGCCCCTTGATGGGACAGAATATTAACCTTTACCTATAGGAGGGAAGGGAAACTAAACAGCTAAACACACTGTCTGGGTAGAAAGGATGGGTAGCTAACAACTACAGACCCACATTGTATCTAATTGTTTTTGATTTTTTAAACATGTTTCTAAGTTAAATTTTTATAGTATTAATATAATTAATTTTAAAGAATAGTTTAGTTTGCCTCAACAAATCCTCTTTCAAAAATCCTAAATAAAGATACTTCCACTTAGAAAATTTAAGCCTCTTTTTATTAAATAACTAAGTAGCTAATCAATTAATTCAGCAACAGTATATTAAATAGCAAGTGTGGAGCAAGCATTAAATGGAGTGTTGGCAATGAAAAACTGCATCAAAGAGATACAAATCTCTGCTTGGGACCCACAGGTAGCCTTGGGCTACACTGATCACATTACTGTTTATAATATATTGGTTTTAACTCTTATTAGAAAGGTTTTAAGTCAGGTAGATGCTAATGCCTTGATTAAAATACTGAGTCAAAGGGACACATGCACCCTGATGTTTTAACAGCATTGTCAACAATAGTCAAATTATAGAAAGAGCCCAAATGTCTACCAACTGATGAATGAATGAAGAAGACGTAATATAATATACACACAATTGAATATTACTCAGCCATCAGAAGAATGAAATTTTGCCATTAGCAATGACATGCATGGAACTAGAGTGTATTATGTTCAGTGAAACAAGTCAGTCAGAGAAAGACAGATACCATATGATTTCACTCATATGTGAAATTTAAGAAACAAAATAGATGAATGTAGAAAGGAAAAGAAAGAGAGAGGGAAGCAAACCATAAGAGACTCTTAACTATAGAGAACAAACTTAGGATTACTGGAGGGGAGGTAGGTGTGGGATGGACTAAATGGGGGATGGGTATATTAAGGAGGGCCCTTGATAAGATGATTACTGGGTGTTATATGTAAGTGATGAATCACTAAATTCTACTCCTGAAACCAATATTGACTATATGTTAACTAACTAGAATTTAAATAAAACCTTGAAACAACAAAACAAAAAAATATTACTTCATTCTTCTCTGAAGTATCCTACAGTGATAAGTATAATTAATAATATTAACTCATTTTGCAAATAAGAAAGCGGGCAAAGAACAACAAGCTCTTGGAAAAGTCAGCAGAATAGAGGTATCGTAAAACCCAGTCATATGACATTCAATTAATTAGTATAACACATGGGGTTGTTTCATTTATTCTATTTCCATTTTGTCTAATTTCCTGATGGTCCATGATCAGTATTCATATAATCATAAAATGATTTTAAAATGTAATTTATTTTCTAAATATACTGGTATATGTTAGAAACTTAGAAAATGAAAATTCTGTTATAATATACCAGGAAAAACCCCAAATTTTAGTAATCAGAAGGCCAGGGTTCCAGCATTCATTTAAAAACTGAATTTGCTCAAATCTATAAAATTTTCTAAGTGTCAGTCTCCTTATATATTAAAAATAGAGACAGTAGTACCTACCTTACTGAGTACTTCCAGTGGTCAAATATGTCTTGTAGTTAAAATAATTGACAAAGTTTCAATTTGCATACATTATTATAAACTAAGCATAAATTTGAATATATATCTTATGGATAGCATAAAGTTAATGTTTTAACTCATGTTGAAAGTATTTTTCCTTTTATTTATAAACTCATAATTCTTACATTTTTGTTATAATAGATATATTTCATTTAGTTTTATTGATTTAAGTCATGTTTTCTTTTGCTCCTATATATATTTTTTAAATTTTATATGGTACTGCCTGTTTTTTGTAGGTTTTTTACCTAATTTTATATTACAAGTAATATAATGGCACCCTCTATTCCCCCTAACAAAATCTTTATTCATACCTTCTTATTTCCATTCTCCTCTCATTTGTCTGAGTTATGTCTTCAAGTAAATTTTTCTAAAAGAATGTCTGGATTGTATAATTCCTGAGCCTTGTATATTTGAAAATGCCTTTCTCTTGCTTTGTTATGTCACTTATATGCTATGGAGCTAAGGAATTCACAGTGTACAATCTCTCACCCTATTAACTGTAGATTTTCTTGTTCTGGGTCATGATCGATTTTTATTCTCATGATTGGTGATGGCAATCATTTTTCTTGTGGATTCAAATCCTTAATAAATCCTTTCTGTAATAATTCAAATACTTAATACATCTTCTTTAGGATTACTTTCACTAGTATAGTTTTCTTAGGCTTTCTTCTGATTTCTTGGTTGGTCATTTACAGCACTGATTATGATTACTGAAGTATTTCTGATCTTTGTTACTCTAATAAGCTTTAGGGCTCTGCCAAGTAATTATTTTTCTCCTAAATTATTTCCTTGTGTCTTATATCTCACTTTCTGTTTTCTGAATTGCTTATATTCTTCAGATGTGATTATGACTCCAGACTTTGTAATTTAAAACTGATTTCAGTTTCCTATGGTAAATTATCTAAATTATTCTTTCTCTACTTTTATCAAACTATCTTCATACTCTTTTTATATTTTTCCTGTAACCTACTGCCATAGGCTCCATGCTATTCTTCAATATTACTATTGTTACTACTACTATTATTACTACTACCATTACTATTACTACTACTATTATTTTACTCTTTATCAGTAAAAGTTTAAATTCATATAATTTTTCTAGATTGCCAACATATCAGCAATCTTAAAATTAGTCAGGAATTTAATCCCAAAATATTCTGTATGCACACAAACTTTTTAGAACATGGGATTTTCATCCTGTGTTATAAATAATGTTAAATCATCGGAAATGCACCCAAATAAAGAATGACTAAATCTTAATATACATACGCACACAAACACACATATATATATATACTCATCTACTAGAACATTAAACATTTGATTACACAGAAAGATTATAATGGTCTAAGGTCAAAAGATATAAGGCAATATACACAATGTATTCGAAAGTATAAACATGTATATATATGCTTATATATTTTTTTCTATATACAATATAATTATTTGTAAAGATACTCTTCATATGCATAAAAACATTGGATTCAAACACACCAAGATGGTAAAAACATTTATTTCTGTGAAGTGTAAGAAGGAGAGATTGTTGGTGACATAATTCTTTTTTATATGTTTACTGTATAATTCATATTATGTATGTGCTTCTTGCTTATATTTAACAAGTATTTATACAAAGCAAATTTATAATGTAAAACAATAGAAAAAGGAAAACTTTAATTATGTGTTGAGTTACATTTGTAAAACAGGGAGAATATCCAAGAGAAAAACAACTGAATGTTTTTAAAACCCTTGGGAAATCACATTTTCACAAAAAGAATGTCATTTTTCCAAGTTAGTGTTAAATCAGACCACAGCGCTTAGTCAGAAAAGAAAAGTACATGTTAAGTGGACTATCTTTCCTACAATACAATCATGGCCAATTAAGGCAATAGAATGACAAGCTTTTTATTTTAAATGATTATCAATTTCACTGCAAGCATTTGAAATTATTCCCTTACATTATAATACATCTTAATCAAGACATCACTCTTGACTCCAATATCTTTTTTGTTTACTGCCTTTAATGCTATTCTTTTGGCTGGAGTTACTATTTTTTTAGAGTGTCTGACATTCCTCAAGCACAACAGTGGTAGTAAGTGGGATATAGGTCCTCTATAGAAATGTTTGTCATCCCAAGAATTTTGTGCTCAAGTTCAGGGGCAGTTTCATTTGTATAAAAGTTACTTTTGTTGTTGTTTTTGAACTGCTTAATGTCCATTCAAAAATTTCCCTAAACCAGAATATTTTTGATATTTTATTTATGACTTTGGAACAAAGTTAAATTATTCCCATGGTCCAGGAAAACCACTAAATAATAACAGAACATGGGGTGCCTGGGTGGCTCATTCTGATAACCATCCAATTCTTGATAACAGCTCAGGTCTTAATCTCATCGTGGTGAGTTCAAACTCCGCACTGGGCTCCATGCTGGGTGTAGAGCCTACTTAAAAAAAATAAAAATAATAACAGAATGCCGTGTTTGTGTGTTGATGAGCCCTGTGTCCCCAGAAGTTTAATTTCATTTCATTACGACTTAACATTTCATTAAAACTTAACATTCATTATGACAAGTTTCTTGAATCATTAAAGGAAGCCACAGTTGTGGGAACCTGAAAATGCAAGTGGGAGTATGACCATTTTTGCAAGCTAACCCCCCCCAAAAAAGTTCCTCTAAGAACTCTTTGGAAATAAAATGATCCAATGGGTTGGCGGTGCTGTTACCAGCAATTATTTTCTAGTGGTTGCCCAAGACATAAAAATAAAATCTCAGAACATTTTTAGCATCATATAACCACATGAGGGTGCTCTTTCCCCAAATATGTGTCTGTAAAGTGAGAGGCCTCAGCTAGGAAAGAAAATTATTTTGCTGTTTCCTTCCATATACATTTTGGAAGACATGATGAAAGGACTTGTTAGAATAAACATGTGTAAGAAGAAAAAAAAATAAAACAAAAGTCTAGACTGAAACACAAATGGACTTTTACTCTATTACATATCTATATAGTATAAATCGGGCATACAAAAAGATACCTTTGATTTAAAAATATGGATGTACATAAAGATTTAGAGTGTTAGGTAAAGTGTGGTCCATGGACCATCTAAACCGTGTAGTAGAAGGAGGCCAAGGGTACATGTTCATCAAATATGCATGTCTCTGTGTTATCTTGAGCTAAAGAATCAGACTATCTGGAGGTCAGGGATCTGTATTTATATTTTGCTCCTTTGGTAGTTCTTATGCCTCTTAAAAGTTTCAGAAACCCTGGTATGGAGTCATTTAAAAATCATTACTATTGTAAACAGTGACACATATGTGAATATTTAAATCTAAAAAACTATATGATTCTTTGACAACTGTTATCAATTTTTGAAAGCAGTTCATTTACAAGGGAATTTTATCTGGAAATTATCCGAAAATTTTATTTGAAAATTCTCACCCACCCCTCTCTCAATCTTCACAGAAATAATAAATACAACACCCGCTCTCTGAAACAATAGACAATATCAATTTTAACTCATCTTGCCAGATCATTGATTTTTTTCCTTCTCTTTCCTTTTGACCTATTTCAGTAAATAAAAGATAACCCCATGCGTCAATATATAAACTTCATACCAGTAAGCTTAATTCATGCTTGTCACTTTCCAAAAACTGTCTGCATAGGGAAAAGTTTAAGAAATAACTTATAAGAGGGAAATAGGTTTTGTAAACGAGAAGTATAATTATAATTGCGTGTTCTGTGGAAAATGAATTTATATTGGAGAAAATTTAAAACAGTTTAAGCAGTAATGGTTGGGAAAAAGGTTTATCAGTATGGCCAGCTCTTGATCTTTTAAAGGCCCAAAGTTATGCTTATCATCCAAAGGCCTTGACTTTGCACATGGAATTTTATGTCCCAGAGAGGAGAAAACACTGGAAGGAACAGGTTATAGTATCTGAACTCTAAGTTCAGGCAAAGGTGGATGAGTTTTACATGTAAGGAGGTGATTTCTAGGATCAAATTAATGTGTGTAAAAATAAAACACATATTTATGTGAGATATGTGTGTGTATAATGTGTGTGTATAAATATGTATATATATACCAATTATGTACATAAATTTTATATAAACCTAATCTATATACATACATATGTAACTACTCACATAGCCATATTTGTGTATTAATCTCTGCTTAGTAGTAAAAATTATAGAATATTAGGACCCAGATGGGATCTACAAGACTCTCATTCTACCCAGTACACATCTCATTCTATAATTTTCTAGACAGTTAATGATCTAGCCTCTGCTTGAGTACTCCCTCAAAAAGGAAGCTTCCTACTGACAATTATAGATCACACCATTTTAAATAGTAATTATATAGAATATTGATGATAGTGTTTTAAACACTGAAACTAGATCAGTAATTTTCACCCATTACTACTAGTTCTTTCTGAATCTACTCATCATAAGTTTATTTTTTCATTGAACAACCGCTAAATTATTTTTTAAAACTTTCTAACATTCTCCATTAAAACTGATGTTTTTCAAGTGCCTTCCTCAAAAGCATAAATTCAAAATAAAAGTTTGTGCTGGTGCAGACAACAGAGGGTGTTTATTTTTATGCCTCTTAATCTAGACCTCATTCCTATGAACCAAGATGCTTTTCTTAGATGCCTCAGCAATGATGAACATTGAACTTGGAGAGGTAAATCCTTCATCTTTTCCACAGTAGCTTTATTGAGTCAATCTTTAATTTGTTCCCACATGCATGCATTCATTCAGAAATAATTTCTCTGCACCTACTATATGCTAACACTAACTTAAGAGTAAGGTATAAAATGGTGAACAAAACAGGAAGAATTCCTTGACACTGGGAGTTTATCTTTTAGGGGGAAAGACAGATAATAAAAATGCATGTTATACTGTAGTTTATTTTTTTAAGATTTTATGATTAATTTGAGAGAGAGAGAGCACACAAATGGAAGGGGAGCGCAAAGGGAGAGGGAGAAATAGACTCCCTGCTTAGCAGGGAGCCCAACTTGGGGCTCAATCCGAGGAACCTGAGATCATGACCTGAACTAAAGGCAGATGCTTAACCGACTGAGCCACCCAGGTGCCCCAGTTATACTGTAGTTTAGAAGGTGATACATATTATGGAGAAAAATTAGGTATGGAAGCAAGTTTGGGGTTAGGAGAAACTGAAAATGCTTAAATAGACAGTTTAAATAGGATAGTCTCACTGAGAAAGTAATAACTGACTAAAAATTTGAAAGATATGAGGGAATGAGCAACAAAAACACATTGGAGAAAAAGCATTAGACAGGCAGAGTGCAATGCCCTGAGGTAAGAGTGGGCCTGCTGTGTTAAAGAACAGAGAGGGGCCAATGTGGTAGCACAGAAATGAAATGGGGCGGCCAGAAATGAAATGGGGGAGGAATGACTTGATGACCATTGTAGAGACTTCAGAAATGTATTTTTATGTGAGAAGGGGCCCAACTGGAAGACTCTGGGCTGAGAAGTAACAGGGTCATATTTAAATGGATTAATCTGACTAGGGAGTTCAAAGTACACAGAATGTAGCAAGGGGGAGAACAGAAAGAGAGTTAGGGCGCTATTGAAGTATCCTGGTGAGAGCTGATGGTACACTGGATCAGTGTGGCACAGTGGAGACGTTGAAAACCTAGGAATTCTAGAAATATTTAGACAAAATTTTCTGATTATATTTAGAGTGTGAGAAAAAGCCACGAGTCAAGAATGACTCCAATTTTTTGTCCTCAACTAGAGTAAAAACGTAAGTACCATTAACTGAGATGGAGAAAACTGAAGGTGGTGCCAGTCTGGAAGACAAAATGAGGAATTGGGTCCATGGAAGTATGAGAGATCCACTGGATATTCAAGAGGAGAATGCGTATGCAAGTAGGCTGCTGGATATATGAACATAGAGTTCAGAGACAGGTGTAAGATTTTATTTATTTATTCATGAGAGACAGAGAGAGAGAGGCAGAGGGAGAAGCAGGCTCCCGAGGAGCAGGGAGCCTGACGCGGGACTCGATCCCAGGACCCCAGGACCACGACCCGAGCCGAAGGCAGACGCCCAACCATCTGAGCCACCCAGGCGCCAGAGACAGGTGTAGACTTGGATTTAAAACTGAAAAAGTCTCCACACATAAGAGATTCATTGGTATCAGTCAGTGATAACTCACTAAAGGAATGAGTGGAGACGAAATAGGCAGTACGAATACTAAAGCTCTCTAACATTAAGAGATAGAGGGGCGCCTGGGTGGCTCAGTTGGTTAAGCGACTGCCTTCGGCTCAGGTCATGATCCTGGAGTCCCGGGATCGAGTCCCGCATCGGGCTCCCTGCTCGGCAGGGAGTCTGCTTCTCCCTCTGACCCTCCCCCCTCTCATGCTCTCTCTCTCTCTATCTCATTCTCTCTCTCAAATAAATAAATAAAATCTTTAAAAAAAAAAAAAGAGATAGAGAAGATGAAGATGAATCAGTACAGACAACAGAGGAGTAGTTGTAGAATAGGAGAAAAGCAAGGAGCGTGCTTTCCTGAAGTCAAGTGAAGAAGGCATTTCAAGGAGCGGATGTATCCCCATAGCTGGTTTTATTTTAGGCTGAATACTAGGGCATCACCACTAACCACCTTGTTTAATTCAAGCCAGATTTTGTACAGTCAGGTTGTTTGAATCTTGAGTCTAAAATTCATAACTTCTTAAGGAATACAAGTCTATGCCCTTAAAAATAATTCTCCATTAAGCAACACCTTTAAAAAAAAATCCTCTTAACTCTTGTTAGTTTTGAGACATCAAATCTGTTCAAATTTTAATTCTGACATTGCATATATTAACTTTTCCTCCCAGCTTTGTGTCACCTGATAATTTAATAAGCTTGCCTTGTATGAATTCATTCATTCAAATCATTGACAAAAATATAAAACATGACACATCTCAATGTATAATCTTCTGATTTTATGGAATGCCACAAGAGATCCCTCCTGAATTACCATCTATTTAGTGATTATATTTTAAGTAAAGTTATTGACTCAGCTATAAATCTAATTATTCTAAATCTTACATTCAAAGACATTCTTCTTTCAATAGTAAAAGCATATTTTTGAACTTGAAGAGACCCTGAAGATTAGCTAGGCAAATCATTATTAAGACAATAAAATGTCTTGAAGTTTTTCATTAAAATTATTTCAATGCAGTGGCCAAGTTAATAGGTATTTTGCCATTGTTTGTTCTTCTCATAAGCTGGCTCATTATGCAACTGTTTTCTTAAGTATTCCTAAGTCTTCAGTTTGGGGATCCATTATATAATTATGCCCACCCAAAGATTAATAAGTGCCCTTGTATATAGTTTCCAGGATTTTTTCCCAGGTTTTTCTTCTAGAAATCCAACTGTTTATAACCTCAATTGTCAGTGGTAATTTTTCTCATTCCATGTATAAATACTTCCATTTCCTTAGACTGCAATCATTTGGGCCAGTGTGCTTAAATAGATTTAAGGAGATTTGGATTATCGTTTTAAACACTTCCCACTTCCTATGCTTCAATTTAGTGTGTGCTGGATGTTTACTTATTTGTGCTTTAGTGTTTTCAATTTGAAGTTTACCATCCTTGATTTAGCTTTTGTCACTGTCATTTGTAAAGACTTTACTTTCTGTATCAGTATTGTCTAATACAACTTTCTGCAATGATAAAAATTTTCTCAATCTATGTGAAAGGACAGCTTGAAATGCAGCTAGAAATACAGCTAATTCAGCTGAAATTTTAATTGTTTCTTTTTTTATTGAAGTTTAGATGTCATACATTATTATATTAGTTTCAAGTGTTCAACATAGTGATTCAACATTCATATACATCACAAAGTGATCACCACAATAAATCTAGTTACCATCTGTCACCATGAAAAGTTGTTACATATTGTTAACTATATTCTGGAAGTTTGTATCTTTTAATCCCCTCCCCCTTCTTTGCCCTATTTTTTTTAAATTTAGTTTTAATGAATTTAAGTTTAAATAATTGTACATGTGAAGTGGCTACCATATTGAACAGTACAGATCGATATTATCTTGTTCCAGCTTTGAATGTAGTTCGATGAACCCATTAAGTTAGTTCTAGTAATTCAAGAATACAAATCTTTGTGGGTTTGAGCTATTACTTACAAAGCCAAAAGCCAAAGATGGCTGGGCAGATCACATAAATAGGCAAAGAAACAGTGACAATGGTAGGGGGCCTAAAAAACATATAATCATTCTGTAAATAATAGTAACTACTACATCAAAAGGGGCTAGCTGATTCGGTCAACTGTAGCTGTGCTAAGATGTAAAACCAGAACTGCCAGACCTGACTGTCCAAGAGAACCACAAATTCAAATTTTTAAGTAAAATTTCTCAACTTTTAAGTGTTCACAACATATTTGAATGTTTATAAACTGTTACACATGTTAAATAAGACATATCTATAAGTTACCTGTTTGTGATAAATTGCCTAAGACGTTTTTACAGTACCCTATCAGGTACAATTGATGCATGTGTGCCCATCCTGGTCAAATAATAGGATTAGCTAATCTCAGATTCTCTGTAGGTTTACGCTTTCATTTCAAAAACTCCCACTTCACCTTTCAAGAACAGTTTCTGATTTGTATTTCATAAGAACTACCAAAATACTCAATAAAATGTAAAAATTCATAAAATCTCTCAATTCTCATAAATTTCTCTAATATTTATTGAAGTTCACAGTGTTAGGTAGCTATGAGAGTTCAAGGCTTTTAACCTCGTCATCTCCAGGGTCACCTCAGAATTCAATTTCAGAGAGTTTACTCATAGAGAACAACTATATAGTAGTCATCTTCTTACAATATACAAGCAGAACTGTCTGAGGATTTGTTCTAGGTATTCCTAGGGAACATTATCAGCAAACAAAATTAAATGGAAATAGAAAGAGTCAAAACTAAATGAAAGGCATGTATGACTTCACTTGCTTAATTACTACTTGCTGAATAACCCACCTCATGCATGAGTTCTCTCAAGTATAACATAATTACTTAGCAAATAATAATTTATTAAAACAACATGTTCACAATATTGTACCAGACCCTGAGAAGGAGTGTTGGGGAATAAAAAATGTAGTCCCTGACCTCTAGGAGTTTAAGATGTTGAGAAAGAATTCCACACGAAAACATCAAGGAGCATATCAACAAGAGCAAAATGATGATGTAGCAAAGAGACTAGATGTAAGCTAAGAGGTTGTATATTTCACTTGCTTCTTATTTAATTAAACTGATGGGATTTCCTTGTAATAATGGGCAGAATGTTGGACAAATGTCTCCCAACAACAGACACTGAGGACATTACACAGTGGGAATTTTTTTTTTAAGTTTTTATTTATTTATTTGCAGAGACACAGCGAGAGAGGGAACACAAGCAGGGGGAGTTGGAGAGGGAGAAGCAGGCTTCCCACAGAGCAGGGAGCCCAATGCGGTGCTCAATCCCAGGACCCTGGGATCATAACCTGAGCCAAAGGCAGACGCTTAACAACTGAGACACCCCGGCACCCCTCCACAGTGGGAATTTTTAAAGGGTATAACATGAACACTGTAGAAACTTGTGTATCTCCCTACAGCATTTGATAAGTTAAAGCAAAATTGTTAATTAGGGTTGGAACATATGCTGAGTTTCCTTCCAAAATTAAGTGAAAATTAAGTCTCTAAATTTATTTGCTCATTATAAAATAATTTATGAAAAAAATCTTTTTTCTTATAAATTGGGAGAAAACAGAATAAACTACTTAAAATCTCTCCATACACGTACAGGAGTACCTCAGAGATATTGCAGGTTTGGTTCCAGCCCACTGCAATAAAGCAAATATCAATAAAGCTAGTCAAATGAAGTTTTTGGTTTCCCAGTGCATATAGAAGTTATGTTTATACTACACTATAGTCTATTAAGTGTACAATAGCATTATGTTTCATAAAACAATGTACATACCTTAATTTAAAAATGCTTTACTGCTAAAAAAAAACGCTACCTATTATCTGAGTTTTCAGCAAGTTATAGTATTTTTGCTAGTAGAAATTCTTTTTTTCTTTTTAAAGATTTATTTATATACTTATTTATTTATTTATTTATTTGAGAGAGAGAAAAAGCCCATGCATGCACAAGCAGGAGGAAGGGCAGAGGGAGAGAACCTTCAAGCTGACTCCCTGCTGAGCATGGAGCCCCACACCAGTCTTGATTCCACAACCCTGAGATCATGAGCTGAGCTGAAACCAAGACTCTGGACACTTAACCTACTGAGCCACGCAGGCTTTCCTGCTAGTAGGAATTATGGCCTCAATGTTGGTGGGTTGCCAACTAATCAGAATAGTGGCTGCTGAAGATTGGGGTGGATGTGGAAATTTCTTAAAATAAGACAATAAAATTTGCTGCACCAATTGACTCTTTCTTTCACAAATGATTTCTATGTGGCACTGATGCTATTTGATAACATTTCATCCACAATAGAATTCCTTTCAAAATTGGGAGTTAATCCTCTCAAACTCTGCCCCCACTTTATCAACTAAGTTAATATAACATTCTAAATCCTTTGCTGTCACTTCAACAATCTTCACAGCATCTTCATCAGGAGTAGATTCCAACTCAAGAAACTACTTTCTTTGCTCATCCATAAAAAGCAACTTACTCATTTAAGTTTTACCATGAGATTGCAGCAATTCAGTCAAATCTTCAGACTCATTTCTGATTCCAGTTCTTTCTATTTCCACTACATCCACAGTTACTTCTTCCACTGAAGTCTTGAAACCTTCAAAGTTATCCATGAGGTTTGGAATCAACTTCTTCCAAACTCCTGTGCATGTTGATATTTTGACATTTTCCCATGAATTGTCACAAATGTTCTTAATGGCATTTAGAATGGTGAATCCTTTCCAGAAAGTTTCCAGTTTACCATGCCCAGATCCATCAGAGAAATCACTATCCATTGGCAGCTATTGCCTTATAAAAAATAAATTTCTTAAGTAATAAAACTTGTACATCAAAATTACTCCTTGATCCAAAGGCTGGAGAATGCATGTAATGTTAGCAAGCATGAAAAATGTTAATCTCTTGTACATCTCCATCAGAGCTCTTGGGTGACCAGGTGCACTATCAGTTTGCAGTAATATTTTGAAAGAAATATTTTTCTTCTGAGCAGTAGATCCCAATAGTGGGCTTAAAATATTCAGTAAACCATGTTGTAAACAGATGTGCTATCATCCAGACTTTGTTGTTCTATTTATAAAGCACAGGCAGAGTCGAGTCAGCATAATTCTCAAGAGGCCTAGGGTTTTCAGAATTGTCAGTGAGCAGCACTGGCTTTAACTTAGTCACCAGTGGCATTAGCCACTAACAAGAGTCAGCCTGTCCTTTGAAGCTTTAAAGCCAGGCATTGACTTCTCCTCTCTAGCTATAAAAGTCCTAGATGACATCTTCTTCCAAATAGAAGGCTGTTTTCACCTACATTGAAAATCTGTTTAATGTAGCTACCCTCCATTACTTATCTTAGCTAGATCTTCTGGATACCTTGCTGCGGCTTCTAAATTGGCACCAGCTGCTTTACCTTGCAATTTTATGTTACAGACATGACTTTTTTCCTGAAAATTCATAAACCAGCCTCTGCTAGCTTCAAACTTTTCTTCTGCAGCTTCCTCACCCTCTCTCAGCCTTCAAAGAAATGAAGAGAGTTAGGGCCTTGCTCTGGATCAGGCTTAGGCTTAAGTGAATGTTGTAGCTGGTTTGATCCATCCAGGCCACAAAAACTTTCTCCCTATCAGCAACAAGGCTGTTTTGCTTTCTTTTCATTCGTATGTTCACTAGAGTAGCACTTTTTTTAAATTTCTTTATTGTTATGTTAATCACCATACATTACATCATTAGTTCTTGATGTAGTGTTCCATGAGTAGCACTTTTAATTTCCTTCAAAAACTTTTCTTTGCAGTCACAACTTGACTAACTGGTTCAAGAGACCTAGTTTTCAGCCTGTCTTGGCTTTTGATATGCCTTCCTCACTAAGCTTAATCACCTTTAGCTTTTGATTGAAAGTGAGGGATGTGTGACTCTTCCTTTCACTTAAACACTTAAGAAGGGCCACTGTAGCGTTATTAATTGGCCTAATTTCAATATTGTTGTGCTGAGGCATAGGGAGGTCTGAGAAGGAGAGAAATTGAGGGCTGGTCAGTGGTGCAGTCAGAACACATACATTTATTGTTTATGCTTGCCATCTTATATAGGCATGGTTGGTGGTACCCCAAAACAATGACAGCAGTAATATCAAAGATCACCGATAACAGCTCAAGATAACAAATATACTGAAAAAGATTCAAATGTTGTGAGAATTACCAATATGTGACACAGAGACATAAAGTGAGCAAATGCTGCTGGAAAAACGATGCCAAAAGACTTACTCCACACAGGGTTGTCACAAACCTTCACTTTGTAAAACAAAACAAAACAAAACAAACAACCCCCCCAAAACAACACCAAAAAAAACCCCTGTGTCTGTGAAATTTAATAAAAGAAGGTATGCCTATACCCTTTCTTTAGTAAAATATCCATTTTTATTTGCAATTTTGCTTTTTTGTCCGACAATCTTTCTGAGCCTGTCTTCTCCTATAAAATGAAAACAAAGGGACAAATGATCTCTAATGCACTATCCTAGATTTGTCACTGTCATTCTGAAATCCTCTTCAAAACCAAGTTGCATGTGTGTTTCATGAGGATAAATTTGGCTCCATACTGCCATTATGAAGGAAATCAGACAGGGTATCACTTGAAATGTCTATAGCTTTCTTTCTCAATAGTTAAAAGTCTAATGGCAGGAGCCAAGAGCAAAATGTGGAAAATTCTGCAAATGTTACTAACACCTACACTTAATTCAAATTGCTCACTTATTATTTCAAATACTGTATGGAAGTGTATGTCAGTTAAGAAGGGGGTGTAAAAATGGTGCAGCCACATGTCACTCTACTTAATACTTAACCTAAAATAGGAAAACATTTCACAAGTGCATAAGAACACCCAATAAAGCTCACAGAAAAGCTCACATTTCTCCCTCTCTTAAACTATTTCATCTTCTTGTTTACTGTGAAAGGAAAGTCTCAGTTTCAATAACCAGAATAATGATGTGGCTTTGGTAACTAAATCTTTACCTTGAAGATAAACCCCATTCTCTTTAATTTAAAAAAATAACTACTACTGTCAAATGGGTAAATCACCGATTCCTTTGCCTCCTAAACTGAAAGTTTACTTCTCCATGCGTCTCTACCATAAAAAGTAAAGGACTTCTCTGAATAAATCACTTCAACGTTTATACAGGGTGGTCCTTTCTGATGACTGTGCTCTTCTGCTTGACTTATTATTTCAATGTTTTAAATATGATTTTACTATGGAAGTTGAGGGTAGAGTCAACCTTTATTATAGCACTTTTAATCAGATAGACTGACCATGTATAAACTATTAGAATGCCAACATTTTTAATACTGTCTTAGATTAATTGAGGTGTTATTCATTATAATCACATTTTCTTGGCAAAATAAATGACAGTCGATAGCACTTTAATGTATTAAATGATTTTATAATAAAATGATAACTATTTTGGAGTTTCAGCTTTTTTTTAATTTTTGTTGATTCTTTAAGATTTTTATCTACTATCACTGTTAACATCAGTTGGAAGGCATACCATGGAATGTATCTACCAGTTCTGCAAAGTCCTGAAAAATTTCAATTACTTCTCTTATGTACAACCTTCTTCTAAGCATGTTCTTACATGTAGGTGATCTCAGAACTTCACCAAGGTGATTTGGCTAGCGATGGGACCCCAAGACAACATTTTGCTCCCTGAATTTTTACAATGAAAATAAACTCCAGAGCAGTTAATAACAAATATATACTTGTGGCAATTTTCCTGAAATGGCTCCTGAGTTTACCTGACATAAAAGTTACACCAGAAATGTGTTATATTGGTGAATCTTTCACTTAATTAGATGATCTCTCTCTGAATTTGGACTGCAAGACACACAAAATAGAAATTAGGAAATGTGATGAGCAAATCTGGATATATACAAAAAGAGAAGTCCATAAGCAGGACCTCTGAAACAATAAAAACCTACACATGCCATAAATAAGCAGAAGTCTTAAATAAAGATATATTATGACAAAAGAAAAGAAAGGAAGTGAGAAAATAATCAGTTTGCAAGGCCAAGAAGTTGAAACTGAAAATAAGTCATAAAGGAAGAACATTATAGTAGTAAAGAACGATCTCTACTAAGGTAGTTCCCTGAGATGCTTTGCATCTAAACATTTCATTTTTCAAAAAGGATAATTATAAACGTTTTAAAAAATTGTGTGCTAGTATTTTGTGACATCTGCTAAGATAGTTTACTTTCATTTTTTTTTAAATTCTGTATCCATCTTATAACATTTCCAATCATCAAACTAACATGAATGGATCTTTATTCTCTGCCTCCAAATGTCTTTCCAGAATTACCTCTCCATTTCCATACATCTTAATCCTTCCTGGGAACTGAAAGCTTAGTATTTTTATGAAGAGACTTGGTAATGTACACTACATTATTGCTGTTTCAATTGTATTTCTAATATTTCATCTATATATTTAATATTACAAATTTGAGGGCTAATTGTTAGTTTAGCTGTAACAACAGTAAAAAATCTCCGAAGCAATCAGGCATATCCCTCAAAGTCGATTTTTCTTTGATAATATTTTGAATGATTTTTCTCTCACCATAGGATGTTTAATTACCAACAAACCCATAGTTAATAGCATATTCGACATCAATCTCCCACTTGGTTTGCTTTTGACAAACCATATTGGCACAAAAACTGATACATAATGATGGACAATATAAAAATCATTATTTCTTCAATGAGTAATATTTTACTCATTGATTTTTTGATGAATCAAACCTCTAACATTTTCAGTAAACAGCAGACATAAAAGAAATTTAAAAACCAGTTTACATTTCCCAACTTGATTCCTTTTCTTTCCTGCTAGCATTCATATCTTACAAGTAAACATTCATTCATTCACTTATTCATTCTTTCTTTCAACATTTTTAAAATACTTACTATACACAAGTACACTAAATATTTATATACACAAGGTGCTTTAATACATGAAGAAAATTGTTTGCCATTAACTTTCATTGTTCAACATTTGTTTTCTTGTGTTTTATTAAGCACAAGGCAAAATTTATTTTTAAATCTTAAAATTTAGGTGTTCTGGCTTTTTTCAGAAAGGTAGAATAGAATTATCACAGTGTATGTGGGCCATTTTATAATCTAAAGTTTGGAAGAAGAGGAGTGGAAGAAAAGGAAATGTAATAGTTGGTCTCATCTAATCCTAATGGTTCCCAATCTCTTAGACCTCACCTCATGCCTCTTGCCTCCGGCTCCATCTAGAAATCTGAAATGTGGAAAAATAGATAATTAAATGGTAAAAGAGTTGCAGAACAGATAGGTAGATGATAAAGGGGGGAATTTTATCCCAAACTGGTTTTACACATTTTAATAACAGGAATCAGAATGAAAACCTTAAAAAAAAAAAAAGCTTAATTATCTCTTTCCTTTCCCTCTCTTCTCACTTCAAGCTCTGTCTCACTATTAGATATACTGTTTCAACATCAGCAGCAATCAAAGCAATGCAAATAAAAACAACATAGAGATCCTATTTTCAGCCAGTAAAATTGGAAATAATCAATATGTGCTATTATTAGTAAGGGAGATTGGCATTCTGACACATTGTGATGGGGTGTAAAATGTCATTGCTCCTTAATCAGAAATCTCAAAATGTATCTATTCTTTTGTACAACAATTCTATTTCTAGGAATTTTTCCTAATGACTTCCCTTTTCAATGAAACATACAGATTCTAGTAGCTAAAATAAGTAAATAAATGGCTGCAAATTTTCCCCATATTTTTGAAGTGTGAATTTTGTGGAGAAACAGCTTTAACTGGTGAGCATGCTTTGGTATAATAAAATTTGCTTTCTGCAGTAGTAATTGCATGCGATCGCTTCATGTTTTCTAGTCCTGGAGACTCCACTTAGCATTCTTCATGAGTATTCATCTCTGTAAAAATGGTTAGAATCTCAACAAGAATTCCACAAGGCCTACCACTAGGAGGCTTAAGAAGAGGAATCAAAGTTCTCTACACTGGCTGGTAATGATAATTACCATCACGGGACCAAGGAACCTCTGACAGTTTATAGTAGCGTCATTCATAAAAGCCCCAAATGGGAAACACCCTGAAATTTCCATCAACTATAAATAAGACACATAGATCATGGTATATTCATCACATGGAAAGCAATACAAAAATAAAAATGTAACTACAATGACATAAAAATGAATGAATTTCCTAAGAATAAACTGGAAGAAAAGAAGTCATATGCACACAAAAATAAATACTGAATTATGTGTATATAATTTTTTAAAGTAGGCAAAATTAATCTGTGATATTAAACTCGAGATAGTGGTTAGGAGAGTGGTAGCCAACCAATGACACAACGTCCCTACAGTTAAACCAGAGGAATTCAGCTCAATATTTAGAGCTTTCAAACGTCAAACTGATACATTACACATTTGCCCTGCAGTCTACTATGTAACTAGGGATTTGAATATATCCTTGAGGGTACAGAAAACCTTTCCAAGGGACCAACACAGGCTCATACAACTTCTAGATCTTCAATGAAAATACACTCTCTTCCATAAAAATAATCTGACTGAGAAAGTAACTGCAATAGGAACACTGTGCAAGCTTTCCTTTTTCACTCCACCTTTAACACCCACACTTCTCATACTATACCCAAAGAAAGTAACACATCCTAACCATCTCAGTAGTAGTGCACAATGCCTTGGAATGTAAAAATCTATAAGGTACCAAAAAAGGAGAGGCAATTCAAAAATTGGTATCTGAAAAGACTCTTTTAATTAAGGTACCATAAAACCATGGTTTTTATATACTTTTATTAAGGATAAAACATGGCACTAAATGGAATGCAATACAAAAAAATTATAGTGACATACAGCAATGTGCATGAATCTCACAAATATAATTGGATGCTCTGAATTAATAAGATATATTTTGGCATGGGATGGCAGAAATGATAATTTTTGTTTTACAACTTCATCTATTCTACCCATTGACTATCCTTAGAGAATCCATTGCTTTGAGGGAGCATCACATGAGAAAAAACAGAGTATCAGTAAGAAACACTGAATTTAGTGGAAATCGATTTCATTGAAGTGACACACTTATGTAGGATTCTACACTTTATCAATTTACTAATGTATCTAAAAATTAGAAAGGTTAAAGTTTGAAAAATCATGCTGAAAATATCAATTTACTACGAAGTACACCCTCCCTACAGTTACACCACTCTCAGTAATGAGAAAAGCTTGGGGAGGAAATTCTCATTGACTAGTGCTGATTGTCTAGGTGACATATTTTTACCATGATTTCAAGGAAGATATAGTAATATAAATTCTACATTTATTTCCAACAGATCAACATTACACCTTTGAGTAAATCAATCATATACTGGAGGCAAGACAGTATTGTGTATTTTCTCAAACACCTATTTAGGACAAATTTTTTCATGAATTTTTATAGAATGTTTACTGAATTCTGAAAACCCATATTCATTTTTACTTAGATGAAATTCTGAATTTTTTTTCATTTCTACCATGTAATTATGGGAATTATACTACCCTCACAGATATATTTTGTAGGATCTACTCTAAAAATGGACTACATATAGCAGGAGGGTGGCACACCCCCATCTCCATGGGGCCAGAAGCTCCTGTGTCTGGGACCCTTTGGGACTTCACCTATGTATCTCTTCATCTGGGTGGTCATCTGTATCCTTTATCATCTTCTATTATTTAACAAACTGGTAAACATAAGTATTACCTTGAATTCTGGAGCTATTCTAGCAAATAACTGAATCTAAGAGGAGATGTCATGGAAACCTCCAATATGTAGCCAAGATTGAATAACTGAGGTGACCTGGGACCTACTACTTGCAAGTGGCATCTGAAGTGGGGGGCAGTCTTGTGGGACTAAGCCCTTAACCTGGGAATCTACACTAACTCCAACTAGTGTCAGAATTGAATTGAATTGAATTGTAGGGCATTCAGCTGCTATCACACAGAATTGCCAGTGTGGGAAGTGTTGTGTCACAAGTGTTGTGAGTGTGATAATTGTGTGAGAGTAAAAGTAACATATAGGAGGAAGAGTTTTTCCTACCTACTGGCTAAGAAGAACTTGCTCATACATCTTAAAACTGATTTTAGTATATATTAAATTACTAAACTAATTAAATTCTACAGACACATTTAAAGAAGATGTCAGTTTTGTTTTATTTTATTTTTTAAAGATTTTATTTATTTATTTGAGACAGAGAGAGAGAGAGAGAGAGCAAGTGCACGAGCGTGGGAGAGGGTCAGAGGGAGAGGGAGAAGCAGACTCCCTGCCAAGCAGGGAGCCCGATGCGGGACTCGATCCCAGGACCCTGAGATCATGACCCGAGCTGAAGGCAGATGCTTAACCAACTGAGCCATCCAGGCACCCCAGTTTTATTTTAAGTATTAATAATTACAATATATCAGAAATTGCATTAATTATAAGCATTTAAACTTGCTAAAAATAAGATGCTTATTTAAGAAGTAAAAGGGTAAGTTATTTTTAAGTTTCTTTTAGAAAATTTGCTGAGCATGGGCATCTGGGTGGTGAAGTCAGTCGAGCATCTGACTTTCAGTTTTGCCTTGGGTTGTGATCTCAGGGTAGCGAGATAGAGCCCTGGGTCAGGCTCTACGCTCAGTGTGGAGTCTGCTTGAGATTCTCTCTCTTTCTCCCTGCCCCTCCTGCTTGTGCTCTCTCTCTCTAAAACGAATAAATACTCTTACAAAAAATTAGGTGAGCAGAATTTGTGAAAATAATTCCTTTGTCTATGGTCTATTATTAAATTCAGGAAGAACAGAGATTTGCCAAGTACATTAATAAACAGTTTCCTTTAGAATTTCCTTCACAAATTTTTAATGTTTTCAATATTATCTTCAACTTATTTCTTATTATAAGACATAATAGAAACAGAATTTCTATATAATCTGTGGAAATTTTATAGGATGTGTCTTCTACGAAAAGATCCTAATATAAACATCTGTTATTGAATACTAGAGATAGTTTCTTCATCCAAAGAAATTCTAAGTTCTCTTTTTTTATTATGTTATGTTAATCACCATACATTACATCATTAGACTACAAACCATCTAATCCAACTCATTTTCCTTTATGACTTGCCTATTGGAAACCTCAGAGCTAAATTTAGTACTTAACTATTCAGTATAATAATTTTCCCTTTCATTCACTGTATGACTTTGGATTTTCCAATTTTTAGTTAATTTTTTTGTATGTCTCTTATTCCAATCCTATTTAAATGCCTTAGAAGTAAATGGTTACATTGTATACTGGTAAAAACATACATTTTGGAGTCAGACTTCCCCTGGCCAAACCCCAGCTTTACTACCTAGTATGGTGTGATCTTGGGCAAATATAAGATCTCTGTGCTTCAGTTTACTCTTTGGTAAAATGGGAATGATAAGAGTACCTATCTCGTTCTAGAGGGTGGGGGGATGGGTTAGCCTGGTAATGGGTATTAAAGAGGGCACAGTCTGCGTGGAGCAATGGGTGTTACACGCAAACAATGAATCATGGAACACTACATCAAGAACTAATGATGTAATGTATGGTGATTAACATAACAATAAAAAATAACCAGTAAAAAAAAAAAAAGAGTACCTATCTCACAGACTTTTTATGAAAATCAAATCAATTATTAAGTATTATGCACCTAGAACAGTGCCTGACACATGGTAAGTATTATTTGTTTGTTAAATATTCTATAAAGAATAAACAGGGAATACTTAAATCCTCATTGTGAAGTTCCAAAGATCACATCATATTTTATCATCATGAACTGAGTGCCAACTATTTAAACATTATTTTATCCTGAAAGTCCCATAATATGGAAAAGTATAAACCCTGCAATCAATTAATGAATATTACTTATACATCAATGAGACAGCATGCCAACTTGAATTAAAAGTAGTAGTCAGTACTAATCATTGGAATCTCCACCTCTAGGCAATTACTATTTTTTATGCAAATGTTTTGAGCTGCTCTCATCCTCATGAATAATCCTAGGAGAAAGTGATGAGAAACTTAGATATGCTACTTCTTGTTGTGTTATTTACTTTAAGTTACAATTCTTTAGGTGAAAGCTCAGTCCTAGGCTTAACACAAAAATCATTCAGAATTAATCTGTAAAGAAATTTGGGACTGCCTCCAAAGTCTCAGATTTTCAGCTAAACCTCCAAAGCTGACAGCAATAGATACAATGTACCTCAATGTTCTAAAGAGTAATAGAACCATCCATGCAATGCTGACTGAAATGGATCAAAACCAGTCAGGGTATCATGACCCCTAAAAGTCAATATAAGATAAAATGTGACATTTAAAAATAAAATGTTTGAAGGGAATCCCTAGACAAGACAGAATGCCTTAACTCTTCTCCTCTTCGTGGGAGAAGGGGATGTGCACTCTTCTGTCTTAATTAAAGGCAAGTGATGGCTACCTCAAGAGAACTACTTATAATTAGTGCTTATAAGAAAAGAAAGATACCTCATTCTCCAGCAAGAAGCATGTTAGAGCCCACTGTGCTCTGTCATTTAGACGAGGTAAGGTGACAGAGCCCAAGAGAAAACTCCACTTCAGGAGCAAACAACAACATAGAGAAGGGTACCTACTATTCATACTGAAAAACCTAAAAGCAGGAAGCTAACTAGGACTGCCTGTGCTTGGCACGATGAGAAAGGAGGAGTCAGAAGTTAGACAAACTGTCTTACACAGTTTGGTGAGACACAGGTGTGTGAGTTTCCAGTGGGTCTTGTATATGTTTGTACACTTGCAGAAGATAGCAGACACAAATCCCTCTAATAAACTCTGTCAAAGAGAAAGCTCAGTCAGGGGAAGAGAGCATGGCAGTACATCACCAGGGGTGCAGGAGACCTCAGAGGGAGTCCCCTCATATCCTGCACACTTACTCCAGTTGTCAAGTATCTGTCATAAGCATGATGATTAAAGACAGAAAATGTCAACCAATAGAAAACCACAGATAGCACCAATGAGGTACAGACCATTTGTACCTCTTTCTCTAATCTTTCCTCCACACCTCCTGCCCCAACCCTAGAAGGAGAGAAGATGGAGGTGGGACAGGAAGAGTAGGTAGAAAAAAATGATGCAAGCATAGACCACCCCCTCCCCACCATCTGGCTCACTGGAGTTTTTTGGGTTTTTTGTTTTTTTGTTTTTTTTTTTTTTTAAATTAGACACAGATCATGCTGAAACTAATGAGGGAAAAAGTTTTTAATTGGATATGAAATTGAAATTTTAATTTAATCTAAAATGAACACTTTAATAAGTACACATGAAATTATTTTTATAGTTAAAAGTGATAGGAAAGTTATGGGATCTGTTTGAGATGCCATCTACACACAGGCAAGGGAGATTTGATAGATCTTTTTTAAATGTTTGGTAAGGAGAAAAATAAAGGAATTTCCTGTTTGCAGTTGCTTTCAGTTCAGTCCAACCAGCTTACCATGTAGAGAAGGTTATGTAACTCATGTATGCAAGGTAAGGATAATGTAACTTCTCTAGAGAGTTCTTCATAGTTTATGATCTGAGAAATGATATAAAAGATAACTTCAACTTAATCCTCTTTATAATATCAAAGTCCACTAATCTGAAGCATTTGCTCATTACGATTTGCCTAGCACTATAACAAGCTACCCACACAATTTCCCATTAACAAACATTCTGTAATAATTCCTCCACCCAGTTTTGCAAAGTGATAAAATTAGTCCTACATTAATATGTATGTACATTTACACTGATTTAAAATCTTCTGCCATTAGTTCTGCCAGTTAAAAATGATCTCTTCCTGATAAAAAATATTTTCATCACTTTATTCAAATTTTCACATTAACTAAACTATAAAATGAATTTGGCTTCTAGGTATTTGTTCATTCAATCTATTCTGATGTTGTGTTCTCCATTTAGATCAAGGTTGTTGTTTTTTTTTTTTAAATGTCTTGACTATGAAAACCTACCAGCCTAGCCACACAGTTCTCCTCAGTAGTATGCAACATTTTCTCAAAGACCCCAAATTCTAAAATATTCTTCTCTTCACCCAGTCACTGCTCCTAAATCTGGGCTTGCTTCTCATCACAAATTCTAAATGTTGCCTGTTTTCTTGTCTCCAAGTTCATCCCATCTTTTATGATCTCCTTTGCCTTTTTAACAAACTCCGGCATCGATGTCAAAAATATTATTGTGCACTCACTTCTACTGAATAATTGCTACCATTTCAAATACTTGCCAATCCCCAGGTCTCAACAACCTCTACAGTGTATATTCTGTGTTCTATATCTGGGGCTGCTGAATATTAGTGGAAAAATCATATAACTATACTAATGATCTTTAGCACAAATCCAAGCTCCCTATTCTCAACTTGGGGCTCTTTGCTGAATGGTATATACATATTTTATTCATCTATTGTTAGTACCAAAGCAAATTTATAAGGATGGCTAACCCAGACTTTTTCACTAGCCTTAAGTCCTATATACAACCTGATTGTTTCACTGTAAATATATGATATCATATCCTATTCTCCCAAGAAATTCTGAATCTGATGTGAAATATCACTGCAACTTTTTGGGACCTCTTTTTTTTCCAATCTTTGAGGGAAAATATATCCTTCCTTCTGACCAAGATTCTTCCCTTCACCAACATTTTGGTTTGTTTTCCTTATTAATTCCTACTTAAATCTAAGACTTCCTCTATTAGTTGTTTTATTCTCTTGTGCTTCTTCAGTTTCTTTGTTAGTATATTGACTCTCCTAAAATGAATGCTAGCTCTACAATTTCCTCAAGCTACTCTAATCTTTAACCTTCTATTCATCATTCTGAAATCTTCACAAATTATTCTATCTTAACAGCTTGTAATTTCCCTTCAAGCATACCATATACCCTAGCAATCTGGTTCCTAAACTCACCAATCTAACAAATTAGTTCGTCAAAGTTCATCAATGACAATTTAATCTCTGCATCTCCTGGTTCATCCCAGTTTTCTGTTCTATATCTATTTAAGGTTAAACTGTGTCTTCCCTATAAACACATGTTAAAGTTCTAACCTCGAGGACCTCAAAATGTGACTAATTGGAAACAAAGCCTTTACAGAGGTAATCAAGTTAAAATGAGCCTTAACCTAATATGACTGGTATCCTTATAAAAAGGAGAAATTTGGACAGAGAGAAAGACATGAACAGAAATAAGAGGATATGAAGATACACAGGGAGAAGATGGCCATGTGACTGGAGTGATTCATCTACAAGCCAAGGAAAGCAATAATTGCTGGCAAAGATCCAAAGCTAGAAGGGAAAAGGAACAATTCTTCCCTAGAGCAGTCAAAGAGAATATGGCCTTGCCAAAGACTTAATTTCGGGCTTAAAACTCCAAATCTGTGGGAAAAAAAAAATCTGTTGTTTTAAGCCACCCAGTCATTGGTACTTTGTTAGAGTAGTCTCTAACACAATACCGTTCTGTATCAGCCTACACTGTAGACCATCCCGCTTTACAGCTCTCTTCTATCTTGGTTTCCAAAGTCATTATAACATCCCAACCCTCTCCCTAACCATCAACTATACTCTTTGTTCTCTTCTTCTTCCCTAAGATGTCTTCTATTTTTCCTCTCAAACTTCTCCTCTTCAAATCCACTACTTTTTAAAATATTGCCCCATTTGATTTAAAATATTACCCCATTTCTGTCAAGTTTTTCTTAATCGTGCAGCTTTTCCTCAATATTCTAGCCAAAAGTAATCATATTCTCCTTTGTGTCTGTAAAATATTTTTTTTTGTCTGCCAGCATTCACATTTCATATTTCTTCTCTGAATGTAGTTATATTACTTATTCTAAGCCATGGGTCAGCAAAGTTTTTCTTAAAGGGACAGAGAGTAAATATATTAGGCTTTGCAAATCATACAGTTTAGTCAACTACTCAACTCCACTGTTGTGCAAGAACAGCACAGATACTACGGAAACGGAGTCATGCATGCATGTCAGAAAAACTTTATTTACAAAATAGAGGCAGCCAGGGAGCTTCCCATTGTTTACCAAACCCTGTTCTAAATTATAAATTTCTTGAATGCAGAAGTTATTTTTTAGTCTGTTATATATACCTTGCAGAACTTCTGGCATTTGCCTTTCATATGTACATGATTGAAAAATGGACCTTAAATAAAACTAACACATATTCTCATGTACTTCTCTTTCCCTGTATTTCAGCATGTAAACTTTTAAGAACAAGATGCATAAAGAAATTCAAAACCCATCAGTTATTTAATCTGGATACATGACTAATGGTTTTCAAGGACGTTAAATACCATTTAAAGGATAAATATGCCAGTGTATAATAAAAAAGTATAATAAAAGAGCTCACGCTTTGGTTGGGATACAGAAGAGTTTCCTTAAAATTGAATAGAAGACAGCATTAGGTGAAATTCAGGTGCCATAATTATTCTAAGGAAGGTGTAAATATGAAGAGATATAGTATTCAAGGTAACTATGACAGAGTTGATCATGAATCAATTATTCATCATTTTATATTCTTCTGATTTACTGTTGTATAGCAAACCATCCCAAAACTTAGTGGCTTAAAACAATGATTTATTCATTCTCATGATTCTGTAAGTTGACTGGGTAATCCCTCTGCTGGTTTCACGTAAGTTAACAGATGAGGCTGCTTTCAGAGAGAAGACTGGTTGACTGAAAAGGACTGAGAAGTTGGTGCTGTTTAGTTTTCTGGGGTACGACAGACTGGTTTCTTCACAACAGACTGTTCCCAGGGTTCCAAGAGGGCAAGGGTAGAAACTGCAAGGCCTCTGTATACATAGGCTTCAGAATTCACACAAGATTACTTCTGCAGCATACTACTTATCAAGGCAACTCACAAAGCCAGCCCTGATTCCAGAGGTGAAGAAACAGACTCCACCTCTGGAAGAAGGAAAGGCAGGTCGTACTGTGAAGGAGCATGGATGCAGGGAGGTGTCATTCACTGAGGTCATTATTATATTACTCCTCAACATGATCCTTAAAGGGAGGCAAATTTGACTGGCATTAGGAGGTGCATAGATGCATAATGGGAGAAAAGACAGGAAAATCAAATAAAGATGAAATAATAGAAGTTGGCAAATGCCAAACTTAGGATTTCAATTTCTCCTTTGACAGTGAGAAGTTAGTGGATATTTGAACAGAGAAGTCCTACTCCCTCACAAATAATTCACATTTTGAAAAAGAGGTCATACATGATTTCAGTGTATTTTTGTTTTTTCCTCAGAGCTGAGGAGCAAAATAATGATGCCTGGCTTTACTAAAAAGGAAATGGCCTTCAATCAAAGCACACAGTAATGGCTTTCTAGTTGAGAGAATATCTTGATGAGTATACAAACCCTAAAGTCACTGAAAGATGATGAAAGACTGTCTTTAAAAGATAATCAGAACAAGATCTTTTCATCCACGTGTGATACTTTCATTTCATTATAAAACACAGGAGGGTGAGTCCAGTATTTGGGAAAAAGAACTGAAGGTCTTCATAAATTTCAAGATCTTTCTGTTGTGAGATTTTTAGATATTCCTTGTCACTCTCTTACTTTTTATTTATTTGACCCTCCATCTGGAAGCTGATAGAGGCAAATAAACAATCTTTCCTTCACTTCACTTCACTTTCCACTGTGGACCACAATTCTCAGGATATGTTTAATTCAAACTACCTGACTTAGTTATTAGAAAATTCAAAGGCAACAGCTTTGTTCTATGTGACTCATAAATAATGCACTGTATTGGAGAGTGTAGCATAAAGATGAGGAATCCCTGCTTAAGGTAATATTCACAGCATGCTATTAATCAACCACTTGGCCCACACTTTTTAATCTCTAACTAATTCTACACAAAAACAGTTTGTTCAATTAAATTGGCTACTATGGGAAAATTCCACAGTGGCTACTGTTAAAAAAAAAAAAAAAAAAGGCCTCCCTGTTTGCACTACATGTAAGCATAGTACTGTGAGATAGGAAACGAGGTGATATATTTTAATCTTATTGAAAGTACATGTCTACAATTCAGATATCCTTTTTGAATGGTCATGCTAGATTACAGACATAAGCTCCCATGGATAGCCCCAGGCTCTCTAACATAGTAGTGTGAGCAGTAAATAGCACAGAAAGCAAAAGGATTTGTTGACATTTCTTGCTGGTTGCCACAGGGATAAAACCGAATGAAATCCTCAATATATAAAAGACCATGGATATTAACACTCAAGCTACTCGGTCTGAATTCAATACAGACCTAATTCTATAACCTTCCAGGTATTTTCAATATGTCTGAATCCTAATGTACTTCACACAAAACCATGTGTATACATAGGAACTGGAAAGTTAGCACCGCAGTCATAAAATGAGGCTGTAACTTCCTGTTGATCCAGATTATATACTTATACATATTTTTTTTTTGGTGTAGTCTTCATGTGGTTTTGAAATGAATTTGGTTTACAATTGTGAATGCTCTGTGTGTATATGTGTGTATGTTGTGTATACATATCATGTAGCAGCATTTACCAGGAAACTATGTCGCTCCTTTTTCCTTTTTCTTTTACTTAACCTATCAAAACATACATTTACCTAGTAAAACACATTTACCTTAGTTCATTGCACAGTATGATGCCTTAGAGGCAAAATAATTGAAGCTTGTGTTAGGCTTCTCTTTATTGTACCAGTGAAGTTGGATATTATCTGGTTTCTTAGAGAATTCATAGCGCTAAAAAAGTGGAATCATGATACTCAAACAATGCTGCAATTCAGGGGGGAAGGTAAGATGAAAATAAAGGCATGCAATTACATGATTCAGTGTGTACTGAGTATTAAATTATAAAATTAAGAAAAACTTAACAAAATTACCATGCTTTTTAGGGAAAATACAGTATAATGTGTAATTTATACAAGGCATTTATTAATTTCACTTCAGCTATCATGCTTAAACAGATGTCATTAATCACACATTTTTAATTCCATTAAACGTGTGTCTAAATCAATCTTTTCTTATAAACTTCAATATCTTGAATGTCACAGAAAGTCAAGTGACAGATTGCTCTGTTTCATTCAAAAGAATCAATCTATGAGGCTACATGTGAGGATTCTAGAATTGTGTTGATGATGTACAGACTTTTATTTATAAGCACTTTCTGCAGCCACACAACTTTTATGTGGCACACAGCACTACAAAGATAAGCTAATTTAAGGACCTTTACCAGGACATACTCTAAGAGAGTTTAGAGTCACCATGGCAACAAGTTACCAACCCTTAACAACCTCAAAGATGAATATTTACTCAACCCACTAGACACCCACTATGCCTTCATTGTCACTAGGGCAGTTAGTTCCTATTTGCCAGTTACATCATCCTTGCTGCTATTTATTCAGTTTCTCACATCTCTGTGCTCTCCTCCCAACATCCAAAGTATCTGCTTTTCCTTGCCAGACACTTAAGCAGCTCTATTTATTTTCCCAGTTCTAGATTCTGTGCTGCATTACTCCTCTGGAGTAATGGATTTATTCTCCTCTCCACCCATCTCTGAGGCATAAATTCTTAGTTTATTAAAATAGCAATAGTTACCATTTGTTGAGTGTTCACAGTATTGTATACTGCACTTATTTTTTCCCCATATGTCATCTTGTTTAATTTTCATAATACCTGTGAACCCAACAGTAGCCTGATTCTCTTGGTGGTTCAGTTGGTCAAGTGTCCAACTCTTGATTTCAGCTCAGGTTGTGATCTCACGGGTTCTGAGATCAAACCCTGCACTGGCTCGTGTTCAGAGGGAAGTCTGTTTGAGATTCTCTCCTCCCTCTCCCTCTGCCCCTCCCCAGGCTTGTGCACTCTGTCTCTTTCTCTCTCTCTCTCTCTCCCAAATAAATAAATCTCAAAAATACCCTGGCTCTGCCACTTATTAGAAGTATGATTTTGGATAAGCCACTCAACCTCTCTTGCTTCAAGTATGTCATCTGAAAATGAGAATCATATACCTAACCCATAGGGTTATCCTGAGGATTAAATGAGTTAATACATGTAAAGCACTTAGAAGACTATCTGCCATGAAACAATAGCTGGCATATACTGACAGAATACTATTACCTCCAATATATATGAGGATATGGGCTGGAGACTTTAGGTAATTTACCAAGATCATATCACTAGAAAGGGGTGGAGATGAGATTCAAATGTTGATCTCTTTACTCCTACATCTTGGTGCCTCTCTCATTGTGTTGTTTTTTTCCCCGGGGCAAGTCCTCTATTGTGAATAGATTTTAATTTAGAGGTTCCTAAAGCTTTTTTATATAGTTTGTCTCATTTGATCTTCACAACTGCTAGAGATAATACCAGCCCTATATATTATCTTTTTTCCTTTTTTTTTTTTTACGTGAAAAAACTGAGGCTTAGAGATATTATATAATTTAAACCTGGTGTCACACAGAAAAAGGGAGCAGTGTAGGTTTGGGATTTGGCATTTCTGATTCCTTGGTTAAAATTCTATCTTAAAACATTAAAGAAACAAAGCAGAATGTTTTATCATGATTTTTGCTTCAGCAACTTTGGGACAAATTAAAAGTCCTAAACTCTGGTGCCAGGAAAAAAAAGAAAGAAAGAAACAAGTTGAAGTAAGTGAATGAATTAATTTTATTAACCTACCTTTGTCTCAGTTTCCTCATCTGTATAATAGGAATCACGTGTATATTTCATAGGGCTGTTGTGATTATTAAGTTGATCTATGTAAGGCCCTCAGCACAGTGCCTAGCACATAGTATAAGCTAATTAATTAATTCGAGGTACTAGGCAGAGGAATGAAAGAAACAGGAAAAGGTGACTGCTTCAAAAAGTAAGATCTTGCAGTATTCTAAACATAAAATGTCTAGTGAGAGAATGAGTTTTACCTTTCATCATTGAAAAAAAAGTAAAGAATGAGCTTTACCTTTTCATCCTTCATTCTGCAATTCATTTGGAATTTATTTCTGCATGTGATACCATGTAGGGATATTTACTTTTTCCCATATGGTCATCCAATTGACCTAGCATCATTTATTCAAAACACCATCTCTTGGGCGCCTGGGTGGCTCAGTTGGTTAAGCGACTGCCTTCGGCTCAGGTCATGATCCTGGAGTCCCGGGATCGAGTCCCGCATCAGGCTCCCTGCTCGGCGGGGAATCTGCTTCTCCCTCTGACCCTCTTCCCTCTTGTGCTATCTCTCATTCTCTCTTTCTCAAATAAATAAATAAAATCTTTAAAAAAAAAAAAAAGAAAGAAAGAAAACACCATCTTTTCCCCCATTGTTGTGTAACAAAGTAATTGTCATCAATTTAGTAGCCTTATATTTGTAGATTTATGTCTGGAACTTTACTTCCCATTCCAGTGCTGTCTATTTGACCAATACCCCACTGTGTGATTTCATGTAGATTTATCAAAGATTTTAATGTCTGACAAAGTAAGTTCACCAATTTTGTCATCTTCTTCAATATTGTCTTGAATATTTTTACAATTTTTATTTCCATAATAAATTTTATAGTCAGCTTATTTTTCACACAGTCCTCCCAAAATTCTTTTTGGCATGTCACCAAATTTGTGGGAATTGACATCTCTACAGTACTGAGTCTTCCTATCCATGAAAAGTACATAACAATAAAATTGTATATCCTTTATTTAAGTTCTCTTCAATTTCTCTCATAATTATTTTGTGTTTTTATGTCCACTAGACTTATCCATATATATTTTATGTTTTGTATACAGTATTGCATTTTTTAAAAATTTGATTATTGACAGCAAATAGAAAAATAACAGAACTTTGTACAGGGACTTGTGTGCAGCAATATTGCTAAACTTACATTTTAAAGGTATTCATTTATAGGTTCTTTTGCATTTTTCCACACACATAATCATGTCATCTATTAATTATAACATCCTTTCATCTTCCTCCTGTCTTTTCTTTTCTCATTCTCAATTGCCAAGAAATAGTTTTCAGTTTTAACCACTGAATTCAATGTTTGTTTTTTTTTTAAAGATTTTATTTATTTCTTTGAGAGAGAATGAGATAGAGAGAGCACATGGGGGGAAGGGACAGAGGGAGAAGCAGACTCCCTGCTGAGCAGGGAGCCCAAAGCAGGACTCAATTCCAGGAGCCCAGGATCATGACCTCAGCTGAAGGCAGTCGCTTAACCAACTGAGCCACCCAGGCGCCCCACTGAATTCAATGTTTGCTGTAGGTTTTTTATAGCTACAATTTATCAGATTAATGAAGTTATGTTCTATTCCTAATTACTAAATTTTATCATGAAGAGGTGCTGACTTTTGTCAAGTAGTTTTTCTGCTCCTATTGAAATAGTTATTTTTTTCCCTCATAATGTGTACTTAATACCACTTGACTACTGAAAATTTAACTATCTTTGCCTAAAATAAAAATCCTATTTGGTAATGATTTGAATTACATTACTAAGGATTTTTATATCTTTTATAAGAAATATTATTTTGAAATTTTCAATTTTATTTGGTATTTTCTTTGACGGACTTTGGAATCAGTTCATGCTGACCTTATAAAGGGTCAGAAAATGTTCCTGATTTTCAAGTAAAGAATGTAAGATTTGAATATTTCTTTAAATATTTGAAATAATACACTGGTGAAGCCTTCAGTATCTGACATTTTCTTCGTGAAATGAATTAAAGAAGGCACCCAACTTCTTTAACAAATAATAGACCATTTCAGGTATTTATTTTTTTGTCAGTTTTGCTAAGTCCCTCTCCAAGAAATTTATCCATTCCTTCCAAATTATGGCTTTTTTTCATAATTCCCCCTACTATCTTTTTGATATTGACAGGACTATTGATATGTCTCTTTTTAAAAAATTCCTGATATTGGTAATTTATGATTTCTCTTTTTCTTGGATCTTTCTTGCTGAAGTTAAGCAAACTTTTAAATCTTTATTTTCCATTTCATTTCATTGAATTGTTACTTTTATCTTTATATTATTCCTTTCTTCTATTTTCCTTAGGTTTACTTTGCTTTCCGTTATTGTTCTTTGTTTCTTTCCTTTTGGTTCCTAAGATAGAACTTACATCATTGATTGTTCAGCCTTTCTTCTTTTCTCACATATGCAATTAAGGCTATGCATTTCTATTTACTACTGCTTTTAATTCAGCCCACATATTACCATTGAATTTTAAATATTTTCTAGTTCTGTTTTGACTTTTTGATCCATGGATTATTTTAAAATATACTCCAGCCCCTGAATTTTCTTTATTTATCCACTTCCTATTGATTTCTAGGTTAATTCCATTAGATCAGAGAGTATTCATTAAATAATATGTATCTGAAAAATACTGAGGCTTTCCTTTTGGTACAGGTTATGGCCAATTTTGCTAAAAATCCCATGGACATCTGAAGAGATTGTAAATTCTTCTATTGTTGGATATAATATTCTATCCTTGTCAACTGCATATACATGTTTTCATTATTGTGTTTTCAGAAATTCCCTATTTTACTGGGTTTTTAGTCTACGTTTTATATTAGCTTTTGAAAAAGTTGAGTTAATGCTTCCTATTATGATTGCATACTTGATTATTCTTCTCTTTTGATTCTATTAGTTTGGTTAATATATCTTAAATCTATGTTATTGGATGCATACACATTAATGATTTTATGGTTGTAATATCATTGCATTGGAATGATGCCTCAATCATTATGAAATTTCCTTTTTTATCTACCAATAATTCTTTCTTTAAAGTCCACTTTGTTGGTCCTGTAGGATAGCTAAACCTGCCTTCTTTGGGTTAATATATGAATGGCATAGTTTCTTTCTTCCCTTTACTTTCAATTTCTTTGTAGCCTTATATTGACAATATGAATTTTATAAGCAATAAATAATTCTGTTTGGTTTCCATTCAATGTTAAAATCTGCTTAGACTATTTTTACTATGTTTTTTAAAATTTTTAATTTTTTTTAATTTTTATGGTCTTATTTATTTTAGAAAAAGAGAGAGAGAATGCACAAGGTGAGGAGGAGCAGATGGAGAGGGAGAAGCAGACTCCCCAGGGAGCACGGCATGAGTAGGTGCTGCAGGCCGGATGCAGGGCCTCATGTGGGGCCAAAGCAAGGCCTGATCCCTGGACCCTGAGATCATGACCTGAGCCAAAGTCAGACACTAAACCGACTGAGCCACCCAGTTCTCCTTACTTTTACTATGGTTTATGACAGTTTTATCTACCATCTCACTATTTGTTTTCTATTTGACCCATCTGTTTTATATTTTTCCCTCCATTTGGATTTAAATATTTTTAAGTTTTATTTCGTATAATTGATATAAAAAAACTGTACATACTGTAATTTGATGTTTTCATGTATGCATACACTTGGGAAATTGGCACTACATTCAGCCTAATCCTTCACTCCTGCCCCCTCTTGCTTCTTTCCCTCCTCTCTCTGCTTTAGCAACTACTCATATGATTTCTGTCATAATATGTTTGTATTTCCTAGCATTTTATACATACGTGTTTTGTTTTGCTTCTTTTCCTCATAATTATTTTGCTATTCATCAATACTGTAATAATATGTACCAATATATTCCTTTCCATCGCTGTGTAGTATTCCATTGTATGCCATACCACAGTTTATCATGTGTTGATAGGTATGTAGATTTTTTTCCAGTTTTAAAATTCTATGAAGACTTATGTGCAAATCTTTGTATGTACATATGCTTCTTTTCTCTTGGGAAAATGCCTAAGGGTACAATATCTGCATCATATGGTAGATGTATGGTTAGCATTTAAAACATTTCAGAGACTAACAAACTATTGTCCTGTGATTGTCACGGTTTACACTCTTATCAGTAGTGTATGAGATGTCTAATTTTTCCACATCTTTGCCAAAATTTGGTATGATCAGTCTTTTCCATTTTAGCCAGTGTAATACGTGTGCAGTGGTATTTCACTGTAGTTTTAATTTGTATTTCCCTAGTGACCAACAATGTTTAACAATTTTGTGTGTGTGTGTTTGCCATCTTATAGCTTTAGTGAAGTTTCTGTTCAATTTCCCTCATTTTTATTGAGTTCTTTGTTTTGTTACTGAGTTGAAAAGTCTATATATACTATAAATAAAAGTGATTTTTAAATATGTGGGTTTTTTAATATTTTCTCACAGTCCGTGACTTTCCTCTTTACTGTATTAGCAAAGTTTTTTGGTAATACACAATTTATCACTTTGTTCTGTTACGATGATGTCATCTCTAATACATCTTTGCCTAACAAAAAATTCACAAGTTTATTCTCCTATTTTCTTTTACTAGAAGTTGTATAGTTTTAGGTTTTCTATTAAAGCTGCAATCCATTTTGAGTTAGTTTTTGCATATGTTATGAGGTATAGATGGAAGTTCTTTTTTTTTCTTTCTTCCTTTTTCTTTTATTTCTGAATATAGGTATCTAATTATCCTGGCACGTTTGGTGAAGAGACCATTCTTTCTAGACTATGCTAATTCCTCTGTGCTTCCATATACATTTAAAACAATTTGTGAATCCCTAAAAAGAAAAATATTGTAGGGTTTAGAGTATAGGTCTTCCGAATATTTTTTAAATTCATTCCTAAATATTTTCTATTTTCTTATTTATTTTAAAATATTTATTTATATTAGAGAGAGCGCCCATGTGCTGGTGAGAGTTGGGGGAGGGTCAGAAGGAGAGGGAGAGAGAGAATCTCCAGTAGACTCCCCACTGAGCATGCAGCATGAAACCTGAACCCCCAGATCAATCTCCAGACCCTGATATCACGACCTGAGCTGAAACCAAGTGTCAGACACTCCAACTGAGCCACCCAGGTGCCCCAATTTTTTATATTTTATATTAATGTAAATGGTATTGCTTTATACATTTCAATTTTCATTTGTTTATTCCTAGTCTACAGAAAGACGATTGATATATTGACCTTAAACTAATTGTTTCTGGAACTTTTTGTAGAGATTCTTTAGAAGTTTAGACAATTTTATGATCTTCAAATAAAGACAGATTTATTTTACTTTATTTTTTTTGCACCTAGGCTTAGAGATTTCTTTATGGAACAGTTTTAAACTCTGAATTAGATATCCTTATTTGAATTGTCAAGGAGCTTCTGCTTCTACAAAGATTGCTTCTGTCTTATCAAATCCTTGAGAATGCAGGTTGCTGTTTAAGACCCCTCCCACTGTTTCCAAGTCTTAAAGAGTTGCTATCTTATGTCCCTTCTTCTTGGGAATCACAGTGTGGCCTAATGTTCAATACCTTAAACCCATTATAAATCCAATCTTTCTTATCCCATCTTGAGACAAAGCAGAGGTATCAAATACTCCCATTATATAGTATCTTCTATTTAAAAGAAACATTTTCTCTATCTCACCTCTCTTCCAAAGCCTCAACTTCACACTGGTTTAAAATAAAACTGAAGGGGAAGAAATCAGAGAGGGAGACAAATCATGAGATTCTGGACTCTGGGAAACAACTGAGGGTTACAGAAGGGAGGGCAGTGGGGGGATGGAGTAGCCACGTGATGGGTATTAAGGAGGGCATATGATGTAATTAATGAGCACTGGGCATTTATGCAACTAATGAATCATTGAACACTACATCAAAAACCAATGATGTACTGGCTAACTGAAAATAAAAAAAATAAAAAATAAAATAAAATAAATCCTTTAAACATTATTTGTTTTCAAATCGAATTTATATAAAGTATCATCTTCCCATCTAATAATATATATATATATATATATATATATATATATAGTTTCATTCTTAACTATAAGAATGATTCCATGGTATTACCAGGTAGTAGCCTGATGCAAAAAAATATGTTGTACAATTTTGGGGAGTGTTGTATGTTTAAATCTGGTATTCATGCTCAGTTTCCATGCCTATCCTTTCTGCATTTCAGGCAACAATGTAAGTAAAAGTGATATCTAAAAATACAGCCTATTCCATTGTTGGGAGCAACTGACTGAAATCAGGTAATAGTTATTATTCTGTCAAGATATTCACATGTCACTGGATGAAAAATATTTCTTCTTCAGTCTTATTCCAATCTGATATCAGTCATGGGAGATATCAAGTCCTCGTCAAAAAGGTTTTTAAAATCTGTAACTAGCAAGAGATACAAATCTTGTTCTCCATTGATGTCACTGGTTCTCAGAATCAAAGTTCAGCATAATTAAGAAAAAATTAAGAAAAAAATTCATCTCAGCCTCTTAGAAAATATATAAATATTAACATGGCTAATTATGAAAAAATATTGATATGGGCTGATGTGCAATATATGGTGAATTCTGGGAAGCAGAAGCTGGTTTAGAAGTCACAATATCTCAGTTCCTGACCTAACATGACTTTGAACAGGTTGTTTGGCATTGAGTGCACTGAAACCTCTATAAACCTTAGTGAGTCTTCCTACAAAAGAGAAAAATTCTGTTTTATGATGGTCATATAAGAGACTGAATCTTAAAAGACAACTATGAAAACTATAAAGAAAAATATTAAGTTAATATCGATATTACTGGCTATAATTTGCCATCTGAATATGGTCCTGATTTTCATCCACTTTATATCATGGATATAAGAATAAGATAAATGTGATCTAGCCATTAGAAACAAAGAAATTAAAATATGTTACAACTCAGAAAAAACATGGGCTTTAATACCATCCATATAGTTTAAAAATAGAATCTAAAGGCAGCATTCTCATTAATGACTTTGAGTGATGAAAATATGAGAAAAATTCAGGTGTCTTTGACTTCTGATCAAACATATCTGATACTTCCTAAGCAAGCATAAAATTAGAAGTATTTTGAAGTGAATGGTATATGTAGCAACTGCAATTCACTGTCATTCAACATTAAAATAAACATCAAATTGGGCAAAAAGCTTAGAATACTATATACTGAAATAGGTATATAAATAAGTGAAGATATATAAATAAATAATATGGAAGTTATAACACCTTGTTCCTACTGAATTTTACAGCTTTTAATCCATACATTTTTTCCATTTTATCAATACGTTTTTGAATAAAAGGATTCCATCTTCCAGGGAATATGCTGTCAGTAGAAGACAGAGAGCACCAAAATGGGGTCACAAAAAAAGTGTAGGTCCTGATCCAGGTCCATGTCCTTTCAGTAAGATCCATGAAATCCTTCCTTCCTTAGCAAAGACAAGTCAAATCAAATCACAGAGTCTCCTGCCTCCAATACATAGCAAAATAGAAAAATCAATTTAGATTCAGACAAAACTCACTGACAAAACTGTCTAAAAAGGAAGCACAACCTCATAACATATTCTTTGAACTGGGGTGGCCACAAGGGAGAAACAGAGGTGCTAGTGTATTTAAGTAGGGTCTACTATGTTAAACCCTATTCACAGGAATAATGGCAGGAAAAGGAAGTAAACTGACAAATATCTTGGTATTCTTAAGAACCCAGTTTTGAGAGGAAAAAAATATATAGGAATAAGAAAGGATCATGCAGAGGTAAATTCTTAAGTCTAAGAAATAATCTCAAAAGTAAAATCCCCAACTTAAGAACACATTTTATTAGATGTGGGACTTTCCAAAGGGCTTATCATTTCTATCTTTATAGACTCCAAGGTAAATAAAACAGTAAGCAAAAATGATTAGAAAAATAAAAAAATAATTATTTTCAGGGGTGTGGTAGTTTGAAAATATGTCCATAAATTCTTAGATGTTCCTTCCTTTGGTGGAGCTTAGTTCTCTTCTTCCTGAAGCGGTTATCTTATGCCTGAGTCTCATTAACTGTATGTATATTGAGGGCACATTATTCTTGTTATTTTACAGATCTTCAGATCAAAAGAAGCTAACCTTGAGAAATTACTTAGCTATTACATCCAAGGGGGACTCATCTTTTGGATCTAATTTAGGTGTCACCATCCTGGACTTCGAGATGAAAACTGGGTGGTCTTATGGAAGCTAAGTGCATTTCACATGTGGAAAGAATGTAAATAATTGAAGGTCAGAAGGCTATGGTGGTTGTAAATTATGTATACTAATTATTTGATTTTCCTCCCTTTGTTAGAACCTAATTCCCTCTCCCTTGAATATGAGCTACATATAATGCTTACTTTTCATAGACTCCAACAGAAATGAGGAAGCATGACTCCCAGTATAGATCAGAGAGGCTTCAAAACTTGCATATTACTCTCTTTCAGATAATCATTTAGAGAAAACTATTTGCCATAAAGTGACATCACTCTATCAGTACTGTGAAGATGTCCATGCTGAGAGAAACTGAAGTCTCTGGCCAACAGCCAGAAAGAAACTGAAGCCTCCTGCCAACAACCATTTAAATGAGTTTGGAAGCTGATTCCATGGCTCCAGTCAAGACTTCAGCTGCTCACCAGCCTGAATAAAGAACCTCATTACTCACTGGGCATTGGTAAAATACTCAGAAGATTTGTGTCTTGGTAGAATGAAAAAACTAGCCCTAATATTATGCTACCACTTAGCAAGGCTTAAAAGTAATACTTGAAGATTCAAACTAATTCCAAGTAACTTAACCGTGTTCCAGAACAAAGCTCAGAAATATTTATAGGAGTGCAAAAATAAAACCCAATAACATTAAACTGATGATGTCTAAAATCTAATAAAATTATTAGATGGCCAAAGAACCAGTTATCTATAATCCATAACACAGGAAAACTCAATTAATCAAAATAATGAAATGATACATATGATAGAATTAGTACACAAAGACATTAAAGTGGTTATTATAACTATTTGATAAATTCAAGAAGTTAGAGGACACACTGGTCATATTAAATATAGACATGGAAGATTAAAATAAAAGACCCATATCAAACTTCTAGAAGTGAAAACTGATCTTTTTTTTTTCAGGAAGTTCTGGAATCTTGAAGAGAGAGCTGTTAATATAGGCATTCATTTGGGGTAGGAGGGCCGATGAATGAATGAATGAATGAATGAATGAATGAAAACACAACTGCTCAAATCCTTGGCGATGCAGCAAAGGCGGTCCTAAGAGGGAAGTATATAGTAATGCAAGCTTTTCTCAAGAAATAAGAAAGGTCTCAAATACACAACCTAACCTTAAATCTAAAGGATCTGGAGAAAGAATATGAACTAAAGCCTAAACCCAGCAGGAGAAGAGAATTAATAAAGATTAGAGTAGAAATCAATGAAATAGAAACCAAAAGAACAGTAAAACAGATCGACCAACTAGGAGCTGGTTCTTTGAAAGAATTAACAAGATTGATAAACCCCTGGCCAGACTTATCAAAAAGAAAAGAGGAAGGACCCAAAAAAAATCATGAATGAAAGAGGAGAGATCACAAACAACACCAAAGAAATACAATTATAAGAACGTATTATGAGCAACTATATGCCAACAAATTAGGCAATCTGGAAGAAATGGATGCATTCCTAGAGACGTATAAACTACCAAAACTGAAACAGGAAGAAACAGAAAAACTGACAGACCCATAAGCAGCAAGGAAATTGAAGCAGTGATCAAAAATCTCCCAACAAGAGTCTAGGGTGGAATGGTTTCCCAGGGGAATTCTACCAAATATTTAAAATGGAATTAATACCTATTCTTCTGAAACTGTTCCAAAAAATACAAATGGAAGGAAAATTTCTAAACTCATTTTATGAGGCCAGCATTACCTTGATCCCAAAACCAGACAAAGACTCCATCAAAAAGGAGATTTATAGACCAATATCCCTGATGAATATGGATGCCAAAATTCTCACCAAGATACTAGCCAATAGGATCCAACAGTACCTTAAAAGGATTATACAGCATTACCAAGTGGCATTTATTCCTAGGCTGCAAGAGTGGTTCAATATCCACAAATCAATCAACGTGATACACCACATTAATAAAAGAAAGGACAAGAACTATATGATCCCCTCAACAGATGCAGAAAAACATTTGACAAAGTACAGCATTCTTTCTTGATTAAAATTCTTCACAGTGTAGGGATAGATGGAACATACCTCAATATCGTAAAAGCCATATACGAAAAGCCCACAGCCGATATCATTCTCAATGGGGAAAAACTGAGAGCTTTTCCCTAAGGTCAGGAACATGGCAGGAATGTCCACTCTTACCACTGCTGTTCAACATAGCACTAGAAGTCCTAGCCTCAGCAATCAGACCAACAAAAAGAAATAAAAGGTATCCGAATCTGCAAAGAAGGAGTCAAACTCTAACTTTTCACAGATGATGATACTTTACATGGAAAACCAAAATGACACCACCCCAAAATTGCTAGAACTCATCCAGGAATTCAGCAACGTGGCAGGATACAAAATCAATACACAGAAATCAGTTGCATTTCTATACACTAACAATGAGACAGAAGAAAGAGAAATTAAAGGGTCGATCCCATTTACAACTGTATCCAAAACCATAAGATACCTAGGAATAAACCTAACCAAAGTGGCGAAGGATCTGTACTCTGAAAACTATAGAACGCTCATGAATGCAATTGAGGAAGACACAAGAAAGGGAAAAATGTTCCATGCTCATGGATTGGAAGAACAAATATTGTTAAAATGTCTATGCTACCTAGAGCAATCTATATATTTAATGCAATCCCTATCAAAATACCATCAACTCTTCTCACAGAGCTGGAACAAATAATCCAAAAATGTATATGGAACCAGAATAGACCCCAAATTGCCAAAGGAATGTTGAAAAAGCAAATCAGAGGTGGTGGTATCACAGTCCAGGACTTCAAGCTCTATTACAAAGCTGTAATCATAAAGACAGTATGGTACTAGTACAAAAACAGACACATAGATCAATAGAACAGAACAAGACCAGCCATCGCTGGCTTTGCAAAGGCACCATGATAGGAGGAATGTATCAGTGTCTAGAATCTGGTAAAGGAAACAGATTTTCCTACAGTTCTCAGAAGAAACACAGCCCTGCCTGGTATCTGGGTTTTGGCTTAATGAAACCAATTTTGGACTCCAGACCTCCAAACAATGACATAATAAATCTGTGTTGTTTAAAACCATTAAGTATGCAATCATTTGTTATAGCAGCCATAGAAAACTCATATAAACAATATAAATGTATTTGTTGTGGGGGTTTATAACATCTAAAAGTAAAATGTGTAAAAAAATAGCATAAAAGCTAAAGTGGAGAAATGGAAATATTTTGCTATAAATTTCTATGTTATACTTGGGGTTGTATACCAGTAAACGAAGCAGCCTGTGATAATTTTTTAAATATGCATACTATAAATCCTAAAATAACTATTAAATAATACAACAAAAATTAGCTAAAAATACAACAATGGAGATAATATGGAATCATAAAAGATACTCAGTACATATGCAGAAAAAAGAACAAAGAAGAGATGCAACAAATAGAAAACACTTTGTTACTGCAGCAGAAGGTGGCCTATATTGATTAATACACCAGTTAAATTACCAGCAGGGGTGCCTGGGTGGCTTAGTTGGTTAAGCATCTGACTCTTGGTTTCGGGTCAGGTCATGATCTCATGGTTGTGGAATCAAGTCTCACACTGGGCTGTGCTCAGTGTGGAGTCTGCTTTAGATTCTCTCTCCCTCTCCCTCTCATTCACTCTCTCTGTCTCTCAAACAAATAAAATCTTAAAAAATGTATATAAACCAGCAGACATTGTCACATATACAAAAAAAAACTATATTAATCACTGAATACTTTAAATAAAATGATCTTTTATTTTTTTAAAGATTTTATTTATTTATTTGAGAAACAGAGGGTACAAGCGAGAGAGTACAAACAAGGGGAGCAGCAGAGGGAGAGGGAGAAGCAGACTTCCCGCTGAGCAGGGAGCCCGATGTGGGGCTCGATCCCAGGACCCCGGGATCATGACCTGAGCCGAAGGCAGCTGCTTAACCGACTGAGCCACCCAGGCACACCTAAAATGATCTTTTAAATGAAACCAAACAACTTAGAGTTGAATCAAAATAAAATTTAAATTGGAGAAGGTATTACAAAATTGTAGGGCTTTAGAATATTGATATGATAAAGGAATAATACTTTAGAATATTAACATTATAAATCTCAAGTTAAAAATAAGAAAAAATAAAGAAATAGAAATACAAATATTTGAAAATGTCTCAGTTTATTGATAGGGGGAGTTAAATTACACCACATTTAAGGTAAATTGTGTTGACCTTAAAAACTAATTTCTGTATTTATAATTTTTTTAACACAGAGGAAAATTTAGGTGTTTCATATTAAGTTCATTAATTCTTACATTTTCATATCTAATTATTTTCATATGTTAAATTAATTTCAATACTATTTTGTTTAAAAGAACATGCAGAGCAAAATGCCAAAATCTCAGTTTTGACTATCCATTAATCTCTCTTTTTATCCATGTGTGAAGTTTGTAAATGAAAGTCTATGAGTCTATGGGTGAAGCCTAAAAAATGTCCATCTAAAATTGATAATACTTACTTCTAAGAGCTGAGATTTAGGGTGACTTTCTTTATACCTTCTTTTACTTCCTATACTGCTGTGGAAATCTTGCCATTTGCAACGACGTGGATGGAACCAGAGGGTATTATGCTAAGCGAAATAAGTCAGTCAGAGAAAGACAGTTATCATATGATCTCATTAATATGTGGAATTTAAGAAACAAGGCAGAGGATCATAGGGGAAGAGAGGAAAAAATGAAACAAGACGAAACCAGAGAGGGAGACAAACCATTAGAGACTCTTTATCTCAGGAAACAAACTGAGGGTTGCTGGAGGGGAGGCGTTTGGGAGGGATGGGGTGGCTGGGTGCTGGACACTGGGGAAGGTATGTGTTGTGTAAGACCGATGAATCACAGACCTGTACCCCTGAAACAAATAATACATTATATGTTAATTGGAAAAAGAACATGTTAACATAAGTAAAATCACTATTTTTAAAAATTAATTTAACCTTAAACAAGTTAAACTGTTCAGATTCATTTTTCAAAAGTTTTTTAAAAAATATTTTTATCTAGGAGTGCCTGGGTGGCTCAGATGGTTAAGCATCTGCCCTCAGCTAAGGTCATGATCTCAGGGTCCTGGGATCCAGACCCACATCATGCTCCCAGCTCAGCCGGGAGACTGCTTCTCCCTCTCCCTTCTGCTTGTGCTCTGTCTCTCTCTCAAATGAATAAATAAAATCTTTAAAAATATACATATTTTTATCTACAGGTAAAAAATGAATCATATCCTTGTAAAACATGGAATGTAATGAATATTAAATGAGAATATCTGAGAGAGATGAAAATATATGAGAAAGTGCAGTGTGAACTAGAATGGTATCAGTAAATGTTAGAATTGAATTGTTCCTTCGTCTTGTGCCCTTGCCAGCATAATACATTTAGAAACTTCCAGTCAAGATGTCACACTGAGAAGATGGAGGAATTCTTCCTCCTGCCTTAAGTTTATTTTTTTAATTTTTTAAAAATTATTTATTTATTTATTTGAGAGAGTGCATGAGAGAGAGTGAGGGAGAGTAAGCAAGGTGAGGAGCAGAGGGAGAAGCAGGCTCCCCACTGAGCAGGGAGCCTGACCGCGGGGCTCTATCCCAGAGTCGTGGGATCGTGACATGAGCCAAGGCAGCCACTTAACTGACTGAGCCACCAAGGCGCCCCATCCTGTCTTGAATTTTTAAATGAGGAACAAAATGTGATTTAAACACACACACACATGCTAAGCTAATGAAAGGAAACCTGAAAATGCCAGAAATAGAGGGCACCCAAAGCCTCAGCAATGAGTCAGAGTTGAAACCATGTTGAAACACCACCTGGGTGGCTCAGTTGGTTAAGTGTCTGCCTTCAGTTCAGGTCATGATCTCAGGGTCCTGGGATGGAGCCCTGTGTCTGGCTCACTTTTCAGCCAGGAGTCTGCTCAAGGATTCTTTCTCCTTCTGCCCCTTCTCCTGCTCTCTCTCCCCCACTCTCTCTCTCAAATAAATAAATAATCCTTTAAAAAGAAAAGAAACCATCCAGTCCACAGGGGGACCTGCAGGCTCTGTGATGTCAAGAACCTGAACTCTGTACCCTGGATGGATAAGCAACAGAATCCAGCACCAAGGTTACTACAGTAGGTCCAGCAAGAGACCAAGAGGCCTATCCCCGGGTGGCAGCACTAGTAATGAGATAACTGGCTGTGAGGCTATGTTTCGGAGACAGATTCAACACAATCACTAGTGATTTGAAACAGAGGAAGAACACAGTACATGAAACAACAAAGTCAAGAGAAGCAGGATACTCCTGAGGACTGAGGACTGAGGACTGACATATGGTAAGAGCTGAATAAATGTTAGGAATTATAATTATTAATCACATATTTCAACTGGCAGAAACTAACAACTAACTTCCTTCTAGCCACCTTTATATAAGAACATTAGAGCCAGACAAAGCTGGAGGTGAGGACAGCCTGAGTGTCACAGGTCAGAGACCATCAGCGAGGAGTCTACTTCAAGGAGAGCTCTTTATTCAAACACTCAAGGCAGCTAAACTTAGGGGCCTGCCTCCTCACAGATCAAACACGAACATGTAGAAATCAGGATCTTGAAAGAGTTTCTCTCTTCTGATCATCGAAAATCCAGAAGCTAGCTCTAAGCTTTTTATGCAAAACCTCAAATTATACCAACAAGCAAAAGGCAACACTCCATCCAACAAATCTCTGTTAATGTCAGAAAGGGATTTGCAAATTCAATTTAGAATCCAGAAAAATATTGCATGTAATAATAGTTACCATTTCCTCCACTTTTGCCAAGTCAATGCTAACTACCATCCCCAATCCCCTACTCTCAGACTCATCGCCCCACATGCATAAACAAACAGAAAACCCACAGACTGATTATTCCTAAAATTTAGTGCATCACATTAGTCCGAGGTAGCTCCATATACTTTTTTTCTAAATTTTTAAATTGAAATATAATACAGAAAAGTATTTAAGTAAATACAAAATTATATAAAAGCATATACAAAAATATAGAGCTCTCCTAATTCTAAACTTAAACATACTCATATAATTCCCACTCAAAGCAAAAAATAGTATATTACCAGCATTCCCTGAAGTATCCATTACGCTGCCTCCTATGTCCTAATCCCCTTCACAGAGGTTCTGATTCCTATCGCCATAGGTTATTTTTTGTTGGGTTCTGAATTTATATAATAGATTCACATTGTATGCATTCTTTTGTGTCCGGCTTAACTTATTATACTATCATGATTAGGATTGTGAGATTAATCCATGATGTTGCTTACGACAGTAATTTTTTTTTCATTGCTGTATAGTATTCAATTTCATGAGTACACCAAAAAGTATTTATCCATTCTATCTGCTTATGAACATTTGGGTAGTTTCTCGTTTTTAACTGTTGCAAATAGTGCTGCTATAAACACTTCTGTGTATGTCCTATGATGCATGTATTCATACATATCTGTTGGGTATATAACTAGGAATTCTAAAATAGGTAAATGTTCAGGGTTGAGCCAAAATGCCTCAAAGTTTTCCAATGTGGTTTCACAAATAGGCACTCCCAAAGCCCTGTACAAGTGTTTCAGTCTCCCCACATTCTTGACAACACTAGGAATTGTAATTTTTATTTTGGTTCTTATGGCCGGTGTGCACTGAAATCTCATTACGGTTTCATTTTGCATTTCCCTAATTACTAATTAGTTTGAGCCCTTTTCACATTTACTGGCCATTTGGATAACCTGTCTTGTGACATGTCTATGCGAATTGTAATTGCTTTTCTACCGGAATGTTTGTCCTTATTGATTTGGAAGAGTTCTTTATTCTGTATATGAAGTAATCCCACTTTAAAATTAAAGCAGTTCTAAGCAAACAAAAATCATTTTATTTGAATATTATTTAAATGCTATATATATGTGTATATATATATATATATATATATATATAACAAAAATGTTAAAAAATAAAGCCATGTGGGCTGCCTGGGTGCTGCAGTCGGTTAAGCAACTGACTCAGGTCACAATCCCACAGTGGTCAGAGGATCTGGGATCGAGCTCCATGTGGGGGTCCACACTCAATGTGGAGTCTGCTTCCCATTCTTTCCCTCTCCCCCTCTGCTCCTGTATGCTCATGCTCTCTCTCAAAAGAAATAAATACAATCTTTAAAAAAAAAAAGTAAAGTCTCTCCATATAGATTAAGAAGTATAATGATGGTGATGATGACGATGGTGAGGTAAAGAATACATATGTATGTGTATATATCTCCACAGGGAAAGCCCCTAACATTTACTGAGAGTATATTCTATACTAAGAGCTTTATATGCAGTTTCCCTTAAATCTTTCTTAAATCTTTCCCAATAAACATAAGAGGTACATATTATCTCTTTGCCACAGAGATCACTGGCTCTTAAGTGAGGTAACTTGCCCAACCAAGGTCACATAGTTAGAGAAGTGGCACCACCTGTAATGCAATGGGTACCTCTCTGGTCATGAATACAACATGAATACAAAATAACCTGAAGCACTAGCAGAGAAAACTGTGAGGCACTGCAACCAGAAGAAAGGTACCAAATGAGAAGATCAAGAGCAAGAGTCAAGAAGAAACTGAAGACTTCTTTTCATTTTGGGGAAAAAAATAAGTTTTTGTTCCATCCTCAGATGTTGTCACAGGGAAGAGTCATTTGTTAAATTATATTGCAAATAATTAAGTTGTTTCTAACACACAATATGTATTCATATAGTAGACACTCAGGAAATATTTCCTGGATTAAACAAGAGAATTTTAATTTTACTTGTTCTATAAGCACAGAGAACTTCTAAATCATTAATGCAGAGTGTCTTTATTCAGGTCTAATAAGAGGGAAAAAAGAAATTAAAATATTGCCTATGTATTCAGTGTCAAAAAAGCAGACAGATATTGTACAATGCAATGCATGGTTTTGTAACACCTTTTCTGTAAGAGAAATCACTTGATATAGATTTAAACTTGAAAAAGAATTCACTGGCACATATTTGACAAAAGAAACCTGACTTCTTTTTTTTCTTTTCTAACAACAATTCACACCTGCAGACAAAATCTTTCCAAGTAAGTAAATCAGTTACCCACTCCAATTCCAACTAAAAGAAAAATCACACTCTAAACTAAAATTAATATGCTCCCAATTTATTCATAGATTTGCATGCAAATTAACACACCCATAGACACACACTGACACACATATTCTAAAAAATATATATATTTGCTGTATAAAATATATATAAGCACCTAAAGTGAAAGACCTTACCTGTTTATTCATTTCCTCATCCACCATGAATAATCACACTTAGGACTATTTTTCATAGATTTTTCCAAGTTCAGCTACAGAGTTCTCTCTCCTGTTTCCTGACCCTTTCAGGATAAACCAATGTGTCACAACTTCTTTCCAGAATCTGGAGCTCACATCCACTGTTAGTGACTTGACCTATGCCAATTTAGCTTTTCTCAGAGTCAGATTCTCTATGGAGAATCTACAGTAGGCAGCTCTCAGTGGCTGTCGGGAATCCCCCCACAACCTCACCAGCAGGTAGAATGTTAGAGTGAAAACAAGTTCAAGTTCGATTTTCTACACCTGGAGACATTTTACTCTACAGGCACAAAAAATACATAATCTGTAAATAAACTCAATGTAGTCCCTACTCCCTGTCCCCTTATAAATTCCTTCTATGAAATAACTGCTCAAGGGCAGATGTAAAATTATACTGAAGAATAATATTGCCTTCAAATTAGGTCAGGAGACAGAATCCTCTATTAAGTGGGTAAAACAGGGCAGAACAGAGTTTTGACACTGAGGAATCTTCAGAGAAGATTCCTATTTGACCAGATTCATATAACCTAGTTACAAAGACTCAGATGCTGGTATATTAGGTCTAGCTAACTGCAGACATTAACCAACATTCACTTCACAACTGAAAAGTTATTTCTAGTATTACTCTCCTTAACTATGTATCTCAAGTGCTGACTCAATGATATTTGCAGCTTTTGCTTTAGCTACTTCTAGCATGTAGATGCTTACCTAGGATACTTCACGTTAACTGATTGCATCACCACACAGCTTAACCTCAAGTATTTTCAAGAATATATTAAGATACACTGTCAACCTACAAACACAGTGGCCAGAAGGATTGCAGAGGTGTAATTCCCACATAATCCATGAGTAGCTGGCAGGTTCTTAAGAAAGTAAAACCTTAATCCCTTGCTATGACCAGAAGTTGGGTGGGTGGCTTACCTGCACCACAACTGCATTCCCTGTGCCATGGTCCCCATCAGAGCCAGGTGCTCCGATGAGTTCTCTTGCTGGGCCACTTCTCTGATCTCTGCGTTAGGCCCCTTCCCAGAGATCCATTCCCCAGAACCTCCCAGGCCTAAGTATATTGAAGGAAGAGCTCGAATCTCAGTTTTCCTAACAGTCAAAACCAATGTCTTCCTTTCACTTCCAACAACTTCCTATTATTATTACTTAATTATCTTCTGCACCAAAGATCCCTTCCTTATATATTTCTTGGACAGTGAAGCATGATTGCAGATAACAGACTCATACATTCAAAGAACAAAAAGGCTTAATTACAACTTTTTTCCTCAACAGCTTGCATGTTTAGGCAATTTCTAATTTTTATAACCCTTAAACACAACAGGTTGTTTATATCTCTGTTTTTCCTAGATAGTATAGAGATGGCCCAGAATTTTGAAATGATAGTTGTTTGCCCTCTCTTGAGAGAAAAATGTCAAACATGCTTCAATGGAGAGGCCTTTTCCTAAAGGTGAGAAATGAGATTCTCAGTGAAACCTTTGTCATTTGAGTAGAGAAAAGCCCAAGTTTATTTTTCAAAAGGATTTTTCTACATTTACACTCATGATGTCAGTTTTTAGCTTATATGTTGGGACACTTGCTTAAGAATCTTGTTTAGAAGTTGTAGGAAATGCATTCCATCTTTATATGTTATATATCTTATTATAGCATAGTAGGGAATCTAAGGAGGACGTGGAATTATTCTGTATTTTGTTGTTTTCCACCAAGATTCATTCAGTATATAGTTACTGAATACATACTTTACGTATTAGACACTGTTCTAGAAATCAGAGATTCAATGGCCAAGAGAGTACTGTGCTTTCGTGGAGTTCACAATGGAATGACTCACACCACACATTGTTCTGTAACTTTTTTTCCTATTAAAAATATGTAATGTTAGAGAAAAATTCCAAATGATTAACGCAGCTATCTTCCCCTCCAGAAGGGGAGCTTAAGTAACCCCTCATCCCCTCTCAACTGTCGGCTGTATTTAGTGATCTGCTTCTGAAGAGTAGAGTATGGAAAGCAGGGACCTGACAAACACTACCTTGTCCAGGTGATCAAACTTATTATCAGCAATAAGTCATGTGGATACCATGTGTTCTTGACATAATGTGATGAAAACAGGACTTACCTCTATAGTCTTCTTCCCCAAAACCCAGAACTCCAGTCTAATCATGAGAAGAATATCAGAAAAATAAAATTGAAGGGAATTATACAAAATATCTAACACTCCTCAAAACTGCCAAGGTCTTCAAAAACAAAGAATTCAGATAAATTGTCACCGTTTAGGGGCACCTAATGAGCCATGACAACTAAATATGTAGTTCCTGGCTGGGATCCTGGAACAGAAAAAGGACATTAGGGAAAAACTAGTGAAAAATGAATAAAGAGTTTAGTTAACAGTGTACTGGTTCCTTAACTGTACCAGATACGGCATCGTATAACGGAAACTGTTAGTAAAGGGTGAGAGGCATAGGAGAAATACCAGCATTACCTTTGTAACATTTCTGTAAAAGATATTCTAAAATAAAAAAAGTTTATGTAAAAATATATGTATATTATATAGCATATTATATATATCCATGTAGTTACCATTGCCAGTACTCATTCCTGTGTGGACATGCAAGTTTCCAAGGGGCACTGTTTTCCTTCTCTTGAGGACTTCCTTTATCATTTCTTGTAGTTCAGGTCTACCAATGATGAATTCCCTTAGTTTTTTATGTCTTTGAAACTCTTTGTTTCATCTTCATTTTGAAAATAGTTTCACTGGGTAAATAATTAGAGGTAAACAGATTTTTTTTTTTCTATATACTTGAGATGTTGCTCCAGTATTTTCTAACTTGTATTATTTCTGACAAGAATTCTGCTACCATCTTTATCTTTGTTTCTATGTATATCATATAGATCTTTTCCTCTGGATGCTTACAATATATCGCTGGTTTTTAAGCAATCTGATTCTGATGTGTGTTGGTGTAGTTTTCTTCATATGTTTTGTGTTGGGGATTTGTGGGGCTTTTTGGATCTGTGGGTATGTTAAGTTGAATGGTGGCTCCCCAAAAGTTTTATCCACCGTACAGGACCTGTGAATGTGACCATGTAAGGTCTATGAAGATGCAATTAAGTTAAGGGTCTCAAAATGGGATCATCCTCAATTATTTTGGTGGGTACTAAATCCAGTAACAAGTGTCCTTATAAGAGAAAGGCACAGAGAGATTAGGGTCCACTGAGGCTAAGATGTGTTAAGATGATAATAGAAACTAGAATTATGCAGCCATAAGCTAAGAAATGCCTGGAGTCACCAGAAGCTAGAAGTGGCTTGGAAGATCCTCCCTTAGAAACTTCAGAGAGAGTATGGTCTTGCCAACACTTTGATTCAGGACTTCTGTTTTAAGCCATCAAATCCGTGGTATTTTGTTATGACAATCCAAGAAAACTAACAGTATGGGTTTATGTCTTTAATCAAATTTGAAAAAAAAATTCTAGCCCATTATTTCCTCAAATTTACTTATTCTTTTATTCTTATAATTGGGAACTTTGATTACATGTATAGTTAGCCAATTAAAGTTTTCCCAAAGTTCCCTAATGCTCTGTTTATTTCAGTCTTTTTCTCTCTGCATTTCATTATGTATAGTTTTTCTTACTATGTCTCCAAATTCACTAATCCTTTCTTCTGCAGTGTATAATCTGCTATTAATCTCATTCATTATACTTCTTATCTCAGACATTACAGTTTTCACCTATAGGAGTCTATTTTGGTCTTTTAAAAATACTCTGTATATCTGTATATTCAGTTTCTCCTCAAGCTTTTTTTTTTAAGATTTTTATTTATTTATTTGAGAGACAGAGAGAACATGAGCAGGGGGCAGGGAGAGAGGGAGAAGCAGACTCCCCGCAGAGCAGGGAGCCCTACACGAGGCTTGACCCAGGACCCCAGGATCATGACTTGAGCCAAAGGCAGATGCTTAACCAAATGAGCCACCCAGGTGCCCCTCAACTCTAGCTTCTTAAACATGTGGAATGTAATCGTAGTAACTCTTTTAATGCCTTCTTCTGCTAATTTGATCATCTGTGTCCATTCTGTGTCAGTTTCAGCTGATTTAAAAAAAATTTTTGACTGTGGATTATATTTTTCTCTTTTTCCACGCTGATAATTTTCACTGAATGCTAGAAAACATGTCTTAGTCTGCTCAGGCTGCCATAATAAAAATGCTATAGACTTAGTAGTTTAAACAACAAACATTAATTTGTCACAGTTCTGGAGGTTGGGAAGTCCAAGATCAAGACACTGACACATTTGATGTCTGGTGAGGAACTACTTCCTGGTTCGCAGAAGGCCATCTTCCGACTGTGTCGTCACATGGTAGAAAGGATAAGGGAGCTCTCCGGGATCTCTCTTTTAATGGTACTAATTCCAATCATTTCTTAAAGGACCCACCTCCTAATACCATCACATTGGAGATTTAGGTTTCAACAATGAATTTTCAGAGGACACAAACATTCAATCTGTAGCATTATTTTACATTTTAGCTTCTGGTTTTTAAAATTACTATAAATATTCTTGGAGTTTATTCTAGGAAGTAATGAAGTTACTTTGAAATACTTTAATATATTTGCATCTTACTTTTCTGCTTACTTAGGCAGGACTAGAATAGCATTGAGTTTTGGGTTAATTTTCCCCAGGACGGCAGCAATACCATTCTCAGTACTGTAACCAATTCTTCATGCATTATGAGGATCTGAGGGATGTCCTTGGGGGGAAAAGCTTGGTATATGTTAAACATACCTACTATCCTTTCTAGTTTATGCCTCCCTATGTCAGTTGTTCTCAAGTGCTTTCAAATACTTGCCTTTTATATTTTGTCCAGCTTTAATAATTGTTATTGGCAGGCGATTTAGTCTGTTACTCTGCCATGACAACAACCAGTACTCTGTTACTTGGAAAGCTTTTTAAAATACTAATGTTTGGGCCTCACTCCAGACTAATTAAATCAGAATATCTGTGAGTGGGGTCCAGGCATCCATATTTTTAAATTTTTTCCAAATGATTCAAATATGAATAGAGAACTGAGAACCACTGGTCTAGGTTGACTAGTATACTAACAGCTGGCCTAGACTTCTTTAATCTAAATCAAAATCCCTGTGGTGTAGACCTTAGAAAGAAATTTGAATTCAAGAGTTTTAGTGGAGAGCTCCCAGTCCTGAAGGGCAAGAATAATTTCTTGCAGTAATATCCCCTCTCTTTCTCTAGCTCCAATGCATCATTTGCAATTTCCACAGAAGCTCATTCTCATTAAGTGAGCTGGATTCATGGTAATCACCACAGGTATAACTGAGAAAGGAGACTCGAGTAATTTTTCCACATCTCTTCAATTCATTCTCAGACTTTCCCATTACTGACTTTCACTTTTAACACATGCTACCTCTAATATCAGGGCTATTCCAGAGTTCTGACCAAAAATACACTTTTGGAATCTTTCTTTTAACTACATGGAATTTTAGGTTTCTTGGAAATGGGGAGGTTTGAGTTCTAAGCAATCCCTTGGCTTTATTATCTTCAAATTCTTCTTTAACATGAAAGTCTTGTGATGAGATTCTTCAATTTATATCACATTTATGAATTTATTCTTAATTTTATATTTCTTGTGTAATTATAATAAGTCTGGAGTTGAATATAAATGGTATGAGTCATAATGATCTGGTAGTTTTGGGCCACAAAATAAAGTGATTTGGCTCAGACTAGATGTACAATTTTTATTTCTACTAAGTTTATAGTATTTCTTCTGCTTTTCCTCTACTCTTAGATAAAAACATACAAATCAAAGTGGTTAATGTTCTTCTTAAGCAAACAGTCATGTCAAATAAGTCAATAAGTTTTGATGCTTAAGTCATAAATATTCAGGAATACTATTTTGCCAAATTCCTTCTTCCAGAGTAGCTTACTGGGAGGATATGCATCTCTTTCCTTTGTCTCTTCTTATGTGATTTAACTAGGGGATTCTTCTGTGTGTACTTGAATAAAATGTGTATTCTATTTTTCTTGGATGGAATGTTTTATATATATCTTTTAGAACCAAGTATTCTGAAGTATGCTTCAAGTAAAAAATGTCCTTGTTGGGGAAAAAAACTTTAACTCCAAGTACTCATTTAAAATAAATTATATCAGAGGGGAGGTAGGAGGGTGTGTGCAATAGGTGAAGGGGATTGAGAGTACACTTATCATGATAAGCACCGAGTAATGATGTATATAGAATTGTTGAATCACTATATTATATTCCTGAAAGCAATATAATACCCTATGTTAACTATATTGGACTCAAACTAAAAATTTAATAAAAAAAAATCATCATGGTACCCCCAAAAAAAAAAAAAAAAGAAAAGAAACTTCTATTAGATGCTCTACTTTATGTGAAATATAAGAAACACAGTTCAAACTTAATAGTTACCCCTTGGGAGAAAGGTAAAAAGCTAACTGTTTAACTATTCAAGTCATTGGCCACTCATTTGATTATTAGCTCCCGAAGTATGGGTCTTTACTGGCATTAAGGCAGCATGATTCTTGGTCAACATGTTACTTCATCTTCTAAGAGGGAACAGCAAGCGAAATGCCAAAATTCACACTGACACCTCTTAATAAATCATAACCCAAAGCTGAGCGGCTATTCTTAACAAATCCCTTTCCTTTTTCAGACACTCACATGGCTGAATAATTTTTTTTAGCTTTGTCTCCACACAGTATAAATTCTCTCTCAAATAAGATGATGACTGCTGATTCAGCCCCAACTTTGACTGTAAAAGCCCAGAATCTCATCAAGCAACAAGAATTTAGGGGAAGAGCCAGAAACAGGATGAAAAGAATACAAAACAAATCAAAAGGAAACCAACCTCTGAAGCAAGGATAAAAGAAATTCAGAGTTATTTAGAATAAAGTTTGATGAAATTTTGTTAAGTCTCACAAGTATCTGAAGTATGATTGCAAGGTCACTGATATCTTGTCTTCCATCTTTTCACTGAAAACTAAATGCAAAAAATTATGTTGAAAATTAGCCCATGAGGACTTCTGTTAGGCAAAAGATATAATCTGTGCTCAATAGATACTTAGCAAATGAATAACACTCAGAGTCATCCAACATCTGGAAAGATTACTGAGAGGGTCTGTGGAAAATCCCTTCCAGAGCTCCTCAGGCAAAGGGCATCCCAGGTGTCTCTAATGGTTGCTTTAGAAATATTCACCAAACTGCCTCTTAAAAACCTTTTTTGTTTTTTTGTTTTTTTTTTTACTGTATAATATAAGCTCATCATGATTTACAGAAGATAACATATATTTCAAAGAGACTTCACTGCAGCTCAAACTACATCACTGAGAGGAAGTGGAGAGGAAGTAAGAATAACAGGAGAGGAAGTAAGAAAAGAAAAAAAATTAAAGAAAGGAAAAACTGATGAGACAGGGAGGGAGAGAACCAACTCCAAGTCATCAGATTCTTTAAGAGTAGTCTTTCAGGCACAGATAATAGTTCTAAATGAGTAGTTATGGTCCTCTCTGATGGATGTATTATAAACGCCACAAGCTTTTTTCCCTTTTTAATCAAAACACTCTCATGTTTTTATAGGCAAAATAACTCCTTGAGATAAATTCTTTTTTTTAACATTTTATTTATTTATTTGACAGAGAGAGACATAGCGAGAGCAAGAACACAAGCAGGGGGAGTGGGAGCGGGAGAAGCAGGCTTCCCACAGAGCAGGGAGCCCAATGTGCGACTCCATCCCAGGACCCTGGGATCATGACCTGAGCCAAAGGCAGACTCTTACTTAACATCTGAGCCACCCAGGCGCCCATCCTTGAGATAAATTCTAAGGAAATGTATGGTAAGTCTCTGGAACTTCTTTAACTGAGAAGGCTGACAAATTAAATTTCTACCATCACCAGTAACAAATTGGATGAAATCTGCTTATTTTAATCAATAGCACCAAGAGACAGAATCCCTTTTCAGTGACTCCAGTTGCCTCTTCATTAGAATACATTGTTGTTCCAGTAAAAAAGAGCAGAGCATTTAGGAATATGTGCTTCCACTCCAATGAAGATAAGGAAGATCATTAAAAAAATGAAACATTCCTAGCCTAGGGTAATATGTCTAAACTAAAAAGCATGAGCATGAGATCAAACCATGGAAGTATTGTGCCTGCCTCAAAAGTAAAAAAATGGTGGATGATGACAAGAGAAATCAGAAGAAAATACAGAGTTTAAAACCAATCTGGAAAGTACCACAGGGCACTTGAAACAGGTAATCGTGTTTTCTGATCAATACAATAAAATGCATCAATAAACTAAGTAAGCAGCAGCCCTCACAAGGCACACATCTCTCAGAAGCTGCACCCATAAGTCACCCAAGCCTCCACAAAGGGCACTTCCTTCAAGAAGCTGAGTGTGCATGTACATTTATTGCAAGGATAAGACTGTTCTCAAATTTGATGAAATCGTTCCTTCTTTGGACCAAATATAAGTTTGCTTTTTATTTAAATATAAATATAGAAGGGATGCCTGGGTGGCTCAGTCAGTTAAGCATCTGCCTTCAGCTCAGATCATGATCCCAGGGTCTTAGGATCGAGTCCCGCATCAGGCTCCTTGCTCAGCGGGGAGCCTGCTTCTCCCTCTGCCTGCCACTCCCCTGCTTGTGCTTTCTCTCTATCTCTGACAAATAAATAAATAAAATCTTAATAAAAATAAAATCAATGAATATTTAAAAATAAATAAATATAAATGTAGGACCATTTCCTTACACCATAAACAAAAATAGACTCAAAATGGATGAAAGACCTAAATGTGAGACAGGAATTCATCAAAATCCTAGAGAACACAGGCAGCAATCTCTTTGACCTCAGCTGCAGCAACTTCTTCCTAGACACATCACCAAAGGCAAGGGGAGCAAGGGCAAAAATGAACTATTGGGACTTCATCAAGGAAAAAGCTTTTGCACAGCAAAGGAAAGAGTGAACAAAACCAAAAGACAACCGACAGAATGGGAGAAGATATCTGCAAATGACATATCAGATAAAAGGCTAAAAATCTATAAAGGACTTATCTAACTCAACACCCAAAGAACAAATAATCCAATCAAAAAATGGGCAGAAGACATGAACAGACATTTCTCCAAAGAAGACATCCATATGGCCAACAGACACATGAAAAAGTGCTCAACATCACTCAGCATCAGGGAAATACAAATCAAAACCACAATGAGATACCACCTCACACCTGTCAAAATGGCTAAAATTAACAAGTCAGGAAACGACAGATGTTGGCGAGTTGAAAAGAGAGCTACCCTATGACCCAGCAACTGCACTACTGGGTATTTATCCCAAAGATACAAATGTAGTGATCCAAAGGAGCACATGTTTATAGCAGCAATGTCCACAATAGCCAAACTATGCAAAGAGCCTAGATGCCCATCGACAGAGGAATGGATAAAGAAGATTAGAACTCTTTCAAGGCATCTCCTTAGGTTCAGGAGGCTTTTAGGTACTTACTAAATTTCTTCTATATTTATATTTATATATATTTTTGAAAATTATAAACCAAATAAATATTTTATTTTGCGATGGTACCAATACAAGTTATTTAGTTTGTAAGTCAAACTCAGCACCCAAAGAACACACACACACACACACACACATGCATACACCACGATGGAATATTATGCAGCCATCAAAAATTAAAATCTTGCCATTTGCAATGATGTGGATGGAACTAGAGGGTATTATGCTAAGCAAAATAAGTCAGTCAGAGAAAGACCATTATCATATGATCTCTGATATGTGGAATTTGAGAAACAAGGCAGAGGATCATGGGGGAAGGGAGGAAAAAATGAAACAGGTTGAAACCAGAGAGAGAGAGACAAACCATAAGAGACTTAATCTCAGGAAACAAGCTGAGGGTTGCTGTAGTGGAAGGAGATGGGAAGGATGAGGTGGCTGTGTGATGGACATAGGGGAGGGTATGTGTTATGGTGAGTGCAGTGAATTGTGTAAGACTGATGAATCACAGACCTGTACCCCTGAAACAAATAATACATTATATGTTAATAAAAAAAATAAAAATAAATAAATCTTGGGGAAAAAATCCTCTAAAATAGATGTACATTAAAAAAACCCTAAACAAAACTTACAGTAGCCTTGCCTTTTCCCTTTAATTTACTAATTTTGGCACCATGATTTACAAACTAAATAACTTGTATCAGTATCATCGCAAAATAAAATATTTATTTAGTTTATAATTTTCAAAAATATATATAAATATAAATATAGAAGAAATTTAGTAAGTACCTAAAAGCCTGCTGAACCTAAGGAGATGCCTTGAAAGAGTTCTAAGGCAGCCTACAAGATAAATTAAATGTACAATGATCTTTTAAAAGACAAAAAACACCCTAAATAGTTCCCAGATAAGGCAGTCATATATGTAGTATTTCACACAGCAGCAGGAAAGGGATTTTCTTGGATTAAGGATCGAGGCTCAGTTTTGGAAAGGCAGTTTGATAAGCAAGCTTACAGATTCTAATGTGAAAAGTTTCCACAAGCCCTTTGAAAAACAGTGGCCTGGTGAATCTTCAGTGAAGTAAAAAGCCCCTCCCCCTTGGAAAGAAAGACTGGATTGGGTGTTTGGAGGCTGGAAGTCTGGTCCTGACCTGGAACTAGGTAATAAGCATGGTCAGGACTAGGTCATACCATTGGTCTGAGCTTTAGTCTTCATATGGAATATGAGAGGGCTGTATTGGATCTCTTCCAGGTAAGATTTAAAATCACATTTAATTTTTTTATCTTTTTTTTATTATTATGTTATGTTAATCACCATACATTACATCATTAGTTTTTGATGTAGTGTTCCATGATTCATTGTTTGCGTATAACACTCAGTGCTCCATGCAGAACGTGCCCTCTTTAATACCCATCACCAGGCTAACCCATCCCCCCACCCCCCTCCCCCCTAGAACCCTCAGTTTGTTTTTCAGAGTCCATAGTCTTTCATGGTTCATCTCCCCCTCTGATTTCCCCCCCCTTCATTTTTCCCTTCCTACTATCTTAATCACATTTAAATCCAAGCCTTTAGCAGAACAACAGAATGCACAGGGTCAGCCTGCCATGGTGTATATCTTGTGTTGCTAGAATCTTAGGAGAGGGTTAACGGAGGCAGGACAGCAAAACTGATACTAATAAAAGACCTAAGAACTTGAAAAGCAAGGTCATTCTATCATTTCATAAATATCCATTCTCACCCTTCATGTATGTATTATATAAACTCTCTCCCATGTTTTCCTCCTTTGCCACCATCATTGCTATTTAAAGGCTTTAATTTTATTCCTTGTTTATTTTAATATGGTGGCACCTATGCAGTAAGAGTGGATTAGGACATATCCTCTAAGGCTATCATTGTTCCTTCTCTAAGACATATGATTGACCTAGAGGAACTCACTGGATTTTCTTACATAAAGATCCTAGAGGTTTTCCCAACCTACCTGCAGGATTTGAAAAACAACTTGGAACATGCTAAAAGGCTTTTACATATTTTGGAGTCAGTATGGAATCAATCTGATTCATAGGCTTATTGGTCATGTGACCTTGGATTTAAAACTTTTTGACTCCCAGTTTCATCATTCATAAAATCTAGATAAAATATCTACTTCTTAGAATTACCAAATTTAAATTAGACAATTTTTGTAATATATTTACTCAATACTTGTTAGTCTCCAAAACCTGCCATAATGCCTACATTTTAAGAATAACATTAAAGAGCCTAAGTTAATATTAGTAAAGCCACAGCCCATTTCTAGGACTGCCAAATAACAGACTGTCTCCTGAGGAAAACTGTGGGTTGTCAAAAGGGAGTTCAACTGAGGCAGCCTGGGGGAATCAGCAAAATCCATCCCTCCTGGAAATCAACCCAGAGGTAGGCTGGGACAGCGTTCCTTTTTATTTTATTTTATTTTTTTATTTAAATTCATTTAGCCAACATATAGTATATATCATTAGTTTTTGGTGTCGTGTTCAATGATTCCTTAGTTGTGTAACACCCAGTGCTCCTTTAAGTGAAGGACATTCTGTTATTTTGTACTTCCATTGCATTTACAGAAACTATCTACAAATCGAAACTAAGCCAAACTGTTTGAGAGGTATTACTCATCACCAGTTAAAAAAAATTAAAAAATAAAAATAAAAATAAACTGGACTTTTGATGCAATCAGTTCAAATAATCACAGAGTGCCTATTTTTCCACTTGATTTAACATCAGTCCAATGACTGGCAGAATGCATTATCTCCAAATGAACTTTGATCAAAGGTATTTGTCTTTTAAATACAAGAGAGGAGTTGGCATCCTTCATTCTAAAATGTATAGAAATCACATCAAAAATCCACGTACCAACAGCTTGCTTTATTCATTAAAATTTTTGTCAGGATTCAGTCACTTGGTTTTCAAGTCAAAGGAGTTACTTATAACCCATATTCCAACAGGTTGAAGTTAATACAAGCATCTAAAACTATCTGGAATTCCATCAAGCAAATACTCATTCTGATGAATTGGAAAAAAAAGTAATTCTGAAAATTTATCATAATTGAAAAGACATTATAGTGAATGTGCATGGATGCACCAGAGAAACATTTAAGTCACACACAGACAAGAAGAGAGAATGCTTAATGGCCATTAGTCATATCTTAGCCATTTTCCTGACAGTATCACATCCTGTGCTTGTGTGTCTAAATACACTGTGTATTAGGATGTAGTGTCATCGTAGAATAAGGGAGCCTTTTTTCCTTGTACCAAATGTCACTCAGGCAATTCTTCAACCAGGAAGTAACTAATCCTAATTGCATTACTGCTTATTTATTTTGCTAAGAGTTATTTGCATTCATCATATAGCTTTAAGATATGCATTTTATATCATACTTTATTCATTTCCATGTAGAAGAAAAACATTTCATATCTAATATTGTACAGTACTATTGCAAACCGCACACAGACCCACTTATGAGTTTGTTAAATGACACATAATTAGATAACTGGTGTTTTTCATACTTTATATATTCTGTAAAAATTCTTGGCAGATATTATATATGAGTTTTAGTGTATCTTAGTGACATTTGGGAAGTTGCTTAAAGTTTTGTGATGGGCTGAGAATAGTTTTCCTATTTAAAAAATATAAGATTCAATACTTTTCCAGGAGCAGAATAAATTCAGATGATCTAACATTGGCTTTTGTGGTTAATATTACTCAAAAGACTGTTATCTAGATACATCAGTAAATTGTTTTCTTAACAACACTGACTTAGGGACTTCTAGTTGCTATTTATATAAGATTGATAAAAGCTCAGATATTTAAAACTAATCTGTTTGGGTTCAAATCTTGTTTCTATCACTATCTGTGTGAACTCTGACAAGTTACTTAATGTGTCTATTCTTCATTTTCCTCACTTATAAACTGGAGATAATAATATTACTTCATAGGCCTGTTATGATGATTAAATGAGTTGATAGTTGAAAATTATTTAAATAGGTTATTTAAATAGTAGTATATTTAAATAATAGTAAATGATATTTAATAATTTCATAGTAAATGATATTTGATATTTAAATAATGTTTAAATAATAGTACCTGGCACATAGTAATCCCTAAATATTTACAAAAGAATGAAAGGCCACTTTAATAATACTAAAACAATCATTTAATAAAAAGTTGTTTAAATTACTCAAAAGAGATTTACCATTTTCTTTTTAAATTGGAAAATGGGGGATGCATAATTTAAGTTCAACTGACAAGGCCCTGAGTTTATGAAAATTTGGTTTGAGAACCTGATAGAGGAGCTACAAAATGCAAACATCCTAAGGAATACAGGGCGGGTGAAATTTGTTGGCAGAGAGCTATATTTTGGTTACCAAGGTAACAGAGGTGCCATTCAATTGGGTAGAAAATAATGATGGGACAAGTAGCTTAAAATTTTGGATGCAACAGAGTTTAGTTTGAATAGAGTTTGTTTTGGAGGTTAAATGATAAAAGACAAACAAAGTTCCATTGTATCAAGTAAGCAGAGGAGAACAGACTTTTTTTTTTACTTTTTATTGTTATGTTAATCACCATATATTACATCATTAGTTTTTGATGTGGTGTTCCATGATTCATTGTTTGTGCATAAGACCCAGTGCTCCATGCAGAACGTGCCCCCTTGAATACCCATCACCAGGCTAACCCATCCCCCCACCCTCCTCCCCTCTGGAACCCTCAGTTTGTTTTTCAGAGTTCATCGTCTCTCATGGTTCGTCTCCCCCTCTGGCTTACTCCCCCTCATTCTTCTCCTCCTGCTATTTTCTTCTTTTTCTTTTTTCTTAACATATGTTGCATTATTTGTCGCAGAAGTACAGATCTGCGACTCAACAGTCTTGCACAATTCACAGCGCTCACCATAAGCACATACCCTCCCCAATGTCTGTCACCCAGCCACCCCATCCCTCCCACCCCCCACCACTCCAGCAACCCTCAGTTTGTTTCCTGAGATTAAGAATTCCTCATATCAGTGAGGTCATATGATACATGTCTTTCTCTGATTGACTTATTTCACTCAGCATAGCACCCTCCAGTTCCATCCACGTCGTTGCAAATGGCAAGATCTCATTCCTTTTGATGGCTGCATAATATTCCATTGTGTATATATACCACTTCTTCTTTATCCATTCATCTGTTGATGGACATCTTGGCTCTTTCCACAGTTTGGCTATTGTGGACCTTGCTGCTATAAACATTGGGGTGCACGTACCCCTTCGGATCCCTACATTTGTATCTTTGGGGTAAATACCCAGTAGTGCAATTGCTGGATCGTATGGTAGCTCTATTTTCAACTGTTTGAGGAACCTCCATACTGTTTTCCAGAGTGGTTGTACCAGCTTGCATTCCCACCAACAGTGTAGGAGGGTTCCCCTTTCTCCACATCCCCGCCAACATCTGTCGTTTCCTGACTTGTTAATTTTAGCCATTCTGACGGGTGTGAGGTGGTATCTCATTGAGGTTTTGATTTGGATTTCCCTGATGCCAAGTGATGTTGAGCACTTTTTCATGTGTCTGTTGGCCATTTGGATGTCTTCTTTGGAAAAATGTCTGAGAACGATGTTGAGCACTTTTTCATGTGTCTGTTGGCCATTTGGATGTCTTCTTTGGAAAAATGTCTGAGAACAGACTTTTAAAATGGAATGGTAGTTATTGGAAAAAAAAATGTGGCTGTGTAGCGAGTTACAAAGCAAACGTTGACACTGGTGTTGGAGTCAGAGAGAACAGCACTTGTCAGTACCTCTTACACAGAAACTAAATAGAGGAACAGAGCCATTAGCATCTGAAGCCAAGCAATTATCCAGTTAAAGTGACTAGCATCGCTGTGTGTTCAGGTTTGTATTGATTCTTGTCTCAAATGCCATCACCACAATTAATGTATTTTAAGAATGGGTTATGCAACTCACATAATAATAATGAGTATTTTCATTAAAATCATTTCAAAACAACTACACTGAATGCTTACGTTTTCAAATGCCTGCAAAGAATGCCTGGAGACCCATGGTTGGCAATATACTTAGCTACTAAATGTTATATGTATGCCATCTAGTGCCAAAACCCTTTAACAGCACTTAAAACAAACTAGGTCCAGAAATACACATCTCAGTGCACGTGTCCAATGTGTTCCATACCCTACTATTATAATTTTTGTTGTGACAAAGTCATAAATTCTAGTCATTATGACTGTTTCTAACTAATACTTTCAAAAGGCAATTTCATGATAGTCTTTCAGTGTAATGACTACCTCTAATAAAGTATACAGAAATTAAAGTTTATGAATGTAGGAGCTAATACTTATGTATTAATTTGCCAATCTATAACTTCATACCATGAGCAACTCAAATTTACAAACAACGGAGATAATAACTTCTAATTCTTCTGTACCTCTTAGGATGACTTTGGTTGCAAGTAACAAAAGAACATGATACAAATTATTTCAAATAATAAAGAAATGCATCATCTTTTAAGAATGAGAAAACATTTCCCAGAGGCCTTCCCTCATCTCATTGGCCACAACAGGTTGCAGAGTATGCCTAAAACTGTGGTTCTTAGAGTGTAGTTCTCCTGAGCATCGTCAGCATCAGTAGGAACTTGTTTGAAATATTTAAGTTCTCCAAACTCACATAAGACCTACTGAATCAGAAACTCTGGAGGTGTGGCCCAACCATCTGTGCATAAACAAGCCCTCCAGGAGATTCTGAAACACACTCAAATGTTCAAACCACTTCCCTCTACCAATTATGGGAAAGGAAAAATGACTACAATTGGTTTAAACTATCTGAACTTACATCCCGGAGTTTATGACAAGGGCCTTTCCTGAGGACAGGCAACTGAATACAACCAGTATTCTGTTAGCTAAGATGATAGGAGAGGATGGGAGTGTGGAGCTATGAGTGGATAAATGTGGACAAGGCAACCTTTTCACCTTCATTTCTCTTCAAACAGTATAATGGAGTAGAAAGACCATAAGCTTTTGAATCCAAACAGATTCAGTTTGTAAACCTAAATCTACCACTTAGTGGAATAAATGGCAAGTTATTTCATTTCTAGACACCTCTGCTTCTCATCTCTGAAAGGCTTTTCTCAAAGAGATATTGTGACTGGGTTATAGTAAGCACAGAATAAATTGTACTTTTCCAACACAATTTCATCAGAGCTACCAATAGGCAAGATTAGCACTTTTGTGCTTTATTTTTGATCCCATTTCTGAGTACCCAGTTTGGATGTGTTATCTTGACATGTTTATTGTTTCTTTATATAGCAAGGGTGTTACCTCAAAATTAACAGGTTATTCCTTCTGCAAATGTATTTTTATTATTATTAAAAGTTGGTTCATCTAATGGGTTGGATACTAGATATCAACAGACCTTTGAACTTCTAGAACATAAATGTTTCATTGTTTCATGTATAGACTATTTTCCAACATTCTATCAAGAAGAATAGTTCTTAGGGTCACCATATTTAGCAAATAAAAATGCAAGACACCCAGTTCATTTTGAATTTCATATAAGCAAATAATATTTTTTAGTATAATTACATCCCAACTATTATATGGGACGTATTTCTACAAAAAAAAAACACATTGTTTATCTGAAATTCAAATTTAACTTGTGTCCTATATTTTATCTTGCAATGCTACTCGTATTTTCACTTTCCTGCCACATTCTTCCAATACTAATATAAACTATGGACAGCAGTTGAGAACGTTTATCAGTAAGTTTAATCCTCCCACAATCATAAGCACAAATAGTGTCAGTATGCTGAAACTCAGTTTACTCAGGTGTGAAATTAGGCTGCTGGACAAAAGGATATCTGAGGTCCCTTTATTCTAAAACTAATGTGTAGGAAGCTTCACTGCATTTCTGGGACCATATGAAAAGTCAGATGATGAACTATCTCAAAAGCTATAGAGTACTATACAAATATCGGTAATGGTACTAATAGGCCATTTTAAATTATTTGTCTTTTTAAATTATATGTCTTAGTATAAAACAATTCAAAACCTTCTTATATATTTAAATTTTGTTAAAGATGCCCCCCAAAAAATGCTACCACAAAAGAGGTGAATATAAGTGATATCTGAATTTATGGTATTTTTATTGCCTATAGATATTTATGATGTAGGCTTTGAGATTTTTTTCTACCCTAGAATTGTTCTTAGTTTAAGAGTAAGCTCCATTCATCAGTTATCGACAAACTCAGTAATGATCCGCAAGGTAAATATGTGTTGGGCAAATATGCTTCTTGTAAAACTGTTTCCAAGGAATAAGTAAAGCATGGTATATAAATAAATAATCATACCTGAATTAGCAAGATATAGTTACTTTTGTCAAGAGGTATATTCTAATAATTGACAATAATTATATAGCTATTTATGAAGTAAATACATAAGTAAAATTGTTTTTTTCTCAATTTAAGTTAAAGCTCATTTGGGTAATGAGTAAATTATAAATTGCATGTTTTCCATCTTTCTACTATATTAGCAATATATTAAATGAACGAAATAAAAATGACAATAATGTTTACATTAATAAAATGAAGTATCTTGTTTATGTGTGCATTTTTTATGCTACAATGATAACTAAAGATAACCAACTTAGTAAACTTAGGACACTGAAGTTAAACACAGTTAAAAGACACATTAGCATTCCTTATCTATTTTGGTCATGGAATCCTTAAAAAATTGATCCCACATATAAATATTCAAAAAATTGCCTAATTTTATCAATATTTTAATTGCCAATTTTCCTTAATGTAACAAATTGGTTATATTTCTGAAGATCATTCACTCCTGCCAACTCTTGGCAAAATAATGTAGGTGATACCACGTTTATGTATAATAAAACTTGATTCATAAAAATTTATGGTAGAATACAAGTAATTAAGCAAAACAGAAAAGCAAAATAGAAATAAGAAATTGATTTCAACTTATAATATTTATGCCTAAGGAAAGAGATTTAATTAAAGAGACAGGATAAATTAAGACATAAGAAGATTGTTGGGCGCTTGTGGGGCTCAGTTGGTTAAACGACTGCCTTCAGCTCAGGTCATGATCCTGGAGTCCTAGGACCGAGTCCCACATCGGGCTCCTTGCTCAGCAGGGAGTCTGCTTCTCCCTCTGACCCTCTTCCCTCTCATGCTCTCTATCTCTCATTCTCTCTCTCTCAAATAAATAAAATAAAATCTTTAAAAAAAAGACATAAAAAGATTGTGAAGTAGAGTTTATTTATCTTAGATTTATTGAAAGGTTTAATCATTTTATTTAGGTATGAAATCTCTATATTAAGGTCAAATATTATCAAATATCAATAATAATCATATGATTCAACTTAACAAAATTACCTTCAAATACCTTGGTTGTTGAAACTGGTCCTTTAAGTTTAATTGTACTACAGATTTATGATTTATAGTCTGATACATAAAGATGCGTATTGCAGCAAAATATAATTAAATAATTGGAAGTAGTTTTAATGTCCCTTAGTAGGTGTATAGTTAAGAAAACTATAGTTCATTTATGCTATGAAATACTATTCAGTATTTAAAATAATGTTTATATAAATTTTACAATACTTTACAATAAAGTTTAAAAAAGCAAAACTGCATAAGTAGTATAATCTCAATTACTATAAATACATATATTAAAGTATCATCAGTGGCCTTTCTGTGAGATTTTCCTGTAGCTGCCAGATTTTCTACTATAAACATTTAATTTTTTATGATTAATTTTTTAAGAGCTTATGATTCTTCCTCTCTCCAATGGAACATGGACAAAAGTCACCATGTGTTAGTTCCACATGGAAGCTTTGCAAATTCCTTCTTTCTTGCTTGTACTTTTGCCCTCCCCCACGAGGACAGCATGCTCAAATTAGGAGCTGTCACTTCAACTTAGTTTTTTTTTTTTTTTTAAGATTTTATTTATTTATTTAGAGACAGAAAGAGAGAGAGAGAGCACGTGAGCGGGGGTTGGAGCAGAGGGACAAGCAGACTCAGCACTGAGTGCAGAGCTTGATGCAGGGCTCCATCTCAGAACTCTGAAATCACGACCTGAGCTGAAACCAGGAATCAATGCTTAACTGGCTAAGCCACCTAGGCGCCCTTCTTCAGCTTAGTTTTTACACTGAGAAAACATGCAAAGCAAACCTAAACTTGACTCATAGCCTGGAGCAGAGCTACCGAAGCTGACTTGAAGATCCATGGGTGAAAAATAAATATTATTGTAAACCACTAATATTTAGGGCTTAATGCCATTATGGAGCATTATTGCAGCAAAAGTAAACTAACAGAAGAGAAAGATCAGGAATTAGCACATATTAAATTTGGCATGTCTATTAGACACTCAAGTGGGGATATGGTTATACAGGTGGATGTAGGAATGTACCTGATCTTTGAAAACTACACATTGCCATACCCTCAGGTATCTAAGGCCTCAGACACAGTCTCTATTGTGAGGTTTGCTCTACTTTACATATTCCTTGGCCTCCTCCCAGATCTCTCTGGCCCTTCAACTTTCTACCTGCTCACCTTTCATCTATCTTCCCTAGCTGGCTATTTCTCCATACTACATACACAAGAGTTGCAGGGTCAGGCACCATGTTTTCCCAGGGCCATGCTAGATGAGGCTTCTCTTAAGAGGTTTGCAGCCTCCTTGGGCTCCACCTAGGAAAGTGAGGCAGAAGCCTCCCTTTAGATCAATGGATAAGTCTATCAAAACCCCCTAGGATATGACCTCCAGGACCAAGCAAATGTGGTACATTTCTAAAAATTCTTCATTCCATTTACCAACTGGAATTCAGGTTGGGATAGAAAACCCACTTATATACTGCCTAGTACTCTTTCATAGTCTAGAGGTCAAGATAAAAATTCTAAAATTTGCCAAGATACTGGAACCTTACAATCAAGCAGCCCTGGACATGCAAATAAAGCTTGTTTTGGATTCATACCTATTGTGAGCTTTAAATTTTAAGAACATTTTGAAATTTAAATTCAATAACTTGACTCTCTCTCTTTTAAGTCGTATCTTCTCTCTGAGTATTATGTTTACCTGCAGAGGTAGGTAAACCCTCACCCAAAATTTGGTTCTGAAGTCAAAACTGATGATGTCACATGTGTGTGCACACACCAAGAATGTATAAAAAGGTTAGGGCTTACATAATTGAGGACTCTGGGAAGAGCAAAGCAAACCTCTCAAGCAGGTCCAAAATGGTTTGAGAGAGCAAGAAAATGAGACAAGGTACCCAGGCTTTCTTACCAGCTTGCCCAGATGTGGGAAACTGATAACAGGGGATTGAAAGCTGTTAGCAAACACCTAAAACGGGGGCTTCAGCCTTCTCATTACACTGGGAGGTTACGTGTAGAAAGGTCTGGAAGTCAAGTGGGAAAGTGACAATGGAGAGAGAAGGAAGCGATTTCATTATTACCTTATTACTTCAAATTAGTCAGCATTAGCTAAAATTAGGCCTTTTTTCTTTAAACTAATCAATACAACAGATGTGGCGAAAAGGGAAAAAGGGAAACAGGAAGAAGGAAGAAGGAAACTTCATGAGCTTATAATATCTTCCAGATGCTGCAAAATACATGGTGGGAAATTTACTTAGATATTTGTGTTTTTTTCTAAATTAATTTATATATTTTTCTGTTCTCCTTTCCTAGTGAAGTAGTGACCAAAGCTTCCTCCTTTCTTTGCCCAGAGGAGGAATCTGTATGGAAAGTCTCAAAACAGAGGTATCTGAAAACAATATTCTTTTCCAGGATTTTGCATTTCAAGGTCTAAAGAATAAAGATCACTCTAAATTATATCCAAAAGAAACAGAAAAGAGGTGGATATCCTGAAGAGGTACTCAGGGTCAGAGGAAAGAAGAGAGTCTTTCTGGGAGCAGAAGGAAGACAAGAATTATGACTCTGAAACTCAATCCCTTGATATGCTCGAAGAGAGGTAGGACTTAAATAAATGTAAGTAAGTCTTGCACATTGTGAGGCAGGCCCCTGCTCCTAGGCCCTGTCAAAGAGTCCCTTAAATGCACTCGATGTAAAAGCAAAATCATTTAACTTCAGGGACTCTGCAAGTCCAGAAAATGGAAAAATTAGTGGTGACCAGTGTATATGGAAATTAGGAGGCTTTACCATAGTGTTGTGTTCCACCCAAAATCCTGGGAATTGTTTCAGAAGAGGACGAGAACCAACCATCCCAATGACTGAATTATCTGCACACCTAGCATGATGAAAGCACAGAGTCATATTTCATTTGATTTTAGTTAAAAAGAAGACATGCAATATTTCTTATACACCTCAAATTGAACAGAAAAATTCATCTTATTTAAGACATTTTATCACATTTGACCGGGCTAGTCAACAAAGTGCTAGTCTATGTTCAAAAGGCAGGAAAAATGATGATTAAGATTTAGCTTAAAGTGCTTCCACCATCAAACTAGCTAGCATTTAGTGCAAAGGAAATGCACAAGAAAAGGGTAAAGTAAGTGGCCCTATCCTCAACGACTCCTTCTTCTCTCAGGTGCATGGTCAGAATTCAGTAGAGAATACAACAGGTGCAAAGTGAGAAGTTTAGCAACTCAGTAACTAGGCCGCAGGACCTTTTATACCATAGGCTGGGGAGTGGCTATGGATGCTGAAGCATCTACATACCACTATCAAGAAAAAGCTGGCTGTGCCATGGCTAAATACCTGCAGGTTTGCTTACCAAGTCATCCCTTGCCATAAATTTAACAACCTTAACAACCCAACAATCATAACAAGCCCATTTTATAGATGAGGCTACTGAGACTCGTAGAGATTGTTCAACTTGCTCCAATTAACTCAATTAGTAAGAGTTTCTATGGACATTAAAGATGACAAGTATTATGTCCATCACTCCCCCGCAATAAGTTACAATATATGGATTTCCACCTGTGCTCTCCTGACTCCCAAGCCCTTAAATTCATGGTAAACCTTTTTATCCTGCTTCTGAAGCTGAAAGGTGAAAACAAAATAAACCTCACCTAATCTGGAGAAGAAAATGGATAAGAAAGACTACAGTCATCTTCAAGTTCCCCATGGATGTATGTGTCCCAAGAGCAAAAACATAAAACAAACACATTTTCTCTTTAAATTTTTTATTGTTATGTTAATCACCATAAATTACATCATTGGTTTTTTAAAATTTTTTATTGTTATGTTAATCACCATACATTACATCATTAGTTTTTGATGTAGTGTTCCATGATTCATTGTTTGTGCATAACACCCAGTGCTCCACGCAGAACGTGCCCTCCTCAATACCCATCACCAGGCTAACCCATCCCCCCACACCCCCTCCCCTCTAGAACCCTCAGTTTGTTTTGCAGAGTCCATCGTCTCTCATGGTTCGTCTCCCCCTCCGATTTACCCCCCCTTCATTCTTCCCCTCCTGCTATCTTCTTTTTTTTTTTTTCTTAACATATAAAACAAACACATTGAATTTCATCTGTAGAGACTGTTGCTCAGACTCAGACTAGGGCATAAATCTCCAAATGCATGATTTAAAACAATAATTTACTAAAAAAAAAAAACTTTTCCACTAGAGACCCTAGGAAAATTTTTCTGTTGTCCATGTACATAGTAAGGGCATAAGAAAAGTGACCCTTAAAAAGGACTTGTCCACTCTTGAGTGTGGACATCTTTTCTATTTCTTAATTTAAATACTGAAAAACTATTTAAGTATAAGTATTAGAAGACCATTAATCAAGTGAGACAATTTTGGTTTTCTGTTAAAGAGACATTAAGCTTCATCTAAAAATTAAAAAGAGAAATAACTATATGATCCAATAATTCTATTACTGGATATTATCCCCCAAAACTGAAAACTCTAATTTGAAAAGATATATGCATCCCTATGTTTATTGCAGCATTATTTACACTAGCCAAGATATGGAAGTAGCCTAAGTGTCCATTGATAGATGAATGCACAAAGTTGTAGCATGCATGTATGTATGTGTGTGTATATATGTGTGTATGTAAAAAAATATATAAAATACAATGGAATATTACTCAGCCATAAAAAAGAAAGAGATCTTGCCATTTGTGACAACATGGATGGGCTTAGAGGGTATTATGTTAAATGAAATAAGTCAGATAGATAAAGACAAATACCATATGATTTCAGTTATATATGGAATCTAAAAAAACAAATGAATAAACAACAAACACAAAGCAGAATCAGATCTATAAAGACAGAGAACTGATGGTTGCCAGAGTGAAGAGGAGTGGGGGGGATGGGCAAAATAAGTGAACGGAAGTGGGAGATACAGGTTTTCAGTTATGGAATGAGTAAATCAGGGGAATTAAAGGTACACAATAGGGAATATAATCAATGGCATTGCAATAGCATTTCATGGTGACAGATGGTAGCTACACTTGTAGCGAGCATGGCATGAGATATGGAGTTACTGAATCACTATGTTATATACCTGAAACTAAATAACATCCTATGTCAACTATACTCAGAAAAAAAGATATTAAGTTATATATGTCAGTTTCCTACTGCGTTATGGAATACCCATTGATATTGCTTTAAAAATAGCTCAAGTGCAACCTTGAGAAAGATATCAGCCAGCATACAACTGAAGAGATACCTAAGGCGCTGAAAGAGAACTGTGCTTTCAATGGTGTTCCAATTACTACCAATGCTTCCAAGATTTCTCATCAGATGATAACACAGAACTTTCTATCAAAAAGAAATTTTATTAGCAAAATTTAACATTAGATTCCTGAATAATTTTCATTTGCTAGGTGGGTAAATTTTGGATTATGAATTTCCCCCAAACTTAATTTCAGATTAGATCCTTCCTGTCCAGCCCTTCCCTAAACCACGATCAAAAAGTGATCACTATCCATGTTTATAGAATCATTATAATTTTTACAATCATTTAATGTAACTCCCTTGTTTTAAATATTAGAAAAATAAAGCCCAGAGAGGTTATGCAAGAAATTAAAGGTATAGCTGGGAGTAAGACCAAAGTTTCCATACCTCCACCTAATACAGGAATACCTCAGAGATACTGCAGGTTCTATTCCAGACAACTGCAATAGAGCAAATATCACAATAAAGCAAGTCAAATAATTTATTTTGGTTCCCGGTGCATATGTAAGCTATGTTTATACTGTACTGTAATCTATTAAGTGTGTGATAGCATTACATCAAAAAACAATGTACATACTCTAATTTAAAAATACTTTACTGCTAAAAAATGTTAACCATCATCTGAGCTTTCAGGAAGTCATAATCACGGACCACAAATGGCCATAACAAATAAAGAAAAAGCTTGAAATATTTCAAAAATTACCAAAATGGGATGCAAAGACCTGAAGTGAGCAAATGCTGTTGAAAAACTGATGCCTACAGACTTGCTCAACACAGGGTTGTCACAAACCTTCAATTTGTAAAACATACAGAATCTGTGAAGTGCAATAAAGCAAACACAATAGAACCAGGTCTGCCTGTATATTAAGCCATTCTACGTGGCCCACTATGACAGCTGTACTATGAGAGGGTAGCCGGCCCTATTTTCTACATTGGGCAACATTCATTTAAATGAAACTATAAACAGGCCTCAAATTGCTAGGATTGAATCAGACACATGGATAATAAGTGGCATAAATTCTGCCACTCCCTGCTGAAATTATAAATGGTTATACACAAACATGTGTAATTCAGGCAAAGAGGCTATCAGTTTCTATATGGCATATTTTCCTTGTTCAACCAAGGGTGACAAATTGACACATGGTAAATAGGATCAGTGTGAGTAAGCTGTTAAGCACTGCTGTTTATTTATTTATTTATTTATTTACTTATTTATTTTAATAGAGCATCATCTAGGCACTGAACTGTTACAGGAACACAGGAATGGCAAGCAGCAATTAACAAGCTAAAACTGATTCCCATGTAAACAAGTTTGGGCTTGTATTTCAGAGAAAATGCTGGAAAAAATCATTTTTTAAATATTTAATTCCTATTGACTTGATTTTTTTTTTTTTTTGCCTCATTACTCAGGCCTTCTTGTCTCTCCTATAGATCACATCTAGAGTCACCTTTCTCATAAGAGATGTGGTTTTCTTCTTTGAGAGAAAAACAGAAGCATAAGTGGCTTTAAAGTGTTACTGTCCATCTCATTCCATGCATGGATTAATCTGCTCTCCTTCCTGGATTACCTTTATCCATTTTTATAGTTTATTTGCTCATCAAATACCATTCCATAAAATAGAATTTTATTTGGATTTATTCTCCACAAATTTGAGAAATCAAAATGTAATTTTCCCTGCTATGAAATATTATGTGACTAACTCATTTCCTGCTTTATAATGCATCAGTGGGTCATGGCAGCTCATAAGAACCTTCTGACATAGTTTCCTAATTTTGGAAATATTTCATGTCTATTCTGAAGTGGCAATCTAAATCACTATATTTTTTTTCCTAGAAGTGCTTCTCAAACTTTAGTGTGCTTAAGAATTATCTGAGAGCTTGTTAAATGTAGATTTCTGGGCCCTACGTCTTAAGATTCTGATTCAAGTCTGGTCTAGGGCCTGAGGTTTTGCATTTCTAACAAGGTTCCAGGTGATGCTGTGCAGCTTCTGCCTTCAGTCTCTTGGAAATGCCATTCAGATATCCTTATAAACATGCATAGCAAATGGACACTAAAATCCATCCTTTCACACTGTAAAAAGGGATATTCACTGTTTAGTTCACATCATTCAATCTGTTAAATGAAAGATGACATTTAAGAGACAGTAGCATAGTGGTTTCCATCAAATCTGTCACATGAAGATCCCCTCCCCCTATAATTACACCTTCTTATTCAAAAGTCACATATGTGTACAAGAGGAAGCAGGAAACAAAGCAATATAGAGCTCCATTTGTACTGAAATATACATGTGTTTATGAATTCTCATGATTGACTATAACTGCCCCCAAAGCTACAGTGACTTGGGGATCCTCATCTCTAATATTTTACAGAATGAACTGGTAGGTCTGTGGGCAAATTTTTGCAGGATTATAGAAAAGCAAGAATAAATAATAAACAAAACATAAAATACAGATAGATGTACCAGTCAAAAGCATGAACATTTCAGGGAGAAGGGTTTCAGGGGTCATGGTTTAAAGAATGCCTCAGATTTCATAGGGAATGGTGACACACAACTATCAGTTGTGTTCACTTCTAATCTGTGTCAAAGCTTCCTGGATAAGCTGAATGATAAGAGAAAGTTGACTAATATGGGGAAAGATGTCTTCTGCTTTAGAAAAAGAACCAAGGGGTGCCTGGGTGTCTCAGTTGGCTAAGCATCTGCCTTTGGCTCAGGTCATGATCCCAACATCAGGCTTCCTGCTCAGCAGAGAGCCTGCTTCTCCCTCTCCCTCTGCTGCTCCCCATGCTCATGCTCTCTCTATGTCAAAATAAGTGAATAAAATCTTTAAAAAAAAAAAGAACCAAATTACTTTGATCATGCCATCTACAAGTAAAATATTTTTGCACAGGGCGCCTGGGTGGCTCAGATGGTTAAGCGTCTGCCTTCGGCTCAGGTCATGATCCCAGAGTCCTGGGATCAAGTCCCACATCAGGCTCCCTGCTCCTTGGGAGCCTGCTTCTCCCTCTGCCTCTCTCTCTCTCTCTCTGTCTCTCATGAATAAATAAATAAAAAAAAATTTTTGCACACACATACCCAATATATGCATATTTACTTATTTCAAAGTACTTAGGCTCACCATTTTAACCTTATTATATATAAATACTATAAAACACACATTAAAATATGTATTTTTGAAAGTTGAGATAAAGATGAAATAAACGTGTCAATGTTTCACTGATCATATCTTCATTTATTTTTAAGATTTTATTTATTTATCTGAAAGACAGAGAGAGAGAGAGAGAGAGAGATCCCAAGCAGCGCGGAGGGGTAGAAGGAGAAGCAGACTCCTGACTAGAGCAGGGAGCCCGATGCAGGACTAGATCCCAGGACCCTGGGATCATGACCTGAGCCGAAGGCAGACGGGTAACCAGCTGAGCCACCCAGGCGCCCATATCTTCGTATTAAAAAGGCATAAATATACATAGGGAAAAATTCATCATTAGTGATATTAAATATAAAATCATATTTTAAATGGACTTCTTCATAATTTCAACTTTTTGCAAGAAAATGTGTCAATATAATTGGCAATATATCTTTTAACCTCCTAATGTGGTGAAATGCCTATATCAGGAGTAGAAGAAACATCAACTGTGCCAGTTTCTTGTCATTTGCCTGTGCTTGCCCTATTATATTACATTCAATTTGTGGCTCCTTTGCTGGAATCTTTAAGCTTTCCCTTTACACCCTAGTTGGAAATCATCTCTTTTTCCCCCAACTGCCTTAGCACTCACGGTGTGTGTGTCACTCTTTGGTCAATGATCAGTTACAATCTGCGTATTCTTGAGCGTCTCCTCCCCCTTATATTCTTCTCATTACCTACCACAGTATCTTAGCCATAGCAAGTGATTAATAAATATTTATTAAATGAGGAGTGGTAGAGGCAGAAAACATACCTCTCAATTAGAAGTATGCTAAGAGGCAAAAGAAGCTTTCATTTGTTTTTAGTTAGGAATCAAATCTATTATATTTCTTCTCTTATAAATAAAGGCTTTCAATCACAATTAATTTTCAGCAATAATGACAAAAGGGTGTTTTTCTATGAATCTCCTTGCCATGCCAACAGGATGATTACTCATACTCCACGAGAAATCTTGGCACATCACATTACTTTCACTTATTTTTATAGTGTGTAAATTGTCTCACATCCGATAAGTCGGCAACAGAACTCCCTAGAGATGGACTAAAATAATTTAGGAGGAGCAAATATCTTTAAATCTAAAAAATTCTCAGAAAATATCTACTTTGAATGTTACATAGAGAGGATAATAAATGTACATTAGCTGGTCTCTTTCACTGGTGTTTCAATATATAAATACATCTGTAATTCTTGTGTTTCATGAAAGAATTGCCTTTTTTTACATGAACTTACTGAAAACATTAGCTTTACCAATAGAACATGTCAACTATTTCACATGACATCTCCAACTTCACAAGCTAAGAATCTTTAATATGAATGAAATATATAAAATACTGAAAAAATCTAAAATCACATATAGTACTTGGAAAATAGCAAGAGAATCAGTGAATTCACATAAGCAACATAGCCAAATCAAACAAAAATATCTGGTTCAAAATATCAAAAGGAACATTTCATATGCATCCCATCCCCTCTTCTCTGATAAATACTGTACTATTAATGACTGGGCTTTAGGTTTTATTATGCAAACTTCACTTAAAAGAAAGTTATCAAAAATAATTTTTATTTAATAGTTAATTTAGACTTGGCAAACTTAAAATCCTCCAAAAATACCTCATGATAGTTTTGTTGACAGAAGTCCGGGATTTTCCTTACCTTTGAACCTTATCTGTACGGGAGGAAGCAAATAACTACAAGTGCCCATTAGCTTTTACTTCCCCTCTATCCTTAGGTATTATCCAGTTTTAGCTGGTCTTTGGGCACACAAAAACATTTAGTGAAGGAGGCCCTTCAAGATTGAATTTATCTTTCATTTAGAAAAAAACAAAAAGGCTTTATACTTTCCATTTTTATGCCACATTACTGAAGAATCAACACACCAACTTTATGAAAACCCCAATTCCTGATGTCATTTGGGATTAAAATATGGCTGTACATTATTATTTCCCCCAGACAGCAACTGCTACCACTGGTTGTAAAGGTGAAAGCAAGGGCACAAACAAGAACACCAAGGTCCCTAACATCTGCTGTTGCATTTGTACATGAGCATTACACGGATGAAGAAATGAATAAAGTGTTTTATCCAAAGGAATTCCAAATATTCTGAAACCCAGGATGGCAGAAGATCACCAAGAGGCCCACTCAACAAAATATAGTTTTTTAACTACCACCTGCATATAATCATCCTCATCCTAAAACACTAATCAATGGTGGCATGTATTAAGATTCTAGAGTCTTTTTTTTATTTTTATTTTTGACCCTTAACATCCCTAATACTCCAAATCAGATCTAGTAAATCCCCTGGCATTTTGAATGACAGTGTGAGTTAAATGGAAAAGATAAAGTCCCTCAAAGAAGTAAAACCACCCTCACCCCTGAACCTGCTAGAAGGGAAAATATATAGACATCAAATCTAAAGACATGTCCCTGTCCTTTAAGAGAGTTTTGTGACACAAAGACACACATATCTAATTCTAAAATTGTGTCACTATATAAGGTGACAGACAGGGCAGATGACATATTTTTTAAAACTTTCACAGTCTTAGTCATTTAATTGATTGACAACAATTATGCTTCTCTTAGAGGGAATTATTAATAAGAAAGTATCTTACTTATTCAGAGTGAATGCATGTTTAAATGTCAGAATCAATACATACTCATGTATACACTTACATATTAGAAGAAAAAATATTTTATGAAATAAAGATGAAAATGTAAAAAAAGTATTTATAGGAGATATTTCTAGCCTATTATCATTCATAATTAATATTGTGTTATCTTTGGAACTCTCTTATTTAATTTTGGAAAGAGAGCTTTAAAATCTATTTAGAATTTGCCCGACTCAGAAAAAAACAAAAAAAACAAAACAAACAAACAAAAAAAACACACAGTATCGCCAAAGGAAAGACTCTTGCTGTGGTAAAATATAGACATTAAAAACACAGATAAAAATTAAATATCAGAAAGAACTACCTGATTAATAAGTATTCCAACTGTCATCAATGGAGCAACCTCCTCCCTACATTCAAGTGAGATTCCTGTGAGCATCTGGGAGGCTTACATGAATTCCGAGGCGAGAAGTTTCTATTCCACAGAGAAAACAAAAGCTGTGGAATCTTAGGATGAGCAAGGCTAAGAGCAGGATGATGGAGGCAGAGAGAATCCAAAGAAAAAGGAGCTCAGTTCTTACAATTATCTATAATCATCGATGCTCATCACAGTGTAGTCCCTGGGCCAGCATATCAGCATCACCTATGTGATAGGCAGAATAATGGGCCCACAAAAATGCCCATATCTTAATCCCTGAAACCTTACATGGAAAAAGAGTCTTTGCAGATACAATTAAGTTAAAGGTCTTGAGATGAGAAGATTATCCTGGATTATCCAGTTTGGGGCCCAATGTAATCACGAGTCTTTATAAGTGAAAGAGGGAGGGCCAGGAGAGTCAGTGGTCAGAGTATGAAAGATCTGAAGATACTACACTGATGACTTTGAAGATGAAGGGGCCACAAGCCAAGGAATGCAGGCAGCCTCTAGAAGCTCGAAAAGCAAGAAAATATATTCTCCCCTACATCTTCCAGAAAGGGGACACTTTGATTTTAATCCACATAGATCTATTTCTGACTTCTGATCTCCAGAATTGTAAAGTAATCTTTTTGTGTTGTTTTAAGCCACTAAGTTTGTGGTAATTTGTCATAGCAGCAATAGGAAACTACAATACTTAGAACCTTTTTAGAAATGTGAATTATAAAGAACCAGACTTGCTGAATCAAAAACCTGGGGGGGGGGCAGCTGTTTTAACAAGCCCTCTAGGTGATTCTGATATATACTTAATGTTGAGAACTACTGCTCTATATCAATTCCTTTTCTTATACACTGAGCTTTGCCTAAATATACGTTACACGCTATATATTTTAATGTCAAGACATGTCATACTCACGAAGTTAATCACAAAATTAACAACAGAAGTATGATTAAGAAATATGTATTGGCTATCTATTGCTTTATAATACATTACCACAAACTTAGCAGCTTAAAACAACACATTTATCTTATAGATTCTGTGGGTTAGGAATTTGGGCACAACTTAACTGGGTCCTCTGCTTCTGGGTCTCTGACAAGGATATAATCAGAGCAACAAGCAGAGCTGGGAGTTCATCTGAAGTCTCAATTAGAGAAGTATTCACTTCTAAAATCACTTACACGAGGTTGGCAGAATTTCAGCTCCTCGAGTACTCTTGGACCAAGTGTCTCAGTTCCTAGCAGAATTCACTTTCTCTGTTCCAGGGGCCCTGTTTCCTTGCCATGTGGACCTTCCCACAGGGATAAGTTGCTTTATCAAAGCCAGCAAGGGGAAGAATCTCTTGATAAACTATCAAGCTATTGAGTATAGGCTACAGCTATCAAATTGGAAGTTAGTCTCTTATAAGCTAAGCACAGAAGTGAGATCCCACTACCTTGGCTCCATTCTACTGATTAGAAGCAAGTCACTGGGCCAGCACACATATGAGAAAAGGTGATTGGTTACACAAGGGTGTGAATACCAGGAGGTGGGTATTACTGGAGGCCAACAGAGAGCCTGCTGGTTACCCACTTCAAAATACTCAATAAAATGTCACAATGCAATTGCATATTTCAATATATTATTAGTACTCCTTATATTACCACCTCTTTTTCCTCCCTTTATATGTTCTTTCAGGAAAATTCATACCAGGATAAAAGATTCCTCCTGCTTTCCCAGCAACTACATTCCTTCTCCTCAGATTTCCCCTTAAGACTCAGACTTGAAAGGTATCCCTCAAGATACTGCATCATTCAAGGCTGTCCCTGTGTCTTTGGTGTATAATCTACCTAGCGTTAAACATATTACCAACAAATGCAATTATGATTATTAGTAATCGACCAATTCTCATGCAAATGCACTGAATAAAGTAAAAGAATATTTATTATTAAGATAAAATCTGCTTATACAAAAAAGTTATCCAGAAGTACCACATTCAAATCACATTCACCAATAACAAACTGACTCATAATCCAATGCCCCATTCCTTAAAACAACTATCCTAGTCATTGAGATTAAAAGTATGTTAAATCAGCATGTATTTTCATATTGGGAACTCTTCTGTTCGCTTAGATCCATATCCTTAAAAAACACTTCTCAAATGCTTATAGAATAATTCATTTTGTATGTTAACTACCAGAGGACTTATTTTCCCTCTATGCAATATTTTTAGTAGTAACTAAAATATATACAGTTTAAAATAAAATTGAGGTTGTGGGCATAAATCATTAAAAAAAAAAAAGACCGTTCTTACTGGCTTTATAATTTCCTGTCATCTTTGGAAAGCCACTTATGTTTCCCTGGCTTGTCTAAGTCTTGAAGAGTAATTATATCTAGAATGCTATCAGAACATTTCCTTGTGGCTTTGGAGAGCAAAAGAGGGGAGGTGGGATTATCTTTCAATCTCCTAAATTCCTCTAAATCAGGTTGATGTGTGGTCATTAGAATACTTTCTAGACATTGAAGAGCACAGCATAAATCACATGGTATTCTCCATCAGTCCTCCTTCTGAGGCCACATTTGAAAATCAGGATAAAAGGATTAATCTAAAGGAATGCCACAGAAGGACTCCGATCCTGTATATAATATGGAACAGAGAGAGATAGCCCTTTTACCAGGTTATGCAGTGGAAGAGGGATAGCTTAACTGCTGATTGCAAAGAAGGATCTTTTCCCGAGATATTTTTTTTAGTTAGTTTTGATATTTTATTTTTTTTTTATATTTTATTTATCTGACAGAGAGAGAGAGAACAAGCAGGGAGAGTGGCAGGCAGAGGGAAAGGGAGAAGCAGACTCCCTGCTGAGCAGAGAGCCCGATGAAGGGCTTGATCCCAGGACCCCAGGATCATGACCTGAGCCACAGGCAGGTGCTTAACTGACTGAGCCACCCAGAAGCCCCTAGTTTTGATATTTTATTTTATTTACATTTATTAATATACAATATATTATTTGTTTCAGGGGTACAGGTCTATGATTCAGCAGTCTTACACAATTCAAAGCACTCACCATAGCACATATCCTCCCCAATGTCCATCACCCAGCCACCCCATCCCTCCCAGCCCCCTCCACTCCAGCAACCCTCAGTTTGTTCCCTGAGACTAAGAGTCTCTTATGGTTTGTCTCCCTCTCTGTTTTCATCTTGTTTCATTTTTCCCTCCCTTCCCCTATGATCCTTTGCCTTGTTTCTCAAATTCTACGTATCAGTCAGTGAGATCACATGATAATTGTCTTTCTCTGATTGACTTATTTCGCTTAGCATAATTCTATCCATGTCGTTCATTGCAAATGGCAAGATTTCATTTTTTGATGACTACATAATATTCCAGTGTGTGTGTGTGTGTGCGCGCGTGTGTGTGTGTGTGTGTGTATGCATATATATACATATACACACACACACACGACATCTTCTTTATCCATTCATCTGTCGTGGACATCTAGGCTCTTTCCACAGTTTGGCTATTGTGGACATTGCTGCTATAAACATCGGGGTGCACGTGCCCCTTCGGATCACTACATTTGTATCTTTGGGGTAAATACCCAGTAGTAAAATTGCTGGATTGTAGGGTAGCTCTATTTTTAACTTTTTGAGGAAACTCCATACTGTTTTCCAGAGTGGCCGCACCAGCTTGCATTCCCACCAAGAGTGTAGGAGGGTTCCCCTTTCTCCACATCCCTGCCAACATCTGTCATTTCCTGATTTGTTAATTTTAGCCATTCTGACTGGTGTGAAGTGGTATCTCATTGAGGTTTTGATTTGGATTTCCCTGATGCTGAGCCACCTTGAGCACTTTTTCATGTGTCTGTTGGCCATTTGGATGTCTTCTTTGGAGAAATGTCTGTTCATGTCTTCTGTCCACTTCTTGATTGGACTATTTGTTCTTTGGGTGTTGAGTTGATATGTTCTTTATAGATATTGGACACTAGCCTTTTATCTGATATGTCATTTGCAAATATCTTCTCCCATTCTATCAGTTGTCTTTGGTTTTGTTGACTATTTCCTTTGCTGTGCAAAAGCTTTTTATCTTGATGAAGTCCCAATAGTTCATTTTTGCCCTTGCTTCCCTTGCCTTTGACGATGTGTCTAGGAAGAAGTTGCTGCGGCTGAGGTGGAAGAGGTTGCTGCCTGTGTTCTCCTCCAGGATTTTGATGGATTCCTGTCTCATATTTAGGTCTTTCATCCATTTTGAGTCTATTTTTGTGTGTGGTGTAAGGTCTAGATATTTTTGATACTGTTTAGTACTGGGACAGAATTGTCTCATTCATCTTGGACAACAGTCCTGTACAGTATGATTATGGACCAAGACAAACCTCCAAATACCACGTATCCTAGGGAGGTTTCTATCAGTGCTCCACTGGGCTGTATAACTTACAGAAATGAACACACAGAAAGAATCAGTGTATTCCTCTTTAGCTAAAAAGTTGATGACATTTAGACCCTTGGAACAGAGATATAAAATATGCTACTCTATTTTGGTAAGATATAATCCATCAATTTAGTCCACTAGGAGAAAATCAATTTTTTCTTTAAATAAATAAGAGTGGGATCATATATTTAAAATCCTTGGGAAAAATATTTTTATATTAGTTGGCAATTATGCTTAATAGGGAAATTAATTTGTAGCACTTAATTTGATCACTATAGCAGGACACTTAAGCGTCAAGACCAAACCACAGAATTAGGCATTTCTTGTCAAATGAGATACATAGAACACCTAGAGGAAAAATTCTATAATTTTATCACGTTTTAATGTAGATAATAAAAAACTTGAAAGTTAAATGATTCCAACATTTTGAAATTAAGTGAAAAACTTTAGAGAAATGAGTTGTTGGAAAGGAAATACAACTTAACTATTTATACTTTCTGTAATACTGGCACTTCTTCAACTGACAGGACATATAGAACAAGGGAGTCTTTCACAAATAGAAATAAAAATCAAATTGAAATTGTGTAACAAGTCTTCCACTCCTAGCTTGCCAAGATGAAAGCAATGGAACAATACACATTTTTCTTCTTCCAAGAGAACAAGCAATAGAGAACGTCAGGTAAAGCAGTTCCAAGAGCTAATACTATAATACAAAAATAACAAAAAGCACAAAAGGCTAAAATGTCCCAGAATCCCCATCCCAGAGGATTGTTAGAAAGTATACTTTCTCCAATTCTGCTTTCTTAATAATTTTTCTGAGGCCCGTGTATTAACTTTTACTGGTTTAAGCCATGGTAGTAAATGATTCATTCTCAATGCCTTGACACAACAAGGTTTATTTATTATTTTTAGAGAGAAAGAACAGGGGTGGGAGTGGGCGAGGGAGGGGGAGAGGAAGAGAGAATCCTAAACAGGCTCCCCAGTGAGCACAGCCCCCAACACTGGGCTGGATCTCACAACCCTGAGATCATGACCCAAGCCAAAATCAAGATTCGGATCTTTAACCAACTGAGCCATCCAGGCGCTCCCAACAAAGTTGATTTCTAATTTCTCACTCATGTTATATGTTCTACAGTTGTTTTTCATGTTCTCTTCACCCCAGGATCCAGAAGCAGCCCCTATCTGGATATTGCCCTTCCCACTGCAGAGAGAAAAGACCAAGAGTATAGCCTCACAATGACTCTTCAGAACTCTGCTTCAAGGCAGTACATACCACTTCCAAAGCTTGATGACAATAGTACCAGAAAGCAGAATCCAGAAAGAGGAAATATGGCACAATAATCAAACCTATCACAGATCATCACACACAAATACCTAACATGGTATTAAGAACAACCAGCTAGCTCAGTCTTTGCTTAACCATGACCAAGGGAAGAATTGGAGTTGAGAGTTTCAGTCTTAAGTATTTTCCCTACATAGAAAAAAATTCACTTCATCAAGGTGCAGAGGAATACATACATTCTAGCAGGAATGAGTCAGCTCCTTTTGGTTCATTGTCATGGCATCTATTCATATTACCAGAGCTTTAGTATTAAAATAACATGTGATTATGGTAAAAATTCTAAAAGCAACAGAAAGCAATATATTGAATTAAAAACAAAACAAAACACTACATCTCAGAACCACTCCCCAAAGATACTCATTACAATTTCTCAAATATCATTCTAGAAATTGTTCAACCAGATACTATTTGTAAGTTTCCTCATTTGAAAATTGAGAATAATATCACTTCAAATGATTGTTGTATCAAATGACTTAAGACTTACAACATATAGAAGACTGCCTTACGTATGATAAATTGCATATAAGTGTTAGCTACTATTATTATTTTTGTCAAGCACTGTTCTAAGTGATTTGCATGTATGAGCCCACACATGTGTGCACACACACACACACACACATAAACACCACAACTACCGCCACCACCATCATACACACATATGCTTTATTAACAATATTCTCTTAAGATAAATTTCCATGTTAATTCAAATACATCCCACTCATTGTTCAAAGGCTATTAAGGTATCCCAATGAATGAGTTTAATATGAATTTATTTAACCAGAAACCTTTCCTGAGGATTTTACTTTTTGCTATTACAAATAACACAGAAATGAACATGCTTATGTCACAGTATAAATTCCTAGAAATGAAATTGCCAGGTCAGAGCTATGCATTGTTTGATTTGCCAAGTTGTCCCTGAGAGAGTCATCGGGGATTTTACCAAAACCAGGGTTCTGGCTGGATTGCACTTTCCTCCCTCACTACAGTTAGGCATGGCTATATGATTTACTTTGGTCAATAAAATGTTAGCAGAAATAATGTGCTACGTATTTCACTGTAACTCGCCTTCCTCCCACCAGAGTGAAAGACAGTGTTCAAATAGTGGCTGCTCCATCAGTTTGTTCATTTAGTGAGGACAACATAAAGGAGCGTTCTTCCCCCACTGATCTGAAAAGGACATGTAGGGTAAAAAATACATAATCTTTCCAGTTTTCAGTCACTAAGAGTTTGGAATTGTTTGTTTTCACAAATAAACTTGTGAAAGTATCAGTAAATATTACAATGGATTTGCTCTTTATTAAGAAATGGTTAATATGTATAATTATTTATATAACTAATATATACATTATATATTTTGTATATTATAGTATAATCAGATACTTATTCAGGAAGAATCAAAGTATAACCTGTTACCTGTTCTAGGAATTAGGGGGAGAGGACTAGGTATATTTAGGTATATCTGACAAAGGCATTTTTCTGAAAAGGATAGATTACTATTACAATTAGTCAAATTATAAAAGGTTTCCTTCTTTGTGATTACATAAGAAAATAGGTTTCCAAATAAGCTACAAAAGGCAGTTTCAAGGTTGCTGTCCTTTTTAATTTGATATTCAGTGCATATCATAAAATTGAGACAGATATTTGTCATGTAAGTCTATGTAGGTACATAAAAACAGCTATAACATTTAACTGGAAAGCCATCATGGTCAACGGAATTAAGAGTCTGGATTCCATTTCTGAATATGTCAGACAACATTATGTACCAATTCTTCCAGGCATATTTATGACACGCTACATTCTATCTTTCCTAGACAGAACCTTGTAAACCCAAAGAAGATGTACAATGTACCTAGCAGGGCAAACTGAGAGATTAATTCTCTAAAGTGCTTCACTGTTTTCCCATCTGAAGTGAATTGCCCCCATTCCTGATCTGAGTGAAGGGCTGAGTCCACACCAAATCCTAACTGCAGTTGATTCTTCTCGGAAAAAGCATATTGCTTCATGCTTTAAGGAATCTCACAAATTTCTGATTTTTTTTTCCTGAGCATTTTTATGACCTCCATGAGTGCTGGACAGTCACCTTCATACCTCCAGAGGTAGGCATCTTTTTCCTGTTCAGGATACCTTCTGTTGTGTCCTCACCAAAAGACAAGAGCCATGTTCACCTTGATACACCTTTGGCAACACCTTTAAACAAGTTCTACTGTACACTTCTAGCAGTCTGGTTAAACTTTGTAAGAATTGTAATTGTTCTGATAGCACATTTCCATTATAGTTGATAATAAGAAGAAACATTTATTTACTGGATGAATTACTTGGATGAATAAGGATTTTGACCAGATACTGCCCTAAGGTTTGATATAAGAGAATGTCAATCAGCAGCCTGGGCTGAGGGAGTAAGGGAGGTCTGCCTACCTTAGAACGCTCTGCTCATGCCACCATCTTATTCTGCTCCTCAGATTCCAAGCTGCAAAAAAAAAAAATGTTTAAATTTTGTTAAAATTCATATTGGAGACTCAAGGAGAGAAGCCAATGCACTAATATGCATGAAACAAAACAAATATTTCATGAGCTGAAAGGAATTCATGTTAAAGTACCTTTCATTTTAGGGCTGAACTATTCTTCAGTGTTAAGTTTCAAAATCTTAATGTTTTACTGACTATCGATAAAAGACCAGAGAACACAGATGAATAAAGATATATTTGTAAATCATATGCAACTTTATTTTAGGAGTATATCTAGCTTTTGCTACAAAAATTAAAAAGTTATCCACATACAGTTTTGGTTTCAAAAATATAACCATGTAATGTCTTAGACATTGAAAATAATTGCTTTAGTAATTGTTTCCCTTTTGCATTTTCTAAGCATTGACTTTCCAGGAGAGCTCAAATTGAAGTGGGTATATTAGCAATTTCTATAACTTATATACTTAAAATATATCTGTTTTTCCAATGTGTAATTGACTGTCTTACCACTATTCCAAAATAAATACTGATTTGCTAAATATTGCACCGGGGACTTTAAAAAAAACATATTGCTGTTACATTACCAATTCTCAAAAACATTGCTTAATAATTTCTTGGCTTTGTAATGGGATAATTTCTTGGCTTTTTAATGGTATACTTTAAATCCATGAATCAATCAGAAATTCAAGCTATTTTTTATTTAAAGTAAGTAAAGGCCAATTTGCATATATATATACATACATATATTTGTTCCTTTTAGGATAAAATTCTTAGTGAAACTAATTAATGTTATGGAGGAAGAATACTCTTCATCACCTATACTGGGTATGTATATGTGTGTGTGAACTATAAAGGATTCCTGTGCTTTTCATTTGCAAATTTTTAACTTAAATTCAGTATCATCTCAAAATTATTTTATGATTTATGAAAAAAATCAGAGATTAAGTAATTATTCACAAGTAAACACAGAATGGAGTTTTAAATAGTTCTTAAGTACAATGTGATTTTACTCTCCATTCCAATGGATGGGTGGCCTTTAGTATTCTGTACCCTCAATAATAAACCTTCCTTGAACATTGTCAAGTACATTCCATATCTCTTTTGTACAAGAACTACCCATAAAAACACAAAAGAACAAAAAGCAAACTTACTAATGACTGAAGAATTGAGAACCAAAGTAGTAAAGTAACTAAAGCCTTACATTAATTTACAACAGTTTCTGGGCTTGAGTACAGGTATTTAGGCTTCAACTTTTGTGCTCTTTCTTGAAACAAATTGTTTGTTTCCAAAGTTACCTGGAGGCTTCTGTTAAAATGGAATTGGGTTAGCAATCGTCGAGATTTCTCCACATAGAACTTCTTATTGAAAGCCAAGGAACTTCAAAAAAAGTAATTTGCAACCATTATTTTATTTAAGTAGGCTCCATGCCCAATGTGGGGTTTAAACTCACCACCCTGAGATCAAGACTTGCACACTCTACTCACTGAGCCAGCCAGGTGCCCCTACTATCATTATTTTAAAATCAGTATTTGTTTTGCTAATTTCCCTATAGACTTTATACACACTTGGATTAATCACAGTTGAAGTTACAGGCTGTGAGTTTTAAAGCTGAATGAATTTGTGAGATTGTGTATTTCTTCAGCAGCCTGATAGAAGTGAAGCTAGCAGATAACTGATTAATCCAAGTGTGTATAAACTCTACAGGGACTTTCATACCTGCTTGGAAATCCTTCTGGTTTTCTCAGTCAACTCTCTTTTCTACTTTTCATAGACATTATTGAAAACTTTTCTCCTACCACTGTTCACAACATTATCAAAAAAGCTCCTCAAAAATCATGGGAGATACTGTGAAGATTTAAAGATTTATATATACATGATATGAGGGCTCAGACCATTTTTGTAAGAATGTTACAATATAGAATGGCCTCAGCTGTCAGAGAGCTCAGAGACAACCTAACTGCTAACAAGCAGGTAACAGAGACATATCAGATAGATATAACCCTGTTTTAACCTCCTCACCATTTTCATCAGTGTAGAAAAAAATGCAGTTCTCACAATCATTAAAATAAGGTCAATTATCATACAATCTCGGAGGAGGGGCTATTAATCATTCAACAAATATTGAGTGCCTTCAACTATATCTTCCAGGTAGTTTCTCAAAAAAGTTTTATTTTCACTGTAGGAGGAAAAATAGGATCCTCCACTTGTATTATATTACTTGAATATTTCTATCCCATATGATCTTTCTTCTGGCTAACTGAAACTCATGGAGTTAACACCACTGGAGAGGGTAGGGGCTCTATTCCTTTTCTCTACATGGCTAGTTTTTGAAGAAAGCCATCTCCAACAAGTTTTGCCTATTTTAATTACTGTCTCCATGGGGTATATACATGGTGTGAAACTAGATGCTACCCTAGCCACAGAAGATTAGACTCAAGACTATTTATATCAAAGATATATATAAATAATTGCTACAGCTATTTTTTTAAATGCCTAAGAAATTGCATGGACAAATAAGCATATATGAATGTAGGTCCCTTCTGAGATAGTTCTCATAAACTCTGCCCAATAGAGGTGCTCAGTATCAGGAGTGCCAAGTCATTCCTACTGAATCCTCTTATAGAGTTAAAATATGGGTGAATCACTCAGCTCAGGGTGCTTCTCCAGAGAGAAGCAACTCTCACAATATGTTTATATATAAATGGTTGCATCACTGGGATCACTGTGTAGCTGGTAGAGCAGATAATCATTCTTGCAAAAACTTCTACCACTACACGAAATCAACATGACTCTTTTGTGGAGGGTTGAGAAAATTTACCACCAGTTAGGTCAATTAATTATTAACAAATGAATTGTTAGTTAGTTAACCATATTGTAGATAAATTATTTATTTGTTATACAAAATACATAATAAAGGTGATTTCTACTTTTTTTGGATCCCTGTTACCTCATACTGATTCAATCCCACCCGTGTATTTTTAAGCAAAAATGTTAAATGAAGGAAAATTTGAGGTAGAATAATCATCTTGACAAAATACAAGAACCTCAATCATGAAAGTTAGACTTATTTTCCCCTTTAGATTATAAAATTTTTTAAATAAATTATACATTTTACACATTTTGTTTAAATAACTTGTCATTCATGGGAAAACCCCAATCACTGAGCTAATCCGAAGGAAGTACATGAAGAGAAAAGAGGTCTTCGGACTGTGTTCACCACTGAGACAGGACTTGCAGAGGTTAGGTAGGTGGGCATCCCTTCCAACAACAGGCTGACAGATGGTAATGATGACTATGAGATGGATGAAGCATCATAGGCCATTCCAGAACCAAGTCCACAGGTCTAGATCCAACCAGGTAGAGTTGTACAGAGCTGGAGACGGGCAGGTAGGCAAGAGTCATATTGGGAGTTGCCTACTGAAACACGTAGACTACTGAGGAGAATCAGCAGTAGAATGCTAACATGTGCAGGGGTGAATTATATGGTCAGAAAGTCAGGGTAAATCCCCAGGGAAGCAGAGAAGTTTTGGTGAGACCACAGTCATCCTTCCTGGAAGGAATAATAATTACTCTGTTGTGTTTCTTGAGAAAACAGTAACTGTAACAAGATTTACTGATCGTGAGATATGGTATAGTATGGTATGTTGCAAAAAGAGCCTTAAATCCTTCTTTGCTTTATCTGTGACCTTTAATATGTTACTTTGCACCTCTTCACATCAAGAACTAAGTCTATTCTCCCTTCTCCTAAATCTTGGCTGGCCCTATATCTTCTTTTGGTCAACATAATACAGCAGAAGTGAAAGTGTACCAGTTGAAATTCGAGGTCTCAAAGACTGCTTGCCTTTATTCAATTTCTTGGAACTCTAGGCAGTCACCATGAGAACAAGCCCAGGCTATCCTGCTGGATGATGAGAGAACACATGGTCCAAGATGAGTAGTCTTAGCTGAGGCCATTTTATACTAAGCAGCCCCCAGCTGACCTGGCAGCTGACTGCAGACACCAGTTCAACTGAGTCCAGCCCAATTTAATGACCAGCAGGATTATGAGCTAAAAAACTTAAAAAAAAAAAAAGGCTATTGTTTTAAGCCACTAAATTCTGTGATTTTTTTTAAACAGCAAAAACTAACTGATGCAGAAATAATTGGTTCCTGGAATTGAGGTGCTGCCATGACAAAAATCTAAAATAAGTGCCATTGGCAGTGAGTACTAAGTAAAGGCTGAAAAAATGGCAAACAAACTCTTTGCGAATGCTGGGGGAAATAAAGCAAATTGTTATTGGAGGTTAGAAAAATGGTAATCTGGGGCCCCTGGGTGTTTCAGTCATTAAGTGACTGCCTTCAGCTTGGGTCATGATCCCAGGGTCCTGGGATCGAGCCCTGCATTGGGTTCCCTGCTCGGTGGGAAGCCTGCTTCTCCCTCTCCCACTCCCCAAGAAAAAATGATAACCTGTGTTTCTTAGAATAAAATAATAAACAAAAGTATTACCTACAGGAACACGAAAGATGACAAATGTATATAATTAACTTTGGATTTTGGCTCTAAAGAGCTCCACAAAATGTGGAAATGTCAGCTGGTTGGTCCTAGCTACATATAGGTACAGGAAGAAGGAAATGGGCTAAATAAAGAACTGGCCAGTCTGCAAGGAGAATTTTGAGGGAATACAGAGGGGACATAATTTTCTAGGATGTAAAAAATTGTTTATCTTCAGTCTTCCCAGTCAGTAAAAATCTTCTACGTATAATGAGGACTGAAGAAAAAAGATCCATTCAAGAGTATAACTCCAAAACCTTTCTTAGGAAGTCTGAAAGAATTAATATGTTGTCAAACAGACTCTCAAATAGACAAAACTACTCCCCAATTTCTTAAGAAGATGGTTTCACAAAAGCCCAATCCCAAAGTGACAGTAAATAAGCCTATCAATAGAGAGGCATGTCTTGAAAACAATCATGGGTATACCTTTTTAATAAATGGAGTGGGCATAAATCAAACTCATAATCTACAGTAATTTGGAAGAAATTTTATATGTAAAAATGACATCAACCTGGATTAAAAGAGAATGATTTTACTCACATGAAACTATAAGCTATTATTACCCTTATTGCTGTTTCTAAAGAGGAAAAAAAGGCCTCCAGGCTCCCAAATTTCTAGGGCTGGCTGACAAAATATTTTATAGGGCTAATGAAGGACACTGAAAAAGGAAAGATGTCCTAGAGGGCAGTCAATAACCCTGAAGGTAGAACCAAGAGCCATGAAGAACAATGGGAAACCACTTCCAAGGAGTATAACCTCACCTTAATCAAAGAATACTTACTACTCCAAGACCCCACCTGGAATTTAAAATTGCTGTGGACCAATGACTGCTATGTAACTCTGATTTTTTTTTTTCTCTTTTAGAATGGTATTTATTGAAGTTATTCTATTTCTGTGTCAACATCGTACACTGGATGTTTGTGGGATAACTTTTCATTTCATGAGTCTCAGGATCAAGGGGATCCATATATGAGTTTCATTTGGACATATCATAATTATATTCTAGATTTCAAACATGATGTCATAATTCATGTGTGACTTTTAGGAATTTTTGAATAAAGAAGAGAATGTTGGGCGCCTGGGTGGCTCAGTTGTTAAGCGTCTGCCTTCGGATCAGGTCATGATCCCAGGGTCCTGGGATTGAGTCCCACATCGGGCTCCCTGCTCCGCGGGAGGCCTGCTTCTCCCTCTCCCACTCCCCCTGCTTGTGTTCCCTCTCTCGCTGTCTCTCTCTCTCTAATAAATAAATAAAAAAATCTTAAAAAAAAAAAAAGAAGAGAATGTTTTCCATGGGGAAGAATGTGAAAATTGTAGCCAGAGGCAGACTGGTAGATTCCAGAACTGGTCATAATCCTTCATTCTTCCTTGTATCTATATTCTTTGTAATGTGTCTATAAAGCTTCTCTCTTAAGAGATACATTCTATTTCCAATTATTTTGAGTCTGAGCTGGCCTTATGACTTGCTTTGGTCAACAGAATGAAGTAAAAGGGATGATGCACCAGTTAGAAGCCTAGGCCTCAAGCAGCTTAGTTTTCCACTTCTTCTCTTGGAACCCTGTCCAGGAAGCAGGTAAATAAGCCCAGGCTCTCATGCTGGAGGATGGGAGTCTTCATGGAAGAATAACGAGCCATTAGAGCCAAGTCCATTCTTGACTAGGTAGTTCTAGCCAACCAGAGAGCTAACTACAGACACACGGCTGAATCTGGATGCATCCAGAAAAACCATTTAGCTGAGCCCATTCCTAATAGTTGGCTCATAAAATCATGAACTAAATAAACGATTGCTGTTTTTAGCCACTTGGTTTGAAATGGTTTGAAACAAAATGAAAGCTAACTCTGGGGATATTTCTTAACTTTTCTCAGCTTCTCTTGTTCACCCAGAAAATGCTGACAAAAAGAATAACCATTATGTAAGTATTTAGAATAACGCCATGTATACAACAAACACTCTTAAATATAAGCTATTATTGTCCTTATAGGAACCAGTGGGTCTTTATCAATGTTATTATCCATTGTTGTGTACCTACTATCAGGCCACTATGCTTGGCATTTCCCTGTTATCTTTAATCCTCACAACAAAACTCTAAGTAATTATTTTGATTTCCTTTTTACAGATGAGAAAACCAAGGAACGATAATGTTGACTACACCCAGACAATGAACAATTAAGTCACTAAGCCAGGGTTTGAAAGCCAGTCTGAATTTTTCTATTCTACCAGAGCTTCTGTGGTAGATTCAATATCATCCCAATTCTCTCCCTTGTAGTATTATTAGTCATCCATTCCTTTACCACAGCCTCATGGTAAGTGGCATGTATTTCCCTAGCCCTAGACTTTGGTATTGCCCATGTGACTTACTTTAGCCAATGATTAACAGATGTGACCTAAGTAGAGGCTTGAAATATGGTTAGGCACTTAGGCTTGTCCTCTTGTGATTCTGTCATAGCCATGAGAAGACCAAACCCCAGCTAGCTGCTTCCCCCCCAGTTGGGTACTTTAAATGAGACACAAGAAGCAGAGATGCCCTGACTCACAGACACAGAACAATTACAGCCAATTACAGCCAATTCACAAGTTCATGAGAGAGAAATGAATGTTCAGTGTTGTGTGTTTGCCATAGAGATTTTGCGGTTGTGTGCTGCCTAGCAAATGTGACTGATACAGCTTTCTAGCCTTCAAATGTTGCAATAACAAAGCATTCGATAATATAAATTTCAACCAAAAGGGGAAAAAAGGCACTTTCATATAGGAGATAAAATTATAGTTTCAAATTTCAATTTCCATCCTTCTTGGAAAATATATGGATAGATACCTTGTTTGAAATTTAGATGTAAACTTCACACAGGGAGAGATGGACTCAGCAGGTCTAGAGTCTAAGGGTCTAAGCCCTGCACATTCCAAACAAAGCTTTGGTCCTTGACTGGCTCCTGGAAGATAACCCAGTCTTTGGAATTTTCTGCCTCAAGAGTGTCTTCATTTATCTGGGCCCTTGGGCCATGCCAAATAGTTTATGCTATGTGACTCTTGATCTCAGGGTCCTGAGTTCAAGCCCCATGTTGGGTGTAGAGCTTACATTAAAGATAGATGATAGATAGATAGATAGATAGATAGATAGATAGATAGATAGATAGATAGAAAAAATCACTGGACCTGCAGTCATAGGGACACCTGACAATAATGTTATTGTCCCCATACATTCTTGGAACTCAGATTATTTGCCAGGCCAAAAAATAAATAAATAAAGAGAGAGAGAGAGCAGCAAATATATCATATAGGTATGGTTACTAGTCTCCCTGGAGAGTGTTGCCATTTCTCTAGGGAATCCCTCTAAGTACCCAAAAGAGTCTTGGTAGCCAGGCCCAAATACTGTTTCTAAGTAGAGTATATTTCTGGATTCAAGATTGTTCTGGAATGGATGGGCTCTGGCATAACATTAGAGATATCTGGTTCTCCAAGTTACTGCTGTGAAATCTGAGCAACCTAAACTGAGTAAAACTACTGCTTTATTCCCCCAAAATGAGAGCAATGTTTGAATAGCATTTGGATTATAAAACATTTGATCACTCATTATTTTAATTGGTAAGAATGAGGGGTAGGACAGAAAACATTTATTTTTAGAAAAAGAAACATTTATCTTTGGATCAAAAAGTGCCATGATGAGGGCCTGCAAATTGGGAAAAAAAGATCTTGGACTCAAAATTATATATTCTGGAAGGTAGAAGATTAGAAGGGCAAGGCTCTCAAAATTGTAATGGCATATATTATTTCTAACACAGAATTATACACAGTTTTACTATCAAAATAATTGGAGAAAATAATATGTAAAAAAAACTACCTGTGGTCCTTATAGCCTAAAATACTCACTGTCTGATCTTCTGCATAAACAGTTTGCCAACCCTTATTCTAAAAGTAAGAACAGTGTTTCTTCTTGGTAAGAATGGCATGCTACTAGAATGTAGAATGCGAGGGCTACTAGGATTCCAATATTCTGTTTCTTAATCTGAGAGCTGGTTACACTAGTGTGCCCAGGAAAAAATTCATCCAGCTGTACACCTATGATGTATGTGCTTTTCTATATGTATATTACATTTCAATTAAAAATATGTACATAAATGTGTATATATACCTGTATACATCTATCTGTCTATCTATCTACCAACTCCATCACCACTTTATCCTAAGCTACCTGCATCTTTTACTTGGATTTTATAATAACTTCTTATCACTGATTCTCCCCACAACATCCAGATAACTCAACAAATATATTCAGAGGTTTCCTGAGACCCCAAATAAATTCTGAAGAGCATACTATGACCTATGTCCCCGATCCTTCTCTAAACTCTCCTCCTGTTATTCTTCCCCCTCCTTGCTCATTTTAATCCATCTTGGAGGTCCTCCTTCCTTATTTATCCTTACAAACACAAAGCAGTGTGTATCTACATCAGGATCTCTGCATCTACTACTTTTTCCACCTGGCATTCTCTCTCCCTAGATATTTTCAGGGCTTACCTCCTCACTTTATTTTTGTTTCTATTCAGATGTCACCTTATCAAAAAGGACAAATAGGAAGAATATCATTCCCCTGCACAATTACACTCTTTCCCTTTACCCTGCTTTATTTTTTAATAGAACTTACTTCCATCATATATAACATATTTTTATCATCTGTCCCTCCCATGAGAATGTAAACAACATGATATCCATGACTTTGTCAGTTTTACTCACTGCTTTCTTCAATATCAAGAATAATGCCGACACATAGTAGGTGATCAATAATTATTTGTTCAATGAAGCATGAATTTGGATGTGGTCATGTAGTAAGGATCCCTAAAAACAATAAGAGAGTTTGGAGATCTTAATCTCTCTCTCTCTCTCTTAAATAGATACCCTGCCTCTGTAGAGCCCAGGCCCTACCTATAGGTATGTGGCTTCTGGAAACCAATAATCTTGGTTGAGACATTGACTGCCAATTCCTCACTGGGTGATCATGGTAAGTCTTAATTTTCTAGGCTATAAATTGGATATAATTGTAGCAGCTACTTCGTGATGTGGTTGGAAGGGGGATATCATATGAGCAAATCCATATAAATTACCTGGTTTAGACTTGGCACAAGTAAGCACTAAACATATATTAACCATTTATTATTACCATTTAGGATTTCTCTGGTGCCCATGGGCTATTTGTGAATACTTATACTCACAGCTTTGGGAAAGACAGTGAAAGTTCTTCATACCTAGGGCTAGATAACTGGAAAATGTTATTGAGTGATAAGTGGATTTAAGATGGAAGATAATGAGGCAAAAAATACTGGCTTGCACATTCATATTCCAGGCTGAAGCAGTAAACTATGACAAAATAAACCAAGGTTAATTCTGAAGGAGGGGTGGGATTTAAGGAAAATAAAGAGTAATAATTAACAGAGATCAAAGGAGAGTTGAGAAGAGGACTGAAATAGAGAAGAAGCAGGTTGGCCAGGAAAAACAGACTTCAGCCAACAAGAGAGAGAATGAATTAATAGCAGGATGGTCAGAAAGCTGTCATCAACTACTAGTGGAACCAGAATGAGGTGAAGGGAAGAAGCTGAACTGGGTAGGTACAGAAGTTAAAGTACTTCCTTTGGAGATCAACTGAGTCAATATTCTGTTGATTACTCTTAAAGACAGTTGCTCAGTACTATGTAATCAACTCTAGGCAATGAAAGGAGGGTTAAAAGGAAAGGGAGGGGGAGCTTCTCACACTTGTGACCAGAATCTCTGGACAGATTCCACTATAATCTTAGTGCAACCTATTTTCCAAGCAAATTTACTGACAACTAACTGTCCAAAAAATTGCACTGAATAAAAATTCAGTATGGGTAATAGATATACATACAATGTATGTAGAATTCATACAATTAATAATTTAACTTAAAACAGTTGTTTTAGGGAGGTACACAATTAGTACATTATCAAGGAACACCCAATTTTCTAAAGTTGTATTTGCCCAAACATTTCAAAACCTGTCTTCCTTGAACTTGTTAACATTTCAGGATAAAATTAGTATTGGAAAACAATTTATTTTTCATAAAACCAGGAAGAAAAGTGACAATAAAAATTAAAATATTTTGAATTGATAATGTGTGAGATACCCAATAAAATATACTTTAAAAAACCCTCAGATAAATTTATGCTTCTTGCCACCATGTAAATATTCCAATTACATAGTAAAAAATACACTTCCTTAAATATAAAAATTTTTATATAAAGAGATTATTTCAGCATCATAAATGCTGAATTCTCCAATTGTCATTCAGTTATTGAATAATTTTATATAAAAAGAGCCAATTACCTAATGTGGAACTCACTTTCTTCTCAAAGTAATTTTCCATCCTATTAGTTTTATATCACAAGTGATATAGAACATGTTTCAGACACTATATATCATTTCCCAGTATAGTTTATAAAAACTCAAACTAACAGAAATTTTTCAAATATTGATTAATTTATCATTTATGTGAAAGCTGGAATAGATTTTCCAATTCAACTACAGACCATGTTCTGCAAAAACTCCTTTTAAATCTAGCTAACCTGACCAAAAAAATAAAAAAGACCAATTTGCAATTTTCTCTTCTGAAATAAAATGTGAATCTGAAGCTAATGAATATATATCCATAAAAATATGAAGATCTACACAGATAACATCAAGCACAAAACTTTGTTTCAGTTTTCAACTGTGTTAGAGGCTAATCCATAGCCCATATGACATTATATAAGCAGTAACCTGATCTGTCCTATGTTTTTTCATATTCTGCACATGGAATGAATTTGATAATTTTTCCAAAACTCATTCTTGAGAGTATAAAACTTTTCATGTCTGCCTCTCTCTTACACACAAACACAACATGCACACAGAGCTGTATATACATTTAACTAATTATATTAAGAAACATATCTGGAAAAAGGTCCATTTCATACAAAGCTAAAAATCAAAACCACCCTGTTAATAGCAAAAATGTTTATCAGCTGATGTGGATTTATCACCACTGGTTGCTATCATAAACTTAACACAGACAACCATTTTCTGAACACAAACAGCAGATTCATCAACCAAAACATTCTTGGTCCAAAGTACATCTGAATAGATCTTTCTCAAAAGTCTCCAGCACAGGCAAGGTTTGTGACTTCTAAATAGCACAGCAACTGATAGTCAGGGTTAGTGAGCAAAAGGTTTAAGGTCTGCATTTTTATCAGAAGTACACATATCTATTATACCAATACACTGTGAAGAAAACCAGAAAAGAGTTCCACATGAGTTTGCTGTCATGATTTAAAATGCTACCAGAAAGTATATTTCAGCAAAGAACTGAACACTGAACTCTCCGATTTATTCATTTTAATTTGTACATTCTCAACTAGAGCTAAATCTAGCATCAATTCACTGGACTTGTTTCGTAAAAGGATTTTTTCAATTACATATAGTACATTATTTATGGTGACCCTCCAGGTGCATTTCCATTAGGAGGCATTACGGTGTTTACAGACATATAGGTGTATATAGGTGTATATAGGCATGATCCTGAATCGTCTAATTGTTTCCACGAATATTTGGCCTTAAGTATTCATATGGACTAGAAGAAAGAAAATTTATGTATTACCCTAACTGAATTAAATCAGTCCATAGGGAAATTCAAGAGGCATTTATTAGTTGTCAATAACCATTACAGTACTTATTAGGCCTGCTGATATTTTACCCACTCTTATTAAAATTTAGATAGTGCTCTAGTTTCTAACAAATAACATCGTCCTAGTCCAATTTTCAGGCAAATTATTTGCATTATACCTGGCTTAACAGAGAAAGATAATGCTCATCTCTTTTGTTGTTATTGTTTAAGGTAAAACGGACATAATATCTAAAAAGGTTTCACCAGTTGTGAAGATGATCAAAAATTTCATATGAAAACATCATGCCTTATCTACAGTAAGTCATTACATACTCACTGAATAATAAGATAATTGTTATACCTTATCTGGGAGTAATAAATGGAAAGAGAATTTCATCTCAACTGTCATCACTATACAGTGAGGGTTTCTCATGCATCCCACCCTATATGTAAATGTATTATGACCTGTTCTGGAACACTGAAAACACCTACAAGCAAAAATGATGTTTCTTAATACTGTTCCTTACTTCCGACCTGGTCATGTACAGTTTTAATATGTCAAATTCCAAAAAAATAGCCATACTTCCCATTTATCTTTAGCAATTCATTCTCCTTTATGAGTCATGAATTGAAACTAGAGAATTTTACCTAAAAAAGTGTTACAGATTGCCCAGAAACCCAAATCTTCCCTCTGGACTTGAAAAATGGGTACTTTGTTAGACATAGTCAAAAAAAAAAAAAAAGAAAGAAAAAGAAACAGAAGCCTAAATTGGGGAAAGAGGCTATATTTCAAGATAAAACTGAAACTGGGAAGGAGAGGGACAAATATGATTTTGCTAATTCTTAATAACTCTGAAATTGTTGATCAGACATTTTTTCCAGTTGTTAAACTTCTAAACCTAATTCATGTTTAACATTTGATGAGCTCTCTTTTCTTCTGTGTTGGGTACACAGTCTATTTGTGCCAAGACAGTAGCTGACCCACTGTCTCCCTTGGAACTCTTCACTCTAATCTGGCTGAAATTTAAAGGAGTAAAGATGACAAACCTGCTGGAGATTAACATTATTTCTCTCAAATTATTTCCTCTCTGCTGACCCCTACTGGTAAAACCATCGAACAGAGTCACAGTATTAAACTGATTGTAGCTTTTCTTCTTCTCGGATTGTATATACGCAGAGGGGAGAGAAAAAAAAAAGAAGTGTCCTTAACACATAGAATTCTCTCTGCCAGCATAAAAAAGGTAGCTTTTATACGTAGCTTTTATACTTTCATGTGGAAACATGTTTCAACATAAACAAAGCCCTGACAACTGTCCTTGTGGTTGATCAAGGGTGGAAGTCAGGTATTCTTTAGAAAAAGGAAAATATGTTTTAAAAAATCCGAATTAGGAAAGGTTTTCAATTGATAATATAATTATTATTTGTATTCTTCTATTTGACAGTACCACATTAGATCAATTACTGAGTTTCTTATCACAATATATTCCATGTTATATCTATCTCAGGAAAATGACACTGATATACTCACCTTCCTTGCGAATGAAGCTTCTGTAACTTTCTTTTAAAGGTGTCTTGGGCTTGTACTTCTTTGTGTTTTATGATATGTCTTTAGTTTTTGATTTCACTTTGTCAAAACATTATGTTATCATTTATACTGAAAGACAGGATATTACGAAGATAAAAATCTACCAACGACTATCTACAAATCGCTTTTGATACAGAAGATTTAAAGATTTAGAACACAAAATAAACAAACCTACCTAAGGACATATCAATACATCAAAAAACATGAACAGTTTAAATTCTTAGGAAATTAAAAACACTTTCAGTTGAACTCAGAAAAAATTAACTTTGGACCATAATAAATATTTCATATCCTAGCTATAATCATAGAAGGTAATAATAGTTGATAACCATTTTCAAGAATAAAAGTAGATTAGGGCGCCTGGGTGGCTCAGTTGGTTAAGCGACTGCCTTCGGCTCAGGTCATGATCCTGGAGTCCCACATCGGGCTCCCTGCTTGGCGGGGAGTCAGCTTCTCCCTCTGACCCTCCCCCCCGTCATGTACTCTCTCTCTCTCATTCTCGCTCTCTCAAATAAATAAATAAATCTTTAAAAAAAAAAGAATAAAAGTAGATTCTGTGAATATAGGACCAAAAATCTAACAAATAAGCAAGTAAACTTGGGATAGATTATCCATGCAAAATCCACCCCTGAAGTTTTCACCGTACAGTTGAGATGATACTTCACTAACAAAGCTTAAACACAGTAATATTGTCTTCAAAAAAAATCATATAGGGCGCCTGGGTGGCTCAGATGGTTAAGCGTCTGCCTTCGGCTCAGGTCATGATCCCAGGGTCCTGGGATCGAGTCCCACATCGGGCTCCCTGCTCGGCGGGGAGCCTGCTTCTCCCTCTGCCTCTGCCTGCCACTCCCCCTGCTGTGCTGTCTCTCTCTGTGTCAAATAAATAAATAAAAAAAAGTTAAAAAAAAAATCATATAAGTACTTCATAGAGAAAGCCGCTAAGAAAAAAATCAGGATTAAGTTTTAAGGATGAATTCTGAAAACTTTCTGAAGACAATACATATTTCTTTATAAAAAACTATACAGAAAGAAAACATAAGTATATGATAAAGATGAACTAATACTAGTGAAAGTTTTTCTTTTTTTTAAAGATTTATTTATTTATTTATTTATTTATTTGAAAGAGAGAGGAGAGAGAGAGAGAGAACACATGAGAGGGGGGAGGGTCAGAGGGAGAAGCAGACTCCCCGCTGAGCAGGGAGCCTGATACGGGACTCGATCCCAGGACTCCAAGATCATGACCTGAGCTGAAGGCAGTCGCTTAACCAACTGAGCCACCCAGGTGCCCCTAATTTTTTTTTTTTAAGATTTATTTATTTATTTATTTGAAAGAGAAAGAGAGCACATGAGAGGGGGTAGGGTCAGAGGGAGAAGAAAGTTTTTCTCTTAAATCCCCATCAGGTAAACTCTTATTTTGAAGAGCTACCACAACACTTTAAGATGGAGACATTATCAAATATTCTGTATGTGATTTTCAAGAAGCAAGCCCTTCATTGCAGTGTGCTAAGTCAGTATTCTAACAGTCAAAAGATATATATGTAAAATTTATAAAAGGCTTCCCTAGGACCCAAATAACAACAAATGAATTGCTAAAATGTATTTGACTTTCAACATGTCATAACCCCAGTGTTCATTTCCATTTTCTCTCTCAGGCAGGGAGCTGGCTCATAACCCATGTTTTTCACAACTGCGAGTTCTTCTTTATCTCTAAATAACCAAATCCTCAAGAGAGCAGCAGACAGCGGGAGAAGACAATTTATTTAGAGAACTATTATGTGAGGAAGAAAACAAGTTGCCATTTCCAATTTGGAACATAATTAGGGAGACAATAGCCTCCTGACTGATGCTCTTTGTTCCCTTTGGATATTTATGTAGGACAGTAATTGGAGTGTATTTTCCTGTTTCATTTCACATTGTCTAGAAAAGGGTTTTTCATGCTCCATGACTTTCTAGTTAGTTTCAGAAGAAAACATCTTGCAGCTACTGCCCTGTGCCATGGCCACACGTCACTACCTTCTGGACATTGTCAGCTGCCCAAAACTTTTTTATTTATTTTTTTTTAATTCTGCCAAACAGCAGAGTTAATAGGATTCTTAGAAGGAAAAGTTGGTGACACAGAATTTGGGTGATTGAAGGCTTTCTATTCCTGGAGAACACTGGGAAAATCAGCCATTCTTTTTTTTGAGAAATTGACTTTTATATATTGCAAAATTCAACTGATATAAATACATGTGTACACCAAATATACCAAATGATTTGGTCAATGATAATATCAAATGAAAGCTAGGATTAGGAACCATCACATTTCCAAGGAGATCCTTTCAAGAGTAGAGCAGGGCAGCTACCTCCTCTCCCTGTATAAGGAGAGAAAAATATGTCTTCCTCATTGCTTGCCTATAGACTATCTAGCCACTCATATGGGAGAAATTCCCATTGACTCTCATCATGTTGCTCTAGTGATAAGCTGTGGGCAAGGGGGGGTGGACATACTTATTATTTACTGTGAAGTAATTACTAAGAAATCTATGATCCAAACTATCTCATATGCATATTCAGGATAAAAATTTGAAAGGTAAATATTAAAAACCCACCTTATATCTTGAGTAACCACTATGGTTTGACACATTGATCAAACCTCACAACAAATTTATGGGGTAGTTATTATTATCCTCAATATTTATAAGATAAAATTAGAATTCAAAACTTAAGTATTTGAGCCAAGTAACACAGCTATTAAAAACTAAGACTGACGCTTTGGGTGTCTCCTCGTTTATTTCATTGCAATATATTTCTCCCAGGCAAGTCATTGCATTAATCTGACCTATACACCCTCATTTTGAAGAATCAAGAATACTTTGGATTCTCTGAAATGCTGTCATAAAGATATACTTCATTTTGAGAAGTGAATAAGATATCTACAAGCGCCTGGAACGGGGCCAGGCATATGCTGACTAATGGACCAGTTCAGACCATCTTTGTAAGCCTCAGGAAAGAAAATGGGCACTTCCAAATATTATGTAGACAAATCATCAGCATGGTGAGTTGCTAACCCTCCACATCCCATAATCCCGACTGAGATGACATTTTATGAAAAGTTATATGCTATATAATAAACCTTAATATAATCACAAAAATATTAAACCAGTTCAATACCCTTCTATTTGCTAAGCTGCATTAAATGTTAAGGTCATTTTCTAGTATGTTTTGCATTCCAAATATTGGACAACTTTTGAACCTTAAAACTTGATACTGTTATTTCTTTTCAGATTTAATAGTGGATGTATTATTCAGAATGGGATTTGTTAGGCTGCAGTAATAAAAATCCCTAAGTATCAGTTGGTTAACACAGTAAAAGTTTCTGTGTTTCTTCCACACATTTTTCATTTTTACTGAAATATATATAACATACAACATTGTGCAAGTTTAAGGTCTATAACAATGAGGAAGACATATTTTTCTCTACTTATACAGGGAAAGGAGGTAGCTGCCCTGCTCTACTCTTGAAAGGATCTCCTTGGAAATGTGATAGTTCCTAATCCTAGCTTTCATTTGATATTATCATATTTGATATATTTATATATTGTAATATGACTGCCATTATAGCATTAGCTAGCATCTTTATCATGTCACATAATTATTTTTTTGTGGTGGGACTAATTAAGATCTAATCTTTCAGCAAAGTTGATATTTATAATATTGTTGTCTATAATCATTATCCTGGCTTTTTCCCCACACATTTTTTTAAAAGATTCATTCATCCATCTTAGACAGAGAGAGAGAGAGAGAGAGAGAGAGAATGAGTGGGAGGGGCAGAGGAAGAGAGAATCCCAAGCAGACTCACACCAAGTACGGTGCCCGACATGGGGCTTGGTCCTATGACCCTGAGAGCACAACCCCAGCTGAAACCAAGAGTCAGATGCTTAACCAACTGCGTCACCCAAGCGCCCCTTTCCCACACATTTTTGCCCATCAGAGCCTAGGTAGGCTCTGAGGATCAGAGCCTCATCATCCTCATGAAACAGCTGGTATTTGTAATACTGCCTGTAGGTATGGGAGAGAGAGTGCATGGTAAGTCTTGCACTGACCTTTAGAGCTTACAAGTATGTCATTTCTGCTCACATTTCATTGTTCAAAACAAGTCACATGACCATAGCTATTTATAAGCATGGGCGAAAAGCGAACTTACTACTTGTTCAGGTGGACCAGAAACATTTGATAAGAAGTTCTAATGACTAAAAAGCCTGCTTTCTGGTTACAGAATAAGTGGTTCACTCCCCTTCCTGCATGCAAATACATTAACCAACCCCAAAGGAAATAACCCACGTGATCACAGCTTCAAGATCAAAGTTCAGAATCTCCGGTAATGGTTGATGTCTCTTCATCAGATCTACTTATAGACCCTCTCGATCAGTATGAAGTACACACACAAGTCTACTACCCTACTTTCTAACATATTACTTTCTAACATATTGTGTATTCATTCTTCTAACCCTGTTATTTGGTCTTTAAATTACAGGATGTAAAAGAGGGATTAGAGGGGCACCCGGGTGGCTCAGTCAGTTAGATATCCGACTCTTGATTTCAGCTCAGGTCATGATCTCGGGTTGTGAGATGGAGCCCCGCACAGGGCTCCACACTGGGCATGCAACCTGCTTGAGATTCTCTTTCTTCTTTTCCCTCTGCCCTTGCCCCACCCCCCTGCTCATGAACGTGTACTCTCTCTCTCAAAAAAACTAAAATAAAAATAAAGGGATTTGACTTGGCTAATAAAGGTTTGAATATCACCTAGAGATGGGTATCATAACACATGGGACTTTGTATCCTTCCTTATTCTAGAGAAGGTGATCATGGTTTCAGTCATATGAGGGATACGCATGGGTACGTAACATTAAAATCATGGTTTGGTGGTGGTGGTGAGAAGTCAGAAGTTTAAATATGGGTAAAATAATATCATAGGATGATGAGATGACTGAACTGTGCTGGATTCACTGTTGTCAACATCACTGCCATTACCTTCAGTGACCTCCTCAGCACTATCGAAGAGACTAGTAACACATTCCCCAGAATCCTTCTTCCTGCATGCTTTCCTGTAGGGTTAGATTCTACCACTGGCAGTCACTTATGTGAGCTTTGGAAAATGAAAGGGATGAAAATATTATTCACTGGAGGCAGATCATGCTCAAGATATCAGATGTGGAGTTTGCAGGAACTTCAGGGTGAACTTCTGCAAAGTATCCACTTAAGTGTTCCAAGAAGCTGTGAGAACTGATGAGGCTTCTTGGGAATCACTCACTTCAGTGCAGCTGGCTGTGCTAGACACCTGGACATTCCTGAGTTCTGTAGAAGCTCCAACGTAAACTCAGAGATCCACCACTTCCCATTATGCAAGCTAAGTGAGTTCATGCCTTTCCTTCCTTGGTGTCCCACAATTATGGATGCCTCTCATTCAATTATCAAAGACACATAGAGTGGCTTCTGTTTTTTTAAACACTGATGCTCCAAGTAATATGGAGTATCACGGGGAAAACATCTGACAACTACCACAGATTATATTCTGTTACTTTTTAATAAATATATTTTTTTGAATTTTAAAATTATTGTAATATCTGTAACAACACTTGCAAGTATTATAGTGACAATGAAAATGCAGACATATATTTTTGTTCATATTGTTACTAATTTTTCAAGTTTCAGTTACCAACAGTATTACATTGTCAGAAAAAAAATATTTTTTAAGAAATCAATCTACAATTTCTCATTGAATCTCTAAGTACAATCCCACAAAAAAAGGGAAATATAGATTTTTTTTACTTTTAATTTAAATTCATTTGAAATTTGGGCAGAAGTAACATATGTTTTGATAATAATTACTTGGATACTGATATTTTTATTTCAAACCAAAATAAAATCTGCAAAGAATGGCACAAAATTCCACTTATAAGCATAAGGAATCATAGATGAGGGGCACACAGAGTTTCAAATTATCCACCATCTTTCACAAATGACATGTCTGAAAATCTAACAAGTAGCTTCTACCTCTAACAGACTGTCACATCCCTATTTAGTTTCTTATTTGTCTCTGTCAGTCTGATCCATGGGTTTAGTCCCCAAGTCATCAAGATGAGACTTGGCATTGATCACTGTAATTTATGATGCTTTGAAAGATCGCACCTGATTAATGGCACAGCCATACTTTATGTATTTTCATAGCCATACTCATTCACAGTCAGTGCTGGTAGCATGTTGAAATTGTGGGAGGACTTTTAGATAAATTGGAGATTGGCATAAATCCTGGGGTCTCTATCCCTTTATGATGAAAAAGCTGCCACATCCCTTCAAAGAGTACCAACAGTTTGAAGCACATTTTGTCCAATAATGGGGCTTTATTTTAGCCTAACCCTGCAACCTAAAAGTTAACACTTAAGACACTTTAATATCATTAGACCCCTTTAAAACTATTGGCACTCTTTCATAGGCTCTTATTCACCAGCCCTACACTTTTGTCCCTTCTCTTCCTGTCCAAGCTCTCTATTAATATATTTGGCATCCTTGAGCCTCAGTTTCCTCATGTGCGAAATAGGAGTAAATAACACGTACGTCTTCAAGAGGGTTATGTTGAGTGTAAATGAGGTACTCACGTAAGCTACATAGTCCCCCAGTGCTAGGCATCTAACAGCTATCAACAAATGTTATCTCTTGATTTCCTCAATCAAATAGTATCCAGTAATATAAACATCAAATGAAGATTAAGATAAATAAGACAATAGTCATCAAAAGTTATAAAACTGTTTTCCAACCTTCCCTATGTCAATTTCAGATTTTGGCAGGGGTGTCTCAGTTTAAGAACCCATATTATTTCGTGGATTTCTTACTGCATCAGTAACTCTAGAGTTAAGTGATCACATGCACAACTCTCCTAGGTGGTCTTTTTTTCCCCCACAACTTAACTCTGGACTAAACTTTGCTCAGTCTCATAACATCTAAGGAGATCACAATCCAGGGTGGTATGGCTCTAGGCAAATGAATGCAAAAACAAAACATCTAATGAGAAACAAAGTAAAAATCAATTAAGTGAATGTGAACAAAATTCTTGGAAGTGATATCCACATTCCTTGAGATTCCTTTTTATTTTATCAATATTGGTTCCCTCATTGATGTGTGTCTAGTTAAAGTTTTCCTTCCTTAAATCATCGCTTCCCACAGTAGTGTGTAGACCTCCCAGGTATCTCACATGTGGGAAATTTGAGGTTTGTGCTCACCTGTCTTCCCTGCTACATTCCACAAAATATGAGCTCACCCTCCACAGCTGTCAGGAGCTTTTGAAGTTCTCTTCATGTATCCTGTCACGCTATTAAATCATTTTTCCATGTTATTTTTCCTTATATAAACTATACTGTTTTGCCTGTAAAACTGCCAAAAACACAAAGGAATATCTAAACAAAATTCAAAGATCCTTATTTCTATCATACAGAAACTTCTTCCAGTCCTTCTGAAGTTTACAAACTTAAAAACTGAGGTGGGAATTTGCACCTGCTACAGTGCCTAAGTTTCACACCTGGAATATTTATTTTAAGGTATTCCTCTCTTATTCAGATTAGAGATGTGTATTCTTCCACAAATAATTTCTGAGCCTTGTCACCTGACTTATTTTTGATAATAGAAAACAGTTTACTAGACCCCGTGGATAAAACAGCAAAAAGGGAAACAGATGGTAATTAAAAGTGGCATTCACATGGACAATATGGGCAATTAAAAGCAAAACATTTCTGATTCATAACTTATCTTGATCATCTTGACAAAGGGCTAAAAATGCAAATAACTAGAGATTAGATAAGAGGTGTTCTAGACGTGAGTGCTAAACTAAGAAAGGGTTAGAACTCCATCCTTCTAAAAAGTGTATGTGTGTTTTAAATGAATAGTATTTTTCTTCACTCATGTAAACAAAGCAAAATTGCTTAAGAAATTTCGCTCTGAGGGGTGCCTGGGTGGCTCAGTGGGTTAAGTGTCTGACTCTTGATTTTGGCTCAGGTCATGACCTCAGGGTTGTGAGACAGAGCCCTGCATCAGGCTCCACACTCAGCAGGGAGTCTGCTGGAGATTCTGTTTCCCTCTCCCTCTGCTCCTCCTCCCCACTCACTTGCGCTCTCTCTCTCTCTCTCTCTCTATCTCTCAAATAAATAAATAAATCTTAAAAAATTTTTTTTGCTCCGCTTTTTGTCAATGACTAGAGATTCCATCCCTAAAAACGGAGCCTGCCTAATTCAACACTGTTTAGTAACAATTTATATCTGAAATCCTTCTAACAGGAGTCATCATGGTAGACAGAAAAACAAAACAAAGAATATAAATTTAGGGTATGGACAGATTTGGGCTCTGATTTTTATGTTAACCATGTACATACAAGCCTCATTTTCTTCATCTTAATGAAAATAATGATCATTACCTTGCAGGGTTAGGATTTTTGGGAAAAAAGAACCTCAGTAAATGTTATTTTCCTTTTGTCAGCATTTCCTGGCTCCTCCCCCTCCAGAGCACACTTCCCCCACTGCTGGTTTGTCTGTTATTCTATCCCCTGACTGAATTATTCAGGTATTTTACAACTGTAATCCTCAAAATAGCCATCTGAAGTAGGTAATTTTATCTCCATTTTCAGAAGAGGAAATGGGAGCATACAGAGGTATATCAGTCAAGGTCTAGTCAGGAAAATAAATACCACACCAAGTTTAAGCTTGGAAACAGTTTACATGGGTGAAAGACAAACAGGAAGGGCTCTCAGGGGTAGGTGAGGCCACCCAGGAATTAGCAAAAGCAGGAAATGTACTTCTTCCCCACCCAGGGTTGGAGGTCAACAGTAAGGAAACCCAGAACCAGGGCCATCCTGGGGGAGCTATCTCAGGTAGATGTTAAGAGGAAACTGAAGCCACTGGACTATACAGGCACTGCTGAAGGTACTGCTTAAGTTGGAACAGACAAATATGGTTACATTCTTAAGGTCAGATGGCCAGTAAACAGAAGATTTAAGACTGGAATCCAGACCTTTCCAACTCCTTTATTATGAAATAAATGTCATATGTGAAAAAGGAATCATACTTAAGGTACTATAATACTATCTTATATTGAAGAGAACTTTTGGAACCCCCTTCAAGAAAGAAATCAGAAAGAATCCTTGGCTCTAGAAAATAATCGATACTGTTTCCTTGAGTAAGTCCATTTATTCTAATGTCTCTGAATCAGAAGTAGATGTTCAATAAAGATTTGTTGAATGCAAAGGATTCCATTGGATTTTTGCCATAGTTTTCATTATATCTTTTCAACCAATGGTTGACCATGAAGTTTTATTTCCAAAGAGAAAATCAGAAGACTAGACAAAATACATTTAGATAGTAGTTCAAGATCTTTTATTGCTTTTTTAATTTATTTTTATTTTTTTAAATATTTTATTTATTTATTTGTCAGACAGAACAAGCAGGGGGAGCAGCAGGCAGAGGGAGAGGGAGAAATGCTCTCCGCTGAGCAAGGAGCCAGATGCGGGACTCAATATTTGCTTTTTTAAATCTTATTTATGTAATTGAATTAAATTTGGGGGGAAAAAGTTAAGCAGGAATATTTGAAGAACTAGATAATAAGATTGGACTTCTGAAATGTGGTTCACACCCACCTTATTTCCTAAGCCAAAATCCTGGGGTAACACATAAACGGATTTTTAATGAAAGATAGTCAATGCACTGTATATCAATTATTCATACATTTCATTTTTTTTCAATTTTTTCAATTGGCAGTCCAACTAGCAAACATTCAATGAGTGGTCTTTATTCCCACAAAGTAGGAAATGTATAATGAATGGAAGAATACTTGCTTTTCAATACTCACAACAGCCCAGTACAAGAATGCTTATATGTAGATAAAGTTTTCAAAGTATTTTTGAAACCGCTGACTAAACTACCCCAAACTACAGTTGAACTTCCACCAAGCTATAAAGGGCTGTGCTTGAACTCCATTTCACAGTTTTTGGGTTTCATAGCCTTTAGGCGAGCACAATTCATACTCCTTACTATGCTTGGAAAGATCCATGTCAGGGACTGTTACACAAACAAAGAAGCTAGCACATATTATCCTAAAATGCTACTGTGTTTAACAAGGGAAAAAAAAGGATGAAGAAGAAAAGTCATACAATTTCTTAAAGTTCTATCTGTGATTTGTATATGGACAATTTTAAAGCATTCATATTTAAAGGCTTTGAAAACCATTAAATGTTTAATATTTTCAGGTAACTGAAGTGTGACCAACTTCTCTCCTTCTTCCAACTCATCTGTGAAAAACAAAGTATATTCTGTTCTATGTACTTTATAAATGATGAAAGAAACTGGGTTTTGTATGAAAGGAAAGTAGCTGTTTAAACTGAGCTATGCAAAAAGGGTAGACAAAACTAGGAAAAGTAAATGGTTCCTTTTACTTCTAAACACAAGTGACCATGAGCTATAATAATGTGCATTAAGACAGCAAAATTTCAATGAATTAATTTCTTTCCATTGGAAATATAGGTATAATTTTCTTCACAATAAGTTGGCAAAAATATCATTCTTGACATTATGAAATTCTACATCTAAATAGATAGGCGGTCAGCCTTGAAGCAACATTTAAGAGTTAATTAAGGACAAAATTAATGGAAAAATCCCTGGATTCAGATCAGTAGAGAGAAGAAAAAATAGATGATTGGGGTTGGCGTAATACACAATAGGGCCTAGAAAATGCTGAACAAGATAAAACTAACCCCTTCCTTGTCAAGGAAGGTGATACAAGAAAACACAACATTATGTAATTGTTGCAACACAAGACAATGAGTGCACAACAGGTAGCCACTGTATCATAACATAACATTTGCAGGTCAAAGCCAGTTTGTTTTTTTAAGGGATGGGGGAAAAAAGGGCTCTTTACAAATCGAACTGGAGTTTGAAAAGAGAGTGGGGTGAGATGGTCTTATTTAGATGAGATTGTTTCCATTAGTGCTTGCCCTGTGGTCTTACAATTGTTTTAGGATTAGAATCTCCTTCTTCTCCCTTTCTACTGGCTAACTTGATTCTTGTAAAATTCAGCTCCCCTGTCACCTCCCGTAGGTAGTCTTACCTGATTGCTCTTCTAAGTTGGGGTATGTCACCACCTTTCTAAATGCAGTCTGTAGTGTATTACTATCCTAGCTACTCGTCTGTCTTTCCACCTATATAGTAAATTCAAGGGTAGCGGGAACCACTTTGATAACCTCAATACCTAACACAGGAACTGCACGTGGGTAGGCACTGAATAAATGTTACTAATTAACCATGTGAAAACTTTCTTCATAGAAGTTGAAATTTGTAAAAAAATTGATCTTTCCAATTTGCCAAACTCTGTTGTACAACAATATTTTCCTGTTGAATGTTGTTTCCTTTCAGCCCAAATTTTAAAATGCTAGCTGTTCATGTTAGGAAATTCTAGCCTCTAAGGTTTTTAAATGAGGAGACCAATGTCTATCTAAAGCCATTATCTTTGTCAGTTGCTAAACTTTAAATAATATCAGACTACATCTAATTATAATGGATATATATATATATATATATATATAATAAAGCTGGAATAAATCCCCTAAAAATGAAAAGCAATAAGAAGTCTCCCCCCAAGGAAAGAGTCTGCACTAATAGAAAAATAAACTATTCTAATCCTTTAAATTTTACATTGATTATTGACTTCTGAAGTTTGCAATTCTAACTTTACATCAATAGGGTTGGATTTTCAAGTATTTGAGATTGTCTAACAAATTAATTGTTTTCTCAAAGAGCGTTCTTTTGGCTACTCAGGATAATAATGCTTGGTTGTTCAATTCCTGGTGATTCCATCACTGGTAATGGATCATCACAACATCACCTTGCCTATCAGACTCAACAAAGGAGGGATGAGTATGGGCCCTTAACTGCTTTCTCTCTTACTGGAATTGGCAGCTATTATTAAGAGTTAGTACACATGGGCACAATGAGCCAAGGGAGATGTCTTAGCTTTGGCATATATGCTGTACCTGAAAAAAGAACTTTGATCTTCAAATCTGCCACACTGACATCCTGCACAAGTATAATGTTCCCTAAAAATTTTAAAACAAAAATAAAACCCCACCCATCTGGGATTACTGTCATATAATTTCTATATCCTACTGGCTTCAAAGGACTGAATCTTTACCATGTTATTTCAATTATTTTAGAAATGAAAGAGAATAGAGTCTTAAGATGGCTGCCCCACAGAGAAGCTCAGCTGGACAATGATAATGCTTCGAATTTTAACTAGAAAGTAGCCATTCTTTGCAAAGCCACAAATTTTCCATTCAGAATATATGAAAAAGGGAATGCTCCCAGTGGGATGCCTCTCTAAACTAGTTATTTAGCTAGTTATAGCCTGCTAAGTACTAGATAGAAATTTTCACACAGATTTTGTTTGTTTTTGTATTTGAAACTCAGATTTTTGTATCCCTCATTCTTATTGTGTTACAAATATCCATACTTGCTCAGTTAGTTTAAAAGGATGGAGAGTTGGGGCGCCTGGGTGGCTCAGTCAGTTACGCGACTGCCTTCGGCTCAGGTCATGATCCTGGAGTCCTGGGATCGAGTCCCATGTCTGGCTCCCTGCTCAGTGGGGAGTCTCCTTCTCCCTCTGCCCCTCCCCCCACCCCACTCTCGTGCTCTCTCTCGCTCTCTCTCATTCTCTCCCTCAAATAAATAAATAAAATCTTTAAAAAAAAAAACGGATGTAGAGTTTAGGGGAGAAAAAAGAAAAGAAGGAAAATTGACCACCACATCCAAAATCCTCGGTGTCCATGTCCTAGTAATGACAGTAGTCATTTCTTCACCTTTATATGATTATATGTGTCTATATTGACATGTAAATACCATTAATCAATATATAACCAATGATTGATCTTTCCCAGGCAGCCCTGTAAATGAAATGGTCCACATATTACAACAGGGAGATGTAAAAGGGAAATGAGAAGTAGGAAATATCACTGGAATCGCTGGAAAGATCCCAGGACTAACAGGTCATGGTTCCAATCTTGGCTTGACTAGCAACTAATTGGCTTGTGGTCTTAGATAAAACCCTGAGCTTCTAGATATATTTCCTCACATATAAAATGAGGATGATCACTATAATTCTAATCTAATATATTCTCATTTGGCTACAGAGAAATGTGAAAGAGGTATTTCTCTTCATACCAAGAACCAGTGAAAGTTAAAGTGGGTAGATGTGCTCTAAAGTTAATATACCTAAATATAAACTATAAACCTGAAAAAATAATAATAATAAACTATAAACCTGTCACATTCTCACTGGATAAGTTGGTCACTTAGAACTCTATGCGTCAGCAAAATGGGTATAACAACAATTTCTACTGCACAAGGCTATGTTACAAGTTTAAATGACAAAATGCACATAAAAGAATATACCATGGTAATCAAGTAATATGAAGACTTCAATGAATCTTAGCAGCTAGTTCTAGTAATAATAATGGTAGACAAGACACAGAAGTAGTACTCCAAAGTCAAATACATTAAGGAGACAGAAAGCCTTCAAGGTTAACAAAAACTTAGAACCTGACTGAAGATAATAAATAATTCAAAATAGCCAACAACCCAAAGGAAGACTATTTAGCAACAGAAGCATAGGTACAGAAGAGCCATGAGGAAACAGCCACTAATCATGCAATCATTATCAATGCAGGAGAGGTTGTGTTAGATGTATGGGAATACAGGTCCATCAGACAGGTACATTCCTATTACAGGAAATGACTTATCAAGTTATGAGCTCCTGATAATATTAAAGCTCAAAAAACATTAAACAACCTCTATTCCTGTTGTGATTTCAAAATAGCCAAACAACTATCTGATAATTTTTCTTTTTGCATTTTTATCTATATCAAGAAAATGTAATGATCAAGCTAACAAGAGAATTCATTCATTCATTCTGTCTGCCACATTACTTATTGAGTCAACAACCTAATATTCTGGATTTCTACTTCAGTCTCTGTGAGTTATGACAGCAAGAAACAGCACCTGAATTTGATCAAGACTTCAACACTGAAAAAGTAGAATTAGTTTATTAGCCATAAAGCCAGACTCAGGCTTATAATGAATTAATTAAAACATTGCTTTGAAACCATTCTTAGCATCTGACCTTTGTTTTTGATATGCGAATCTCTTTAAGTCCTATTCTTTTGATTTTCTAATACAATTCAAACATTATGCAACACATTAACCTATTAGCAAATCATCACTGTAATACATATATAAATATCTATATTAGTAAATCAATGTCCTACATTACTTCTTAAGGTAGCAAAAAGAAATTATATACATATATATGTATCCCAAAGCCAAATGCTAAGGATAAAACAACAAACCTAGGAGCGCCTGGTGGCTCAGTCAGTTAAGCATCTGACTCTTGGTTTCAGCTCAGGTCATGATCTCAGGGTCCTGATTCGTCTCCCCCTCTGATTCCCCCCCTTCATTTTTCCCTTCCTACTATTTTTTTTCTTTTTATTTTTTAAATTTATTTTCTTTAAGATTTTTATTTATTTATTTGACAGAGAGACAGCGAGAAAGGGAACACAAGCAGGGGGAGTGGGAGAGGGAGAAGCAGTCTTCCCGCGGAGCAGAGAGACCAATATGAGGCTTGATCCCAAGACCTTGGGATCATGACCTAAGCCGAAGGCAGACGCTTAACAACTGAGCCACCCAGTCACCCTTTTTTTTTTATTTTTAACATATAATGTATTATTTGTTTCAGAAGTATAGGTCTGTGATTCAACAGTCTTACACAATTCACAGCACTCACCATAGCACATACGGTCCCCAATAAAAAAAAAAAATTAAACAAATGACCTCAGGGTCCTGAAACTGAGCCCCACTCAGTGCAGAATCTGCTTGAGATTCTATCCCCCACCCTCTCCCCCACTTCTGCTCTTCCCCCACTCCTGCTCACACACACTCTCTCTCTCAAATAAATAAGTAAATAAAATCTTTTTTTTAAAAAACCTATATTGTTCAGGTAATGATGTGGAAATCTAAAAGAATACAAATACTTTGGAAAGAAAAATTTTTTCATAAATGGCAAAAATTGCACTAATTGGAAAAAGCAGTATAAATTCAGTCTATGTAAATCTATAATTATGCTAAAAAATTAAAATAATAAAACATGAATAAAAAAATTGAATTCAAGTTTTTCAACATAGTGGACTAAAATACAGACTTCCACCTCATTCCAAACACATAACAATGCTGAGCAAAATATAACAATTAGAACAAAGAAAGAACACAGCTGGCCTTAAAGAAAAGGAAAATGTCCAGGTGTCAAGAACTTGAAGTCAGCAAAGCAAAGCACATGAAGTAACCCTCTAATATTAAGATCTAAAATATGAGATGAGGGTAATAGGAGATCTAAAATGATCCCAGCATGTAAAGAGCAGAGTATTATTACACAAGCAGGGAACATGTTCTTGGTTCCCTAAAGGCCACAGAGTTGGAAATGTAGTCCCTGAATGAGACTTAGACCCTGAGAAATCTTCCTTCTTAATGAAAATGGAATTAGAGAAATTATGCCCTTGGGCCCAGGAAAATCATAAGTAAGTTTTTGTGTCTGACTAAGATTTTATATAAATATTTATTTATTTATTTATTTATTTATTTATTTATTTATTATTTATATTTAACTGCTTAGAACCAGAACCGTCAAAACTACTCTGCATATATAAATATCAAATTTACAGTATGCCAGCGGGTACAGAAATGACTATGAAATTTACATAAAAATTCATACTGGACCAATTAAATCTCTGAGGCCACTGGCAAATGTAAACTAAAAATCACTCTGAAAACTACTTCCATAACTTTGGCCTCATAGAACACACACACACGGAAAAAAGGAAAAATAAAAAAGAAATTCCTAAAAGTGATTTCCACCAAGAGGGAGAGAAAGAAGATGTAATGAAAACTGAATGATGAATTTCCAAAAAAGTATCACAGAATGTGGAAAGGGTTGAAGGTATAAATTAACTTAATAATCCAATGAAAGGGAGAAAGGTAGAAAAACCAGGCAAGGAAAACAGGGTAAAAAGAAAGCATAAGCTAGTATAGAAAGCCAAACATAACAGCAATCACAGCAAAACTTTATCACATTCAACTCAAATAACGAAGGACAGATTTTCAGATTAAACACAATAGGAATTCAGCTGTTAAACTAAAATTCAGCTTATAAAATTAGTATTCAGAATAGACTATACTGTGATAAATTAACTCTACAAACTCAGTGACGTAAAGAAACAAAGAGTTCTTTCTCCCATGAACTTGAAATATTCTATCTATGGCTAGATATCCTCTATCTATGAAACATGATCACCATGCTCATTGGCCAGGTCTAGTCACAGCTGAAGTGAGGCTGGGAGAAAACAGAGATGACATCCATAACTTGATGAACACTATCTCTTTCTCACTTTTTTTTTAAAGGTTTTATTTATTTATTTGACCAAGAGAGACACAGCGAGAGAGAGAACACAAGCACACAAGCATGGGAAGTGGGGGAGGGAGAAGCAGGCTTCCCATGGAGCAGGGAGCCTGATATGGGGCTCGATCCCAGGACCCTGGAGATCACGACCTGAGCCAAAGGCAGACGTTTAACGACTGAGCCACCCAGGTGCCCGTCTTTCACACATTTTAAATGTAACTCAGAAATATTGAAAATAAAGCTACAGAACAAGTTACACCTTGCAAATATTAACCAAAAGAGACCAAGATATTCATTTAATAACTATGAAATTGAGAAGCAATCACTCTTCCACAAAAGAAACAATTTGCTAGGAAGACATAATAATCCTTAACTTGTATAATGCAACAAGACAGTCTCAAAATATTTAAAGAAAACATTGCAGAAATATAAGGAAAACCTAGTAAATCCACAATCCACTATATAATATAGATGTATTAGTTAATTTATATATATCTCTAAAATACTCTTGGATATATATAACATATAACAAAAATTTAATTATCTGAAAGACAGAATCATATAGAGCCCATGAATAAAAATGTAATCTAATAGATGTATATAAATAGATTTATATACAGGAGACCACATCCACAGAATATACAGTTTCCAAACACACACATAATTTATAAAAAGTGACTATGTACTGTCTATGAGAGAAGTTTAAACAAACCCAAATCCATGATCAACCAAATCCTCTTATAAAATGCCATGGAATTATAATTAAAAAGTCTATTACAAATACATTTGAAAATTTAAATTACATTTGTAAATATGTCTTTGGTCAAAGAATGAATCACAAAGGAAATAATAAAGTATTTAGAACTGAACAATTAAACTGCAATGCATCAAAACTTGTGGGATATAGCTTAGCATAGAATATAAAGTCTTCTAAAGACATACTTATGACCTAAAAATTGGATCAAAAAATTTGACACACACAAGACATGAAAGCAAGCCCAGAGAGAAAACAAGGGAAGGTATGATGATAAAAGCAGAAAACTGGAAAAAGTAAAGAATGAGTAGAAAGTATCAGTGAAACCAAAAATAGTCTTTGAAAAATACAAAAAAAATTATTTAGAAAATGACTGGTTAAGCAAAGATACAAACAAAAATTTTCAGGGATTGTAAAGACAGATGCATGAAGACAAGAGTAGAAATACTATGAAGAAATTTATGAACACGTAGATAAATTGCATATCCTTTCAGAAAGGTATAAATTATGAAAATTCAGTTGCACTGATATAGAAAGACTGAGAAAATGTGTAACTATGGAGAAAATGGAATTACTAATAGTCAAAGAACTACTCAGAGATAAGCCCTCTTAAATTAACAATTCATTTTTACGCAAATTGATTCAGATTATGAAGAACAAAAGGAAAAGTACTCCCTGCCCATTTTATGACACTAGAAAAACCTTGATATTAAAACTGGGCAATGGGGGCACCTGGGTGGCTCAGTTGGTTAAGCGACTGCCTTCGGCTCAGGTCATGATCCTGGAGTCCCGGGACGCGGGATGGAGTCCCGCATCGGGCTCCCTGCTCGGCAGGAAGTCTGCTTCTCCCTCTGACCCTCCCCCCTCTCATGTGTTTTCTCTCTCTCTCATTCTTTCTCTCAAATAAATAAATAAATAAATCTTTAAAAAATAAATAAATAAAACTGGGCAATGACAGAATAATAAAGTTACAAGCTAATTAAACTTTTTTTTAAAGATTTTATTTATTTATTTGAAAGAGAGAGAATGAGAGATAGAGAGCACGAGAGGGAAGAGGGTCAGAGGGAGAAGTAGACCCCCCACTGAGCAGGGAGCCCGACGTGGGACTCGATCCCAGGACTCCAGGATCATGACCTGAGCCAAAGGCAGTCGCTTAACCAACTGAGCCACCCAGGCGCCCGCTAATTAAACTTTTAAGCACATATGGAAAAATCCTATCTAAATGATTGGTGAATCAAGTTATGAAATATCTTTTATGATGAGAAGGGTTTACTCAGTAATGAAAGGATGTTTTAATTTTAGAACATCTATTAATGTAATTTTCCACTTCAAGCTGTCATATGATCATATAATTATCTCAACAGAGAAAAAGCATTTAATAAAATCCAATTCTTAACTGTGATTCAAAACTGATAGCAAAATAGTAACACTAGGGATTTCCCCTAGATATTGACTAAAAATTATAGTAAATATCATACTAAATAGTGAAATTTTGGATTTCTATCTTTTAATTCAGGAACCTAGCAATGGTGTTTATTACCACTGCTATTAAACATTGTATTGACTATATTAAAGAATGAATATAAACAAAAAGATGACTGAAGAATTTCAAAAATGGAAATGGTAAGAGGAAATTGCCATGATTAACAAATAATAGGAAAGTGCACTTCGAAATGCAAGAGAATATCTAAACAAAACTTAGGTTTAGTAAGAAAATTCAGTAAATTTTCTAATTACATGAAAAACACATGAAAAAATTTTTTATTCATCAGAAAGTATATTTTTAAAAACCTATTTATTAGAATAACAAAAAAATATATAAAGTACCAAAGAGTAATTTTTGGACAAAATAATTTTTTTAATAAAAAAAAACAAAAAAAAGATATGGATAAATGTAGAGAAATACCATGTTCATGAATGGCAGGATTTAATATTGTAAATATGGTAATTTTCCCTAAATGAATCTGTATTTAGTTAAAGACAAATTGATACTTCATAGAAACCTTTGAAGAATTTGAGAAGCCAATTCTAAAATTAGTGTGAAGAACAAAGGGAAAGGAGAAGCCAAAATGGGTTTAAAAACTAAGAAAGGAACACACTCTATAAAATATTAAGCATTTTAATATAGCTAATCTAAAATATGTATATGTATATATTCAAATTGGCAGTGTACATTACATTTACATAATTACATAATGTATGTACATATACTACATGTACATGTATATGTCTAATGTATATATGTATATAGTGTATATATAAATAGCAATTATGAATTCTAAATATGTAATATATTTATATATTAGTTATATATTAAATAGATTTTATTTATGTAACATTTATATTAATATATAGTATCTTTAAATTTATTATATAGTTTATATATAAAAACTCTAATGAACATTAAATTTTTTAGTCACTAAATGGTTAAAAGTGACACTGAGGGATGCGTGGGTGGCTCTGTCAGTTAAGCATCTGACTCTTGATTTTGGCTCAAGTTGTGATCTCAGAGCTGTGAGATCGAGCCCCAAGTGGGGCTCCTTGCTCAGTGTGAAGTCTGCTTGAGATTCTCTCTCTCCCACTGCCTCTGCCCCTCCCCTTGTGCTTTCTCACTCAAAGTATATAAACAAATAAATCTTTAAAAGTGACATTGAGTATTTTGGCTATTGTAAATATTTATGCTAAGTGAAATAAGTCAGACTGAGAAAGACAAATATCATGATTTCTCTTATATGTGGAATCTATGAAGCAAAACAAATGAATAAACAAAAATCAGAATCAGACTTCTAAATACAGAAAACAAACTGATGGTTGTGGGGAGAGGGAGAAAAGGGTAGAATGGGCGAAGGAGAGTGGGAGATACAGGTTTCCAATAATGGAATGAGTAAGTCATGGGACAAAAGGCACAGCATAGAAAATACAGTCAATGATACTGTAATAGTGTTTTATGGTGACAGATAGTAGCTATATTCGTGTGAGCATAGCAAAACACAGAAAGTTGAGGAACTGAGCTGGACACCTGAAACTATTGTACCATTGTGTGTCAGCTATACCCAAAAATATTTACATAAATAAATAAATAAAAATTTTAAGTGACAATATGTAGTAATTGAATGATTGAGAACTGGCACATAAAAAAAAAGCATAATAGGCAAGTTATCAAAACCACCCCATGAATATATGATATAGCATTACAAATCAATTAAAAAATGAGCAGTATGTTTATTAGTTTGGATCTCATCAGGAGCCAGAAAATACACAGAAATTTAAACACGGGAAGTTGATATAATTTTTTTCTTTTTTTCACATTTTTCACATTCACATAAAATAAAATAAGAATTTTATTTTATTATGTTATGTTAGTCACCATACAATACATCATTAGTTTTTGATGTGGTGATCCATGATCCACTTGTATAACACCCAGTGCTCCATGCAGATATAATTATTTTTATGAAAGAACACGAAATATGAAAGTGTAACAAGATCTCTCTTAAAGACTACCCTAGAGCTGAGGAAGTATCCAAAGAAGGACAAACTTGAAATGAGAGTCCCTAGCCTATAGGTGGGAGTCCAAAAGGTGTTCTTAAAGCCCACTCCTGTCAGATAAGTCCACTGGACTGGCTAGGCCAGAGCAGGTCTGGAGCATGTAGTGTCTGCCTCTGAATGGTCTGGCAAGATGGTCACTATACAGGCCAGGATAGAGGAGTTGCCAAATGACTGAGCACTCTGGACACACAATTGATCACTGTCAGATTTTCTCCACACCTGCGCCATTGACCAGCCACACAGCAGAAGCAAAAAAGCAGCAGAAGGAAACACATCAGAAAGAGGGAAGAGAAGTCCTCTACCTACTGGAATGTCCTTCAAGGCCCCTCTCCAGAAAAAACTTAACATCATGCCCATTATGAAAGAGGAATGTTAATAATTCCAGTCCATTAACATAACAGGAACTGGCAAATACTGAATCTTCACAATTTGAAATAAATATATATGTAATATTCAATATTTGAATACTGAAACTTAAACTTTTCATAAATTAGACTATGTTTAGCTTAAAATTTTCTGTACAACAAAGGACATGTTAAATAAAATTTGAAACAAACCACCATTTGGGAAAAGATATTTACAACTCATGTAATTGACAGTTTTAGTTTCAAGAAAGAACTCCTACAAATAAGTAAGACTTACTAACAGAATATAAGCAGACAATTTAAAGAAGAGAAATATCAATAAATACATGAAATATCAGTAAATACATGAAAATATATTCAATCTTACTATTACTTAGAGACTGCTAATTAAAATAACAATGAGGTACATTCTCCCACCATTAAGCAAAAATTTGAAAGGCTAAAAATACAAACTTTCAATGAGACTTTAGGAAAAGAGATCTCTCACAGAATGGGATTATAAATTGTTATATTCAATACTAAGGGCAATTGGCAAGACTAATAAAGTTGGTATATGTGGATTTCATGTCCCAGCAAGTCCAAGTACATATTCTAGAAAAACTTCCATGCATGTGTAAAGAAAACATATATGATGATTTTAATCTCAACACTATAATAAAAAATCAGAAAACAACCTATACATGTGCCTACCAATAAACAAATTATTGTACATTTATACAATGAGATATTATGTATCCATTAAAACAACATACCATATCTATGAGTAGCAACAGGGAAGTCTCTAGAAAAGAAAATGAGTGAAATGGAAGATCAAGTTTCAAAAGAATAGCACAATATGATACTAGAAGTCTTATTTGTATGTACATATATGTATTTCAGATAGCAAAAACAAGGTATTTAATATTTATGTATGTAAATGATGTAGACTAGTTTTGTTCACGGTATGAGAAAGACTTAAAATTGTATGTAGATATGAAAGTAGGTATATACAATTATTCCAACATGTATTGACTAGCTTGTTCCTTTCTCTCCTATTTTAAATAATATTTTTGTCCTGCACTAAATTCCAGTATATGTGTTAATACATTTCTTGGTTTTCCGTCTCTTTTAATTCACCTGTTTTTCAGACCCTGCAGTAACACTGCACAATTTTAAATACTACAGCTTAATAAAAGTCTTGCTTTTAGATACAGTAAATCAGTTTTCCTTGTTTTAAGAAATTATCTGAGCTAATCTGGCCATTTCTTCAGGTGGCCTTTTCCTTCTTTATTATTATTTAAAGAATACAATCAATTGGACATGAATCCATCAAACATTTACAGAGCTCCTACTGTGTGCTAGGACTGGTACCAAGTGCTTTCCAAATTGAAAGCAAAATACTCTTATTGAGATATATCAACAGTTTAAAGACTCAACTTTAAAACTGAGAGAGTAAACCCTGCAGGCAAAGAGAAACCTTTTAGAATTATCTAGGAATAAGATGTGTGTCTTTAAGAGAGATTCTAAGTCCATACATCTGATTTAGAAGCTTCCTTTCATCTCGCTCCATGGTTCTCAAATGTTAGTATACATAAGAAAACAGTACAGCCTTATACACAAACGTGATGCACCAGTTTAAAGAGTTGTTTTAACTACAAATGATTTATACCCCATGTGCCGACTTTAGAATCTGAACCTTGAGTAAGTTACATTGATATATTAAGTGCTTAATTCTGTGGCATATACTATATGAGAGAAAACTGTAGAGAGCCTAATGGCACAGTGTAGAATTGGAGTTCCATTTCATGACTTGGATTGAGGCAAGAGTTGGACTTTCCAAATAAAAGAAGCACCTCAAGTGATAATAAGTGGGCAGAAATAAGGTGAAGTGCTCAAAAGCATAATACATATATACAGTTGTACAGGTTGAGGACTGGACAATATAATGGGGTGCATTAACACTGGAGTCTATGTGAATTGTCCAGTACACAAAGGGTACAGCACTATCTGACCACCTTAATTACTTGAAAAATCATAATGATATTAATCTTATTTAATTAGTTAAGCAAGCAGACTGGAAGAGACACAGACCAGTCAGAAGCTGCTGACATTGCTACTTTACACATGGACACTCACTTTCTCATAGCCACAGAAATAGTAACTGGTAGAAATGTTGATTTCTAATATTGTTATTATATAAAGAGTGACTACCTTGCCCAGTCTCTCTCTGAAGGAAATGTTGTTAGTGGCCACTATTCTATCATGTAATCTTTCCACCACTTAATAGCCATTCACTATTAGACTAAGCATAGTGGACCTGTGGGCTGACAAGCATCAAATTATGTGGCATAGAAAGATAAGGTGAGACTATAAGACACCCACCAGGAAATTAGCTACTAAAACTACCTACACTTCTTTTCCTCTCCTTCTTAACCTCCCATTTATTCAGTATCTAAACACCAAGAAACACATATAAACACAAGAGTACATATTATAAAATAGAGTGTATCTATACACACACACACACGCACACACACACATTTTGTTAATTAGACAAAATAACTCTGGTAACCAGAAAATCCTGAAATCTCAGTGGCTTAATACAGGTTATTTCCCATCTGTGCAAAGTACATAATGTGTCCAGTGGCTCTCTAAAGCAACTCCTGTCCAGTGACTCAGGGATCCAGGCTAATTCAATTTTGAGATGCTATTGTCTCAACATGTGGATTCCAATCTCACTTGGCAGAGGAAATGAGATGTATTATTCCAAGTGGGTGGAAAGGTCTTCCTACCCACTAGGAAGGGGAAGAAAACTAGATATGGTGAGCACTAGTCATGTATGTAGTCTCTATATTCTACATACAAACATGAATGAGGAATTTAACAAATAGTTATAAAGGGAACTCATAAGTACCAACAGAGTAAAGAAGTAGAACACTGCCCATAGTCCCCAAGGGCTCCACAAGCCCTTTCTAATCACAAGACTCTCCCTGCTCCCTGAAGTTGATCACCACACTGATGGCCACAGTGACTGACTGACTTCAAAGTTATGAGCCAAAGAAAACAGAGTGTTAAACTCAATTAAATTTTAACTTAACCAAGTTATTTTTTTAAAGATTTTATTTATCCATTTGAGAGAGAGAATGAGATAGAGAGCACGAGAGGGGGGAGGGTCAGAGGGCGAAGCAGACTCCCTGCTGAGCAGGAAGCCCGATGCGGGACTCGATCCCGGGACTCCAGGATCATGACCTGAGGTGAAGGCAGTCGCTTAACCAACTGAGCCACCCAGGGGCCCCCAAGTTATTTTTTAAACTGATGTAAAAATTCAGGTTTTTTTTTTTTTACTTATTGAACAAATTTTGTCATAAAAATCCTTATGAGTATTAATATATTGTTATACAAAACCACATTTTTAATTTATGATATTACTTAAAGATACTAAAATATTATAGCTTAAAAGTAACACTTGACACTAACTTGGTTATTTTAGCATTTTGTTTTGATTAGTTGGAAGAGAAATATGTGTAAAATCTTGAAGAAAAATATGTGTAAAACTGGGTAAAATTACATGGTGAGATATATATATATCCTTTTTTCTTTCTTTTTTTTCCCCAGTTGCTTAAATAACTTGGATGTTGCAGTGTGTTTAAATGAGCTTCCTGTTAATATTATGTAAAGACAGTACCCCAAAAATGAAAAGATAAAAAAGTACCTAACTACCTTCAGAGAAGCACTGGGGAGAGTTCTAAGTATTTAGATAGAAGTGCATTTACATAATAAATAAGAAAAAGTACAGATAAAAATAAATTATTGAAACATTGTTTAAAGATTCTCCTTTAATACTTCATTTTTAAGAACAAAGACCAGCCCAATCTTACTTAATCTATTGCTGGCTGGTATCCCTCAGCTATTAGCCCTCTCTGGAAATTGTCCTTGCTTATATACAGCTGTTCGGCTCAAGTCATACAGTCTTCATAAGGTCAGCTACCATCCAATGACTTGTCCAAATGAAAGTATAAAGACCCGGCCCCTTTGCTCCAAAAGAGGACAACTCTGAAGGGCCATCCCGGCTTCAGAATCTCCATAGCAGTTCTCACTCAGCCAGTCCTCTTTCCTCCTCTTCTTTTCCACAGATACTGTTCTCAGGATCACCCCCTAATAAAATTTCTGCATGCCTATCTCTCAGAGTCTACTTCCTAAGGGATTCAACCTGCACTATCCACCTCAAAATTAGCAACATTAACACACACACACACACACACACACACACACACACACACACACATATACACAGTTTGTGAATGGAAATCTTTTAGAAACATAAAAGGTCTGATAGGAAAGAAATTTAATGGCTTACTTAGAAAAAAAAAATCTGTGAGTTAATAAAAGAACCAATTTAGCACATATAGGGTGGGAAGAAAGCTAAGCTATGGCTAGACAATTGTATTGGTGTGTATGGTAATATTTTTCCCAACCTAGTGTTTTGTGTATTTAAATACACTCATTAATAGAATTTGGCAAGATAAAAGGGAGATTAAAAATACAATCAGCCTAGGGAACAGAAGAATAAATGTAAACACATTAAACAAGACTGTTTTGCCATATTAATTAAGAAAGAACCAATTAGTTAAAATAACTACTTTTTATTGAGAAATTTAGTTGGTTAATTAATTTTGTATAGTATAGAATATAGGCCTATTCTGTGTATTTTTTTTTCTGAAAATTATTCTGTGTATTTTTTGTTGTTGCTATTTATCTCTGTTAGTTACAATGCACAAGGTCTTTGCAAGACAGTATTAAGGGAATACAGCTAGAAATTATGCTAACATATATTTGATCCATCCCCTTACTCAAAAATAACTGAATCATCTTTCCAGGTGAGAAAACAAAAACCTGCAAAGGTCTTTAATGCCACTGGGTCTTCATATGATATTTAATTCCATGTTCATTTCCCAAGATGCATAGTATATAAATTGATAGCATCAATGGCTTAATTTCTCTCTATGGACATCTTTGAATTTTGTAATACCTTCTTTTTTTATTAAAAAGAATAACCTTATGATGTTGAGGTATGTTCCCTCTATACCTACTCTGTTGAGGGTTTTTATCAAAAATGGATGCTGTGCTTTGTCAAATGCTTTTTCTGCATCTATTGAGAACATCATATGGTTCTTATCCTTTCTTTCATTAATGTGGTGTATCACATTGATTGATTTGCAAATACTGAACCACCTTTGAAGCCCAGGAATAAATCCCACTTGATCGTGGTGAACGATTTTTTAATATACTGTTGGATTCAATTTGCTAGTATTTTGTTGAGAATTTTTACATCCATGTTCATCAGGGATATTGGCTGGAAATTCTTCTTTAGTGGGGTCTTTGGTTTTGGAATCAAGGTAATGTTGGCCTCATAGAATGAGTTTGGAAGTTTTCCTTCCATTTCTATTTTTTGGTATAGTTGGAGAATAACAGGTATTAGCTCTTCTTTAAATGTTTGGTAGAATTCCCCTGGGAAGCCATCTGGCCCTGGACTTTTGTTTGTTGGGAGATTTTTGATTACTTACTCAATTTCTTTGTTGGTTATCAGTCTGTTCAAGCCAAAGAAATCTTGAAAAAGAAAAGCAAAGCTAGAGGCATCACAATTCCAGACTTCAAGCTCTATTACAAAGCTGTAGAGATCAAGACAGTATTGTACTGGCACAAAAACAGACACATAGATCAGTGGAACAGAAGAGAAAACCCAGAAATGGACCCACAACTATATGGTTGACTAATCTTTGACAAAGCAGAAAAGAATATCCATAGGAAAAAAGTCTCTTCAATGAATGGTTAGGAAAAGTGGACAGGAACATGCAAAATATGAAACTGGACCACTTTCTTACACAATACACAAAAACAAATTCAAAATAGGTGAAAGACCTAACTGTGAGGCAGAAAACCATCAAAATCCTAGGGGAGAACACAGGCAGTAACCTCTTTGACATCGACCATAGCAATTTCTTACTAGATATATCTCTGGAGGCAAAGGAAAAAAAAACAAAAATGAACTATTGGGACTTCATCAAGATAAAAAGCTCTGCACAGTGAAGGGAACAGTCAACAAAACTAAAAGGCAACCTTTGAGATAGGAGAAGATATCTGCAAATGACATATCTGATAAAGGGTTAGTATCCAAAACCTATAAAGAACTTATCAAACTCAACACTCAAATAAACAAATAATCCAGTTAAGAAATGGGTGGAAAATATGAATAGACATTTTTTCCAAAGAAGACAAAGAGATGGTTAACAGACACATGAAAAGATGCTCAACATCACTCATCATCAGGGAAATACAAATCAAAACTACAATGAGATATCACTTCATACCTGTCAGAATGGCTAAAATTAATACAAGAAACAACAGATGCTGGTGAGAATGCAGAAAAAGGGGAACCCTCTTAACAGTGTTGGTAGGAATGCAAACTGGTGCAGCCACTCTGGAAAATAGCATGGAGGTTCTTCAAAAAGTTAAAAATAGAACTAACTATGACCCAGCAATTACATTACTAGGTATTTACTCAAGGGGTACAAAAATACTGATTTGAAGGGATACATGCACCCTGATGTTTATAGCAGCATTACCAACAATAGCCAAATTATGTAAAGAGGCCAAATGTCCATCGACTAATGAATGGATAAAGAAGATGTGGTGTGCGTGCGTGCGTGTGTGTGTGTGTGTATACATATATATAAATATATATATATATACACATATATAATGAAGTATTACTCAGCCATAAAAAGAATGAAATCTTGCCATTTGCAAAGACGTAAATGGAGCTAGAGAGTATAATGCTAAATGAAATAAGTCAGTCAGAGGGCACCTGGGTAGCTCAGTCGGTTAATCATCTGCCTTTGGCTCAGGTCATGATCCCAGGATCCTGGGATTGAGTCCCGCGTCGGGCTCCCTGTTCTGCAGGGAGCCTGGTTCTCTCTCTCTCCCTCTGCCTGCCTCTCCCCCTGCTTATGTACTCTCTCACTTTCTCTCTCTCTGTGTGTCAAATAAATAAATAAATAAAATCTTAAAAAAAAAAAAGAAGTCAGAGAAAGACAAATGACATATGATTTCACTCATATGTGGAATTTAAGAAAAGAAACAGATGAACATGGAAGGAAAAAAAAGAGAAATGCAAACCATAAAACAGACTCTTAACTATAGAGAACAAACTGAGGGTTGCTGGAGGGGAGGTGGGGGGGGATGGGCTAGATGGGTGATGGGCATTAAGGAAGGCACTTGTGATGAGCACTGGGTGTTGTATGTAAGTGATGAATCACTAAATTCTACCTTTGAAACTAATACTACACTATAGGTTAACTAGCTGGAATTTACACAAAAACTTGAAACTATAAAAAAAATAAAACAAATCAAAATAAAATAAAATAAGCTGATAAGTTTTCTATTCCTGTGTTAACCTGGCTGGTTGTGGGGACTAAGAATGGCAGGAGGGGAGAAGTGCCTTGAGGAAGAAAGTGGGAGCATGTTGCACACAGAGGTGTGCAGGTAGAAGTACAACAACCCAGTAATGGTCTAGTGCAACTGACCAGAATGCACACAAACCTGTAGTTATGCAGCTACCCATCTCTCTGACTAGAGATAAAATGCTGCCTCAGGAGGGAAAAAGGAGGAGGGGTAAGGAACTACTGTCTCGGCTGACTAGAATTAGTATGCTCTACTGTCACAGCCTTCAATTACAGGTCAATGTTAGAAAAATACATACATCTCCTCTTTCACTGCAGCCAGTTTGATGGCACGGTGGGGAGTAAGGAAGGATTATCTACAAAGCTGCCTGGATTACAAATCGGTGTTATAGATCATGAGTTCAGCTCTGCCTCTGTATTGTGCTGGCAATTTCTCTTCACTAACCTCCCCCTGGGCTTTCAGGAAAACCATGTGGGTGCCAGAGAAGTCACGAGCTGAGCTCCGCATGCTATTCAGCAGCTGCTCTCAATGGTGCAGAAAAGTAGCAGAGAGCACCCATTAGGGAGGAAATGAATAGGACCATGTTACCAGCAACAAAAAAATCAGCTTTTGTCTCCTGAGCTGACACTTCCACTCTTCTCTTGCTGCTCCATCATCATTTTCTTTTTACATCTTCCTTTTTGTTGCAGTTAATATTAGAATTTTATTGGTACTTAAAAGGTCTGAGTATCTCTTGAGAGATAAAACTTAGGAATATCAAACCCAAAATAAGTTCATATTGATTCTGTAGGTTCTTCTCTTCTTGCTTGTATTCCCATTACACAAGTTATTCTAACTCAGAGTTTAAATCAGTTAAGAATCTCTGATGGTTAATTTTATGTGTCAGTGTGTGCTGTTGGTTCTGTTTCTGTGGAAAACTCTTATAAATAGAGAACCTAAATTCAATCACAGTTATCTTGAAATCAAATGTGGGTTTTTTTTGTTTTTTGCTTTTTTAATCACCAATATTTCTCTATGGGATAAGTACATGTATATGACACGGGCTATATATAGAAATCCTGACTCTAGAATGGCTTCTCTGCAAGAAGGCAGCAGATATTACCTAAACAAATACAAAGATAAGCATCACATGGTATCTTTAAAACAATTATGTTGATGCTTTTTAAAAGCCTTTATTTTTTTTTTCAGTTAAAATAGTTCAAAGGGAAGTTAATAAAAATCTCATTAAGTTCTAAGTTTCATTTCATTATTTTAAGCTCCTAATCCTTTCAAAATTTTGCCTAGTTATATTTAACATGACAAACTATTTTTTATTAACATCAATATCTGTAAATTGCTCTAAATCAGCATTTCCTCTACATTTGGGCAGTTTCTATTCATCAGTATGATAGGTGGCCCATTTGTAAATCAGCTAGTTTCTCCCTAGTTGTCATAATATAATAAAATTAATGTTGTACATCATATTCTAAAGTAACCTGGCTGATTAATTCAAGGTGATTCCAGGCTCCCAAAATAATTAATCAACACAGGGATTTATGTCCATGTCTTTCTACATGGACTGATGTCTGTGCAGTGAAGTAGTTATGAAAGTAGCCATTACTAAGTAATAATGTAAAATAATAAATATCAATATCTCCATTTTCCCAATTTTCAATTCTCAAAACATATATATATTTATATATAAATACTATTTATTATCCTATAGTTTAAGAGGTCAGAAGTCCAGTATGGTTCTTACATTTCTAAAATCAAGATGTCAGAGACTCCTGGGTGGCTCAGTTGGTTAAGCGTTTGCCTTCAGCTCAGGTCATGATCCCAGGGTCCGGGGATCAGGTCCCACATTGGACTCCTTGCTCAGCAGGGAGCCTACTTCTCTCTCTCTCTCCCTCTGCCTGCCGCTCCCCCTGCAAATGAGATAAGAGCATGATTCTAGACTTCCTGAAATCTGGGTTATAGGGGAAGGGAAGGAGCTTATAAAAGTTTTAATTTAAAGAAACAAAAGAAAAATAATAATTGTACCTGGATGCACTATATATATTCAGATATTGATGCACTATATACATTCATATATATATTCATATGTATTATTATATATAAATATATAAATATAACTAATAATATAACGATAACTAATAAATATAAATATATATAACAGCCATTATCTCTACCATCATCATCTTTTTTTTATTTTTGCAGGACTCTCAACACTAAATAGTTCAGCTATACCCATGGCAACGACAGCAATTTCAGGGACCTTTGGAGATTATTCTCATAATCCTCTAGAGTTACCTGGAGAATCAAAAGTAGTCATTGGTACACAATATAACAATATCCTATTGGCACTCTGACCAACTCATCTTTCTCAGCAGCTCACACGGTGGACAACATTCACTGCTATCCATGTACAACTGCCTCAATTCCATTATCTAGATGAGTGTATAACAGCTACAGATTTCTTCTCAAATGCATTCACCCAGCCCTTACCAGTTGCACATTGGAGCACAAATGAAAACCATGTTCAAGAAATAGGCCCATGTAGTTTATGTGTCAGACAGGCCTAGAGTAACCAAGTCCCACAAACAAGCAATCCTGGCACACACCAACATTTCCATAGTATTCCTCTCCTTTGAGGCATCAGTGGTGTGATATGGGCTTGTTGATATAAATAAATTATATATATCACATTAAACCCAATAATATAAATGACAAGACTTCCAGGAAAGTGACATTTCAGAACTTCAAGCTTGTAGAACCTAAATAGAAGCCCACTTTCTCCCTCTTTGACCTCACTTAATATAGAAAAAGAAGTTAATTCCTTCCCCACTGCTAATAATTTCTATGAAGAAGGGACATTAAGAGACAATGTATTTAGTTATTATAAAATACATCTGTTTGGAATTTTTTTAATCATCAGGCATCATGGGATCCTCAGTTTTAATCATGGGATAGGTTTTTACCAGGACCTTCCATAAGAACCTGATGAAAAATAACTCCTCCAGCTATACTGTCTTTAATCTTCTAAACCACAAGCTCATAACCAGAAATCATACCTAGATTTTTATCATAATCAGAAAAAATATTTATGCTCAAATAACTTCATTCATACTCTGAATTCATTAACAAAGAACCATGTCAAACTTCTACTACTTTTTCTTCCCTTACTGAAAGTTTTCTGATGTCTATAAGGTAATTTCAATTAATTTTAAAATGAATTATATACCTATACATACAAAACACACTAACGGCACACTGCTTCTCCACAGGGACTTCTTTTAAATTTTTCTTATTTTTTTCTTATAAATTTTACATTATAAATGTAGAAAATGAAATTTATTATGATGGGGGAATTCACACCCTTTCCCATCTTTAACCCTTGCAGTTTTTGAAGTAATCAGGAATATATTTATTATAGCTCTATTTCTCTAGATTTAGATTTTATTTTGCAAGAAAAAAAGGAGAAACTATCATTTTCTAGACATTTTTTCTAGACAGACTTAAAATATGTCTAGTATAATTTCTAGACACACTAATATATATCTAATTAACCCACATTCTCTTATTTCATCCTTGCAATGACTTTTCTGTAGGAACACCTGAAAAGTAAAGTAACTCACCTCCCTTGTGAAGCACTACATCAAAATTCAAATGATTGTCATATACTGTTCCCAGGGCCTCAGAGAGAAGACCTGGCCAAGATGAAACAGGCAAGAAAGAGGCAAGAAAGAGACAGAGTAGTCAAGTGTGGCTTGTCTATTCATCTCCCACAGAGCTCTGAATCAAGGTTTGCACAAAACTTCTGAGGAAGCAGCAGACTACACACAGCAGACGGGGTCCTCTGATGAGCAGCTACTCCACCGTGACAATGTACAGCTATCATCCAAGACAGCTCAGATTACTCAGTCTATCCATACCCTGGGCCATGGTCAAGTATGCTAAACAAGAAAGAAAGTATTCAGAGATGGTAACTAAAGAAGGCAGGGCTAGGAAACTTGGGACACAGGCCCCATGAAGACATGTTCTGATTAGCTGGAGATAGCTCCAGTTTCCTTCCTACAGGGGGGTGTGACTCATACTTACAGATTTTTAATGTTCTCAAGTTTCTTGAGTCCAAGGAACCATTTTGATATGGCTTTTTGCCATATTTGCAGCACAGAACAGGTCAGTTGTCCTCTGCTCTTTGATATCTTTTCCTACTTGGCAGTTGTATTTCCTCCTGACTCAAATGTGCTTCCTCTCTTTGGGAAGGCACAGGATGCCACTGACTCAACATCAGAAGAATGTATGCTTCAGGTTGTTTTGCCCAGCTGGATCAGCTTCTCTCCTTCACTTATAAGGTACATGACCTTGGACAAATCATGCTGGTGTCTCATATTCTGCATTTGCAGAAAATGAGAGCAGAGGATGTGATAACATACCTGAAAGCAGAGGTGGCTAAAACAATGGCCTTCTAGAAGTCCCATCTAAATTCAAGTCCAAAATTATAAAAATAGTAACAGCTAATACACTTTTACTGTGTTCGAAGATCCTTGTTGAACATCTTATATACAGCATCTCTATTCTTCACAAACCCTATATGGTAGTTATCACTAGCCATGTTTCACAGAAAAAAACTGTCAGAGGACTGAATAAATTGTAGCGATGGACCTAAAGTTTTTAGTCCTTTGTCTACATGACTACCAACCCTGTGTTCTTTCCTTTGTGCTCTGCTGTTCTCAGGTGTATGACTTATGCTATGTGTGATCGACGTTTCCTATAATTCTTTCAGGTTGGAAGCAGTCAACCATGTTTCATGAGCCCCAGTCTCTGATGGCTGAGTATGCACAAGAGGAATTCTGTGTTGCAATTAAAATTACAAGAAGGTTAATCAGACACATATTTAATGATATGTATAACAGCTATTGTGCTACACATCATTAGGCATAAATGGTAAGCTGCTCATATAAATGAAAATAATTATTTTTACACTGATGAAGAAAGCATGGCCATACTCAGACAGGAATTGAGATGGAATGGAAAAAATGTTGGAATAAAAATAATTGTTTCCATTTATTAACTTATTACTAATATCCAAGCATTGTGCCAGGTATTTTATATGCATTATCTGATTTAATCTTCTTATTAGCAATAGGAGAAAAATACCAGTAATAAATCTTTTTTTTACAGATGGGGAAATAGAAAGGTTAAAAAAATTGTCCTAGCAGTTACTGGGATGATATGCCATGCTAGAAAGTGTCACTTAACATCCTCCTCTAACATACTTGTGTTCCACAGCCACATTTAAATGGAAAAACCACTCCTTTCCTTTCTCATTTCACCATGTTTGCTTGCTCTTAATGGGAAGTGCCGTCTTGCCTTCAACTAACTTAGCCTTAGAACACCAGTGTTCTTTCTGCCTAAATTCCAAATTTGTAATATATGAGCAACTCTTTCAGCCTTCTGTTTCAAGAGCAAAAGTCCATGGACTTTTTTTTTAAGATTTTATTTATTTATTTGAGAGAGAGAGAGAAACAGCATGAGAGGGGAGAGGGTCAGAGGGAGAAGCAGGCTCCCCACTGAGCCAGGAGCCCGATGTGGGACTCGATCCCAGGACTCTGGGATCATGACCTGAGCCAAAGGCAGTCACTTAACCAACTGAGCCACCCAGGCGCCCAAGTCCATGGACTTGTTATCATGAGGGAAAAGAGTGGGAAATATACCAGTTAGGACAGGCTAGCTTCTGTTTAAGATTTGGTAACTTACTAACCAAAACCAGTGGCTCAGAGTTTACCTGTTCATGACAGGATGGAGGCGGAGAGGGTAGTCACTAAATAGTGCTGACCATCTCAACAGAGGAAAGAGAGGATTGCAAAACGTTAGTTCCTTCCTTCTCCTGTTACATGCCACAGAAAGTGATGTTTGGGTCAGCCAAAGCCATTTTGGGATGAGGGCCCCAGGATTTCAGCAGACAAGGAAGAAGTTTTCTTACTGATTAAAATAAGTGATCCATAAGGAGAAAATTCAAAGAAAAATTTCACTAGCTTTGACAATGTTTGCAATCTGCCCTCAGTGACCTAAAAGGTCAATTCAGGTATCACTTAATTCTGGACCATTCCCTTTCCCAGGACCACCCTTTCTTCACCTCCACTGCCTAGAATCCTGAGACTAAGCAGGCAGGGAATGTTGAGATATCCTGCTGATCTTTATTATATTGCTTTGGATGGCCTCTTCGAGGTTAATAGCATTTACTTGTAAAACATATTATTCCTTTAGTGGTGGAAAATATATACATTTTGTGAAACAGTTTGTGTCCTAGAATTGCCCAATCACCATGTCTGGCTTGTATCAAATGTGGTAGGACAGCTAAATGGCCCATAATAGGAATAAACATTGCCCTGATCAGTTCATTGCATGCATTGATACAAATAACTAAGTCCCAGGGGGCCATGGATTTATATGGCAATAAGTTATTGTAGTAGTAGAATAGTTATTAAACATAATACCAAGAAAAATAAGCAGTAGTGACCAACTTCCTTTCTGGTCAGTTAGCAATATTATTGAGAAAATGTATACCGAACATTTCACAGGATAAAGGGAGTGGTTCTGAGTCAGAAATTTGAGGACTCCAGGCTTCTACCCCATTAGGTGATAATGATATTTCTGCACCTCAATTCCTCAATTTAAACAAAAATAATTAATGAGATATATCTGAGGTCCTCAGAAACCATAATCCAGCATTGTTTCCTCTTCAGGTTTAAGTACCACTGCAAAATATTCCCTTAGTTTTAGCAGGTAAAAGCCTCCAGGGAGAGGATGAGGAAGAAGGAAGAAATGCTCATGCTCCCACTCTGATACAGGACTTCAGGTTTGAATAGGAAAATAATAAAGATAGTTTTGCTTCACAAAGATCCAATCAACTCAGAATTCACACAGTAATACAGGCATCACTGATGAGTTAAGATGCTTTAAATTTCCCTTCGAGAGTTGGGTATGTGCATGGGTATGGCCTCAACTTCCTTGAAAGTGTTTTTCTCTGTCCAGAGAGGATTATTTAAGACTGTAGTCAGAGACTGTGGCAGAGTCACTGAGAGCTACTGGAATCAGGCTCTCCTAGCATTATGAAGGTCTGGTACCTCTAGTCCTGAGATCAGAGCCTTTTCTGCTTGAACCAAGGTCTTCCCTTCACCTGTCCCCTCTCTGCTTTATTCCAAGTTCACTCCTTTCCTTATCTGCCTCCAAATTTCCGATACAAAGCTGTTTCGGCCAAGCATGCTTCCACTCCTCTATACCACCACTCTGACCCCTGCAGTGAAGTATGACCAGACTGATTTTCTGAAGGCCAACTCAAAAATACCAATTCTGCTGAGTCCATTTTCTCTGCCCTCAAACCTTCCATGTTCAGAAGACCTGACAGCATGGTGGGAAATGAGACTGAGCGCAGTTGGACAAGCTGTTCAAGGACTAATCCTGCTTGTGCACAGAGGAAAACAGATGGAAGGAGAGAGATTCCTGAAGAGCATATGGTTGATGGGGCAAGGAACAAGTCTACTGAAATGAACTGCAGATTTGGAGAGATGAGAGGATGGCTCCACTGCCTACCGTGGAATAACATGCTTAGCTTATGCAGGATGTTCGAGATCTGAATTTCAATTTAATCATCAGCAAAATGAAGATCTAAAAAAAAACCTATTTCTTAGAGTTAAAAAGATTAAAAGATACAATCAATTTGAAATTACCTGTTGGTTATTACTCTAATTACTATTACTAAATAGATAGCCTATTGTCTAACACATTAAAGTAGACAGAATAGAATACATTTACAGTCATAGATGATTGAGGAAGTCTGATTCTGCAAAAAAGAAAGAAAATTTCCCAAGAAAAATGAACATATTACAAAATGTAGCACATTGATTTAAAGGGGTTCACAAATTCTCTGAAGTCCACCTGTGGATTTCTGGAATGAAATAAAACAAAGTAAAATGCCCAAATATATGACAAGTTTAAAGTAGGAACGTTTCAGAAACTTCTTTTGAATTCCTAAGTCTTTATTTATCTGATTTGTTCCATAGTCTACCTACTCATTACTCATCTTAATTACTCAATTCAGAAAATCCCAGCAAAATAAATAACTCAACAGGTAACTAAGTAAATGTATGGCTGAAGGAAAAGTAAGATTTGTTTTGATTATTTCACTTATTTCTATGGAACCTGTTTGGAAAGCCATGTTGGCAGAAGCATGGCATTTTTGCAGATACTCCTGTCAACTAAGAATGTGTGTGTGTGCATATTTGTATGCAGAAAAAGAGATCATTAAGATTATATATAATAAACACATATATGAACATGCATATGCATATATGCATATGTATGTACATACAGATACATGAAATGTCTAAAACTAAAATGAAAGTATCTTAGTAAAAAGCTGAATCTAGAATTCACAAGGAAACTTAGAATTACCACCTCCTTATTTCTTCCCTTCAGACACTAAGGAAGCATCATCAAAGAGGCCAGCAATCCCTTCACCATTTTTTTTCATTTTCCAGGAATAACTTGTTTTTATAAATTTTTCACTCTTCTATCATGGGCTATGAACATGTGAAAGAATGACTTGTACTTGTAATGTACAATATAACAAGGGTAGTGCATGCTCTTGTACAGAAGGGAGGTAATTAACACTACCTGAAAGGGATCAGGGGTTGATTACCCAGAAGGTGATCTGGAACACAGAAATATGTTCTCTAGAAAAAAAGAGAAGGAAGGATAAAAAATAAAGCCTTTCAGAAAGGAAGATTATGTGATAAGCAACAGAGTTTGGGAGGCACTAAGTGAAAGAGGGAGCACAAGAAGTTAAAGTTCTTTCATCTTGTAAAAAGAAAGTTAGATTGTGAGCTTACTACCAATCTTGATGTGTAGCCATAGAAAGAGCAGTTGCATTTTTAGTACCTCATCTAATGACTCTAATTCTATTCTCAAGGAGTGAGGAGCTCATTCCTAATGTATCTGCTTTTCTATAAAAAATGTTCAGTGATAATCTCCCAATTCATTAACTCACCAAATATTTACTGAACACCTACATTATACTGGTTTCTATCTTTCCAAAGTCCTGTTTACTTAAATTACTACATTTTGGAATTCCAGTCCCTCCACATTCTGGGGGGAAAAAAATCTCTAAACTTATTTCTCTAGTCCTCTAATAACCCTATCCCTCTAGCTAAAATCAGTTACTTCCTTTCGCTCCATCTCTCCAGATCTACATTAATACTCCCGTCAAGAACATCTCGCCCTCATCACATCTACCTGTGTGGAGCTTTGCCCTTATTAAATCTCATTTTCTCTTCTACCAAGAAGATTTTCCAGAACAACCACCCCCCCCAAATTTTCCCTTTCAACAATACATGCTATGAATCTTAGTTACTTCTCAAACATTTTCTCCTCATCTTTTTTGCAGATCTTTTTTTTTAAAGATTTTATTTATTTATTTGAGAGAGAGAGAATGACAGAGAGAGAGCCCAAGAGGGGGTAGGGTCAGAGGGAGAAGCAGACTCCCTGCTGAGCAGGGAGCCCGATGTGGGACTCGATCCCGGGACTCCGGGATCATGACCTGAGCTGAAGGCAGTTGCTTAACCAACTGAGCCACCCAGGCGCCCTTTGCTACTAGATCTTAATCATCGTTGGAATTAGAACTATATCTTACACTTCTTGTTATCCCTTTTAGTAGCCAATATAGTGCTTTGCACATCCTATTTCATATCTAATACATACTCGATTTGAAATTTAGATTGAACCTCTACATTCAATTCTAGCAGAGATGTTTTAATGGCATAGATAAACATGGAAATACCTTTAGATTCGATTAAAAGGATGTGGAAGGTCAATGCTTAGGCCCAGAACTGCTTGGCCATTCTTATTGTTACCTTCCTTTCAATTTTAAGAAGTTCAGAATGAGATCCAAGTTTTTGAACATGAAACCATCTGAATTTTATTTCTTCTGAATAATTTTAACCTTGCCAGAACCCTGATATTTCCCATTTCTAAACTTTAGCACATTATTACTAGCATCAAGAAGGCTCTATCTCCAGATTACACTGCTCCCCTCTGCCTTCCTGGCAGTGTTATATTTGAGCTATATGAAAATCACCAAAGAAGTTCTTACAGCTGTTATGTTTTTCTATGTGCTATGGGAAGAACTGGCACCTAAGGCTATGTCTACATTATTTATACCACTTTGATAGATTAAATCTTAACTGTACCATAGAGCTTTTAAAGACATGTCTGTAAATGTTTAAGGATTCCACAGGTGTTCATCCCAACTGCAAACAAAGACTCCTTTTTGTGGTTGAAAAACAAAATTAAAATTTAACAGTGTCCTGCAAGCCATGGTTTCTGCTTAAAACAGATACTTGACTGGACATGTCAGATAGATTTGTTACTCTTGACACATTTTTGGAGTTCAACAAAGTAACCTACATCAATGGAAACATTTCTGTGATCCCATATTTCTAAAATTAATCTCTCTGATGGTGACATTTCATAAAGGAACTATAATGTTGGTATTCTACCAATGTAGCAAAATCCTAAAGGACTTTCATCCTGAAATGTGCCCAAGCTCTAAAGTATTCTTAAAACTGTTTCATTCTTTTCTCTGCACTGTTACCAACTCCATGGTACAACTTTGATGTGTTACTAAAAGACAAGAGCTTTATTTTTGGAAAGTATTGTTCATAGGGGCCCAGAGGATTTTTTTCTCCTGTTTATAACTAGAGGATCTGATTCTAGTCCCTGAAACTAAGGATTTGCTAGAGTTTCTTTTCAAGCAGGTGGTAATTTCATGAGTTTTGCCTAAAAATAATTATACCCACCTTTGATTCAGTGAAAGATAAATATATTCTCATTTATCTAAGGTCCACATCAGTACATATCATTGATTTACTCAAAATTACAGGAGCTGTGAGATAAGGCAATGAAATATTTAACAAAAAGAATAAGGAAAAGCATGATGGTAATTATAAGGTATAAGGATTGTAATCATGTTTTCCTCAATAGATAATTGAATTCTAATTGGATTTTAGTTTTTCAGATGTCATAGTTTCTAAGTAGAAACCCAATTATTTATTGAATTCAAGCGTTCACTCCTCTTTGACCCTCCTTTGTATTTTTACTCTCCCATCTTTTCTCTAGGATATTATTTTTTTTCAAAGATTTTATTTATTTATTTGACAGAGAGACACAGCAAGAGAGGGAACACAGCAGGGGGAGTGGGAGAGGGAGAAGCAGGCTTCCCGCTGAGCAGAGAGCCTGACATGGGGCTTGATCCCAGGACCCTGGGATCATGACCTGAGCCGAAGGCAGATGCTTAACGACTGAGCCACCCAGGTGCCCCTTTTCTAGGATATTATGGGAATATCCCACCCTGGAGCAGGGTGAAAGAAGATTCCTCTTATAAATGCTGAATTTGAAAGGCAGAAAGAAAAGACACATAAAAATGGAGAATAGGTTTTAAAATATTTGTCACTGGTCCTTCTTGAGCCGTATTAGACTTTCTTCACATTCCTCAATTCTCTTCTAAATCACGTAATCAGATCTATCTAACACAATGGATAGTAGTTTACCATATCATCAGTGATCTAAAGATCATTAGCTCCACAGGCAGGAGAATCATCAGGTCTGGCCAAGGATCAATCAATTCCCTTTTGGACTCCAAATCTAAGACTCCCACCTAGGCTTCAGAGGATACTGTGCATTCTACCCCAGATCAAGAGATTTCAAAATACCAGTAACTCATTATTTTTGTCTTCATCTAGTATTATACTCTTCAGTATGTCAATGTAGAAATTAAATTGTTGGGAACCCTAACTATGCTGACTAATATGTAAGACATTTACATATTAGTGTGACTATTTACATTAAATAAATTTTATTTTAAAATTTATTCTAAAATTTAAAATTCAGTTCCTCAACTGCACTAGCCATGTATCTAGTGTTCAATAGCTACAAATGACTAACAACCACTGAATAGGTATCTCAGATACCAAACATTTCCATCTTCGCAGAGGAAGTAAAGCTAGATATTAAATAATTTTTTTAACTAATACTTCCTAAGAATAAATCACATTGATGGTCAGAAAATATTTTAAAACATATGAATACTAACCATCACATGTGACATATCAAAGCTTGGGGATAGAGCTAAACTAAGGAAAACATAGTCTTAAAGTAGCACTACAGAAGAATATAAATGAGTAGAGTAGAATCCAGAAAAATATGAGCACATTAAAGATAAAGAAGGAAAGAAAGCATACAAAATCAGACATTCACCAATGAAAAAATAAATCTACTATAGAGATAATCAACAAAACCAAAGATGGGTTCTTGGAAAAGATTAATAAAACTGGTAATGAAATAGCATGAGTAAAGAAGGAAAAAAAGGTGACAACACAAATTGACAATATCAGGAATGGAAACGAGGACATCAACAGATATCCTACTGACATTTTTTAAAGATATTATCAAATTTATGCTATAAATGTCCCTAACAAACACAATTTACTAAAATTGACAGAGACATTAAAAATATGAACATTCTTATCTAACAAAGAAATTGAGCCAAATCTTTAAAAACTTTTCACAAATAAAACCCCTAGCTCAAAAAACTTCAACAAAGAATTCTTTCAAATCTAAAGAAATAACTCTAATATTACTTAAACCCTTCTGAAAATAGAAAGAGAACTCATTTCTTTTTATAAGGCCAACATAACTTTGATACCAAAACATAACAAGGACATTATAAGAAAGAAAAGTTAGAGACCAACTTCTCTCTTGAACATAGACACAACAATCCTTAATAAAATATTAGCAAACATAATCCAGATATGTATAAGAAGGATAATTCATTTCCAAGTAGTTTCAGTATAGTAATTCTAGGTTGGCTTAACATTCGAAAATCAATCCACATGATTTAACACATAGAAAATAAAGTGAAAATCATATGAACATCGCAAATAGATGAAGAAAATTCATTTGATAAAATTCAACTCTCATTCATGACAAAAATGCTATTCAACATTTCTTGGAAGTAATAGCAGTACAATAAGGGGAGAAAAAAAGACATCATGATTGAAGAGGAAAAAATAAAAATAACATTATTTCAGATCTACCAGAACTTTCATTCACTTCTGGACAGAATAAAAGTTGGTAAAACCAATCCCTTTGGAAAACTCTTTGGAAATGTCCACCAACTCTGAATAAACGGATACATGCAACTCAAAAATTCCATTCCTCCTTGGTATATACCCAATAGATTCTGTAAATGACATTTACAATAATGTTTACAGAGCACATTTTTCATAGTACAAACTGGAAAACTGCTCAATTGCTCATGAATGGTAATACATTCATGTAATGGAATACCATATAGTCATAAGAATAAAAATATAGCAATTGCATAGCAGTCTCACAAACATAATGTAAAATGAAAGAATACATACAAGGAGAGTACATACTGTGGGATTCCAGATACATAAAGATCAAAAACCTGCAAAACTACTCTCTGTGATGTCGGAAGACAGTATAACACCACTGGGGTGGTAGTGAAAGGATAATTACAAAGGTAAGAACAGTAACTTCATTAAAAAGAAACCTCTCAGACATCACCTTAACCTGAGATCAAAGTTTATATAACCACAGTTGAGCCAAAATAATATCATGATGCCTCTTGGTATGATTCATTAAGAAGGGCATATCACTTGGGGTTTTTTACCAAAAAATGTGTACCCGAAATCTAATCAAAAGGAAACATCCCCCAAGTAAACTCCAAAGGATGTGCTACAAAATGTCTGCAACAAAAATGTCAAACTGAAAAAGACAAAGACTGGGTGAGGAACTGTTAGATACAACAAAATTTAAAAAAAACAGTGGACTGGACACTGGACTAGGGGATGGGAGAAGGGGCTATAAAGGACATTTGGGGAACAATCAATAATTTGAACATAGACTGTGGATTATCTCACAACACTGTATCAAATTATAATGTTAATTTTTCTGATTTGTATAATATGTTGTTACATGACAGAATGCCCATCTTCCTAGGAAATACTGGAATATCTAGGAGAAAGGGAAAATTATGTCTCTAATACATCATTAGAAAAATATTCCTGCATGCACATGTATGTATATATACACAGATATCTGTGTGTATACAGAGGCAATAATAAAGAAAATAAGGAAAAATGTAAAGGATTCTTACATCTGGGTAAAGAATATAATAGGAATTCCTTGGATCCTTCTCTCAATTCTTTAAGTTTGAAGTTATATCAAATAAAAAGTATTTTTTTTAAGATTAAGGGATGAAGGGTTTTATTTATCTTCTGCAGATTGCTGTGGATGGAAAAATGAGATTTCAGAGAAGTCTTAAAATTGATCATCCAGGGATCCAATTATGATAATGTTCAAGGAGGCTAACTCATGTTAACTAAGCTCATAAGAAACTGATACATCAAGTGGAATGCCAGTTTATTAATATAACAACAAAAAAATGATACTGCTAAATGGGATGTAAGACTTGTGTGAGCATAGCTGTTACATTTTTCTTCTTGGCAGATGTAGATGGAAAATCACTTGATTATAAGAGGACGGCTTTGTGAGCCAGGTTCAGAGCATATACAGTTGGATAAGGGTATCAGATGCTTAATGTTCAGGTACTGAGAGTCTAATATATCAATTTCACAAATATTCTTTTTACCAAGAAGCATCTTATTTTTAAACTGCTTTTTGCCTAGAGTTAATTATATACATTATGCTTGATTTTACAATTAAACTCTGTGTCAGGAGGGTCCTGTTTAGATCCAGCCTACAGACTGTATGTATTTTAAGCTCCTGTCCAGTCTGGAAAATCAGGACTTATTCTCACTATAGCTAAGAATGTCCTCATATTTCTTATTAACACAAGTAGAAGAAACAAATTCAAATGTGAAAGCTTGAAATGATGAGTTTTTTTGGCAAAACATTTTCACTAAATATAGAATTCTGGGCTGACATTTTCTTTCCATACTTTAAAATTTTAGTTTGTCTTCTGATCTCCATTGTTTCTGAAGAGTTGTCAGCCACCATTCATATTGCTTTTCCTCTGCATATATTGTTCTCTGGCTGCTTTCAAGATAATCTATTTAAATCACATTTGGCAATATGTTAAGTAAATTGATCTTGCAGCCTGGAGTAAATATATTAAATCAGGGTATTTCTATAAACTCCACTAATATGAATTCCATATTTGTATTAGATTCATATTTCAAAAATAATTTTAATGATCTCCCAAGTCATGCACAAATGGAAATCACAGAGCATTTAATATATATTCTATATTTAAATCATAAACATAGTAACAATATACTTTCTGCGAGAATGTACAATAGTCTCAATTGTTGGCTATGTAAATCTTAGATATTTACCCTATATGCTTCCATATGAAACACTGATACCCATCAGCAGCATATAATCAAGTTACAGACTCAGTATCTAGCTGGAATTACAGAAAATTCAAATATATATCAAGTGAAGGGGGATACTACAAATTCCTAGCATAGTGTTATGTTTAACATACATGTTACACATTAATACACATCTGCTGTCACTAGACAGATATTTATGATATTGCACAGAAAATGTAGTATCTGCTGAGTTTTGCTTCGTAACTTGGACTCCGGGCAGGATGTAACTCTTCCTGTCGAAAAGTGTCTATTTCTGGACTCTCTACTCTATTTCATTGATTTTTACACTACAGCCACAATCACCCCATTGGTGTAATTTTATAGTAAGTATTGAAACCAGGAAGGTAACCTACCAACTTTCTAAGCCATCAAATTTATGAACGTGGTAATATTGTTCCATCTACCTAGATTTTATTTCATTTCTGGTAGCTCTGATTATTTTTTCCTACAGTTCTTTTTAAATAGGACAACCTGTAATTCTGTATTTAGTAAGCACATTTTGCCAAAAAACTTACCATTTCAAGCTTTCACATGAGTTTGTTAAATAATGTAACCCTAAGTCTTGAGTGTTTCAATGCTAATACAAATAGTATCAGTTCTTAAATTCTGCATATTCAAGTGCTTATAGCTAGTATATTGAAGAGTAACTGTTTTATAAAACTAGACCCTGTAACCTGTGACTTTAAGTAGTTTTATTAGTTTTGTAGATTAAGAAGGATTTTCCTTGTACCTGAATATTCTAACTGAAAATAAAGACAATTTCCTTTTTCCCCCCAATCTCCACACAATCTCTCTCTTTCTCTCTCACACATTGCACCACTCAGTTTAAGGACTGACAAACTTATTCTTAAAGAATCGCATAATAAATATTTTAATCTAACTAGTTATATTTCCTGCTACACTCAACTCTACCATGCAGGCAAAGGCAGCCATAACAATATGTAAACAAATTAGCTATCACTATGTTCCATTAAAATTTTACTTACAAACCAAGTGACTGGCATGCAGGCTGGAGTTTGCTGACTCCTGACCTAGGACTTGCAGAAAGTGCTAAGCAGAAGTGATGAGAGGGGGCATCCTTCCCTACTTCTAATCTGAAGAGAAAAATGCTTAGTCTTTCCCCCATTAATAGGTTAGCCATAGTTTTGGTTTGATTAGATAGATAATAATTTCCTTGATCAAGTTTTCCAAACCATAAAAGATAAATTTCTCCATTTATTTAGACTTCCTTTACTTAGGTTAAACAAAATTGCTTCTATTATTAAAATGCTGAGAGTTTTCCATAAATAGGTGTTCATTGAATTTAGTAAAATATTGCTTCTGTAACTATTAAGAATCCAGTCTTTTCTCCTGTACCCTACAGATGTTAAATTACTAGATCTTCAAAGGTTAAACCCATTTTGTATTATTAGGATAAATTCCAGTTGGTAATGATTTATTATCTTTTTGATATATTGCTGGATTTGATGTCCTAACATTTAAAAAATTGTGCACCTAAGTTCATATGGATGTCAAATTCTAAGTTACTTTTATTGTAATGCCTCTTTGCCTAGTTTTGGTATCAGGATGATACTGCCTTCATAAAATGACCTGGCAAGTATTCATGTCTATTCTGTTTTTGAAAAAAGTTGTCACTATTTCTTCCTTAAACCTTTGACAGAATTTATCAGTGATATTAAGACTGAAATTTTCCTCCTGGGAGTATTTTCAATTACAAATTTGATACTATTGGATATAAAGCTATTCATTAATTTTTTTCTTTAGCCATTTTGGTTATGTGTTCCTTTCAATGAATTTTTCCATTTCATCTAAGTTATGTTTGACATAATGGCATAAAAATTCACAATATTTACTTATTAAAATGTTAATGGATATAGGTTCTGTACCTATGCCTCTCTCTGACACCATCTATCAATAATATGTTTTCTCTATTTTTTCCTTTGATCACTCTGGAGATTTATCAAATTTATTGATTTTTTTCAAAGCCAAATTTTGTTTTCACTGATTTTCTATTTTTGTCCACTTTATATTTTCTTAATTTCCAGTTTCAGCTATATTATATCCTCCTTTCTACTTATTTTGAGTTTAATTTATATCTTTTTCTAACTTCTGCAGGAAGATGCTTAAATCATTGGTTTTAAACTGAGGGTTGCAGGAGTGGTGAGGGGTGGGAGGGATGGGGTGGCTGGGTGATAGACATTGGGGAGGGTATGTGCTATGGTGAGCGCTGTGAATTGTGCAAGACTGTTGAATCACAGATCTGTACTTCTGAAACAAATAATGCAACATATGTTGAGAAAAAAGAAAAGAAGATAGCAGGAGGGTAAGAATGAAGGGGAGTAAGTTGGAGGGGGAGACGAACCATGAGAGACGATGGACTCTGAAAAACAAACAGGGTTCTAGAGGGGAGGAGAGTAGGGGTATGAGTTAGCCTGGTGATGGGTATTAAAGAGGGCACATTCTGCATGGAGCACTGGGTGTTATACGCAAACAGTGAATCATGGAACACTACATCAAAAACTAATGATGTAATGTATGGTGATTAATATAACATAATAAAAAATAATCATTGGTTTTAACGACTTTTGTTTTCTAATAAAGCCTTTAACTCTATAGCATTTCCTCTAAGCAACTTCTTTAGTAAAATCACTTATTATGTTGTATTCAAATCTTTTTATAATAAAAAAGATTCATGCACTTCAAATCTTTTCTAGTATTCATTTTGATCTCTTAGGGAATTTATGAAGAGTGTTCAATTTCCCAAGTTTTGGAAGGATCTAAATAATCTTTTTGACTTCTAATTTAATTCAATTTTGTCAGAAAACATACTCTATGGAACTATAATACTTTTAAATTTATTAAAAGTTGCCATGTGGCCAAGAATATGGCCAATTTCTGTAAGTGTTCCATTTGTACGCAATGTATATTCTGTTGCTTTGGAATAAAGTATTCTATAAAAATAAAAAGAATTTGGTTCATAGTGCAGCTTTAGCTTTCAAATCTTTGACTTTGTTTAAATCAACTATTTAAATCCTTTGAAATTGTTTAAATCCTCAACTATTTGTCCCATCAGTTTTTGCTTCATGTATTTTGAAGCCTTGTCATTAGACACATATACATTTGGGATTGCTGTCTTCTTGATTAATTGGCTCCTTATAACTATAAATGTTCCTTTTATTTTTAGTAATATTCATTGTCTTCAAGTCTGCCTTTCTGATATCAATATTACTACTTCAACTTCCTTATGATTAGGGTTTTCTTGGTATCTTGCTGTTTGTTTTTTTTTCCCTTTTTTTTATTATTATGTTATGTTAATCACCATACATTACATCATTAGTTTTTTTAATTTTTATTGTTATGTTAATCACCATATATTACATCATTTGTTTTGATGTAGTGTTCCATGATTCATTGTTTGTGCATAACACCCAGTGCTCCACGCAGAATGTGCCCTCTTTAATACCCATCACCAGGCTAACCCATCCTCCCACCCCCTCCCCTCTAGAACCCTCAGTTTGTTTTTCAGAGTCCATCATCTCTCATGGTTCATCTCTCCCTCTGATTTCCCCCCCTTCATTCTTCCGCTCCTATCTTCTTCTTCTTCTTTTTTATTTTTAACATATAATGTATTATTTGTTTCAGAGGTACAGATCTGTGATTCAACAGTCTTGCACACTTCACAGCACTCACCATAGCACATACCCTCCCCAATGTCTATCACTCAGTCACCCCATCCCTTCCACACCCCACTGCTGTTTGTTTTGTCGGTGTTCATTCTCTTATTTCTTTTCCCCAGCCTTCTTTTGGGGATGAAAATATATTTACATTTCATCTCAGCTACTGGGTTATTAGTTATACATCAATGTTTTACTTTTAGAAGTTTATCCACTGTTTACAGTAAGTTTCTTAAACTTGTCAGAATCTTTCAATTAAGATTGTATTGTCACGTATAATATAACATCCTTTTAACAGTATATTTATGTTTCTATTCTTACATTTTTTTCTTTGTATATATAAACTACTAATTTTTATTATTTTGCTTTAAATGGTCAATTTTCTTCTAAAGAAATTAAAAGAAAATAAAGATTTTATAATTACCATGATATGTACTAATTCTGTTGCTCTTTCTGTTCCTTTATTTGGCTTCAGAGTCAGTCTGGCATCATATGCTTTCAGCCTGAAGAACCATATTTAGCATTCTTTATCTCTCTCTGATTGTCTGAAAAAATTTTTAAATCTTTTTTTGGAAGGACATTTTTGCTCATTATAGAAATTTGTTAACTTTTTCCTTTAGCACTTTGAAGGTGCTATTTCATTGTCTTCTGTTTGCATTGTTATCATTTTTTAAATTTGAGTATAGTTAATACACAATGTTACATTAGTTTCAGGTGTACAACATAGGATTCAACAAGTTTAAACATTAAGCTTGTTTCACCACAAATGTCGCTACTACCATCTGTCTCCATACATCACTATTACAGTATCACTGACTACATTCCCTATGCTGTGCCTTTTATTCCCATGACTTATTCATTCCATAACTGGGAGCCTTTATCTCCCACTCCCCTTCCCCCATTTTGTTCATTCATTTTTGTTTTGTTTTGTTTAGATCTCACTTATGAATGAAATCATATAGTACACCTGTTAGAATGGCTAAAATCAAAAGGACAGGAAATAACAAGTGTTGGTTGGTAAGGATGTGGAGAAAAAGGAACCCTTATACACTACTGTGGTAATTTAAATTGATACAGTCACTTCGGTAAACAGTATGGAGGCTCCTCAAGAAATTAAAAACAGAAATGCCATAAGATCCAATAATTCTACTATTGGGTATTTACCCAAAGAAAACAAAAACACTGGGACCCCGGGGTGGCTCAGCTGGTTAAGAATCCAACTCTTGGTTTCAGCTCAGGACATGATATCATGGGTCATGAGATTGGGCCTCACTGCCCCACCCCCGCTGCTCAGTAGAGAGTCGACTTGAGCTTCTCTCCCTCTGCTCCTCCCCCGACTCACACCCATGCACACACACCCTCTCTCTTTTTCAGATAAATAAATCATTTTTAAAAAAAGAAAAAGAAAACAAAAACACTAACTTGAAAAGATATATGCACCCCTATGCTTACTGCAGCATTATTTACAATAGCCAAGATATGGAAACAACCTAAGTGCCCATGAATAGACAAATGAATAAGGAAGATGTGGTAATATATAAATGTTACATTATGCAGCAATAAAAAAAGGCTGAGATCTTGCCATTTGAGACAACATGGATGGACCTAGAGGGTATTATGCTAAGTGAAACAAGTCAGGCTGTTCGCATTGTTTTTAATGCAACATTTGTATTCTTATTTTTGTTCTGTATTATCTAATGTGTGTTCTTTCTCTTACTGTTTTTAAGATTTTTTTTTTTAGTTACTGGTTCGGCAATTTGATTATGATTTCTTGGTGCGGTATCTGTTTTATTTGCTCTACTTGGAGACATCAGCATCCTGGATTTGTGAATTCATTCTTTTTGTCAAATTTGGAAAATACTGGCCAATATTTCTTTAAATATATTTCAGTGTTACTCATTCCTTGTCTTCTGGGACTCCAATTATATGTATGTATGTTAGATCAACTAGCATTGTCCCAACCTGAGATCTTTGCTTCAGTTTGGAGAGTTTCTATTGTAGTTCTATCTATGTTCTCAGTTCATTAGTCTTTTCTTCTGCAGTCTCTATCCTGTGGTAAGCCTATCCAGTGAATTTTTCATTATAGATATTCTATTTTCTAGCTCTAGAGTTTCCAGTTCCCATAGTTTTAACTTCTCTTCTCATTATGGTCATGTTTTCATTTAAATATTAAGTATATTTCTAATAACTTTTTTTAAAGCTCTCACTTCCAAATTCATCTATTTTCTCTCTATTTTCTATTAACTGATAGTTTTGCTGTTTCTGCATCATATTTTTACGCTTCTTTGTATGCCTACTAACTACTGAGGGGGTGAGAGGCCTTGTGAATACTATGTTATTGAGTGTCTGAATTTTATAGTATTTCTTTAGAAAGTTTTAAATTTTGTTATGAGAAGTAGTTAAATTACTCATGATATTATTCTGAATATATATATTCATGGCATGTTTTTAAGACTTCTTTTGGGCTTGTTTAGGATAATCTTTACTCAAATGTAGTTTGGATCTACTTTCTGGTGTCCTACAGTATGCCTCTGGTGCCCAAAGAAATCTCTCTATTCTGCATGACAAAAACTCTCAACTTTGTGTGAGCTCTGGAAATTATTTGACTTCTAACACCCTGATAATTGTTTCATCGGTCTTCACTCTTCACACACATAAATTATTATTCAGCAACAGACTGAAGGCAAGCCTATGCATATTTCAGGAATTCTTTTTCTTCATAGCTCCTAACTCTTTAATGTTATGTTTTACAAATTTGAGCTGCTTCAACTTCCCCTGAACCCCTGTGTTAGGATTCAGAAAGTGATTCCATGTAGAAAACCAGGGATGTCACAGAGCACACCTCACTTATTTTCTCCTCTTAGAGTTCACAGGTCTATATTGTCTGTTGTCCAATATCTGAAATCAGTTCTTATATATTTCATTCAATTTTCCAGTTGTTTACAGTGGTAGGGCAGGACTAATACCAATTACTCCATCATGGCAGAAGTATAACAATTCTATAAATTTTAATGTGTATAATAATGTTAGTTCTACATAAACTAGGATTTTTCCAATTCCAGGCAGATTACAAATCTTTTCTTAATTACTTGGCCCTAAGATATCACAAATTGTATGGTTAAACCCTCTCAACACTTAAGAATTTTTTCCTCACTCCTACTTACAGCTGATACACTTGACTTTCCTGGCTTATTTTTTTCCTTGATGGTATCTTTCAAACCTACTCATTTCCTTTTCCACTTCCACCTTAAATATATTCATCTTGGGCAACCGCCAAAATTTCCTATTGTTCTTGACTCACATCCCTTTCTTATTCACAAGCAATTTCAGGTGTAATTCTTCAAATACCACTTCCATCATGGCACTGGCATATTCAATCTGATCAACAATCTAGGGTGGCTTTACAGTCTACTACTTCAAATATCACCTGCCTCTCCCTTCACAGAAGTGTACATGTAGAGCATAAACTATCAAGCAAGCCTAGTGGCTATTTTTCATTCATTCATCCATCCATCCATCCATTCATCTAACATTTCCATTATACCAAGTATTTTGTTATGCACTGAAGATTCAAAAGTAACACAATCTGGCAGGGGACACAAATAAATAAGTATTATAAATATAGTCACAGTACAAAGATAAAAATACTCAGAGGATATTTTACCACCCTACACTGGGCATTCAGTGAAAGATTCATAGCATTAATGGTGATGCTTAAACCTAGAATATGAGTAGCAGTAGAGAAGGCATTCAAGGAAGAGAAAATAGCATAAGAGCAGACAGAGAAGGGAGATACACCATGACATAACTGGGAACTACAGTTTATATCTTAACATTAACATAAAGTCAAAAGTAGAGGGCAATAGAAAATATGGCCAGAGTGTAAACAGGAAAAAGTTCAAGGAACCAGTTGTTTAATATCAAAGTTTGGGTTTTAATAATATGCTGAAGGAGTTTTAATCAAGGGAGTGAGTGACATGTTCAGATTTTTGTTTTAGAAAAAAAAATCACTCTGGTTATGTTACTGAAGATAAATTTTGGTAAGGCAGGAATGGAGGCAGGAAAGTTGTTAACTGAGAGTCTAAGTAAGTGAAAAGTCTGAATCATACTAGTTGTAATAAAGACAAAGAGGGAGGAATGATGGTAAACCTAACATTATATGGTAATTTATAGGACATGAGGGCTAAAGGTGTAACTGAAACATCAACGGTGACTCACCTTTCTAGATTTAGTTGCAGCTGAGTGGATAGCTGTGTCATCTACTTGAGAGGACACAATTAACACAAAAGGAAGGGCATATTAAAAAGTAGTTAGAAAGAGTATTGTTTGTTTGGACATCTAAAGTACCCAGGAAACAGCCAGCTGAAAAGGTCACATATGTCATTAGATAGGAGTCCAGAGAATATTTATAAAAACTTTAAAAACTATAAATATTTATACACTCCATACTCATCCCTAAAACTGCGCAGTCCAGGTCTCAAATTCTTAGTGATCTCAGTAAAGCCCCCCTCTCTTGATTTGAAGTAGAGTGGGAACATCCTACACTCGTCTCTTTGGAAGAAGTTGTGATGCAAAGCATATTAACCACTGTCTCCAAACTTTTTCCTCAATTTCCCCTATGTTAACATTTTACTTAATTCCCTCAACATGGTGAGGGCTTTAAGAGTTATTCAGGTAATTGTTGTCCTCCTCTTTGGAAATGATTCAGTATCAATTTATTACTGGGCCTCTGTTATAATTTCTACTGTAACATCAAAATACATGTCTGTCTCTTCCACAGGCGTATGAGCTCCTAAATAAGAGGGGTGGTAACTTTTATCTTTGTATCCCCTGTCTTTAGCACAAGAATTGAGAAAATTCCAGTGCTGAAATGAACATCTAGGAGTAAAGGAATGACCTTCCAGAATATGATGTCTGGTACCCTGTTTGGTGGATTTAAAGTCACCGTTAGAGAAAAGCGTATTTAATTATTTGGGTTAGAAAAAGGCAGGGTCTCTCAAATTCAGAAAAGGATTAAATTGTATTTAAAAAGACAGATCTTTTAAGTAGGCTCCATGCCAACACAGGGCCTGAACCCACGATCCTGAGATCAAGACCCGAGCTGAGATCAGGAGTCAACTCTTGAGCCACCCAGGCACCCTGACAGATCTTTTAATGCAGTGATTTGAAGCTGATGATAGATCCCTACCAAAAACCTCAAATTGTATAGATTTATTAATGGACATTACAAAAGGGGGTGGTGGGCTCAGAGTTCAAAAGAATGGCTGTAATAATTACACTAAAATTCACTGATCAATCTTCAAGGCATAATTCTAGAACTCACTCTTAAATAAAGGTTTTTTACTATGAAAGGAGATTTTTCCAGATTCTTAAAAAGTAATTTTTTTCCAAACAAAAATATATATATCTAAAAATAGGTACATCTTTAAATAAACACTTTGAAATACTGGCCTGTTTCCTCAGAAAAGGTTTGGATGGTGGGCATTATTTGATGAACAAGTAAACAAATTTAGCTCTGAATTCAGAACTATCATGCACAAGACTGCAACCTACTTTTCACAACTAAAATCTGAAATAACAATATCTTATCCAAGGGACCAACATAATTCATTTTTCATTCTGATGGATATCTCATTTATTAGGCACAGAATTCACTGTACTCCAGTGCCAAGAATTACTAAGCAACAGAACATATGTAGGCGGATGTGATGTTTGCATATTCACACAATATGACATTTACACCAAGATCAGAAGTAGAGTATTACTGAAAGAGAGGAACAGTAAAAGAACGAGAGGTAGTAATGTTTTTTTTATTTTATAAGGTACCATTCACAAAAGTGTCTCCATGATCTTAATAAATAACCCTCTCCTACAGAAAGCAAACAAATCCGGAGGGACATTCACAACTCCCCACATTTAGTTTTTCCTAAATGCCAGAAAGGAAAACATACTGCTTGAAGCAATTTTTTTATGCCTTCTATAGCATAACACCTAGTATGGCGTGAATACAGGAATTGCCTATCAGCCTGAGCAGAATACTAACTGTTTTACAGCATCAAAATTAGGAAATATTCTGGAGTGTTCTACTCAAGACATTTTCCTGGGGACCCTGAAACTTGGCAACTTTCTCTGATAGGCAGCTACTTCTGTTCCCATGCTGTCTTTCTGCTGAATACCGGAACCAAAGATGAGGACAAGGTTGAATAAATGTGACTATTTCCTCACAGGGGTAAAACAACAAGGTCTCAATGCCAAACAATACATGAGCCAGTCCAGTTCAAACTGATATGTGGCTTCAGGCAGTTAAGTCACCTCAACCCAGTCACATGCCCATTCTTAGTTGTACAACTTCAACTTTTACTACAATTCAAATACAAATTAAGTGAATAAAAAAATGTTTTCAGAAGAAAATCTCTTGAACACCTCACCAAGCAAGACAGGCCATTCTATTCATTATCAATAATTCTTAGTGAAACGTTATATTTTATATAACGTTAACGTAGGTTAAATTTCTGAGTTTAACAAGAGGTACACATATCTTTAAAATATCAAATATTTCTTCATATTTTTGGTCTAAATATCCGTGGCTCATACCTTTCATTGTTTCCTTGGTGGACACCATTAGATTTCAAGACAAAAAAGTTTCCTCTGACAGTATTCTGCTACAATGACTCATTCACTAAATTTATTTTTAAAAGAGCGAAAAGTTCTTGAAGAAGTGGACCCCTCCTTCCTTCCCAGGGAACAGATTTTATAACGGCTTTCGTATTTGTTTAAAGATTTAAATATGCCAGCTACATCTCCTAGAAGATCACTCCTTATTCATAACCATCAGAGTAACTGCACCAAATTATTATTTGAAGGTAGCTGGGATAGCAATCCTTTCTCGTGCAGTAAGATCCAAGTTCATCATAAGCATGCCACTGTCCTGATTTTCACTGGGTCCTAAACTGGGGTTTACAAAAGGAGTAAGAAAATCAAAAGCTAGCAACAACCTCTAATAATTTTTTTAGAAGGTGTATGTGTTCAAATCACAATAGTCTACTGACAACACCCCTATCTGTAGAGATTTCCATCAATATGGCAGGAATAAGGTAGCTACCATCACAAGGAAAGCTGAACAGTCACTGGAATTTGTTAGAATGAAGTTTGTGCACTATCCCCCCATGCTCTTTGTCATATGGATTGATTTCCATAATTGGGAATAGTCCTATAAATGGATCTCTCATCTCTTCTGAGTTTAGATGGACCTGAGAGTTATTTCATATAAAAAATACCCGATAGAGAAAAATGTTACCTTCAAATTATTTTTAAGTAGCAAACTAAACTATTTTCAAATAAAGACCCCAGGAGTTAAAAGGGGTAGAGGTCGTTCCGTGAACAAAGCAAAAGTATATCTGAAGTATTCTCAGAAAAATATTTCTATTCTACTTTTAAATCTCCAGAAATGTTTAGTAATGATAAATAATAATAATAATAATAAAAGCCCTCTGTTTTCTGAATAAAGGATTACAAACCCACAAATAAAAGACCATTTACAGCAAACTCACCTGGTTCACTTCTTGTGGGCTTCATACAAGATTTCCTGAATAGAAGTTGCAAAGCTGAAGACCAAGTGTCTGCATTTTTAACAAACTTCAACAGTAATTTCGTTGCACCCTATGTTTTGGAAAACACTGGATAAAAACCTGGAAACTAGAAACTAATGTTACAAACTATTCTAATAATAATCACATGATTTTGGAGTCACTAGGATTCATCATTAGAGCTGCCTTTATATTTGTTTCTGCAGGGCGGTCTCCCTGTTGCTCTGGTCCCCCATTTGGGGAAGAGCAGCATGACATTCTCCTTCCCCATCCGGCAAGCCTTACCTGTGCTGAACTCCATTCCTCAGGACCCTTCTTTCCTCCAAACAATGTTTTTTATAGAACCAGGCCCAACAACTGCCAGTTTACCTGGAACATGTTAGAAATGCAAATTCTTGGGCTCCTCTGCAGACCTTCAGAATCAGAAATCTGGAGGGAGGTGGAGCATGGAAACCTTTTGTTAAACTAGGCTTCAGGTGATTATGATGCGCGCTGGTGTTTAAGAAACACATTATAGACCAGCTATGAAATTAGAAGGAGAAAATATATCAACATATATTAATTCTAGACATCCTCTCTCACAGATAACATTTGCATTTTAACAGAGGCCTTCCACAATGATGCAAACAGGAAAGGATTAGTGTGAAAAAGTCCCAGGAATAGAGATGCTAAAAGGGAGCTACTTTGAACCACAGAGTCCTGTTCAAATTCCAGCTCTTAAGCTGTAGTGACTTTGCTTCCAGCCTAAAAGCAAGGTCTAGAGAAATAGGTCTCACCCTTTGTTTAAAATGAAATCATTTGAAGTGGGATTTTTGTTTGTTTCCATTCTGTTTTTACCTTAAAATAATTTCTAGACAAGGAGCTTCCCCAGGTGAATCTAATACTAATCAGGTTTGAGTATCAGCAGCCTTGGTGGGGGAGTGGGGGTGTGTCTCAAACGTTAGCCTACATCAGAATCATCCGGAGGAAGTGATACACCATGGACTGCTGAGCCTACCCCAGGCAGAGCCAATAGGTCTAGTACTAAGCAGAAAACTTGGATTTCTAAATATTTTGTTGCTGCTGGTTCTGGGAGCACCATGTGAGAATCACTGTAGTAACCCCTGCTATCAATTCCATTTGCCTGAAGCAGAGCAATAGGTAGTGAGCCTATAGCCAGTGGATTTGAAATGCAGTCAGGGTAATACTCAAGTTCACACATTTTGTGAGCTGTCTCATTTACTCCTGTAACAAATATTGTTACACGTGCCTCACTACCTCCTCTATCTCTTGTTTATTCTTCATCCAGACTTTCTGTAAACACAGCAAACACTGACATCAAGAGGAAATTCAATTTAATATTATAACACCTCACTTTTTCCAAGGTGCCTTATCTAGTACTTTCACTTTTAAGAAGCAAGCGGTCCCCGGAAAGCAAAACAGATCCTACCAAGTACAAAATCCATGCAGTCAAGAGGATTTGCTTTACTCAGAGGAAGGCACTCCGGATGCTTACTCCGAGTCAAATTACTCCTAATTTATTTCAAATTAATTGAGTTAATAATCTGATTTCTCAGTTTGCAGCAGATTAAAATCAGAAACTTGCAGGGTGGGCAAATGATAAAGGAAGCAGTAAGTGAAAGCCAATGGTTTAAAAATAGAGACAGAAAAAAAATGATAAAAAGCAAAGAGAAGAATTTTAAAGCTGAAGAACTTGAGGACACATTTGAATGCCCCCTAGAAGTAACATTGAATTCCTAATAGAAACAGGTGTGTCAAAGCAGAGGTAAGCAGCAAAATGGAGACGCATAAAGATGAGAGCTCAAGGACAAGGAGAATAAACACAACTCACTTCTCCTTATTTACCGTTGGTCAGGAGCTGTTCTAGTGCTTTTCCATGAACTTAATCTAAGTATCATAACACTCCTGTGGAAGAGTCACAAGCATCTTTACGCTCCCTTACCGATTGGGAAAATAAAATCATGGAGAAATGAATTTGTCCAAGGTCACATGGATAAAAGTGCAGTGAAAATATCTGAGTTTTGAGAGCTAAGCCTCAGAGTCTAGATACTTGACCACCCCTCTACACCTGTCCTTTCATAGCAGCTTTGCTATTAACTACTCACATCACCCCGAAAAAGGCAGGAACCATGGAGTATGGTCTATGTGTTGGCAGGGCAGGGAGAGGGAGAAGCTGGTTAGTGTTTTCTGTTTTTTTAAAAATAATAATATATTTAAAAAGACACGATTAGTTCAAGAGGGAAACTTCAATGCAACTGGAAAAATACTTGGACAATGTGAGACTCTATGTACGAATAAATTAGTCTTTATCTTATGAATTTTGCAGTTCTACACTAAAAAGATGTGTCCCAAGGAACAAAAAATTATTCTCAGAAACTTTGTCAAAAATTTTGAATATATATGTTTCAGAACCACTGCAAAAACAAATTAAAAGATAGGTTTGTTTTGTTTTTGTTGTAGTGGTTTTTTGTTTTTTGTTTTGTTTTGTTTTGTTTGTTTTTTGTTTGTTTGTTTGTTTTGCAGATGGCTCTAGAGCCATCTAGAGCCAAATAGATACATAGCCATTGTAACTGTCAGGCAACAGCATGCACACTCCATGGGAAATAAAATAACCATCCAAAGAACACAGGCTTCTGTTTGTTGAATTAAAAGAACAGTTCTATTAGCTCTGTGGCAGAGGGAATTAATAAACATTTGGTCTTGCTCTAACATTCAGCCAGTGGAAAGCCACTTTACAAAGCCTGTGGCATTTCTAACAATATATTTTTAAAGTTTTGTTTGGCAAATTAAATGTGAACATTCCAATCATCAGGACAAAATATTTCAGTTAGTTTCAAAAAAAAGTACAATTAATTAGTAAGTTAAGAATTCTGCTGACAATTCCTTAAATTTCCTGGAACACTCTTTAAGACTGGATGACGTTCAATGCATTTGGGAGAGAAAAATCATTTGTGGAGAAGCTGTGCTTATTTGTAGAATGTGTGATTCCTAAGGGATTTAAAAAGAGAAATGAGTTGGATAGGCTTCTCCGAAAGTCCCCAAATCCAACCATGTTTGTTTACTCATCTCACTGTCCCACATAAAGGAAATTAATCTTTTGATTAATAATGGCCTTAAATAATTGCTTCGTGTCATTTATGTGAAAATAAATGCTTGATGTTTCTACTGAAAAGGGGGAGGCACTGACTGGAAAATTCTGGTACAAGTTTTCTCTGCCATCCTCCACAATTATAGCACTTTTTCAAGGGCTATGGAAAACCTAAAGATGATTTCCTGAGGAAAACCTGGACATCCTTTCACTTTACTCCCTTTCAGCAGTGGAATGATTTCCTTCCAGGTGAGAATACTGCTATAGTTTCTCCTCTTATTGACAGAATGACAACTCTACCTAATGTTCTTCTGGCCTTCAAAGTATAGGGATCTCTATTAAGCCAACATCACCCAAAGGCAGCAAGTCAGAAACTAGCATGATTTTCAACTAATACCCATTAACTTCTTTGTTTTTTAAAGACATTTATTTATTTATTTGAGAGTGAGAGAGTGCACATGCACAGTGGGGGGAAGGAGGGCGGGGGCAGAGGGAGAGAGAGAACCCCAAGCAGACTCTCCACTGAACACAGAGCTTGAGGTGAGCTCAATCTCAGGACCTGGAGATCAAGACCCCAGCAGAAAACAAGAGTCGCACGCTTAACCACTCAACCCAGTGAGCCACCCAGGAGCCCCTACTCCATTAACTTCTAACTGAAACCTTCTAGAGAGAAGGGAGTCTAAGGGATACACTTACTATCAATTTTAATCTTTTATCATATAAGAAGCAAAAGAAGCCTACTTATATGACCTTCATTGGTTTAATTTCTCATATAGTAATTCACCTTCCCTGAACTGTACTCTCAAATGCTCTGACCTCGAATTTACCCAGTCTCCTTATTTAAAAAGAATCATATGCCAATCACTTCTACATTTATTTGAAAACTACCATAGAGAGCATTATTCATTACATTACTCTGAAGCTCCTACATAAAACCCAAGATGCAATCAGTTCTTCATTGAGTAATTTGAGTCTTCCCACACTTTTCTCTTTTTGCCACAGTCACTAGGAAACCCAGAGGCAAAGCTAATGCTTACTTGATAGCAAGTATGAGACATCATGGTGAGATTACGTCTTTATGTCCTTGATACTGACTTAATTATTGTTACTTACCTTTGGCATATATGTCTTTAAGTCTTCTCAAAATGGTTTTGAAAAAGGAGAGCATACAGTATGCCAAAATCAGCATGTTTTAAATCTCTTATGTAAAGCCACAGGTAGGATTTTTTTTAAGAAGTTTAACACGTCGAGTTACTTTAGCTATTATGACGGACCTCCAAAAATGCATTTTTCTCTGTTCTATTTCTTTTCTTTTTTATTTTTTTTCCCTGGGAGTATAATCAATAAACAAGCCCTCACTATCAATCTCCAAAATATATAGTCATATTTCATTTTCAAAACTAAACACCTGCTGTGATGAATTACAGTCATTAGCAAGATGATTGTCTGTACAGAAACTTCAGGCCACTCAGAATGACTGAGCGGCTGACAGAAAACGTAGGAGGGGGCAGAGGAATTTCTGTTCCAATTACTTTCTGGTTTTCAAATGTAAATATTTCTGAACCCATGCAGCTCTGCTTGACACTCCATCAAACTAAATTTCAGAAAAGTTTCCAACATTCTTATTGTTGCTGTTATATTTCCAAATGAGGAGAGAGAGACTTTTCTCTCCATACCATGCTTTTTCCCCCAGTACCTAAGGCAGGACACCCTCCATCAAGACCTTATCATCCACTATGTGGACAGATCCGGTCTTGAAAAGTTAACACCAAGAAGGCTGCATTTTACACTCATTAGTATTATTTTATGAAACGCTGTCTCATCCAAATTTAGGTTTTAATTAACTCTGTGGCCAGGGTTTTAGAGGGGATACAAAATGAAACACTGTCCTGTCACCACACCACCAAGGCCAAGAATAAGAAAATTCTCTTAACCAGACTTTCAAGATTTCTAACTATAAGAAGTAGGGTTAGGCAATATATGGAAACATTTAAAGCTGGTTTTCTGATGAACAAATTAAGAGCTTTAAGTGCTCTTCTGCTTAGAATAATTCATGCTAATTTCTTTTAAACTCTTTACCCATGAATCTCTAACTAAACTCTTCTCTCCTTCTCCAACCTTACCCCAATCTACTTTTCTAACTCTTTCTCTATTTCAGCGGTTTTCAAACTTTAGTGAGCATAAGAATTACCACTAAGGGCTAAGTAAACACAGATTGCTGGGCCCAACCCCAGAACTTTTGGTTCAGTAGGTCTGGTGTGAAACCAAAGAATTTACATTTCTAACAAGTTCCATGTGATGCTGAAGCTGTTGGTCCCAATACCACACACTTTGAGAATTGCTGCTAAGGACTATCAAATTTATCAGAGAGAAGACAGAAATTCCTATCTGACTTTCCAGAGAAGCAATTCAGATGACTTTAATGACCTGTGATAGGAACTGGTAATACACTGTTTTTTACTAAATCTTGGCCAATTTGATCATTTTCTACTTACGGCACAGAGCTGCCAGATAGGAAGACCATATCCAAAGGCCCTGCCAAGCTTTTTATGTCTGGCTGTTCTCCTACAGTGTTCAGCCCCCCTTCCAAGTGTTAGTTTCTCCTGTGATCCCTTAAATAAAAGTTTTTATCAAGACCTCCCTCCCACTTGTCACTAGCCTCTATCTTACTCTCACTTTTTATATCCATCTCTTTTGATCCCTCTGCCAACCTAAAGAAAGTTACAATATTATTCAGTGTCATGAGAATTTATTTGAAATAAAATCTGTGTGCCTGAACGAGTCTGCATGTGCAAGTGTGATGTAAGCATATAAAATTCTCAAAGGCAAGTATCAAATTTCTCAGGTATGGAAATGGGAAAGACAAAGGTAAACTTCTATCAATACATCTTTAGATCCCTCTGCATTGGTAAATAAATTTTTGCATTGTTCTTTTTATTCTCTTTGGTATTCTAATCCCAAAACTTAACACTAGGAGAATCAAACACAACTGGAATATTCTGACACACTGACACACTCACACATTTACTGGATACACATGGTATATATTCATAGTATTAAGTATGTTACTAAGTCTGGGATGGAAGAAAAGGGGGAGAGTTTATGGGAAGATATATTATGCAAAAACAGTAACACATAGCAAGTTAAAATAACTGCCATAAAAAGATATAAAAGAAGTATGCAATGGGAAGGCTAAAGAGGAGAAAAACCACTTCTGAGAAATTTGTCAGGGAATATAAAGTAGTTAGCACTTGGGATGGTTCTTCAATAGGAGATAGAATAAATCTAAATAGGTAAGGGCAAACAGAATCAGAAGGGACACATTCCCAAAGAGCCATTTCCAGGAATTCAGTCAGCATTTCCATACCATTCCTACAACTATAGGCTTAGTATTCTTCAAGGAAAGACAGGATTTGGTGTGAGAGGATTTGATTCCAAGTCCTTAGACTAGTACAATGGCATTAATAGTAAAAATGAATTTTCATAAGTGTGCTATATGTCTATGAAAAGAGTTTTACAAAGTGCAAAGCCCTACAGAAAGGTCTGTAAGAGTTGTAGCAGACTAATTTGGCCTGTCCAGTTATGATAGGCATTCTCAAACTAGACCATTTCACCTTTGTCCTGCAAGTGGAAATAAGCTTAGCTGTCTTCTCAGCTCAAGAACTCATGCAGTGAGGATCAAACTACATTGAGAAGAGTGTGGCCTGTCCTCTGTCCATGGTACGCAACAGGAGACTCTGAGAAATTCTTACCTAAGAGGCAACAGAGAAGAGGATATAAAGCAAAGCAGCCCCTCTCAGTTCAAATTTCTAGGTCTTCTGTGCATCTGGCAGCTGCCTTGACAGATCCTGTGATCCTCCAAAGTCTTCCTGAGCTTTCCAATCCCCAGAGAATTCATGGGTTGGATTTACTGCCTGCCTGAACACTCATAGCCACCATTTCCTTGACAGAGTCCCTAACTCTCTGGATCCAGTCTGACTCACCCACTTCCTGCCAGCTTCCTTCCACTGGCTGAGATTTCTAGATCTTACCCTTGGCCAACTAAGCTGTGTGATAGCTTCCTTTATTTCCTATCTTCAAAATGGCAGTTTATTATCATTCTTTTGAAAAAAAATGATCTAATAGAATCTGAAAATTCTCCGTTACACAAGTACAAGGTGCAATTGCATATGGAAATAAGCAATGTGTTTTTTACAAGATAAGAATTATCCAAGCACACTTTCCAAATCTATTATTAATATGCAATTATAATTAAAAGGAATAAATTCAGGCTAGATCATAAATGTTAGGTCACCTAAGTGAGGTAAATATTAAATTATCAAAATGACAACTACTGGTTTGGCAATGCCAAATTAACAGGAAGTTCAAAGAAAGGCTCCAGAAGCAAGAGCAGTTCAGCAGGTTGGAAGGAAATCAATTAAAAGCTGGAAGGAACAGTTAGGGGTGGAATTAGAGGAACCAGCTGATACCAAAAACTTGAATAGGAAGCAGAATAAGATGATTATAAAGGCAGATGACTTTTTGGTGTGGCTCATCTGCTACTAATGAGCTATATAAACTCATCTGTTATGTCTCCACTGGATCAATTCACCCAGTCTCCTCGTCTGTGACCTTGGCCCTTCCGAACCTAAGCCAGAGGCATCTTTCCAAATGTAAATCTGATGATGCCACTTTCTGGCTTAGAGCCCCTTGGAAGTAGGGCACGTCATCAGTCTCAGGACCAAAGCTATGAATCTTAATGTAGCCCACAAAACTCTTCATGATATGGTGCCTGCCGTTCTTATACTTCATCCAACTACATCATCTCCAGTCCCTTCTTAAACTCTGTCTCCTCACATACCTTTGTTATACCAAAGAATCTGTAGTAAAAATATTCTAGATCCAAATCCTGGTTCTCCCACACTGTGTTTAACTTTTAGCAAGTTACAGAACCCACCCTGAGATGCAGTTTGTTACCTTTAAAAATGCAACCAAACCATGAGAGACGATGGACTCCGAGAAGCAAACTGAGGGTTCTAGAGGGGAGGGGGGTGGTGGGATGAGTGAGCCCGGTCATGGGTATGAAGGAGGGCACGTGCTGCATGGAGCACTGGGTGTCGTACGCAAACAATGAATCGTGGAGCGCTATGTCAACGACTCATGATGTACTGTATGGTGACTAACATAACATAATGAAAAATAAATAAATAAAAAATAAAAATGCGCCCAATGTGATGATAATGCCTACCATAGATGTTCTGGGGGGAGAATTAAGGCTAACATAATAAAAAGTCTAATACTAAGTGTTTAATAGAGGGCAGTTATTATTGTGCTTATTAACCAATATCCATACAAGATCTGTAATTGTTGAAAAATCCATACACTAACACCATACACATACCTAAGCACTTACATGTCCTCTGCCTTACTAGTATATTTTAATATTTAACCTAGGATTCATCTTCTTGAGGAAGATCTCATTGATGTCCCTTAAAGTGAAAGGAGCTGCCCACTTGTACTCTCACAAGCTTTCTCTGTATAGAACATTCAGAATTTGAACTCTGTGGAAAGCAGTCAAAATTTGGTTTACATGTTTGTCTCTCATTGAGTCATGAGTTCTTCAGAGCAGGCACCTTATCCTTCTTCTGAATAGCATCAGTGCCTACTGCATGGTAAGTTCTTAGTAAAAGTAGTAAGTTTTTAACTTATTGGATGACTATGTGGTCAGAGAACAGATGCCAACAGTGATTTTAACCTTAAAATAGAAACAGAAAGTAGGTATGAAACCCAAGCATCTTCTCCTCACCCCCCTTCCCAGACATTATTAGAATTTGAATGAGGAGTCCCCAGAAATGTAACCTTTTTTCACAGTCTAGGATAGAGGTCCATAAATGCTGACAGAGGCCATGTCTACTCCAGGTGTATACTAGTCTAGGTAGTAGAAATTTCAGGCGGACTTTGTGGAGCAAGAATCTTAATAACACAAGGGGAGAAAAGTAACAAAGAAAATCTCATGGGGCCACCACTTACAAGCCAGGGTATGAATAACATGACAGATGAAATTTCTAAGTTTCACACTGTTTTTTTGCCTTTCCTTATCAGCAAAGTAGAATGTGAATTTATTAGCTGTAACAATTAGTTAATTGTACCACACTCACCTTTACAGGCTTAGAGCCAAAACCCTTTGACCCTAATATTCAAATTTACAGAAATTTTAATCCCCAGAATGCTTTTTTAATCTGCTTCAAGCATCTGCTACAATTCCAAATTCTGGTGTTATCTCTGAGGAGTACTTAATTCCTTTAGAAGAGGGACTGGGGGTTAAACCACAGCGACGGGGAAAATTTGCAAAACTTGCATTGGCAAGCATTTCCCCTTTATTTCTTAGGAGTGGGGGAAACAGAGGAGGACAGAGAGAATATAGATAATGCATTTTATATTCATGTGATGTGACTAGGGGACATTGTTGCAGAAAAGAGGCCAGCAGCAGCACCACTACTGGCCCAGGAAACAACACGATGAGAACAAACAGAAATCAGCAGCTGGTGAACAGAATGTGTCTGTACATGGCATGGGACAGGAGATGTCTGGCGGACGGAATAAAAACAGCATCTGAAACTCATCTCTCCAACCTTTCCATGCCAACAAATGAACTAGATTAACAAGACCAGGATGATCAGCCCTACGACTGCATTAATATTGGGATAAGAAGATCAATTTAAGTAAAATGATTAGACTGGAACGGTTTTCTCCTTTTACTACCCAAAGGCCAATAAAATTTCAGATTTGAGACCAAAATTCATTCATTCATTCATTCATTCATTCATTCATTCCTCCTACAAACCTATTAGTTGCCAGGCACTATACTTGGAAGTGGAGATGTAAAGATGAATAGGATATAATCCCTGTCCTATAGTAAACTAGCCTTGCAGAGGACCAAGAAATATATGGGGGAAAAAAAATCAAAGTCAAAATGAAGGGAAGAGATCCAGGACAGCTTCTTTCTGAAAAGCTGGTAGACTGACCAATAAAAACCTCTGAACATCTGCAATTTATCCTCCATGAAAACCAGTCTTGAAAAGTTTTCTTCTTGCACATCATGAACTCTGCCTTAAAGATATTACCTTCAGAAAAGCAGAGCGGTCACAAAGACTTCCCCAAATGCATTTTCAAGGATAATCTTCCCCACTTTAACCCTGTTTAGATGTCATCTTCTTTCTATGTGACCATGAGAATGAAAAACCTGCTCTATACATATCCAAATTGCATTGCATGTGTCTTAACCAAAACTTCCCCCGAGAGAGAAAACAAAATAGGCCAAATGCCATAGAACACTAAACACAAATGATATTCTAGGGAAGATATGTATAACTCACATCACAAATGGTTAGTTTCCCTAATACATAAAGAACTCCCCAAATTCAATATAAAATAAGACTAACACATAATAGGAAAATAGGAAAAAAAGCTTTTCTTCTTCTTCCTTTCTCCTACATTTCCCAGCTTTGTCTGTCACCTAGAAGCAGTGATCTCAAAAAGAACAAGTAGTTTCCAGATCCTGGCTTCTAAATACCATTCTACACTAAAAGAACCAAAGCTCTTTGGAGAAAAGACTGACTCTGGGATATTACAGGGAAAATATAAGAAGATCGTAAGACATCTTTTTGGTCAGAAATTAAGTAAATACTCAAAGAATGATGGAAAAATGCCAAAGAGATACAAGAGTCATCGCAAAAGGCTTCCATTGGGCAAGTATGGAACAATTTCAACATCAAAATGAAAATGGTAATAGTAATCCTTCAAGTAAAATAGGAATTCATGAATTCATACTGCTATAAATACTATTGTGGATTTGTATCATATCAGCTTGGCCAATCTGTGACTACATTTCCCAGAATTCCCTTCCCTGCAGAGTTCTGAGTTAACATGAACCAGAAGTGATATTCTGCACAGAATTTGCAAAACAGAAGTAAATGAGCAGCAGGATTACTTTATTCTCAGGTCAGTGCAATGAACAATTTGCTGCATGCTGTTGCATATCTTGTCAGGATGGAGTAAAGAGGACTGCAAGTTCACCAGCAATTACTATATCTTTGGCCTCAGTTTCTCTGGCACCTGGCCAGATGCATGTTTAGCTCCATGAAGGGCACTGGCTTCTCCTGCAGGATATCAATAATCTAAGTTTAAGGCCTGGTGAAGATGAGAAACCAAAGCGGATTCTATTCTATCCTCACTGGTGCCAGTTGTGCTTGCTTCCCCTACTTCATGTCCATTGGCCCTTCCTGACTGCCTGCCTAGTGCAATTCAGTCCGGCTCTAGACATAGAAACAGAGGCTCACAAGATTGTGTAGTCAGCTCCCACAACCGCATTAGATGATACCTCAATAACAAATCCTTTGTGCCTCTCTACTCAAACCCTGATTGATATAAATACAAGTAGTATTCATATTCATAGTGAAGGAGTAAATGAATGAGAAGAGAGAGCTTTGTGGCTTAGTAAAAATATCAAAGAATCTCCCCACAAGATACTTAACTGTGTATTAATTAATGATCACAAATCCTTATTAATGAGCTTTACAGTGAAGAAGCCTGGCAGAAACTGTGTTAACCAAGTAATGGCATTTAACATCACCAGTAAAGGAACAAATTGACATTGCATACTACCTGATATGAGATGAATTCAGCATTATTTTTGAGGTAAAACTTCTGAAGATGAGAGAAATATCAGACAAATATAAGAGACATTTTATAAGTAACTGGCCTGCAACTTCCAAAAGGTCCAGGTTATGAAAGACAAGGAAAGACTGAGGAACTGTCCAGCTTGAAGGAGCCTAAAGAGATACGACAATGTATGGACAACAGGAAAATCTGAACAGAGCCTGAGGATTAAATGATTATAATGGAATTACATTAATTTCCTGATTTTCCCCAAATACTTCTGTTTTCAAAAAATACATAGTTAAAGGTTATCATGTTTGTATCTCATTATCAGTTTACCATATATAGAGATACATGTATTTGTGCATATTTATACATACATTAGATGGATTAATTGATATTTACACACACACACACACGTGGAGATGTAAGGAAGAGTGGGAATGAAAGGGAAGTATACTAAAATATTAACAATTTGAAAATACAGATGAAAGATATACAGGAACTCTATTTTTCATACTGCTTTTATAAGTTTTCTGTAAATTTGAAATCATTTTAAAATAAAATATATGTCATAGGGAAAGGTTCGGAATAGATACAACAGATAAAGAAATAAGCTCATCTCTTACTTATTTCAAAATATTTTAGCTTCACTCATATTAAGAAAAATTCATAATCAATATCTCATCTCTCAAGTAAATAGGGATAAAAATATCCTGTTAATTAACATGTTGGTGGAAGTGTGAGGAGGTGGAATGGGCTAGATATCTTCTGCTTATGCCTCTAGCCCCAGTTCTCTACCTGCTCCATACTCAGCTGCGTGAACAGCATCAAGGGTCTCATTTGCTCTCTGGCCATCTGTCCAGGGCGGGCCATGATAACACCAGCCAGACATCAAAGGGAGGGAGGAGAGTGCGGTCTGAATATTTATCCCTCAGGCTTCTTCTCTGAGGGTTTGTTTCTGGCTGGCTGCCTCCTTGACCAAAGATCACAGTCCCTTTAAGTTGGCCCTTTCCACACATCCTTTTTGTCTTTAGACAACAGTAAGTGTTCCCTCCGCTTGCCCTTTCAGGTCTAGTGGACAGAACACAAACCCTTACTAGCCCTGGGATATTACAGCATGCCTTGGGGTTTCTCTGTACCCTGCCCATATTTTGTAAACAGCCCATTTACTCAATCCTCTTTGAATTACCTAGAATACCTAAGGACATAATGATATCCTCAACTTCTGGTTGTAGTTAAATAGTACAACTTCAATTGAGGAAAATTAAGTGATTTCTATCAAAATAACAAATGTATAGACCCAACGACCCAGCACTTTCATATCTAGACAATCATTGTACATATATGATATATGATATATATCACCACATTGTAGCATGACAAGTATTTACCATAGCTTTGGTTGTAATATAAAATACTGGAAACACTCTAAATGCATCAACAGATCAGAGCCCCAAATAGAATATTGTGCAGCCATTCAAAGTATGAGACAACTCTTTAAACATGACATGGAATGATCTTCAAGATATAATGTTAAAGAAAAAAAGAAAAGTGTAATACAACGTTTTAGTATGCTTCCATTTGTGTAAAACGTGCGTGACTTTACACACCTATTAATACACAGTCACCATACCCACATATGCTTGTTTATACTATACAAATATACACATTATCTCAAAAAGGGTGATAAAGTGACTATTAACAGTGGTTCTATCTAGAAAGGAAACTGAGTGGCTGGGGTATTGTGGGAAGTGTCACAGATAAACACTACTAAACCTTTTTTTGGAAACTTTGAATTTTGTACTATGTACATGTGTTATCTATTAACAAAATAATTAAATTGAAATTTGCCTGCAGAGCGCCTATGTGGATTTCTTTCAATGTATACAGGAAAAGGAAAGTCATCAGGTTAGATCACTGACCAACTTTAATTCAATTCAGGCTGTTTTTATAAGAGAAATACTGAGGCGTCAAAAATATGAGCCTACAGATGAGGGGTTGAAGTTGACTACTTGTGATGGATCATGGAAATGAATTCAGTCATGGGGCTGACCAGTCTGAGCATAGCTTGGTGGTGCAATGCCCATTTTCTAACATGTGTGTTATACAATTTCAAGTATAACTCAGTGCATCACTGATTCTATGTGGGAGTCGGGGGTAAGGTAGGAAAGAAAGAACAGAAAATATAATAGATTGGACCCTGAGTTAGGAGATCTTTGAAGTCTGGAAGATGGTGGTTATAGCACAGTCTGGGAAACACCATCCATTCAAGGCAGGACACCAGCTGGTAGCAAGAATTGAATGAGTCGGGGAAGTAGGACAGGTATGAATATGGAACAGTAATAAGAAGAGGGTCAGTTTTCCCAGCAAAAGGAGACCGGCATGAACAAGGCAGTGTGGTAGAGTCCCAGAGCTGAGCAGAGTGACATTCAGGGAGGGCATTTACTTAGCAGAGAACCAGAGCAAGGGCTTACTGAAGGGAGTAGGTAGTACCTTGTAGACATTCAGGTCCAACGGGCACACCCTCTAATGGAACAGAGACCACACTGCAAGCCCCCTTCTGCAGTGATTGTCTCGCAGAGGAAGCACACTGTATGGGCTGGCTGAGCAAAGAACAATCAGACAAACAAGAAAAACTGCAGTGGGCCTGGATCTAGAGGTGGGATCCATCCATAATTCCAGAAAATGGATTGTAGGACACCAAAGCCCATGAAATGTGTCTGCAGATAAGAACAGATAGGATGTGAGCTGTACCTTGCAGTATATGGGTAAGATTCAGATAGGGGAAGACAAGTAGGACATTGTGCAGACCCAAAAGTAACATGTTTGTCATGGCTAACTGCTCTGAAAAAGACTCATTCTATACAGCAAAAAGTTCATATTCCTATTTTTTTGAAATTTTTCCTTTCTCTTCCCTGAATATCTTTTATATATTTTTGTTCTTCTACCTCTTGGATACTAGTTCATCAGACAGGTGTAAGAGTAAAACTTTATTATTCTTGCAGCAGGAAGTGAAGTAATTGTCACAGTTATGATAAAACTAGACACAGGGAAGGATATGCAACAAATAGATGTCCACATTATTTTTCCTCTAAGTTCTTTCTGTAAACAATTCTGAAGTTCATTTAAGATTGTTTTTCTGTCAGGGTGCCTGGGTGGTTCAGTCTGCCTTCAGCTCAGGTCATGATCCTAGGGTCCTGGGATCTAGCCCTGCATTAGGCTCCCTGCTCAGCAGGGAGTCTGCTTCTCCCTTTCCCTCTGCCTGATGCTCCCCCTGCTTGTGCACTCTCTCTCTCTATGTCAAATAAATAAATAAAATCTTAAAAAAGGAAGATTGTTTTCATGTCACTTTTTCTAAACCTTGAAAGGATATACATGAATATACCTCAGAAATACAAGATTTAAAGTCACTAGTATTTAATGAGTGGCCAAGAAATTAAATGATTTTTTAGAGAAAAGGGAAAAGAACCTAGAAAGCAAATTAAAATTCCAACTTAATGCCCTGGAAAATAAATTATATGCAAAGCAATGGAGACAGCCAAACCCACCTGATTACCACCGCCTGAAACCTACACTTTCTTGCTCCAGGTCCGCAGACACAAGTTTACAAAAATATGAATCAAATTCAATATTCAGCTTGAACACTCTGAAATAAAGAGATAGGGACCTTTTCATCCACATATCCTCCTTTTTCCTCACATGTAAACACCATTTCCTGGTTTCCAAACAGCTCCTGTGTCAAAAACACATCCTTGTTTACCTGGATTTCTGGAACTTATCAAGAGAGTAAAAGCAAAAGCAAGGTCTCAGAGGAACTGTATACTCAAAGTAGAGGTGCTAAAAATAACTTTGGTGTCTTATCTCTGCCTTTTCCCTTTCATTTAGAGAACTATCCAAAAAACCTGCTGCCTAAAAGGATGTAACAGTTCAAAACCTACCAATGCTTCAGCAAAAACTGCATTTTGATCTGTGAGTGCCACCTTCTTTTTTTAAAAAAATTTTATAGGCTTATTTTCCTCATGACAGTTTCATTGCATTTGTTGGGTTGTAAACCATGTAAAGCTCAGCAATAAAATGACTGCAATCTGTACAAGTAATAGCAAGCATGTCTCATAAACAAGATAAGTTGTGCCTTGCCAATATTGCTACACTTCATAAATATGAACTCAAGTCTGTTTTGTGTTTTCTAGATCAGTAGCATAGTTTTATTTTAATTAAACACAACATATAAAATATTCACTTATGAAACAAACATCATTGTTTTTAAAAGATTATATTAAATTAAATTATACTGCTCTTGCCATAAAGGCATGCACAAAAGAACCATTCTGAATTTTAAGTGGATTGATACAGTTCAAGTGTCCATCAATAAAAACTATATTAGGGACACAGTAATGCTACCATGAATAAATGAGCTATTTATATTTCCTGATAATGTAAGTGCTTACATGAACTCATTCCAATTTCTAAACACTAGGCATCTCAGCTGTGGTGGTAATTAAAAAACTATAACATCCACAGAAGAAAGGTAGATGCTGCCAGAGTTATTTCATACAGCAGATTTTAGTGTTTCACTTTATCAATGACATCATTTATTGTCACATTCTATTAGATCAGGTCTGGATAACTTTGATAAACCAAATGAAGAGCCCTTGAAGGTGTGTAAAGGAAAGTGCACAGAACTAGAAATGAATAGATCTATGTTTTGTTCTTAGCTCTGATACTAGCTAAGAGTTGCCCTTCTGCAATCAAAGGGAACTACCCTAAATTAACCTCGCACATGCGGATTCCATCATTATTTCCCAAATAAAGGTGGAGAGAGGTTTTATGAAGTCTCATTTATACAAATTGGGAGGCCTTTTAAGAAAAAGAGTATAAAATTACAAATATAAAAATGGGTATAAAAGTGAATTTTACTTCGAATGAAAAAAAGAAATCAGAGTAGATAACGAGTCCTTTAAGATCTCCCTAGGTAAGTTACCAGCAACGCTTCTGCATATATGTCTTTGGTTTGCAACCTTGCTTCCCAAATCACCCCCTCAACACCGATACTCTACAAATCTCTGCACTCCAAGGGCCAAGGCAAGTGGGGGCCCTGAAGCTTCAGCCTCATTAACTTAGCAGTAAATCTGCCACTGCTCTTAAATGACCAGAAATCCTTATCATACATTATGAGTCAGTCAGAAAGAGTTCATCCAAATTCTACCATTAGGATTCTACTGTCTGTTCTATGAAGCTTAAACTAACCCATTATTTTTCAATGTTCCCCTTTCTCAAAATTCATAGTTCTCACAAATTATAACACACAATGTATCATTTACAAGCATGTACACCATTGTATCAAACATGGTCTTCCCAATAAGAAGAAATCAAAGGCATGAATTGTCTCGCTATGCCCCACTCTAACAAGCGTGGTTTTTATAACCAAGTTGTTGTTTTTAAAACTAGTTGATGAATTTCTCAACTGAAAGAAAATCTCTTGTGTATTAATGATGCGGAGTATTTTAACTTAAATATCATCTTCCCAGCTCAGGCCTTTCAGGTACATCTCAACTTCTAGTTTCTATGAAGGCCAAAATGCAAAATGTTATCCTGAATTCAAATCATAAAAATTGGAACTTTGGAAAGGAACCAATAATGTTTTGCCTTATTATGCTATAATGGGTTGAGGTGTTTTTAGGTGCTAAAGAAATATTTCCTCTAGAATCCACCACTTTGAGAAGATGTTTCAAACATCCAGTCAATCCTATTACAAATCCCATTTACACATAAAACAATTAATTCACACTTCACGTGAATAGGTGAAACTCTGCCAAATCTTAAGGGTTCAACTTGGGTTAACATATTTTTATGGAGAAGTTGGCAAGACCTAGGGGAATAAAAAAGAAAAAGAAAGATAAGTCCAAGCTTGCCCCCAAACTATCACAAATCTAACCTCTACTATAAAGGACATTTTCAATGCTAGAAAAGGTATTATCAATGTGCATGAAGAAAACTATGTGCTTATTTGTTTACTTATTTGATAGTTTTTTGGGCAAGGAAAATTTGTTTTTAAAATACAAATAAGCATAGTTTCTGTCTTTAAAGGATTTCCATAATTCATCTTCAGCTCAGGTGCCAACATTTGGTTCTCCTTGCTTTGGTATAACAGAAAAGGCCATCAGGGCATAAAATGAAAGCTGGTAGTGAAACGATACACCTAAACATTTCTGGATATGACACAAGAAGAAAATGGGAATGTGAAAAAGCAGAAAATGAAAACAATGGATGAGATAAAGCAGAGGAAATCACGTCACATGTAAGAAAAGGAATGCCCAGTAAAGAAATGTAGATAGTCAAAAGTTTTTGGTGACAGGGACATCCAAAGGGGTCTTTCCTATTATGGTTGTTTATATTCAAATTTGAAATTATTTGCTCCATAGTGGCTATAACATTATTTCCTCTACCCCAATGATCTCTGTACTCCATTGCATATACCCACTAAATATTCAGTAAAATCTACTACACATATAAATATCTTGTAAAAATGTTCTTTTCAAAAAGTTAAGGAAAAGTGTCAACATTTCACATCTTAATTGGCATGGAGAAAAGAGCAGCTACTGGAAGCAAAAAGCAAGAAAGAATGAAAGTTTAGCAGGAAAAGAAACTGGAAATAGATGTGGTTGGGAGAATACATGCAACTTAAAGTTTATAAACCTTGAGGAGGGCATTATATCTAAATCTCAAAGAGAGTTTGGCAGGTTCTGTTATCCAAAGATGACTGCGCCAATATATTCCATTTCTCATACTCTTCTTAGAATGACATAACACTCCTCCACTGAAAGGCGCAGAACGTTGTTCCCTCTCTTTGAAGATGAACCAAACTTGATAACTAATTTCTAACAAATAGAATGTGGCAGAAAAAAACGCAGTGTGACTCCCAAGACTAGGTCATGAAGGCAATGCATTTTCTGCCTGGCTTTCTTTCTTTCAGGACACTTATCATTGGAATTCTGCTACCATGGTAAGTGGAAGCCCAGGCTACATGGAAAAGTGACAGATAGATGTTCCAGCCATCAGCTGCAGCTTAAGACTCAAATGACAGCCAGGATCAACAAACAGCCCTGTGTGTGAGCAGCCTTCAGATAATTCCAGCCCCCAGACTTTGCATCCAACTAAAACTCTTGACATGGCAGAACAAAGAGTTCCCCATTGTGCCCTGTACATATTCTGACCAACAGAATCTATAGGCATAATAAATGGTTGGTTCACACCACAAAGTTCTGACATAATGTTTTATACAGCTATAATACCTCAATTTCAATACCATTGCATTTAATTCTCTTTGGCCAATCAAGCCTACTAACTGTTCTCCATCTCTATAGACACCAGAAATGGGGTTGAATGGAATTACAAAATGGTGTAATGGTGGGTATTAAAAAGAGTTAACACTGCATCCTGAGATGTAATATACTAGGAATGTTAACAAAATGAGACCTAAAAGTAGTGCACACAGTACAGGGTGGGTGGATAGATGGAAATGAAGCTATTATTTTATCTGTTCATTCAAATGAGAAATATTCATCTAAGACAGAGAAGCAAGAAATAGATTCAGTTGCCTTTATTTACTGGATTCCTCCATGAGAAATAGTTTTCCAAGTAAAATAAAGAATTCAAAAGAACACATTGATTAAGTTGATTAACTTCAACATGTTAAACTCTATATATTTATATACATTTACTTATATTATTTATATTACATATTTATATATTCTAGAGAGAGAGGGAGGGAAGGATGGGTAGAGGGACAGAGAATTTATATGGGAAATAAAGCTGGGGAATATATTTATAAAAGACATGAAGAGGTTGGGACATCTGCGTGGTACAGTCGATTAAGTGGCCAACTCTGGTTTTTGGCTCAGGTTGTGATCTCAGTGTCGTGAGACTGAGCCCCGCATCAGGCTCTAGGTTGAGCATTCTGTCTGCTGAAGTTTCTTTCTCCCTCTGCCCTTCCCTGCCTCACTCTAAGAAATAAATAAATCTTCAAAAAATATGAGGAGGTTAATAACTTTAATATATAAAGGACAATACACAAAGTTCCATAGAATTAAAAATCCTAGAGAAAAATGGCTAAAGGATATGAACAATAAATTATCCCAAATAGCAATAACACACACACACGCACACAATTTTATCCTCACTAATAAACAAAGGCAAATTTTAATAATGAGGGGGAAAAAAGTGTACCTGAGGGAGTAATATAGCAATGGGATAGCTCTCTCCCATAAAAATGGTGGGGATATTTGTGATATTAAGCATCTTTTCAAGTGTTCATTGGCCATCTGTATGTCTTCTTTGGAAAAATGCCTATTCAGCTCTTCTGCCCATTTTTTATTTTTGTGTGCATCTGTTGCATTAAGTTCTTTATGTATTTTGGATCTTAACCCTTAATCAGATATAACATTTGCAAATATCTTCTCCCATTCAGTAAGATGCCTTTTCATTCTGTTGATGGTGTCCTTTGCTATGATAAAGCTTTTATTTTGGTATAGCCCATTAGTTTATTTTTGCTTTTGTTTCCCTTGCCTGGGAAGACATATCTAGAAAAATGTTTCTACAGCCAATGTCAAAGAAATTACTGCCTATATTTTCTTCTAGGAGTTTTATGGTTTCAGTTCTTAAATTTAAATCTTTAATCCATTTTGAGTTTATTTTTGTATGGTGTAAGAAAGTAGTCCAGTTTCATTCTTTTGTCCAATTTCCCATCAACATTTGTTGAAAAAACTGTCTTTTCCCCATTTATATTCTTGCTTCCTTTGTCATAGATTAATTGACCATATAAGTGTAGGTTTATTTCTGGGCTCTCTGTTCTGTTCTATTGATCTATGTGTCTATTTTTGTGCTAGTACCATACTATTTTGATTACTACAGATTTATAGTATACTTGAAATCTAAAATTGTGAAACCTCCATCTTTGTTCTTCTTTCACAAGACTACTTTGGCTATTTGGGTTCTTTTCTGGTTCCATACAAATTTTAGTTATTTGTTCCAGTTCTGTGAAAAATGCTGTTGGCATTTTGATAGACACTGCATTAAATATGCAAATTACTTTGGGCAGTGTGGACATTTTACCAATATTCATTCTTCTAATCCACGAGCATGGAATATCTTTCCATTTGTTTGTGTTGCCCAGTTCAATTTCTTTCATCGATATTTTATACTTTTTGGAGTACAGGTCTTTTACCTCCTTGGTTAAGTTATTCCTAGGTATTTTATTCTTTTTGGTGCAATTAAAATGTGATTGTTTTCTTAATTTCCATTTCTACTACTTCATTTTCAGTATATAGAGTGTAACAGATTTCTGTATATTAATTTTGTATCCTTCAACTTTACTGAATTCATGTATCAGTTCTAACATTTTTGATGGCATCTTTAGGGTTCTCTATATATAGTATCATGTCATCTGATAAACCCACAATGATCTATCATCTTACATTTGTCAGGATGGCTAGAATCAAAAAGGCAAGAAATAACAAGAGTTGGCAAGGATATAGAGTAAAAGGACTCTTTTGCATGGCTGGTGGGAATGAATGCAAATTGGTGCAGCCACTGTGGAAAGAGTATGGAGGTTCCACTAAAAATTAAAAATAGCAATACCATATGATCCAGTAATTCTCCTCTAGATATTTACCCAAGGAAAACAAAAACACTATTTCCAAAAGATATATGCATCTCTATGTTTATTGCAGCATTATTTACACTAGCCAATATATGTAAGCAACCCAAGTGCCCATTATTAAATGAATGGATAAAGAAGATGTGCTATATATACACAATGGAATACTACTTAGCCATAAAAAAGAAAGAGATCTTGCCATCTGCAACAATATAAATGGACCTAGAAGGTAAAATACTAAGTGAAATAAGTCAGACTGAGAAAGACAAATATCATATAATTTCTCTCATATGAGGAACTTAGGAAACAAATGAACAAAGAAAAAAGAGACAAACAAAAACAGACTCTATACTCAAACAATGAATCATGGAACACTACATCAAAAACTAATGATGTAGTGTATGGTGATTAACATAACATAATAAAATTTAAAAATAAAGAAGATAAAAAATTAAATTAAATTAAATAAACCAGACTCTTAAATAGAAAAAACAAACTGGTGGTTGCTAGATGGGCAGTGGGTGGAGAAATGGAATAAATAGATAAAAGGGATTAAGAGATACAAACTTCCAGTTACAAAATAAGTAAGTCATAGAGATGAAAAGTATAGCATAGGGAAGAGAGTCAATAAAATTGCAAAAACATTGTTTGGTGACAGATGGTGACTACACTTATGGTGAGTACTGAGTAATGCAGAGAATAATCAAATCATTATTTTGTACACCTGAAACTAATATAACACTGTATGCTAATAAAATAAATAAAATAATAAAAATAGTAAATAAATAGATAAAAATAGTGTGACCATACAGGGCTCAACATTTCTAAAAAGCAAGTTAACCTGAAAAGATTCTTTAACATGCCTTGACAAGTGATAATGCTTCTGAGAATCAATACAAAGGAGAAGAAAACAATGTTCATTAAAGCATTTGTAAACATATCTGTACTAAGCAGAAACCTGGCAGAACCCAAGGCTCTGCCCTGGTATGGCTGGGGTCATCCTGATGCAGTGGGCCACAGTTTCAAAGGAGCTATTCATATGAGCTGACTGGAGGCAAGAGCAGGATGATTGGACTTAGGAACCTGAACTCCAAGAGAACAGATATCTCCAAACACAAAAATTAAACTATGAAGGAATAAAGTTCCCCCTATAGGGCCTTTCTCTCTTCTCATCTGGGTCCAAAGTTTCTGGAGTTTTTAATGATAATATGAATTCACAACAAAAAGCCTTCCAGTTTAACAACTAAAAGGAATTTTTTTTTCCTAAATATCATCCAGGAGGTGAGTAAGAAGATCCAAGGAGATTGCACCCACCCAGATTTGGGGGAATATTTGGCTTGAATAAAGCTCTTGTCTTTCAAGGATGAGTAAACAGAAAAACACCAACCATAGCAATATGAACCTCTAAAAAAAATCAACCAACCAGAGAGAATGGAAAAAAACATTTTTCTTATAAGATGAACTTACATATTATAAAAGTATAAATTCAACAAAGAAAAGTTGGAAACTACAAGTGAACAAAAAGAAAGTAAACTTCACCATCTGCCCCACACCAGAAAAATATCTGGTACCACTTTTGGGAATATCAGAAGTCTTGAATAGACCAGTTTCAAAAGAGAGTAAAATTTTCTAAAGCATCTACATTGTATTCTCAAAAAAACTTTTTAAGAATATAGATTCTATGAAACAGGAAATAAAAATAATATAAAATATTTATAAATAAAGAGGTGACTGAACATCAGAAGAAATAAAAAGCAAAGTATAAAATAAATTAAAAATCTAACTAAAAGAAAAGAAAAAAATATCATTTAAAATGGAACTTCAAGCACTAAAATCAGGCACAGGCTTGCAAAAATTTTCTCGGAAACATATAACATCACTTTGAAAACGTATACACTGCAAAGACAAGAATAAAAAGAATTAATAGAGATGAGAGGGGCTTCTCACCAAGACGAAGCCATAGGGACTAGATTTACCCTTTCCCATGAAACAACAATAATGAAAAAGCCACACAAAATATATGGCACAGTGGTTTGCCCCTTCACATTAGGAATGAAGAGGGTATGATGTCTGAGAGATGGGACTCTCTCAGAGATGAGTTTATTGTCCTGAGAAAGTTTCCAGACTGTAGCACTAGTCGGGGGTGGGGGGAGGAATCTAGGGAGAGCCCGGCAGATTCCCTGAGTTGAGGAGACGGAGCTAAGAGCCCAAGGAAACCAAGATGGGTAGAGTTCACAACACTGAGCACTGAAGAGGAGAGAACTACAGATGGAGACAACTCCAGATACCCTTGAGTGTCCTTGTAAGTACTCAACAGGATATTGCTCAACATAAGCATGTGAAGAAACTACAGAGGGTTGGAGGAAAAACAACCTGAAACAATTGAAGGGAATAGAACCTGGCCAAGAACTAAGTCTTTTACCAATCAATCAGGAAAAATTCATCATTCACAGAATACCTGGTCACATACTCAGAAGGATCTTATCTCAATAGTGGCAATTAGGATAATACTGCTCTGGTACCACCTAAATAATGTTAAAAAGCGAGACTGGAAAGGATAAAAATCTTCTTAAGTAACTTAACTGTATCTAAAAACAGAGCTCAAGAATATTTACAGGAATACAAAAATATAAGGCACTCAACAAAGTGAAATTCACAACGTCTACCACCCAAAGAAAAATTTGGCAGAAAAAGATAACCCATAATAAAGAGAAAAATCAATCAAGAACAATCCAAAATTGACATGGATCTTAGATTTAACAGACAAGAATAATTAAAAAATTATTATAACTACATTCAATTTGTTCAGAAAGTAGAGACGTAGAATACACACATGCATGTGCATGCACATAGACACCCCAAAAATGAACTTTTAGAGATGAAAACTAAAATATGTGAGATCAATATACACTGGATTGGGATTAACAGCAGATTAGATATTACAGAAGAAAAGATTAGTGAATTTAAAGACAGAAATGAAACTATCCAAAATGAAACACAGAAAAGAGTTTTTTTTTTGTAATTAGCAGAATATCAGTGAGCTACAGGACAACTTTAAATAGTTTAATAGATGTATAATTAGAGTCTCAAAAGTTAAAAGACCTTAAGAAGGGGGACAGAGGAAATATTTGTAGAAATAATACCCCAAACTTTCAAATTTGACAAAAATTATGAACCCACAGATCCAAGAAGCTCCAAACATCCACGAATAAGAAATAATGAACATAACTGTACCTCATTACATCATAATAAACTTGTTCAAAAACAGTGATAGAAAAAACACCTTAAAAGCAGCTGGAATAAAAAGTCATATTACATGAAAGAACAGCAAGAAGGGAGACAACAGGTTTTTTAAAACAGAAACAAGGCAAACAAGAAGATATGGTACAATAGCTTTAAATTCAGAAATAAAAAGAATCTGGGTGAAATCTATACCCTGAGAAAGTATCTTTCCAGAAAAAAAGGTAAGATAACTTTTCAGGCACACACAGGCTGAAAGAATTTATCACCAGCATTCTTGCACTATAAAGGAATTCTTTCAGGCATAAAGAAAGTGACACAAATGGAAATATGGATCCATGCAAATAAATGAAAAGCAACAGAAAGAGCACCTTCCTTGGGTAAATATATCAGATTCTTATCTCATTATTTAAATCTCTTTAAAGATAAGTCATGGTCTTTCAAAAACTCACAACCACCATCTAATTATGAGAAAACATCCAAAAAATCTCAGCTGAGGGTCGTTCTACAAAAAAATGACCATACTGTCAATTTTGAATTATATATACAAAAGGAAATACTGTTTCAAATGTATTCTTTGAAAATATAAATTAAACTGCAATTAAAATAAAAATACTCATGGGGCGCCTGGGTGGCTCAGTCAGTTAAGCGTCTGACTCTGGATCTCAGCTGAGGTCTTGATCTCAGGGTTGTGAATTCAAGCTCCGTGTTGGGCTCCACAACGGGCATGGAAAAAAAAAATACTTAAAAAACAATACTTATAGTTTTTGCAAAAACAGAAAAAGAAAAATGCAAGAATGCATTGGTCAGTATAGGGAAGGAAAGTAAGGGAAAAAAGAATAAGGAAATATAAGAACCATGACATCATAAATCAAGGAAACAAATAAAACATGCATGTCTCATATGGAAATAAGTGAGTTCATGTCCTTTAATAAAAGACAAAGATTCACACTGACTTTTGAAAAAATTCAACTAAATTCTACCTATATTTAATATACCTAGAATAAAATAGTTTAGGACAATTTTATTTACTTATTTATTTTTTAAGCAGGCTACATGCCCAACGTGGGGCTTGAACTCATGACCCTGAAACCAAGAGTCACATGCTGCACTGACTGAGCCAGCCAGGTACCCCTCAGATTATTTTAAAAAGCTAAAAGATATCTAATTCACATGCACTGAAAAAGAAAATGAAGTTTTATTATATAAAATGATAATCAATTAGAAAATGGAAATAAATATATAAATATGGTTGTTTTATTCATAAAGTTTATAACCAACATCAAGGAAAATCATTACCCAAGTGTTATACATCAGGTGCCACAGAACAGACTGTGAAAGCATATAAAGTAATAATAGAAGGGAAAAGGAGAGTGGGAAGAAGAGCAGAAAGAAGGGTAATAAAGAAGATAATGGAAATAAGAACAAAAATGAAGGAGAAAGGATGAGAAGGATAGGAAGAGAGATAAGGGCAGACAGAGAATGAAAAACAGTTGAAAAGTAAAATAATAATGGAAGTCTAATATATCTCAACTTTCACATCATCCAAGAAGCAGAAAGAGATAAATACTAATAGGAAAGAGGGAAAAAGAGATAATTAATGTAATTAATAAAGTTGAATGATTAGATAAGACTTCACCTAAAAAGAATGTACATTTTTGCTAGCATCAAAGAATCATCACATTATTTTCTGAAGTATAAAGTATAGGGAAGATTAGCAATGTCTTCTAAGAAAATGGAATAATACAGTTTGTGTTCTCTTAACACAATACAATGAACCTAAGAATCAATAATGGTGTTAATATTTTAATATATATTATAGATCATCTTTCATTCACAAGATAAGTATGTTCTCAGAATCTTTTGTGAGCAGCCACTATAATAAGGTGTCTCTTACTGCAGTATTTACATTACAACACACAGGACATCCTAGGAGGAGAAAAGACAATATGCAAACAAATAAATATGCTTATTTTAACCTTCTCTTTGCCTTTTTTGAATACAAGGCCCTTCCCTGGTTGTATCCAAGAAATCAACCTTCAGGCTCTACTGGCTGTCTTAGGTGAGTGTCATTTTGTTGTCTCCATTCTTTTATCCCTGCCGCAAGCTCCCCAAACCCTCAGCAATTTAACAATTTTGCTTGCAGAAACTAGTTCACAGTGTTCACCTGAAATAATAAAAGTTATTCTTTCTGTCATTAAGATCTGATGGAGTCAGGAAGCAGGAAGGCATAATGTACAATGAGAAAAATAGAAGTTATACTCTCCACAGTGCAAGAAAAGGAAACCAAGAATTTGTTAAAAAAAAAAAAAAAAATAAAAAAAAAAAGGGCTCCAAATGAATGGGCTCTTGTGTTAATATTTCCCTTTCCAGGCTTTAGTCTGGAGGACAGGCGGTGAGAAGTGAGTTAGATAAGCCAGGTCAACACCAAGAGCAGTGGAGGCTTACTCCATCCTGTTCTCCCTTTTGACTCCAGGAAGAGGCCTATTTGCAGGCTGCCCTGTAACAACTTGAGCACACATACATCATTGTGTGCTGGGTAGCCCAGTGAGGTCTAGATGATGCTCTTGAGGTTTGGCTCTTCCCAGCTGCCCTCGGCTCCTATGTGCTACAGAGAGAACTCAGATTCTGGCTTGAGGATCTCACCAAAGAGTTTGCCATACAGTAAGCAAGGTGACTCTCAGCAAAGACTATCAAATAATCACCCAAGCTAGAACCCAAAGAATCCAACAGGAGAATAGTCTGAATTATTTTACTCTGAAGTGGGTCAGCTCAGCCAAGGAGTGATCCTGGGAGCATTGCCTGAACCAAAATGATAGTACATGAGATACAAAACTATAGCCTTCAGTAGGACTTACTTCAGTTAGGATCTGCCCCTCAAATTCATGCCTACAAAAATTCGTATGAAATAAATTCCTTTTTAATTTCAGAGACTCCTAGGAACAACAGTTCTTATACAAACAAACCCCTTCCTCTTGGACTACAAAATTGTTCTCTATAGGCAAAGACTGCACTGGACAGGGGTTATCTGGCATTGTTTGAAAAGACTGAGAAATTCCTAGCTGACTGGTCTATGGAAAGTGAAAATAAAAAGCTAGAGTAAAGATGAGAGAGAACTCATGTTAACAACACCTCTCATTATTTTCAACTGTGATAAATGTGGGTATAGACATCAAAATTGGGCTGAGTAATATACGGAACTGTTGAATCATAAAGTGTACACCTGAAACTAATGTAACACTGTATGTTAACTACATTGGAATTTAAAAAAAAATTTGCAGTGCATGGTTAGAGACTGGTTTTGGCAACTGGAATCAGGGAATAAATCTAATTCTGAGAATCAGGCAAGTAGAACCGTGGCTGGTATTCTATTTGTTGGTTACAAAGTACTCAATCAATTCTCCCCAACATGTAACATATTTACACCATCACATAAGTATCCAGTGTACTAAACATGTTGGCTTGCCATAGGAAGGACTAACAAAGAAATGTATTTGCCTGAATATTTGTGTAATAGCATGGAGCTAGACCATAAACATAAACTTTAAGCATTCATAATTGATATTAAAATGACTTATAGTCTACTTGCCAATAAAAATTTTTATTATTATTACTAATTTCCACAATCACAATGGAGCTAGATTAAAGAAGAACACTGACAATACACTGTGACTAAAAACCAAAGAGAGACTAATTCCTCCATTAGATAATATCAAATGATAAAATATGTTAGATTTAAATTGTTTTTCCTTCACTAAATTAATGAATCTCCATCAGTGAATGAAAAGAGCTTTTCCATTTCTAAAGGGTACGATCATGCTTGGATGGTTAAAATAATAAACCTAAAATGTCATTTGGGATTTTCAGTATCAATTTAAATCACACTGATTACAAAGTTTATCAGGGCCTAGCACACATAGGTATTCTAATAAATAAAATTAATACCTCATAATTGGATAGTTTCTTAAAAATCACAAATCACTTTCATATACCTCATCTCCCTAGATCTTCGTAACAACCTTATGACATTATAAAACAGAAATAAACCCTTCACACTACAATTATGTGAAGGTTTAAGTTCAAAAGTCAATCTATAAAAGAATACCATTTGTGACAGAAATATAAATAGGATCCACAAATTGGCAATCTAGGTGGTTGATGACGATGACATATAAATGAATATACACACCGCTTTCCAAAAATCAGTGGTTAAATTGAAATAGCCGATTATATGAATAAATAAACCATACCGGACTTCTGAACTGAAGCTTTAATAAATCCAAACATGGGGCTTCTCTCTCATAATAAAGCTTGTTCATATTCCATACGCTCAATCATTTCATGCTTGCAGAGTATGTGACCAAATTACACGCAAGAATGAATGGGCCAGATCATACTCACTATAATTATAATTTAACACACTTGAAAGACTATAGTTGAAGACTCATACAGAATAAGGTAGTTGCAAAGTAGTTGTGAAACAACTGTCAATTTTAGCACAGAAAATGTATGTGGTATGATCAAAAAAGAAATGTCTAATAAAATCTGGAAAATGGATTTAAATAACTATCTCTTTGGTTCCAAGGTTTTCATGTTATTAGTGCCTTGCTTAGCCTCAATGTATGGCTGAAATGATACCTAGAGTATAAGTATTCCTGACTCCATGTCCTTTGACTTTCTCACTGACCCACTCCTCTCAAAGGATATATTAAAATCCATTATGCCATCTTCAAATCTGTTATGTCTTTATTCAGAGAACCAAGGTTTGTTAATGCTTCCGAGTGTGTTTCCTATAACCTCATGACAATGCTGAGTATTCTGCTGACTATTTTTTTTGGCAGCAGCACACCTTTTAAAATGGTATTTAGAAGCCAAAGATGACATGATGTTTATGAAAATTTACCTTGTAGAACTAATTTCCTCAAATTATGAAATTATGAAATAATGAATCTTGGATGTGCAATATTTATCATCTCATCTCTACATATCATTCTATGATTTTGAAGCATTTCAAATTATATTATCTAAATTAATAGTCACTAAAATATGACTTCAGTTGTGAAAAATATGTATTTTAAGAAAGTTCAAAGATATTGGAATCATTTCACTCAATGTAGAAAAGATTAATATTGACTTCTTCTATTCATAAAATATTTTTAGAAAGAAAAGAGAGTCTAGTGTACCTGCACCCTCATTGAAAGAATGAAAAGAAGAATAGCAATGGAGTGAAGAGTGAAACAGAACAGACTTAGCTTATTTAAAATTACATGAAGATGGGGCACCTGGGTGGCTCAGTTGGTTAGGCGTCTGCCATCGGCTCAGGTATGATCCCAGAGTCCTGGGATCCAGCCCTGCACTGGGCTCCCTGCTCAGTGGAGAATCTGCTTCTCCCTCTCCCTCTGCACCTCTGCCTACTATTCCCCCTACTTGTACTCTCTCTCTCTCTCTGTCAAATAAATAAATAAAAAATAATTACATGGGGGTAAATGCTGTCATCTTTCCATGTGGATTTCTTTAAAAATGACTGTTGGAACAGTATTTACAGTATTTACTCTTGTGCCAGAGACCATGATAGTTATTGTGGTAGACTCAAGGATTTCATAATCTAACTCAGAAAACAGATATGTTAAAAATATGATCATTCCATGGGATAGAAACCTTAATGGAAGTATGCAATATATATATATATACACACAGTGTGGAATACACAAGAGGTGTCTGTTAACTTTGCTTCAGTTAAAAGGACAATCTTCACTGAGGAGCTAACTCTTAATCTTGAAAAAAGAATCAACATTCATCAGGAAGAATAAAGCCTGCGTAAGAGTATTTGGATATAATTATAAAGGTTTGAGATTCAAGAGAGAAAAGTGAGGCATAAAATGATATAGCTCAGCCATCAGGGCTTCCATTAATGCTGTTGTTCCTGTTGTTTTCCCACAGAAATCTAGGAGGCAAAAAGATAATTCACATGCTATTTTTAGCTTGAACATCCCTCATATAACCTCTTTATGGGAAAAGGATTCATGCTTTGGTTTTATTTTTAAATAATAATATATAAGAACTGAAAAAAGCTACCTCAATGGTCTATAAATTAGTCCATTCCATTCTTTTGTAGTGACTGAATTCTTGATTCTATTCAAAATAGGCATATTGCTTTTAAAAATTAATAATGTTCCAATAGCACATACAGAGTTTGAATCACAAAAAATAAATCTGTTGGAGTTCCTCTAGTGAAAAGGCCAGTGTTCTAAAGATAGGTTAAAAAATAAATTTATCAACTTCTGAAATCTTAAATATCATCTCCCTTTTTGATGTGTTCAATCATTATGAAGTATCTGTTGACAAGAGCTGATGGCAGGGAATATTAGCACACTGAAAAGTTAGAGGTTCTACTTTTTTTTTAATTTAAAGTAACATTTGCTGTTAGGTCGGTTTATCATTTTTTCAGTCAACATTTATTTACATATATTTATATAGTGGACACTGAGCTACTACATTAGGAAATGATTTCATAATAACTTTTACCACTTTGGTGGTTTGGCTAAGTTCATATTTTCTGGCTAATAAGAGGCTTAAGCATGACCAACTACAATATCTACATGACTCTCTATAATCCAGTACCCGATGCATTAAGTAAGCAGTCTTTATGAGGACACACTAAGCAGTCATCCATTATGTTTACAAACATGAAACACAAATTAAAGAGATTACTGAAGTTATCTATTTATTTTAGACTTAGTCCATGTAATAACATGGGAAATAGATGACTGGCAGAGGTGGTGAAGTGTCCATGGCTAATGATATAAAACAATAGGTCTTCTAAAGTCAAAGAGCAAATCAAACTATAAGTCAACACTAAAAGATCATATGTCAAGAACTTTATAGGGAGCAAAAGCTTTATGTTCTTCTATAAATAAAATATTTTTCCCTTCTCTGCTGGCTTTTAAGAATTTGTCTTTAATCCCTGGATTTGTGGACTTCATTATCATGTGCCTTCGTGTGGTTGTCTTCATGATTCTTGCCCTTGGAATTTGTTGAGCTTTTGGATCTACAAGTTTATAGTTTTCCTTAAATTAAAAAAAAAATGGCCATTATATACTCAAATGTTTTCTTTGCCTCCCTCTCTCCTTCAGAGAATGATTACATGTATACCAAGCTACCCAAAGAGTTCCCTAGCTCACTGATGTTCTGTTCGTGTATTTGTTGCAGTTTTATGTTTTTAATCTGTGTGTTCCTTTGTGACTCATTTCTATTGCCATGACTTCAAATTCACTAATCTTTTCTTCTACAATGTCTAATCAACTGTTAGTCCTACCCAGTGTGTTTTTCATCTCACACACTGTATTTTTACATCTCTAGATGTTTGATTTTGTATCTTTTTCATACCTACCATATCTCCATCTAACATTTTGTAACATATGGACTAAGTTATAACAATGTTTAGTGTTCTTTTCTGCTTATTGTAACATCTGTGTCACTTCTGGGTTCATTTCTATGTGTTTATTCTCCTCATTAAGGGGGTCTTACATTTTTGTACTTGTACCCATCTTTCTAGGTGCTGGATAGTTTGTACTCCTAAAAATACTTCTGAACTTTGTTCTGGAACAGTTACTTAAAACAGTTACTTAAAACAGATACTTAAAATCATTTTGATCCTTTTGGATCCTGCTTTTAAGATGCGTTAGGCATAACCAGGGAAGTGTTCATTCTAGGACTAATATTTCCAATACTGGGACAACAGTGGTCTACATACTCTAGCCAACCCCCATTAGTAAGGAGGCATCTCAGTCCAGCTGGTGGTAATGGGCACTCTCCATGGTCTGTGTAAGCATCAGGCATTATTGCATTTAATCCTTCCTTATGCTTCTTTCCCTGGCCTTGGAAAGTTTCTTCACATTCATGTACCAATCAGTACTGTGCTGAATAATCAAGCAAGACCCCTTGTAGATCCCTGGATTCTCTTTCTGAAAATTGCTTTCGTCTTAAAGTACTTCACCTTAAGAATTCTCACTGCTGTAGTCTCCCAGACTTTCAGCTATACCTCCTCAACTCAAAGAGTCTGACATCACATATTTGACATCAAATATTTTACTTACAGAAGAACATAAAGTTTTTATAATGTTTTGACATATTGTCTTTAATTGCTGACTTTCAGTTTGATTTGCTCTTTGACTTTAGAAGGCCTATTGTGATCTTTTAATATCCTCAGCCATGGACACTTCACCACCTCTGCCAATCATCTATTTCATATTTTATTGCATGAGCTAAATCTCTGCTTAGAGACTTTTTCAAGGAAGTAAGCTGGGGCAATCACATGTTTCACCTCATCTTTTTGATAGCCATCAGAGAACACTGCCCTTCACTGCCTAATGCCCTGTGCCTAGAAAACTGTTGTTGCATTATTTTTAAAAAGTGGAGTAAATAGCAATATACATTCTTCAAGTGATAAAACTCATACATGAAATCAAAAGCCAACTTCATATTTAATTTCCATGTTCCTCCAAACATGGAAAACATTCCCAATAAAGTGAAGGATATCTTCCATGAACATGACTGACATTTATCTTGGAGCTCTCACTGATGCAGTGGGAATCTAAAAAGAATAAAATGAATAATGTTATTTATAGTTGGAATTAAAGTGTCTTCTGAGGAAAACTAAGGAGTCACTTAGAAAAGGAAAATATGTCATTTACAAAGATTTTCTTAAAAAAAAAGTTTGACCCTCAATCTATCCTAAGTGTATCATCACTCTTTTCTATGTGAAGACTCTGAGCTGAACCAAGTATTAATAATAGTAACACACAGCACTGACTATATGTCAGACACTGTCCTAAGTACTTCGCGGATATTGACTCCTTTCCTTTAAACTTCATACTTGTCTTCATTTTAGTGATGTTGAAAGAAGGAATGGAGAGGTTAATTAAGTAAATTTCTCCAAATGGAACCAGGACTGTAACCAAGACCAGTGACATCACATAAAATACAAAAGTATCCATTCTGATCATAAAATCAATAGAAGTTTACTAGACAAAACTTGATATGAAGAAATGTCTAAAGGAATGTTCATCCATAATTTCTCATGCCAGTACCCTTCAGACACAACTGACATGAATAAGTCTAATACCTAAATTTCAACGCTCCTGACTTCCTGCATGCAAAAAATCTGGACCTCAAATTTTTCCCAGTGACTGCTGGGATTGTGTCACATGTGCTTAAGCCTAGTCTGTTTATATTCTTCTACTCTACTTTCTTTTGCTATAGCATATACCCTGTTGCTCTGTCTGACATGGAACTCTTGCACCAGTGGCTTTTTTGAGCTTTCAATTTGCCAGAAGTGCCCAGTGACCTGTGGTAGAGTTGGGAAAATTGTCAGTTTCCCACCTCTGCTAGGACATTGTTCTGTGGTCCCAAAATAATGCCATATATCCCTCAAGACTCAGACTATATTTAATCCAATAAAGTTAATGTTTACCATCCCCACTTTTTTAGAAATATAGTCCCTTGGGAAAAGAGAGGACAAAAGCCATAGTGATCCCTATTTATCACTTTCTCCCTCCTTTTTCTCCACCAAAGTTTCAGGCACTAACTTCTTTCATCCTCCTTCATATATAACTGAAAATCTCCCATGAACATCAACTCTGGCGAATGAATTTTAAGGGTGGATATAACCATACCATGTCTCCATAATTGTAGATCAATGAGAGAGGAGAGAGAGAATTAAAGAAAGGAGAGTAAAAGTAAGAATGGGAGAAAAGACACTGGAGAGAACTGAAGAAAGATGGAGAGTGAAAGAAATATAAGGAATGACAGAAAGGGATGAAGTGTTGAAGGAAGGGAAAGAGGAAGGGCGTGAGAGAGAGGTGGTTGAGGGAGGGTGGGGAGGGCAACACAGACAGGCAAAGAGAGAAAATGAAGGAAGATGAGAATGACAGATTGAGACTGTTGTGTATGAAGAAGAGAGAAGACACACAGAAAGAATGACAGACATATAAATTTCCCTAAGACTTGAAACATTTTTCAAAGGCTAAGGTTTTAAGATCGACCACGTGACAATTCTTTTGTGGGAATATAAATGAGATTAATAAATTGTGACCACTGTCCTTAAAACAGTTGAGAGCAAGACTTTCAACATTCCTTTACCAAAATAAAAATATATACATATTGCAACAAAGGACAAGGATATAATTGGTTTACAAAAGTCTTATAAAAACATTATCTGTATCTAGAAAGTATGCTTGTTTTCTGTTAAAGGCTTCCATTAGAAAAGAGAAGGAAAAAGTCTCTCCTATCCAAATGTCTTCAATAAGTCAGAATGCTTTATTTTCCACACCTTATCTTGGAAAATTCAGAATACTAGAATCTTAGAGGAAAAGAAAAAGACTCATTAACAAAGAACTGAAAAGCATTGTAGGTAATATCCTAATTAAATTCAACAGTGTAGTATAAAGAGAATACGATGACAGCAAAAAATCCTATTGACTGATCTTTGTCTTTTAGAAACTTTAATTTTATTGCAGTTAAAAGAATCAATAAAGAAGGACTAGAAAAGAGAACAGAGACAGCCTGTATCTTAGCAAGGTTCTAAACACACGTGCTGGCTGGCTGGATAGATGGCTGAATGGATGGATGAGCAGAATTTCTATTTTCCATTTTGTGATATTACGTGAACAAGACTGCTGATGGAACAGATGTGGGCTGGAGGGAGGTGGATGGAAAGGGAATAATCAAGGACAATCCTGAATTTTTGTCTTGAGAAAACTGGTAGATTATATTAGAATATACTTGCTCTAGTACATTGAGAGACAAATTGGAGGGGTAGAAAAATGAAGGTTTCAATTATAGCAGGGGTAAGTTGTAAATTCCTTTCAGATACTGACGTAGAGCTATCAAATAGGCTACTGAATATGTTTTAGGCAAAGATCAAGTCTGTGAACAAATATTTGCCAGCCACTGACCTGTAACTAGTATGTAATAACATTGATGGATGTGGTCACTTAGATAGAACATTTGGATGGAGAAGGGCAATCCCAGGAGCACTCCAAAATTTACAGCAGAGAAAGAACCAGGAAAATGTGGTATCCCAAGTCCAAGAAGGCATTTCAAAAGGGGAAGTGTGGTCAGCTGTACATAAGATTGATCCAGAGAAGTCAAGCAAAATATATTCAGAAAATGAGACTCCTGAATTTTGCTCTATGAACTTTACTGGTTGTCTTGATACTAACAGTTTCAGTAGAACTCAACAGAAACATACTCCTGACATACTATTAAAAAATATGTTTAATGGTCACTTAGAAAGCCATCATGTTCAATCTGTGTCACATCATAATTTATCTAATAAATACTTTATTAAATATGTTTAGTTGGCATCCGTTTTTGCACTATAACAAATAACATAATTCTGAAACTCTTCATGCAACTAGTTATATCTTTGATGATCTCCCTAAATAAATTCATAGCTGAGGTATTTTTATTTCAAAGATAATGAACACTGTATAGGCTTTGAATACATATTGCCAATTTCTCCTCTTCCCATACAGGTTAATTTAGAATATATTATAATTCTTGATCTGGTGATAAGATGTAAATGAAATAAAAATTATTTGAGTTAAACTGTAGGTCTCAATTTAAACAACCCAATCCATTTGTTTATACTTATTTTTAAACAATTCCTATTTAAGACATTATTCTATTTTATACTTAACAAAGCCAGATTTTTTCAGTTTATGTGTGGGAAAATATTAGAAGAAAAAATGATCATTTAATCTCATAGTTTCTATTATTTTGAGTCCATGTTCTATGCATCCCTTAGTGAATGAAGGTGAGCTCTGAGAAAACCAACACATTCTGAATTATTTGAGTTACTAGGTAAACCTACAATTAAAACTACTCAAAGAACATCCTAACTAGAAAAGCACATAATATAGTCAGTGTAAAAAAAAATCTTTTAGGTTTATCTATACCTCACAAACCAGTAACAATCAAAGTTAAATCCAAATATCCTCAGTGCACATTACCTGGCACTTAATGGGTGCTCAATAAATATTTGTTGAATGAATTAAAAGTCAGTTCAGGAGGAAATAAAACAGATCAACATTACATTCCCTCCTGTGGATGAAGAGCCTGTTTTGCAAGGCAGTCCAAGAATCAATAGTAAAATAATTACTTTATGATTTTGATGCTTTTGGAAATAAAATTGAAAAGTCTAAATTAGGTTTTGTGTTGGTTTCTCTGTCTCTAAAGTGTAATACCTTGCTTTCTAAAATGAACCTACAAAAGCATCTTTTCTCTCCAAAGCAGTCAAGTATTCTTTAAACACCAAATTAAACACTATGGTTTATCTTTAATGCATGGTAATAGAATAAATGTGTGTTCCCAGTAATACCCACAATTTCCTCTTTCCTATTACAAATATTCACCCAACATGAGCGTGTTTTAGGCTGGTCAAAATCAACACCTCTATTAAACAGTATTTTCCTCCAGTCAATATTTTTCTATTTCAAACATTTACTTTCAGCAATCCTTAAACTCCAAAGATCTAAATATAGGCAACCTCAACTTGAAAAAATTCACAGCTAAAACTAACATATACTCTATGCCAATCTGTGCACCAGCTGTGGATTAAAATGTGCTGAAAAGCAGAACATTTTGTCTCTCTTCAATGATCAAATAGTCTCTTGCAGCATATACAACTCTCCATTTAACAGGGGGAGGGTGGTGTGGCAGGAGAGGGGGGAGAATCTGGGTGATTTTGTTTTGAGGCATCCGAAGGTGTTGAAATCCACTTAATTTATCGTTGTCACATGGTTCTTTCAACAAAAACCTGTGTATTAAATAGGGACAGGGAAAGTAGTGCTAACTGAGTTAGATTCTTGGAAGGAGAGTATCTTCCTGACTTTTTCGAATTACTTTGAGATTTGCTTCCTGTTTATTTTCTGGCAAACATTTAAAAATAGTTGTCTAAATGAGGTCGCATTTGCAGAGACTGTAGAAATTCCTTTAACTGCAGAGTTCCAAGGAAAAATGACAGATTTATTACAGGGGCAAGCGTTAGTCAAAGAATTCATTTAATTATTTTAAGTCTCTTATGTAAATGCATTTTTATATTAATACAGTATTTACCAATATAAATTTTTCTAACATTTGTAGCATAAAATTTGTAGCCCAACTTTTCCCTAGAATCCTATTGATCTCTAATTCTTTGCTTATTCTTTCATTTTAAATGGTCTCAAGAATTATTCTGGGATTATCTAGCATAGGATGTCTTACTTAAAGGGATGGGATGTTCACTGACCTGCTTAAGAGATGAAGGAAGCATAGCATCAAAAGGGGGAAAAAAATCCCAAAACTGTTGACTGCAAGTTCATGTTCAATATTTTCCCAGTATTTTGCAGAATGGTCGTACTTTAGTAGAGATTTTTGGCTAGTGGCGAAATAATTTGTATTACTTATTTAGCTCCCCAAAGCACAAGTCCTGTTGTCTTCTAACCACATGGCAGAACATTTAGTTACAATCCTAAGCAGAGTAGCATTATTTCATTTTAATGAGCTATAACTGAAATTCTTCAACATAATTTTATAAAGACAAAGTACATATCCGTTAATCAGATTGATAAATTTGGAATCATTATTCAATGATTGTCAAAATGAAAATCTTAAACTTAATGAAAAATACTAAAGGAAAATATTTGTATATATGTTTGTATATCAGTATATTAAAATATGTAGATACTTTAGATATTGTCCTAATGAAAGGAAAGGAAAAACGGACAGTTTAAGTAACATACCAACACTTAAAATGTACCGTATAAAAAGGAGAACTATGAAAAATCAAGGAAATATAAGTAATACCTTTCTTATATTTAAACAGGATTTAATACTTTTAAAAACACTTTGTTTTATTATCTCATTGTGAACTTTATAACTACACTTTCAGATATGAAAAGACAGACATTATTATTCTTAATTTCTAGATAAGAAGACGGACAGAAATGATTTCCACAAATCTTAAAACTGATCTTATTTTTTTTACTTTTTTTAACTTCAAACTGATATATACATACATTGAATTACAATGAGACAGCCAAATAAAAAATGGATACCAACTTCTATCTTAAAAGGATAAAAAAGGAAGAATTGATATATGAATTAAAATAAGATGACATAGACAATCAGTCCAAACTAAAAAGTTAAAGCACAGAAAAAAGCATAAATGACTGAAACAAAACAACAATGTGACCATTTTTCTCTTCCTAATACCAAAAGAAAAAAAGACTTAATCAGAAATCCAATGTGAATTGCACCAAAACAAGGCTACACCAAGGAAGAGTCGCACGGTATAGGTTAAGGACCCCTTAATTACTAACTATAATCAGCCTACTTCAATTGACCTTTTAAACATGATCAGAGGTTTTATCATTGAATTTCAGGGGTTTTTTTTGAGCCAATTTTAATTCTCTATCCTCGACTAACTTGCAGAAGGTTACGATATTAAATATACCATGTCAGACCTACTACTGCTTCCATTTATAGTAGTGCTGTGATGGACACAGTACACTTACCTTAATGGAGATCTCTCTCTCTCTCTCTCTCTCTCTCTCTCTCTCTCTCTCTCTATATATATATATATATATATATATATATATATACTTAAAAAAATCACTTTCTCTGAAATTCAACACCAAAACTCCTCTCCAATAACTAGTAACATTTTTTTTAGGTTGAGGTTTTAAGTATTAGGTATTACAGCAAATCAGAGGCAAACACCATTAATTCCAGAGAATTTGCTGTGAATTGGCCAAATGTTGAGCTCAATTACAGAGTAGCCTATTATAACGAGGATTATAAAAGTCCTGTTTGCCCTCATATATTTTTTTGAATCTTATAGCACCTCATGGTATCTCAAATGCTCACTAGACCTAAGATTCTGAAGGTCATTGAAGAAATGTCAACGTTATCAGCATACACATTAACACATCTAACACATTTTCCTTATCAGCTATCAACACCTCAACTTGTATTCAACTAATCAGTTACCTGGCAGGGGCCTAGGACAATAAAATATAGGACTTGTATATTTTAATTAAAAGGAAAATGTGAGAAACAGGCTCTTTTATGAGGTGGGGAAGGTAGGTACAACTGGGAAAATAAGAGTGAAGCGCAACAAAGGTTGACAGAGAGGGTCTAAATGGGTGGAATAGACTACTCTGTCTCTACCTTTCCCTGCTTCATGAAAAACTGCGGGACTAGGTTCATCTTTGGTTCTAAACCAGCCATTGTAATCTTTGTAATAAACCAACATATTCAATATTTGATTTCTTGAATTTTCGCCAAATCGCAGCCTCCCCTCCACTACACACACAGAAGCTGCCATGGAGGCTGTTAAAGGTTTTCCACTTCAAGGTCTCTGACACCTGGGGTAGCAGAGATCAGAGGAACATTGCCAACATGTCAAATTTGCCTCAGTTTCCCTGCCAAATTCTTTATCTTGGAACAAAGCCAAAGCCTAGGCCTATTATGTCTACCACCACCAAATGCTGAGGTAAACAGGAAAGCAGGAGAGGAGCACCTTCATCATCCCATATTGTAAGAAGCTCAAAGACGTTGGATCTGTGAGCACAAAGACAGGGTTTTGAGTCAGCAGGGGGCAACTGTAGTCTGAGGACCAAAGAAGATCCAGGAAGTCCCCTCACGTGGGCCAGAAACACACACATGAGAAGGGTTACCTGCATGGTCTGATTTGTTTAGATTTATTCTGCCTAGTGGAGCCTTTCTTTGTTTTGTTTTGTTTTTTTCAATATTTGCTTTTTCATTTTTATAAGTAATTCGTGTTAACGAGAGAAGACTTGGAAAATAACACAGACGAAACTATACGTCACCTGAGATTCTACCACCTGGAGATCATCACTAATAACATCTTCATGTATTTCTTCCCAATATGTTCTTTTCCTCTGCATATAGAGTTATAGATAAAAATACAGAGATAGAGATATTTTGCCTCATATGGTACATATGGTCCTATCACCCTTTTCATCAGGCAACTGTTTGTTGTGAATATTTTCCTAGCCACACAAATTCTATACTATGATTTAAAGGCCACAGGGTCAGGTACAGTGTATGGTATGCCACCTATGGGTGCTGATAACCCACAGGAACTCACAGGTAAACTGACACGTCTAGTTCTTACCAGTCTCTTCTTTGAACACTGAAACACTCTTGAGTCCTGGCTCTTGGATGAGATGAGCCACCGCTGGGCCAAAACTCTGGTACGACGCCACCACCATCTGACTCGATATGAACACAGCCTACAACTCTCTCACGCCTATGGGATTGAATTTACCTGGAAAAAACATCTGCTGAAGTGTCTACAACCTCTGAGCGGTGCCCTGGAGGGCGGGCTGGCCACCTGTGCCAAATCAACAACTTCTGCAGCCCCATTTCTTCAACTACACCTGATCCGGTTCCCCTCCCTGTTTGTCCTTGTGGGGGCGATGCCAACACATCCTCTTTCTGAACCAGTTTCTATGATAAGGGTACAGGAGTGTTAATAAAAACAAATACCGTGCTCTATATTATTTTCCCCGGTGACCCTTCTACAGGTATGTGGATTTTAGTCTGGCAGTACCTGCAGTAGATCTTCTCACAAAGGGAGGGGATCTTCTTTGGACTTTTGTCATATTCATTTAACTTTTTTTTTTTTTTTTTTTAACTTTTTCGCCTCCCCCAACCCGCGCCCCGGGCCTCAAGGCTCACTTCAGCGGCGCTCCTGCACGTCCCTGCTAAGCGCCCCGGTACGCGTCAGCTAACGATGGCTTAGCACCAGTTCCAACCAACAGGCTTTGCGACCGGGGGAGGGGGTGGCACCCTTTCCATCACGCCCAGTTTCCCAGGAAGAGGCGGTTTTGGCGCAGGACCTAGTCAAACCACGCGCTGGGATTAAGTGGGGCCACTGCGAGGCATGCGCGGGGCTGCAGGCTGAGGCAGGAATGATCGAAGAGCCCTCAGAACAGGGGGTGGCAGGGTTTCCCACTGAAAAATTATTTATTGAGCGCTTACTATGTGCCATTCGCTTTGTGACATAATCCTGGTCTTTATGGAATCTACATTCCAGTGAATGCTATCAAGGAACCAAAGGAAGAGAGGTCTCGAGCAAAAATACTTAGGGGACCAGTTTAAAGAGTACAGTCAGAAACACTATCTTGAAGAGGTTTCTAGCACATTGGAAGACTTCCTTTCCCCGGGATCTCAGACTTAAATTCTTTTTCTTGCCATTTTCTGCAGCACCTGATACATTACAGGCTAGGATCCTTAGGACTTCACCATTTCTGCCCCGCATTCCTCAGCCCCACCAATGTCCAGTCTTTATTCCTCCTCATTCAAGTAAGTCTATTGCCACCTCACTGGAAATGCCTAAATACCCGTAATGAACGAGTTAAAGGATTAAACATGATAAAATGCATTTTTCTTTCCAGCCTGCAACAGTAAAATACATAAATTATGTCTTTGATCCTGGCAACTCTTCGGCAACTAAAAAGATGTTTGAAATAGGAAAACAGGAAATGCCACAGAGAAATGTGTCTCTTTGTTTCTTTTGAGGGAAACCTTCCCTTCAGAGGTGCAGAGTGGTGAAATATGCTAGAATTTAAGAGTCAGCCACACCTTGGAATTGAATTCCAGCTCTGCCACTTAACTTAGTGTGATGACCTAAGGCAAATTACTTAACCATACTGAGTGAACCTTAATTTCCTCATCTATAAAATGAGAGTACAGTACACATTGCAGTATAATTCTATGAATTAGAAGTAATGTATGTAAAGCATTTAGCACAGTGCTCTCATATGGTAGCACTTGACACATTGCTGTGGCTATCAGTATTTAACAACCTGTGATGTATGAACTATTAGCCTTCATTTTATCTGTATATTACCCTCATCTTATGCCCACCAGGCTCAGAGAGGTTAAATAAATAACTTTCCCATAATTAGAATCAAGGTGAGGAGTTAGCTTTAAAACCCTGTTCTTAACTGTGTTTGGAGCCCTGGGGAGGGACTTAAATGTGGAGTAGCATCTTAGTAGATTCCAAAAGCAGTATCTCAGGTATAAGGCCATTTAAAGTAACACTCGGTGGATGGAATAGTATGTAGTGCCAGGATGTACCTTAAAATCAAGAACCGTGGCAAATTGAGGGCTGGGAGCACTGCTTTCCTGCAACTGTCATAACTCAGGCAGGAGTGAGCTTAAGGAGCAATGGGAGAACAGGAAGGATAAAGAAGATTAGTGGGTGGTAAGAGGAATCTACCATAAGGGGTTCCAAAGGAGCACCCATCTGCACCAAATATCAATGAGGGAATCTAATTCAGACCACATTTCAAAAACATTTTACATTTTATGGTGGGAAAGAAGTTTTATTTGAAAATACTTGTCAAAGGTGATAGTGCACTAATCACTAGCCTGGACTATACAGAGCTCAAGACACTTCTCTTGGGTGGAAAGGGCTTGCACAAGAAAAAACCTACAGTACTCCAACTGTGAGATTGAGCTCCAGCCAAAGTGAAGAGCAGGAACCACAGCAAATCCAAGCCTTTGGACTGAGCCAACACGAGGACAGGGAAAAGAGAAGGGGTATGAAGATGCACAGCCTCACAGGAAATGCTCCTGGGGCTCTGGTTATAGGTTTCTTGGCCGCAAAGATATTGGGAGAGCAAGAAGAAGACCTGTCAGTCACAACTAAGGCAAATGTTCACCTCACAGTCTTAATTCTAAGTCCCATCAGATGGAGGGATTGAAGCACTTATTATATTTCCTGATTCAGTAAAAAATACTTCAGAATCAGGCAAAAGATTGAGTCTGTATTTAGAAGACTTGATTGCACATACCTGGAAGTGTTGGGGAAAATAAGAGTAGGGAAAATAAGGCCTAAATTAGACGTCCACTTTCTTCATCATAAGTGGTTATATTTGTAAATGGACTTTCAAACAGGGACCTGGACTATAAATCATTACTGGTCCAGAACAAATTTGAGATATATCTCCAGGAAGGTCTTTAAGCATAATATTATTAAAGACAAAAACATTGGCTGGAGGTCCATTCCCTGCAGTATAACATACTGAACCCTAGAGGGTAAAAAAGGAATAGAGTTTAAAGTCTAGGGGTTCCTGGGTGGCTCAGTCAGTTAAGCATCTAACTCTTGATTTCATCTCAGCTCATGATCTCAGGGTTATGAGATTGAGACCCTTGTCAGGCTTCACGCTGGATGTAGAACCTACTTAAGATTCTCTCTCGCTCTCCCTCTGCCCCCCCCCTTTGCATGCATGCGCACACACTCTTTCTCTCTCTCAAAAAAAAAAATACATATACATACGTATATGTATGTATATATCAGAGCAGGAATATGGAGAACATGCATTGACTTATTGTGGCAATTTCAAGATACTCAACTGACTTCAGCACTGATATGTCTTCTGATGTACACAATACCCTGAAGACAGAGCAAGCTTCAGAAGATAAGGAGATCAGTGTGCTTGACATGAGGTATAGGAATTGCATGACTATGTGTGTTGGGGGTGGGTGCTAGAGAAAGCAAGAGTGGAGCCCAGTGTTTTTCTACAATATTTAGTAAGAAAGTGGGACGGCTGGATGGAAATGTCATGGATTCTTTCTAGGTATTGACTCATCTTTGATAATGAGGATGTTTTCCATCCATATAATTGTTCTGCCCCCATCCTCTTGTCTGATACTTCTTTTCCCATAATGGATAATGATTACTGAAGCTCTTTCATATAGCAGACCACCCAGGTCAACCCTCTTGGAGAGGACCCATGATGATCATGATAATAATAATGTGGCCTGTGACAACAACAGCTACTGCTACTAAGGTAGTAAAAAGTCTATTGCTACCATCACTATTACTGTTAACATCATTGACAATACTACTCCTGTCGCTGCTACCACTCCTATTATTATTGTTATTTTTATTATTATTATTGCTGTTACTATTATTACTATAATTTATCTCTACTATTATTAGCTTCTAGTGAGCACCTTCTATGTTCCAAGCACTATATTTGGCCCATTAAATAAACTTTCTTTCATTTATTAATAGCACTACACCATAAATAATATCAGGTGCATTTAACTTTTAAAATAGTTAAGTGGCCTAGCCAAAACCATTCAGCTATTAAATTTGGAATCAAATTCCAATCCAGATTTTATAGATTTCAAAGTCCGCACTCTCTGCACTCCACAATGTTGTCTTTCTATAGGAAAGTACACTAGGAAGCTTATTTTAATTATACTTTTATTTCAATATATTTATAAGGCAACTCATTCTAAAGCTATTTTTATTTTAAAACATTTACAAACTTACAGAAAATTTAGAAGTATAGGACAAACACTTCTGCTTTCCCAGCCATTTGAGAGTAATCTGTCAACCTAATTCCCCATTGTATTCATGTGCATTTCCTACAAACGGGTATTCTCCAACATAACAAATCCAATGATCAGAATAAGAAAACTAACATTGATACATTACTATCATTTAATCTTTAGACCCCATTCAAGTTTTGCTAATTGTCCCCACAATGTCTTTCATAGAAAAATAATTAGTTGAGAATTATGTGTTGCATTTAGCTATCATATCTCTTTATTCTTCACACAGGAATTCTTCTCAGTCATTTCTTGACTTTTATGACCTTGTGATTTTGAAGAATTAGGGAACGGTTATTTTGTAAAATATTCCTCAGTTGAGGTTTCTCTAATGTTTCCTCATGATTAGATTCAAGCTACGTTTTTTGATGAGAATATCACAAGAGTGATGTCATGTTTTCCTAATTGCATCCTATTAGGTGGCATACAATTTGGATTTGCCCCTTGACTGATGATGCTCACTTTGATCAGTGATTAAGGTGGTGTTTGCCAGTCTTTTCCTCTATAAAATAACTCTTCCTAGCCTCCTTTCTAATCTTTTATCAAACTTCTAATGTATTGTTTCCTAACTTTTTGAATAAGTAATATTCTGTTACTGTCATTTTTTATTTTGATGATGGAAATTATCCCTGGTTTGTCTCGTGGGAGTCCCTTCAAACTGGTTTCTGGATCTTTTTGACATTATCCACCTAATCATTCTGTGACCTTTTTTATTTTTTCCTAGAATAAGAAAGATCTTCTAGACTGATATGTGCCCTGCCTCAATCAGCTATACTAGAATCAACCACTTCTCCTAGGAGCATTGGTTTTTTTTCAGTGGAAAATGATATTATGAAGCCACAATCTGGGCACTAGGTCTGTTTATGATATTATGAAGCAACAATCTGGGCACTAGGTCTGCTGTATATATATAAGTATATATATGTATGTGTGTGTGTATACACTTATATGTGTATATATATATGCTTCTATGTATACATAATTTACACTTATGTGTATATATTCTATATTTCTTTATGTATCTATATGTACTGAAAACTAAAGGTTCTTTTTTATTTTATCCTTTTCCATATTTGTAACAGTCTTCTGATACCTGGGTCACTTCATCTTTAACATAGTTACTTATTTGATCAACCCTCTGTATATAAGCAGTCCCTCATCTCCAATCTTGCACAGATGCCCTTCTCACCTCACTGTGGCTCTGACCCAGGCAAGGCTGCTCCCAGGGCCTACATAGAAGCTGCCTCTCCTTTCTTAAGCTTTGATCTGCCCAGTTCAGCAACTTGCACAAGTATAAATAGAAAAAAAATGTCTTTAACTTTAAATATCTATGATTTACATTTTATTTTTCAGTATGTTAGGAAGAGTTGATTTAAGCAGTTTTCTATTTAGTTTCTATTAAAGACCAATTCTTCAATGTGATAGATATTCAATTACATTAGTCTGGGGCAGGGGTTGGCTCTGTGGCCCAAATTCTACCTGTAGCCTCTTACAGCCCAAAAAGCTTATAGTCCAGCAAGCTAAGAATGGTGAATGGCTTTTACACTTTTAAAGAGTTGTTTAAAACATATATATATATATATATAATTATAAATTATATATATATATATATATAAAATTATATATATTAGAGAAAGGTTGCCTACCCTAGTCTGGGGTATCTATTCCTCAGCCAACTTGGCTACTTCTTTACCTAGAGTTAGTGACATAAAGTGGAATAAGTTCTTGAGCTGCTTTAGGCCACAAGGACTCTAAATAAGTTGCTGAGAACCATTGAATTGCCATCTTATGAAAAGAGAGATATGAGTAACTTGCAAAATCATCCATGAGAACAGGATAGTGCTAAGGATAAAATCTCAGCCACCCCATTCCTCGTCTTAGATTAACCATGGCCAGACTTGCATGGCCATTAGTAGAAGACTGGCCTCCAACACTATTTATTTCAATCAACATCCTCCTATGTAAACACTTAATGTTTGATTATATGTGTTTGTATAAATACAGATTGAGTATAACCCCTAATTCAAATTCAACACGAAGTCCACTTGGAAATAAAATATGATTGATTGCAAGAATTGCAAAACCCTGGAAGTAGAGTTTTTCAAGAGAACAGGGTCATTATTTCTGAGTTACATGCCAAATATTAATAGAGTAGGAGGGCCAAATTGCCACCTTCGGACTAATGTAGTATCAACTTATTAATGAACCTTGCATACTTGGCTTACTACTTCGTATTAGAAACACATAAACCTGGTTCTTTAGAGGCAAAACTGCAGTTTCTGGATGAAGAGAAGGATATCCCATTTGCAGTAATGCAAGAAAACGAGGAATGTACAGAAACAGTTCAAAAGCCCACTGACAAAGGCATGTCTGACACCATTTTCTTTCCTTACCACCACAAGAGAAAGGAAAGCTGCACTCAGCATTATTTATCAATTTAAGCGCATCAATTCTGTTTCCTACATATTGTGATATCCCTGCCTTACAAACAAAGTGTCTTCTTTTAAGGTTTTAAATAGCTGCAGTCTGTTTCCTTTTTTTTCCCCCTTACCCAAGCAGTGCCCCAGATAGAAGTATATAGAGGAAAGGTACTGGAGGAGGGAAAAGAAACAACAAAAATTTTTTGTTGTTGTTTTTACAGTACACTTTTACAGTGCCATGAATTCATATTCCAGTATTATTTTATCTTCTCACTGAACAGCTTGGGCTGAAATGTGAGTTCCAGTGCTATGCTGGTATTAATTGCTCTGAATAATTCAGATTTTATCACTCTCCAGGGCCTCTCTGGAGCCGGGCTGCTGGAAGCCATGTTTCATACTTCGGAACCCACAGCATGAAGGTTCTCAATGCTGCAAACTACACAGGAAGCTGGAGTTGCTTGATTTTGGTAAACTGGGAAAGACAGGACAGAGGAGAAATTGGAAAGCATCAGCTAGTCCAAGGAACCGGTTGGTGATATGCGCATTCCATACACACTAAGATTAAAGTCGTACCTGGGGGGGCACCTGGGTGGCTCAGTCGGTTAAGCGTCTGCCTTTGGCTCAGGTCATGATCCCAGGGTCCTGGGATCGAGCCCCTCATCGGGCTCTCTGCTCGGCGGGGAGGCTGCTTCTCCCTCTGCCTCTGCCTCTCTCTCTCTCTCTATTTCTCATGAATAAATAAAATAAAATCTTAAAACAACAACAACAACAACAACAAAATAAAGTCGTACCTGGGTTTATGGATCCTCATTCTATGTGATCTTATTTTTTAACAAGGTTAGAGAAAGCTCTAATTTTCTGTGGCTCAAGAGAGAAATTCTGAAGCTGCCGATGACTTGAAATAGGTCCTGGAGAGAATAAAGGAAGAAAATTAGAAGAAAAAAAAATATATATATATATTTCAAAAATACCTCACTCAACTGCCTTGTCTGCGTAATAACATTGAGCAAGACTGTCACTCTGAAGACATATTAGCTCATTTAGGTAATTAGTGTGAGCAGCATGTTTCCCTACTTATTCCATTCAATTATAGGGTTCTCACTTTGTCATTACTGGAGTGTCTTAATGTGACTTGTAATTAGTGTAATTACAATCCAATGTTAATTATATCTGCCACTTAGACATAATTTTATATAGTAATGGTCTCTAATCTCAATAACCTTATTATGTTGTTTATTCAAACAGGAATTAAGTCTTCTTTCATGCGTCAAATATGGAGATTACAAAAAAGTACTGCTTGTGTCATTTTGGTAGTTATGACAAGGGAATCTCTGAAATAGCAAAATCATAATTTGAGACAATGTCTCCATGTGCAAACAATTACAGCAGTTCCTCCCTGTTTCCAGAAATATGCCTATGTATCTCCAAATGACTGTGCAGAGGCAGTTTGAGCCTTGACTTGCTCATGAGTTCTGGGAAGAACTAATGTGTGTACATCTTAAAAGAAGCCTATTATGGTGGTTCGGTTTATTAGTATACCAAATACACTCATTGCTGACCATTTAATGGACCATTGCTCTGAGTAACTAACCATTGTATACAATGTAATAATATCACCTCACATTTGAAGAGCGCATTATCTTTTAAAGTGCTTTTAAATATATTATTTCAGTTAATCCTGAAAACAACTTTGTGGGAGTAGCAATGGCAGGTATCAGATAATTTGAACAGGTTCAAAAAAAATGAAGAACATTGACCATTCTCACTTAGCAAGGGTAGAGCTGCTAATCAAAAGGCAATTTAGCAGAGCAGTTAATAGCATGAGCTCCAGAGTTAGATTTCTAGGTTTTGAATCCCAGCAACTACACTTAGAAGTTCAATGCCCTTGAGCAAGTTACTTAACCGCTCAATCCCTCAGTGTCCTCTTCTGCATAACAGGAATAACAACAGTATCTACTCCAGAGGGTGGTTACAAGGATTAAATGGGCAAGAGAGAAAAAGTCTAAAACAGTTCTTGGCACAAACTAAAAACTAAATAAATGTAGGCTGCTGTAATTGTTACTCTCAATAGCATTCTCATCTTTTGATTTGTAACTGGGAAGTTTTTTCCTATAAACCTCATCACTTCCCTATAGTTTTTCTTATGCTAATTACTAAAGATTTGATCTATATACCGCATGGTTTTTTGTACATATAGCATATTCATTTAGAAATAGATAACCCTGCCCCAGTGCTACTTAATAAAGCTAAAATAAAGAATCCTTTAGCCAACTCAGCTGTTAATAGGAATACAAGACTATGAGGTTCCTTGGGAAAGGATTCGGTGGTTTAATTGCTCCATACAAACACCAGGGCTTCACACTTCCTGATATCCTCAGAGTGATACTTCCTATTACTCTAGCATTTCACGAATCCTCAGAAACTTAGCAGAGTTAAATGCAATAACATATGCAAAGCATTCCTTACACTAAGACCTACAAAAATGTTAGTTTTATTTATTTAATGAATCTTAGTATCTGAATTTTTAAAAAGTATTAAGTCAGAATATTATAATTTACACAATTTCCTGTTGAGCTTTTTCATTTCCTTTAAGGTCATGTTCTTTTCCTAATTTTTGGGAAACAAAGAGCTTGTGTACCAAATTTTGAAATGACTTGGCCTCTTTGGACATATGCTCCCTTCTCTGACAAAGCTGGCAAAAATAGGTATTTTCATAATCTATTCCGAAATAGATTCCCATAAGCTTCTGTATTAAACAAGACGGTGGTTTTTGCTACTAACTTCTCCTGGTTAACGACAACATCAACAAGGAACCAGCACATCCCCAGCTATGGATTTTGAGACCGTTTTAAAAATTCTCAGGTAGGAGAAATATTAGCTCTTGGAGTGTGCTCTAACCTCAGAGAAAAGCTGGGCCTGTTGCAGTTTATAGCTGTATGAACATGACCGGTTGGGAAATCTTTGGAATGTGCCCTTCTGCCAGAGAACTGGTAATTAAATATTAACTAGCAGCTCTTCTGACTTTTTGTTTTATTTATAATTATTTACACACAGTATTGGGCCAGTTTTGCCGAATAGACAAAAAAAAAAAAAAAAAACACTGAAAATGTCAATTCGTCCATCTTTGAATTCTTCCGGTAACTACAATGACTCATGTTTAGTCATGAAGCTTTGGTTAAATGTATGGATGAATTCTTGCTTCCAGACCAAGCTTTTGCAAGGAGGCACCAGGTTTTAGTGTCCTCAACTGCACAAAAACGACAGCCACTTTAAGGGGCACTTGGGTAAAGAGTTCACAAGCCCTCCGGCCAGCTGACCATGCTCCAATTTAGTCAGTGATGTCCCGCAGACTGCCTACCCAGGTCCCCGTTTCCTCCACTATTGCCTGCAAGCATTTCTCTGGAGTGTTATCAGTAAGTGGCAATATCCCCACCAAGAATCTCCCATGCAGGCAGCATGAGGCCCTCACAGGAAATGTCCTTGGTCAGAAGCTTGTGACATACTTCCATTCTTAGTCCCAGAACTGGCTAATTTTTTTTTTTTTTTTTTTTTTTTTTACCTTGAACTGGTAAAAAACTTGGCTATGGCTACCTTACATCTTACTTTTCCCATCCAAAACTTGCTCCCCACCCAGTCAATTTCCAAATATGTTATGAGAACAAAATACAAAATTAAATCATATTTATTGAATACTATATGTTCCTACAAATAAATATGAGTTACTGATAATGATAATGACTTCATAGGTGAAGGAGTTGACTGAGAAGCCAAAATAATGCTTGTTTAAAATGAGGGTAAGAGTTTTCAATTTTTATATAAGTAGACATTTTAAGAACAAGTACAGTAGGCCTTTGGAATCAAACAATACTGGATTCAAATCTAGGCTCCAATACTTCCCAGCTGTATGACCTTGGGCTAGTTATTCAACCTCATGAAGACATTATCTCTTTACCTGTAAATAGTGATAATAATAACATTTGTGAGGGTTATTGTGAGGATTGTATGAGATAATGAATTAATGGGTAAATTGTATGGTATGTGAATTATATTTCAATAAAGCCATTACAAACAAACAAACAAACAAACAAAAAACCAAGAAAGACAAAAGACATTATAAACACCCTGAACCAGGAGTTTGCAAGATTAATAATGGTCCATACTAAGTGAAATGCTGGAACTGCCATGGCAGATGAGATCCAAAGGCTCAAGGAAGTACAATGTTAGTGTGGGCATTCTACATAAAGCAGACAAACTCCAGCTAACTTTATTCCGTGGGAGAGCCTGTAGGAATCACCTATTACCAAAGCACAAAATGCATTGGTAAGAAAGGGTCAGCATTTTTAGAAGCACAGTGATGGCCGGTGTCAGTCAGCCCTGCCAGTAAGAGATGCTGCTATAACACAAGGATAGCAATGGGAGTGATGAAAAAAGGAACTGCTAGAGGAAATGTGGCAGTAAATACTGATCAGAAGCAAGGTGGCATAATTATCATATTGAACAGCAAGAAGGCTTGTCTGCATGGCAGAAAACTATGGAGATAGTAGAATGTAGCATACCTAGGATCCAGATAGATGGGCAGCTCCCAGGGGTGTTCATCAAGGATGGGTAATTAAGAGGTTGAGAAGGTCACTCTAATAAAAAGTCTGATACTTTGACCAGTTTCCAGACCTGAGCTCAGGTCTCTTTACTTCACAATTATGACTCCAGGGCCTAGTATTGGAGCTGGTATATACAGTGCTTGATAAATAAATGTTGAATGGATGAAAGTACCTTCCATAAGAAATTATCCAAGAAAGGAGGGAGATGAAGCACATGCTTTGACCCACAATTATTTTTGTACAAAACATAAACAGTATTTTATATATATATGTATATATATATATATCAATTACTCATATACCATTACAATTATTTTAAGATTATACAGTTCACAAAGATCGAAAAAACTCTACAGTATGCTTTTTTTTATCCATCAGTATCCTTGCTGTACTGTCATCATTGTTTGCATAACTAGATTAAGTCTTTTGCTGCAAGAGAAAAACATTTACTCTCCCCTGGGTATTGCTTATCCTTAGCTTGTGAGCGGTTCACCTTGCTCCTCACTCCAGCCAACTCAAACAGAAGCATTAGAACTCAGCATGAAATTTTACCACTCTTCAATTGGCTAGCTAGGTTTTTGTCCACTTTGGAAACCACCAGTGAGCAGAGATCTCATCAGTATCTTACAAACCTTATTGAATCTTGCCTTATCTCTGTGAGACCCTGCTCTCTCCACCCTTGTCAGAAATATACAAAATCCAGAAATAGAAAATATACAAAAATCCAAAATCCAACATCACAACATTTCATGAGTTTCCTTTTCCCCTGACTTCCTTTTCTCCTATTCCAGTGAAAGTTTTTGTCGGTTATGTCCCTTTCCCCTCAATCAGTCATTCCTCTAGTAAACTTTCCCTTCAGGTGAATAAAAGTGTCGTCTTCTCTCTCTAAATGCTTCCTTTTTTTTCTCTATATCTTAGACAAATACAAATACCTACAAATGAAATATTAAAATAAAATCTTGAAGAAGAGCAGATTTTAATACTGATAAGTTTACCTGTTAAAAATGAGCTTGGAAATTTGCTTTGATTTATATTTATTTGCTTTACAGACTTTGTCAAAACATTAAACAATCAATAATTTTATTGAGCACCTATTGTGTACACTATATTCGTAAGGTCTAAAGAATCTCTGAGTTCATAGAGTTAATTTACAGTTTCATCAAAGAGCAAAAGTAAACTTAGCGTAGCTTCATATACTGAAAACAAGATTATATCAAGAGTCAGAAACCCTGTATTCTTGGTCTTGGCTCTGTAAAAATGTGAACAAGTCACTTAATCCTGCTGTTTTCCCACACACTAAAAATAGAGATCATATCTACCCTATTTCACAGAATGACATAAAATAATTTATGTAAAATTGCTTTCAAATGTAAAGTATTATATAGGGTAAATAAAACAGGAATACAATACACCTTATCACAAAATGCCCATCACTGAGAGAAAGAAGTGTTTAGGAATTCAGGGTCAGAGAGGTCTTCACAGAGCATGTGAGACTGTTTGAAGCAGGGGGTATTTAGGTTGGCAATAGGAGGCCATCAGCAAGAATTGGAAATAGAGTAAATGCTCCTTCCCACAAATATGCTATTACTCAGAGGGCAGAAGAATTGTGGAAAGAGGAAGCAGAAATAAAGGTTACAAGGAGGATGAGGAGCAAATGTGGATAGTAAAGTCAGAAAAGGGACACACACACACACGCACATACATGCAAATATATAACACAGTACAAATTTGAGAATAGACAAATAAGCAAAATGAGAAGAAGCATTATCTGTAATCTTACTCTGCAGAATAAACCCCCAGTAATTTTGGCTTACATCCTTCTAGACATGTTCCTGGTTTATTTAAAACACTTGTTCCATGATACTTGATTTCTTGTTTGAATCTGGAGCATGTGGTGATATCTGGAGAGTAGACAGTAGACACAGAATAAATGTTTGCTGGACTGAATTGAAGCTTTCTGACTCATTTCTGTATGAAGTTTGGTAAAAGGTTTTTATTTTCCTCTCTTTAAAATTGAAGTTAGGAAATTACTTGATTTTTCCCTTTGGGTTTATTTTGCTAAGTTAAAATCATCAGAAGTAACATCAACTTTGCATTTTATCAATTCTCCTTCTGATTTTGTTGATGCTGTGGTTGATATCCAGTCACCTGTATTGACTTTGAATAGCTATATTTTGTTCCATTCCAATTTTTCTAAAGCACAGGTTGTTTCATAATTAATCAGGGGAATTAGGTAGCTACAAGTTAATTCCTCGTGTGGGTAGAAATCTAATGGGCATTTTCTGATTTTTCTTACTTCTAATTAAACAAACATGTAGTTAGCAGCTTTAGAAAATTTATAAAGCCTAGTGAAAAAGTTAATATCAATAATTATATGACCCAGACATAATCACAGTAACAAACATAAGTGGAATAAAATTCATTTTAGATTTGAAAAAGTGTGTATTGACACACACTATGAGAGATGTTTTTCTCTCAAGGCAATAGCAGTATGGTCAGTGGATTTAAAATTAAAGCATTTACATATATATATGTATGTATATATATATGTGTGTGTGTGTGTGTGTGTGTGTATGATTTTTTTTTTCACTTTCTTCAGTCCTTCTACCAGAATACTAAACATGGGATTCTGAAAGTCCCCAGGTTTTTACCTACTTGTTCGGCAGGTGCATCCAGACTCGCCTTTACATTAGAAAGTAATCAGAAAACAACTACTTCGAAAAGGTAATAAATAAGAATGGCTTATTCTTTCCATCGTGTTTGAATTTCTTGAAGTCAGCTATGAAAAATGCAAAGATTTACCCGTTCAAATGGTCCTCTAATTTCAGGTATGATGAAAAGATAGTGAGAAACAGTACTTCTGGGACCTTCTGAAATCTCACCATTCAAGCAACTGCCTCTTCTTTCAACCACAAAACTGACCACACACACACACACACACACTCACACACACACACACACACTCACACACACACAGAAATGCATTCCATTTCAGACAGACTCGAGAATAATCAGGCATCACTATAACCAATTAAGAATTCTGCTTTCATTTCTACACTTGACCAGAATCAATCCAATGGTGACTCAAGGCATAGTTCTCTGTGTATCATATTCCACCAATCTTTTTATATAGATTAAATAAAATGAAAATGAATATGAGGGGCAGTTTATAAGAGAAAATAAATAATAAAATAAAAACACAACATTTTAGAAGTATTTAGAGGGAGGACAACAGTGTTTTCCGACTGAGATTTATGGGCTGGTTGTACATGCGCATATGTAAGAATGTATGTGGATACATCAGTGCAGGTATGCACACACATGTAACAGCTTAAACTGTTCCCTCACCAACTGATAGACTGGTCTCTTTTTCACACTGTGACTACCGATTGTAATCAATGTTGATTTACTTTCTATGGTAATCTAAGTATGTATTACCTCATCATCCTTGAGAAACAATAGGTCAGTGAAAATATTCCCAATACACCACTCTCTAAGGATGCTCCATCTCCCTAAGTAAAAAACAGTATAAATAATAATAATATCTAATGTCTTAATCCTTTCTGTGCTAAGTGTCCAGTAAATGTTATTTCTTTTAATTCTTCCAGCAACAGTAGTGGCTGATAATAATATCCTTACTTTACAGATGGCAAGACTAGGGATCAGACCATTTAGGTAACATGGACAAGGTCACAAACTAGAAGTAGTGGAACAAAGATTGAAATGCATGAGCTCCTGCACCCAAGTTCTTAACTGCTATGCCAGCTTGTCTCTGTTGAGAATACAAGGCAAACGAATCTTAATTATGAACTATCCCTGAGCAACATAGATGGCCACTACCTACAAATAATCAAACTGCTTCTTAAAATCTGAAATAAATAAATAAATAAAACACCTTCTGCTGTGATAGAAAGAACTACATTTTGCTCACAATCACTGTATTTACTTTTTGGCTAAATTCAGTAACCAGAGTTATACATAAGAAATATGCTAACAAACTAGATCTCCAAATGAATCAATGGTTTTCAAACTTGAAACCTTAAGAGATATGGCTCAATAAAAATTTCACTGATCCTTTCCTTCATTCATTCAGTCAGCTCAATATATATATATTTTTTCAGCTATTATATATATATAATATATATAAAATACCATTTAGAATATATATATATTTATATATATATATAAATACCATTTAGAATCAGACACTGTTAATTACCTAGGCTTCACCAATAAACAAATCATGGTCTCTGCTCTTAGGATTGTACTCTATTGGGGAAGACAAAAAAGTAAAAAGCAATTTCAATTGTCTATAAGGAGGTATAATAAGTGCTAAATATCGATAAATAAGCCCAATATTTAGGAGAGATCCTGATCCAGGCATTTGGTAGAAAAGATCATAAAGGAATTTATGTTGGGTGTCATTCTTAACCTAAGATCTAAAGATAATGACAAGTTACCTAGTTGATGTGCAACTATAAGTACAGCTAAAGAAATCAGAGATGATGGCAGCCTCATGAAAATCAGTTAGAAAAAGCAAACATTCAACAGATAACCAGCTAACTGTATGAACAAGCAATCTACAGAAAAAGAAATATAGACAGCAGACATATAAAAGAAATGCTTACCCTGACTCATATTTAAAGAACTACAAATAAAAACAAGTATATAACTTTATTTCACTCATCAGATCAGCAAAATATAGAATTTGATGACAATGCTGGCAAGCTCATATATTTTGAGCAAGAATTTGAAACTTTCAGGAATGCAACAAGGCAATAGTTACGAAAACTATAAATTAAAAATGAAGGTATCCTGCAGTCTCGTAGGGAGTTGATGCCACAGTTAACACTCACAAGGACTTGTTCAGATATAAATTCAAAAATGTTCATTAAAATGTGTTTGTAATAGCTGAAAATGAAAATGACAAAAATGCTATCAATATTATTCTGGTTAAATAAGTGTTGGCAAGTCCACTTATTATGGGCTGAATTGTGTCCTTCCTTAGAATTTATGTATTAAAGCTCTAACTTCTGGTACTTGAGAGTGTGACTGTGGAACCTTTAAAGTGGTGATTAAGTTAAAATGGAGTCCTTAGGGTGAGCCCCCCCTGATCCAAAATGCCTGGTGTCCTCATAGAAAGAGATCAGCACACAGAAAACACAGACAGAAGAACAAGCCCAGGAGGACACAGCAAGAACGTGGTCATCTGCAAGTCAAGGAGAGACACCTCAGCCAACACAGGTTAGAATCACCGAAACAAATTAGAGGAAAGGCACCTCTGGAGCTGGGGCCTAGAGCTTTGAGGAAACATCATCCCTGGAATGATATTGGTGCTTCCGAGCTAGGAGGCAGAGCTCTGTGGGTCAGAGACCCAAAACAAGGGCCAAATGATCCATTAGGCAATGTAGACACAGTGCCTAGACCCAAAACAATTTTATGGGCTCATGAGAATGTTTTGATTTGTTTTTAAATCAAAAGAATAATAAACTTCCAGGTCAAAGAAAAAAAAATTTTGTAATAGTATTAATATATTTGTCCTTATGCTAATGCCATCATAAAATACAGTTTTTAAAAATCTATTACGGATGAAGGAGCTCACAAAAGCCTAAGTGCTCAGGACCCATGGAAGTCATACTGTGGCCCCACCTGGATTTCTAAGAAGCAGCTAAGGTGGTACTTGTGTCTCTGAGGGACTATGAAGGAGTGGATTCTGGGTGTGTTAGAAAACTGAAAATTAGTATCAATCGTTGCTACTGGAGTTAACTGCTACTTTCAGGAGGAAGAAGTGATGCTGGAGTGAGAGATGGGACAGAAAGCAAATAGGAATAAGAATCGAAGGAAATGGGAATAGAAAGAAAACAGGAATGACACTCTCCATCCTCCAGCCTTCGATTCTTCCCCTGCCCCTGTTGACAGAGATGAATGGAAAGTGCGGGAGAGAGGTGGGTAGCACACGGAAACATGGTTTACAGAGTTGCAGAAGGGTAGGTCTGGAACCGACAGATAATAACATAATTTTTGGCACCTTCTCATAACAGAGTAATACACAGCTGTTAAAAAGAATGAGATACACCACATCAAAAACTAATGATGTATTGTATGGTGATTAACATAACATAATAAAAGAAAATTACAAAAAAAAAAAAGAATGAGGTGATTCTGTATGTGTTAATATAAACAAAATCCAAAATATACTATGACATATTAAATCTAGATGTAGAATAATAGATAATAGGATGGGATAATACATTAAGATAAATATAGATAGACAATTAATTAGATAAATATGCCTATTTCTCACCCCTGAAGGAACTCAACAAAACTTGAAGTGTAGTTAAATTTAGGGAGTTTGATTAGGCTGATAGTTTATTTGATGTTTTTTTTTTTTGTATCACGTGAAATTTTCTCAGTTTGAACATGTAGCTTTGTTAATGTGCTTTAATACCAAAAGAAGTTATCTGGATAGTAGGATTATATTCCTTTGTATTTCCTTTCAAATCATCTGTATTAAAAATTAATTACTACTATTTAAACACAATGAGATTATAGTTCTAAAAAACATATCTTAAGAATCTTTCAAAGAAATACCTCTATTTTGTGTTTTCTCATTTCATCTCCCGTCACTCTCCTTTTTGTATTCTGCTCCAATAAAATTGAACTCCTTTCAGTTTCTAAAACATGTGTCTCTCTCTTCCCACCAGTCTCTTCTTCAGCTAACTTTGGCTTCTCCTCTAGCTTTCAAGTTAGTACCACTTTCTCAGAAAAAGCTTCCATGATTTCTAGTTCAGATTGTTTCTAGTTAGGTTGTTGTATGTCTTCAAAGCTCCCTGAACTCTTTTCTTGTAACACTCACTACACTTCTGTTTTCCACTATTTGTTTAAACAATTTTTTTTTTTTTTTTGTGGTAGACTATAAGAAGCACTAGGAAAACAGTAGCTCTATCTCTCTGGTTCAGATAGAAAATTGCCTGGCTCTCAATATGTAATGGGGTGGGTTATGGATAGAAGGATGGATGGATGCATGCATGGATGGATGGATGAATACACACCCTTAAGTTGCTTATCACTTAGTTAAGAACTTACATAGTTGCTTACACACTAAAGAAAAATGTTTTCGGGACTATGAAATAATGTTAGCTTTAGGGTTAAACTAATTATAATAAATTATATATAAATTGATGAGGATAATTAACTGTCTTGAAATCAACTTAGGGAAAGGGGAACCTTGTTAAAAGCTGAGTTTTATTAAAATTCGAACAACGTGACCAGTGAGTATAGAAACTCAGAAACATTTACAAATATAGTGCAGGTTTTTTAAATCTGTAATCTATCTGAAGAAAGAATGAATCTAAGTTTAAAAAGTGGTCTCCAAGGATATGAGAGGGGAAAAAAAATGAGTGAGTTTAAAAAGAAGGATATCTGTATTCTGTATTTACCTAGAACTATCCAAGGGAGAACATGTAGAAAGCAGACTCATGCTCAGATCATACCAGGTCAAGGAGCAAGGATGGTTTACAAGGCTTTTTACTTTAAATGAATTATCCTTTAATATAACTACATTTATTTTACCCTAGGTAACAATATTTTTATTACAAATTTCATTTCCCAGACCCACAGCACCAGAAATATTATATTCTGCCAAGAAGACATGGATTAATCATTAGAAAGGCATATTCACTATTGTCTTTTAACCAGTAGAAATGCTAATCTATGCACCAGTTTATTATAATATTGAATAGTATGAATCAGTTCCCAAAACTTTACCAAATTTAGGTATATTAACCAAATTTAGTTTCTGGTGTATAAAACTGAGACCCAAACTCCAGTTCTTGCTTTCTAGTATGTTCTACCTGAATAATGAGCCACACTACCTCCCTAAATTCCATTTAATTAGGCAAACATCTATTTAATATATATTATTTTCTAATTACTATGCTAGAAACTAGGAGGAACATGGAGGAAAAAGATAGAGATGAAAAGTCCTTGAAAATTTTACAATCTAGTTGGGAACATAGGCATGTAAACATATTATTTTAATTTTATATAATGAAAATAAGAAAGAAGTGTATCCTGAGCTCTTGGAGAACAGAAAAGAGTTTACATCAACCCAGCTGGTGCTAAGGCAGATTTCCTGAAGGAGAGAATAGCTGAATTAACCTTAAAATGACCTAAGTATTGAAATTATCCAATAAAGAACTTAAAGTGGCTATTATAATGATGTTTATTGAAGTAAAGGAAAATATGCCCGTAATGAGTAAAGAGATAAGAAATATCTTCAAAGAAAAATAACATATATGAAAGGACCAGATGGAAAACTTAGAGCTAAAAAAGAAATACCTGAAATAAAAAATTATATCAATAGATTTACAAACAAATTAGAGACAACAGAGCAAAGAGTCGATGAACCTGATCAGAAGAAGAGATAAAAAAGGTTTTACTTTTGTTTTTTTAATGAACAGAACCTAGTTATCTATGGGACAAAATCAAACAGTCTGACATACAGGTAATTGGAGTTCTCAAAAAGGAAGAGAAAAAAACAGAAAAATATTTGAAGAAATAAAGTTCCCAAACTTCTGAAACCCGGTGGAAAAGTGAAACTTATGGATTCCAAAGCCAAACATAACAAATTTGAAGAAAATCTCCCAAGGCACATAATAGTCCAATTTCTGAAATCCAAGAGTAAATATATATCTATATCTATATCTATATATATAATTTAGAGGATATATATATTTAGAGGAACAGTGGTTAAACTGGCAAATTATCAAAGGAGGTAGAGTATAATTGAGGTAAGGACTAAAAAGTTCCCTTTGGAACAAGCAATATAAGATTCCAGAAAGGCCTTATTGAGACAAATTTCATGGCACAGAAAGAGTAAAAATCAGATTATAGTGAATTAAACATTGCCTTCTTTCCTAAAAGAGGGACATACAGTAAATGAATGCAAAATTATATAAGCACCCTAATTAAAAACTTAGAGAAGAGATTGTAGAAGGGCTCCTTTTAAAAGCCTCCACCTGTAACACTCTTCTATGCATCTCTTACACATAAACATATTTCTGAAATGCAGTGGCCACAACTGAGCATAAATGTGATGTCCATTACCTGGACTCCAACAAAGAAACAAATGTTCCTCTTAATTTGTCGGCTGCTAGAAAGCAACAGTGTGAACAAAGTGATTCAGTGTGATATATTACCCAAAACTTAGATCAGAAAATGCAAAGTTCTTACAGTGCTGTGAGTGACATTATGAAGAAATTAGCAGTGAAGAGGAAACTCTCATTGTCCCTTATCACTGTTTTATTGGCTCAGGGTTTTCCTCATCCAACAATTGTGGAGGAAGTCACATTTATTGACCTCACCTGTATATTAATGAAACTTATTTTATAAGAAGGCAGTCAGTGGAGATAAAATAGCTAGAGATTTAAGCTTTGTATTTCTGTAGGTGCCATTTTCAATTGTAATGAAAATCTTATTTGGTGGTTTAAGCAGAAATACAGCTCCACCATTTCCTTTTATTTTTTCATATCAAAAAATAATAACGCCATTAAGGACATTTTGAGAAACCAAAGGGGATTAAGAGATACAAACTTCCAGTTTTAAAATAAATAAGTCATGTAGATGAAATGTACAGCATAGGGAATATGTTATTGTAATAACATAAAAAATATATTTTGAAAGAACAAAGACTTATTTGTAAAACTCTCGTTTATTGCACAAGACTAAGCTAGTTGTTTAGTTATAGAATATAATACTTTGAAAGATAGTGAGAGGAATAGAATAGTTAATATTTCAACCAATGTCTAACACACACTATACATACTCTGATTATCATTAATGATGAAAGAATTAGAGTAAATGCAAATACCAAAACTACAGCTGGCCCTTGAACAACATGCATTTGAACTGTATGGGTCCACCTATATGTGGATTTTTTTTTTTGGATAGTGTGTTTTCTCTTCCTTATAATTTTCTTAATAACACTTTCTTTTCTTTAGCTTACTTTATTGTACAAATACAGTACATAATACATATAACATACAAAATATGTGTAAATAGACCATTTATATTATTGGTAAGACTTATAGTCAATAGTAAGCTGTTAGCAGTTAAGTTTTTGGTGAGTCTAAAGCTATATGTGAATTTTTAACCATGGAGGTCCTGGGGGGTGGGGTGGGTGCACTTAACCCCCCCCAATGTTCAAGGGTCAACCATATGTTAAAAGTTGTCAAACTGTCAAAACTTCTACTGGCTCAGTAACTTCACTGTGTACACCAAGTACTGAGTTAGAAATTATAGAGCTGATTGTTACTAGGTATAGCACCTCAGACTATATTTACTCCTTTGCTCGATCACTTAAGCTTTCTCATTCCAATATTCACTTCAACTATTTTTCATAAAATCACCATATGTTTTTAATTTAACTATTATTTATATTTCAAAGACAGAAAAACTGATGTATAACAAAGGTCAAGGAGATTGTCCTTAGTCAGAAAGCAAATATTCAAAGAAGTAGCAAAAATGAATTAGAAGACATAGCTAAAAGTAATTAAACCAAATCACAGTATGATAGATCTACACACTGATAAACTAAGACCACCTTTTTAAAAGCATGGACTGAGCATGAATTAGTTTTATTAGAAAAGTAGGATGAGGAAATAGTATTTTATACTTTAATCAGAGATATTTTATGACTCATTTTATTTACTAAATAACTCATACTTTGGGGCTCAGATAAGATATAACACAAAATTTTATTTATTTTTTTAAAGATTTTTTTTATTTATTTATTGAGAGAGAGAGAGAATGGTAGAGAGAGAGCATGAGAGGGAAGAGGGTCAGAGGGAGAAGCAGACTCCCTGCCGAGCAGGGAGCCTGATGCGGGACTCGATCCCGGGACTCCAGGATCATGACCTGAGCCGAAGGCAGTTGCTTAACCAACTGAGCAACCCAGGCACCCTAACACAAATTTTTAAATTCCCATAACTCTTCTTTAAATTTTAATGATATATGGTCATGGGGTAAATTTCAAATGGCAAAACAATAACAGATTCATTCATCAAAGGGCCCTAGCTACATTCAGAGTGGGTCTGTAGAGGAAAAAAAAGCTCTACTAAGTAATAACCCAATGGTTGTGCTACCTTTTAAAATTTGGATGACCATTCCAAAACAATATCCAAATTAGTTCTCAATTACTTTAATAATTATCGATGAATGAAAAAATACTCAAAACTGGTTGGGATTCTTATTCATATTTCACTATCCAAGATTTCAGAAGGTCTATTGATGCCACATAATGGTTTCAATCAAAGACAAGGTAAAGCAGGAGGCTTATTGTATCTGTCTGAGACCAATTAGGAAACAGAAAGCACACAGTAGTTTCAACAGAGAAAAAAATTTTTTAAAAAATATTTATTTATTTATTTGAGAGACACAGAGAGAACACAAGTGGGGGCAGGAGCAAGGGGAGAGAGAAAGGAAGAGGGAGAAGCAGGCTTCCTGCTGAGCAGGGAGCCTGTTGTGGGGCTCTATCCCAGGCCCCTGAGATCATGACCTGAGCTGAAGGCAGACACTTAACCGACTGAGCCACCCAGGCACCCCTCAACAGGGAAATTTAAAATAAAGAATTAATAACAGGAGAGTGGATTACAGTAATAAGAAATTGACTAAGGATAGTTAAAGAAGGTATAAAAAGTAGAGGAATGGCAGATATAGGAAGAAGCTACTACCTGTAGTGCTGAGATAGAGTGCCTAAGGAAGCACTAATCACCCTATGCCTCCCGGACCAGGGCTGAGATCAAGACCTCATTGGAATGGGCTCAGCCAGAGTCCTCTGGATGATGGGGAACTTGCCGAGGAGCCCTGCTGGTGGGACTTGCTGGAAATCTGCCCTATGAATGGTCAGGGAAGGGAAGCCATGGTCAGGGAGGTGCTGCCCTCAGAACTTGATGTGAAGTCACGTAAGAGGCAGTGGGAGAGGTCATCCAAGGGGAGGTGCCTCACCAGCAGAACTCCATCATGGGTGCACTGGAGCTAGTACTAGGGAAAGCTACTGGGCACTAGGCTCTGCTGGTCACCCCATACTTCAGGGACAAAGATCTGGAGAAGCCACAGTCTGTAGGAATCGGCACTGGAGAAACAGTGCTCTACATGTTGGAGAAAGCCACACTTTGCAGGAGGCAAACACTAGAGAAACCGCATTCTGCAGGAGTAGAACATTGCGTAAAGTTAAATGCTGCAAGAAGCTGACCAGCAAGGAACACTGGAACCAAAAAGGAAAAAAAAGAAAAATCCCCTCTGCCTCCATGGCCCCTTAGCCCCTCCAAATGGCAAAGCTTAATATCATGCCATCTGGTGAAAAAAATATTTACAAAGTCTACCTCTATGATCACATAGCAGTCAAAGAAGGAGAGATTTGGGGCTGAGAGTAAATTGAAACCTGGCATACTTGTTTTCATAACCTAATTAGATTTTTTCTTTTATGCTTTAACACCAAAACCAAGACTTATTTCATTATCTGGCTACTTACGGAATCTATGAAGAGTGATATATTTTTTTTTCTTCCAGAGATTTTCTTATTCGTTCTTGATTGGTTAGTGTTCTTGCAGAAGTACTAAGCCACCCAACATGCATTTTGTTGTGTCACAGGATGCAAGCCATTTCCAAAGAACAGAACCCCTGTCACAGTTCAGCCCCAAGATTTGCATGATAAGCGCTGAGTGACCAGAGACATTCCAACTTAGGTTTATTTGACCATCCTTCTCCAGGTTTTCCAGATATCCAGTACTCAGTAGCCACTACGAATAGAACTGCTCTTTACTGGATACAAAGTATTTTCACATTGGAACAATATTTTTATTATTATTTTCTCAAAATTCAGCTGTAGACACTGTAGCTTAATGCCTTGATGGAAGTAACAAAGCCAATAAGAGCCCAGCTGAAATTCAAACCAAGTTGTATATCTTAAAATTAGTACTTTCTCTAAGACACTAGTTTGCCTTCAAATTAGTACTTCCAGATACTAAAGAAACAAAGAAACTAAGTTGACTAAAAATTTGTGAAATCAGGTCTATCGGAAGGTTCCAAATAAATTGCAATTGTCCCTAAGGAAGACAAACACTCGAGTATATGAAAGTTGGTTGAAGGTGTGATCAATAATTTTCCAATTCTGTTTTGGAACAAAAAGCAAGAAAATTCTAATGAGAGTTTTAATAGTGGCTCAAGTAACTCAGGAAGAAGACAGATTTAATTAATATATTTCACTTCAGGTAGGATTCAGTAGTACCACTGAAAATTTCACTTCACAGAATATGATGAGTTACCAAACTGACTTCGGTTTATACTGAAAATGGTTTTCAAAATGTGCTTTTCAAAAAAATGAGTTAGCTGAAATTAGCCTAATGAGCAATATTAGGAGGGACAGTTTCATCCCATTGCTGTAAATCATTGAAAAGACAAGATTAGAAAAAGGACCTGAAAATATTAGCAAATATGCTTTTGGAATATTTTTTCAATAATATGCTAAAGAAACATAAAGAAAGAAAATAAAGTTGCACGGGGCACCTGGGTGGCTCAGTCTTTAAGCCTCTGCCTTCGTTCAGCTCAGGTCCATGGTCCCAGGGTCCTGGGATCGAGCCCCGCATCGGGCTCCCCGCTCCACAGGAAGCCTGCTTCTCCCTCTCCCACTCCCCCTGCTTATGTTCCCTCTCTCGCTGTGTCTCTCTCTGTCAAATAAATAAATAAAATCTTAATAAATAAAATAAAGTGGCAGTTAACCAGTGAATTGATAACTTTTGTGAAAAACCTAAGTGGAGCCATTTAAAAATGGAGCCTGAGCAGCCTTTGCAGAGGAACTACCTCACATGTCCTGTTTTCTGAATATTTGAACAGGGCCAAACCACCAACATTCCAAGAAGTCAGCAAGAACAAGAATATCCTATTTGAAAAGACTGATAAAAGTGAACTTCTGCTCAGTGACCGCTTTGCCAGACCAATCAATGAATTACAAACCGAGCCCTGCTTGTCAGCACCAATGAACCTTTCTTGAAAACAACTTACCCAATCTTCCTTTTATTTTGCCATAAAAACCCTGAGTCTACCTCTTTTAACTGGAACACTATTCAGGTTTCTACCCAAATCTGTGTCCCCCAAATTACAATTCTTTGATCCCAAATAAAGGTTTTGCCTCTTGAAATGTTTTTTGTTTGTTTGTTTGTTTGTTTGTTTTTAGGTTGACGCTCCATTAACAATTCTGGATAATTTAAATGACAAAAGAAAATAAATGTGAGTATCAGTAAAGATAATTAAAAATATGTTATATTTACCAAGCACTAGCGTGACTTGCATATCTACCATGTAGTAATTGACCTAATTCATCATCCCATTTTGACTTGACACTCAGGTTCTAACCTCTGTAAATTTTCACTCTAAGTAGAAGATGCAGAGCCAGATTTGCAAAGAGTGATGTCAGAGTTCACCATCTAGGATCTCTCAGCCTTGTTCAATCAGCATTTACCCCTGGTCTCAGCCTGACACCCCTCAAGTCATCATGTGAGGTCATATTCCATCAATGTTCCCATAATCCCAGGGCAAGAGAGCCCCTATTAAAATTGGGGACAACTGCTCGGTGTGTTGGAGCTAATGAGGTACTGACTTTTAGCCTATGACAACTGACTGTCATAATGTACCTATCAGAATGCCCTGAGCACAACATTTTAGAGGAAGCCAGGGTAAATTGGATTCTTAATGGAGCATTTAACAGAAGTCAGTGAATAGAGGTTAACATAATTCTCAGTATGCACTTTTAAATTGCAAACAGTTTTAGAGGGACCATTTCCATAACAGACTGGACTGACACACCACACAATGGGCTTTTGGCCTTCCTAGCAGATGGGCCTCCTTTGGTTTTGGTCCTGAATACAGCATTAGTTGAAAATGCATTCAGTTCAGAATAGAATGGCTTTTTTTGTGGAAGAGCTGGCTTATTGTTTGATTCAGACAAAGAACCCTTTATCTGGTGAGTGACTTGTCATCTTATGTCGATGTAAGCTATGTAAAGAATGACTTTTCATTAAAGCAAGTTTAGCATATTTGCAATTGTCTTGGTCAGATGGGAAAGTTTCTGGCTGAAATAGTAGAATTATATCCCGTGGTTTATGCAATCCACAAAGTGATTCTATGTGGGAAAGCAAAAATAATAATAATAACAAAAGAGATTTTTTTTTTCTCTTGGCTCCACAGAATAGCTGTGCCAAGCAGCAATTTTTTGACATCCTGAAGAAAATCCACCACCTGTACACTACCTCTTGGATTTGATGAATGTGACCATTTTGCAATGGTCTACCTTGCTAAGGGCTAATGGGATGTGAAAAGGACCTAACAGAACCATTTTGAAAACATGCATCTCCTTTATCTTTAGTCTATTGGGGCTGAGGCCTAGAGATGATCTTGATCCTTCCCAGGGACCTCAAGGACATCCTTCCTCCCAACCAGCTCACATAGCCATTGGTAATCTAGTATACATGGCTCATACACTATACATTTCACATAGACATCATCTTGGACGTCAGAACACCAGAAGTCATGGGGCAGAAAAAAAGAAAGATGGTTGGGGAATATGGCCTGTTTTGGTATGATTTCTCCTTGGATTTGTCTTTATGGTTTACCTGTGCTTTTTGAGCTGATCTTAACAAAATTGTGATTTTTACACTGTCACAGAACAACCAGAATGTTGCATACTTTATATAAGAAATTTTGTATTCTTTGTATATTTCCTATTTTATATCATTTCAGTTCCTTTTTTCTCCCTACTCTGATGTTTAATGCTATGTTTGGAACTTATGTTGAGATATGCATTACAGCATATGAATCATATTGTAATATGGTGTGGCAACATTCTTCTCGTGTCCTTCCATTCATCAGGACTAAGACACTGGCTAGAATCAATCCCCTGTACCAGATATAGAAAGAGGCTATGAAGAAGACAAATTCTAGACCTTTTCTTCTGTTCCTTTTAAGATTTACCTATAATGATGTTCCATTCTCATATTGTGAATCCAAGCTCAATACATCAACTCATTCCCTCAAACATATTTTTCTCACCCAAAGTGCCTAACTGCCTTTAACTAAGTGCTTAAAGTATACCTAGGTCCAGCAAAAAAAATTCTTTAAAGTAGTACGTCTATGAGGTGAATACCAGCATCTATTACCAAGGTTGAATACTGGAGAAAGTTAAAGTTGTTTCTTAGAACTCTGGATTATACAATTTAAGAATCTTCTGATGCTTGCTCTGATGCATAACTGATGCATATTTGTTTTTATCTTCCATAAATTTCTTCCATCTCCATGGCAAGAATTTTCACTTCTTGAGTTAATCACCAAAATAGTTATAAACTGCACTTCACTTACCTTCAAACATAGCCCTTTAACCAGGACAGAATGAATTGCTCAGGTATTTCAAACTTTGTTTCCTTTAATTCAGTGGTTCTCAGATTATGTATTTATCAGAATCACCTGGACAGCTTGTTAAAACACAAAATGTTGGGTTCTATTCCTAGTGTTTTTCACTCAGGAGGTCGCAGGTAGGACCCCAGAATTTACAATTCTAGCAGGTTCTTGGGTGATGATGATGCTGGTTTAAGATTCAAAATCTGTGAACCACTGGTTGAGGATGTAATCAACAGAGGGTTAAGAGCAAAGAATTTAGTGATATTATATTTGGTATGCACAAATTCCAACAACCATGATAAATTTTGCATAGCTTAGTGATTTACTTGACTGACAAACATAAACCACATATTAGATTTAAATTTCATTGTTAACTAAAATTATAAATTATACATTTTTCTGGGAAGTCTTAAATCTCTGTACACAAGTTCACAGGAAAACCATTAGACATTTCTTCATATTGTTCTTTAGGGTACTCTCTATAAGGTGAACTTTTTATTTTCAAATGTCTTGTGTTCTGTTTGAATTTGCCAACATAAGCTTTTTTTTTTTTTTGCATTATAAAGAATTCTGGTTACATGGGTGATTGTGCAATCATTTGGAAATGATGACCTGTTTTTATCCTAGCCGTCAGCTATAATACTCTTAAGATAACACAGGCTCCTAAAAGGGAAAGAGACTGAAGGCAATTGGGCAATCAGTTACTCATCCTTGCATACTCCATCCCACTCTGAAATTGTCCATCCAGATATTTTCCTCTCACACATCTCTCAAAAGGCTGTTCTTTCTTCTACTTATCAATACCTTCCTGACGTTTTACAGAATTCTTATCCCAGTGTTCATATCATTCCTACCAAATGTGATCCTCATGAGGTAATTGCTACAAAGTTCCCCCTCCCTCAACCAAAGGAAAGTAGAATTAGAGCTTTTAATACTTTATCCTTTGGTGAGAGTAGCTGTTGGCAAAAGGGAAATCTCAACTAGAATGACTTTCATTCTGCCATAAAATGGAGGAAGGAAGAAACTCATTCCATTTTCCCATTAATTATCACTTCTTTAGGATAACACTGATCAAACAAGATGACAAGTTGGGATCATATTAAAACTTTCAAAAAAAAAGCACTACATAATTCATATAATTGTGTTAGATGAACATGTGAAGTTATCACATATCTTGTAATAAGAAACTACTATGATCTGCCTTTGAGCAGGTACATGGTTAAAATATGCAGCAGCCATGTTAATCAATCTTTATTTGGGGACATTTTAAAAGATAGATATTTTATTGCAGAAAACTTGAGAAATATAGAAACACACAGGGAGGAAAAATATAAATTATCCATTAACTCCACTCAGAGAGTAACATGCCCTTTATATAAGAATATAAAAAGAATTAGCCTGAAGATTCCAGAAGATAATATTTCAATGGAGAAAGTTGCCGAATTCCAGGTTATTTCCCTGCTGGGGGAAAGGAAAAGAGATGCTCCCTTCTATCTCAAGAAGTGATAGAGCTTTGAAAGGACCTTATAGTATGTGCTGTGTATTTCCTGGGATAAGAATTCGCACAGAAACTGGCGTTTGAAGCCCACCTGAGAAGAATAAATGCCAAAGTCTGTGGCAGGAAGTAAAAAGAACAACACTGAAAGCAACTATCCTCCTCTATGCAGTGTGACAAAAATGCATGGCGTCCTACCACAGCCTAACTGGATAATGCAGAAGGGAATTGGGTTAGAAATCTCTCCAAGAAATCTCAGTAATAAAAGTCTGTGGGATGTACCAGCAGGGGCAGAAGCTGAGGGAATAGTGCTGTGCCTATGTCAGAGAACTACACTACCCAGAGATCCCCAGGGTTAACATCGAAAGAACACCAAACAACCTTTAAAAAAGAGACTGTGTGGAACATCCACTAATCCCAGAGCATGTCAATGCCAAGTCATAAAAATACCTGTAGAGTAACAACTTCCCTGCTCCTTACTCCTGTCTGCCCCACTCTCCTGGAACAGTTCGAGAAGCCAAGGCTAAGGAAATGGGAGGAAAAGGAGAAGAGAATGTGGGAGGAGACAACAGCTGAGGGCACCTCTTTCCCACCAAAAGTCTTCAGACTCAGCAGGGGAAGAGAAGTATCTTTAAGTCTAAATGTAGTTCAGAGTCTTGACTGTGGAAATGATCATTCCAGATATTAAAATTAGAGTGGAACTAAAAGTGACTAAAGGAATTTTTATTATCAGAGTATGACCATAAAAATCATGGACTGCCCCTGGACTTCATCCAAGGGATGGGAGAAAACTAGCTTACACAGAGAAAAGGGAAAAATGTGCTTTCTCTTAATCTTTTTGGAGTCTTGCTCTTTTAGTATAATGGTAATACATTGTATTCCAATATATGGTTGTGCCAAAATGTATTTAATTTTTCTTTTTTTTTAAGATTTTATTTATTTATTTGACAGAGAGAGAGACAGGGAGAGAGGGAACACAAGCAGGGGGAGTGGGAGAGGGAGAAGCAGGCTCTCTGCGGAGCAGGGAGCCTGATATGGGGCTCCATCCCAGGACCCTGGGATCATGACCTGAGCCGAAGGCAGATGCTTAATGACTGAGCCACCCAGGCGACCCTGTGTTTAATCTTCCACCAGGTGCGCTTGTATTTAATCTTTCAACTTGTTTCTAGTTTATCATCATTTCTTGAAAATCACCATAACTTAGACACTATTTCCTTTCTCTTCTTAATTTTAATGTTTTATCATATTGGTAGTCAATAAACTCTTATTGAAAAAAATATTAAAATCTTATTTAAACATAGTGCCTGAAACATAAACATAGGTGATTGATGAAGATATGTATGAGTATATGAATGAACAAAAGCTCATTTCTTCCTGTTTTCTCACCATATGAAAAAGTAACAAAATTCTTTCTTCATTACCTAATTTTAAAAAAAAGCACTGAATTATTCTTCTTCCTTTTTAGAGGTTTTTTATTTAACTCTTTAAAAAAATTAAGGTAAAAAGTATTTTTTATGGACTCTAGAAGTATAATCAGTGCTCTGTCATAGTTGTGTGATGAGATGACACAGGTAGAATCTTTCTGTACTAGAAGATAACTTTAAAAAAATCCAAAATAGGAGTGGATTAAGGGGTCAAACAGTTAAAAGAATAGGAACGGGTTAACAGCACTAATTTCTAGACTAAAATAGATGAGGGGTCATGCCAGATTGAGATGCTTAGATAGCTGTTATGAGAAATTCTGCACGGTTTGAGCAAAGCAAGTACTTTCAATCTTGAATTATTCCAGAGTCACAGAGCTAATAAGCACAAAGCAAGAGTTGAGGCATGGGAGTTAGAGTGAGAGTTTGCTGTGGCTTGGGGTTTTAGAATCAATCCTCTCTGAGGACCCAGGACTGTATTCCCATGACAGTGACTTTTTCAATCTCAAATGTTATGTTACAAAATTAGCTGTCAGACACACAGGCATTTTCTACCGACCCCTTTCTAAGGACACATCATCCCTTTGTTATCAGGTATTTGTGAAATCTGTTTAAAAACAACTTCAGCAGTGGACAGAAGGGAGGAATGAAGTAGAGAAAGGGTAGTCTTGAGTGTGGAAGGGTAAGTGACAGGGCATTGACAATGGCTAGGGAAAGAGGGGGATGGGTAAACAGTTCCATGCCAAGGACGACTGCCTTGGCAACATCTCCTCTTCCTTCCAGGCCAGACCACCCATAAACTTTAATCCACTCCGCCACCCTCCCCTCACCACCTGGGGCCAAAGACGTGATCAATTTATACGTCCTGAAGAAAAATTGTTGCTATGGAATCACTGAGATCCCCAAAGAGCCACTGATAACCCTTTAAGATGTATGAAAAAAGTTATTGCAGCCAAATTTGGATTATTTCCAAGAGTACAACTTTTTTTTTCTTGAATTACAAAGAGTATTTTATGACACTGGCAGGAACATAGCTTTCTCCAGCATTCTAGGCTTCTTCCTGTCTTTCTTGTTCCCACACGTTAAATCAGCAGTGCATGACTTAACAATTTGACTTGCTTCCTTTTTTGCAAAGTAGTCAGAACTTGACTCCATTCATGAGTGACCTTTCTCCTCCCTCTCAGATGCTGATTTGGGCAACATTCAGGTCACTTTTATTTCATCTTGAGAGATAAAAATTTGGTAGCCTCAGGAGTGGGAGAACTTAATGACTGCTTCAGTAAAGCATTTACCAAGTCCGTATTCAAAGCCATCTGAAATAGTTGGCACAGTCAAACAATAAGTGGCATTACTTTAATAATTTGGGAAAGAAGACTGCCCCATTGTGCCTAGCAACTGTTAAACATTATGTTCTCTCTTAGAATCTAACAATGTAATGTTTGTTTCGTTCAGCAATCTGCATTGTTTCTTAAAAATAGATATTGAGATGAATTGTGAAGTATATATATATTTACACACAGACATATATATGAAAAATTATATGAAAAAATCAAATGTCACTTTTTAGATCTAATTGGCTGGCCAACCCATAAATAGATAACCATGTCTCAGAATAAGCAGATTTCATGTATCTTTAATGAGTATACATAACAAAAAACTGACATAGGAGAAACAGAATAATAAATTGCTAAGAGCTCAGCTTTGGATTCAGAGGGACCGCTGCCATATAAAAATAAGTATTTAACTTCTTTAGCCTTTAGATGTAAAAATTATCTTTTTAGATGTAAAATTGAGATGATAAGAGCAGTGTCATCCTAGGGCTAGTGTGAGAATTAGATAAACTAAGATTCTCAAAATGTCTGACAAGTGACAGCAATTACTGAATACACAATAAATGTTAATTTTCACTATGGTCCAATCAGGGTTATAACACTACTTGGTTTTAGATTTTGAATATTTAAATGAAGCCATATGTGAGAAATTCAAGCATAGGTTTCTATGGAGCTCTTTATCCATACTACAGAGCTCTTTATTCAATATCAATCTTTATTTGGTCTATAGTTTGTAAGTTACTCATTTTTTTTCTTTGCTAGGTTTATTGTATACTTGAGAACTTCCATGAGCTTGTACAATTCAAATAGGATGGTATCTCTGGCATATACAAGTCATGCTACATAAAAGAGAAATAGCCTTGTACAGAAAGCATTTTCTCTGTTTTATGAGTGTGTATGTGTGTGTGTTCACACACACACACACACACGTGCGTATGTGATAAAGTCAGGGGAGGCATATAAAGAGTCATACTCATTGTTAGACTCTTGTATGGCCCTACAATCCTGTATCATGTTTGACAATTAACAATGGCTTGTACGTCTAATATACCTGATGACCCAGTGTGTACAGTTTAGTTGGATGCTTGTACTGAAAGAAGATACAAAAAAGATTAGAAGATGGTGATTAGCCAAGAGAAGTGAGAAAACAGAGCAGCTGCTCTTCTCTGGACATGTCTCTTCTTTCAAGATTGTAAATGGTTGTGTGAATTTTTCTTCAATATTTTGCCTGCAGGATGCAAAATTTAAGCTCATCACGCTCTCAAGAACCCATATCTGTAGCACTGCTTATCTGTGACATCAGAATCTTCAAAGATTCTTTGTTACCTTGAAGTGCAAGTAACACTGACCAATATTATCCCTTAAATCTATTACTATAAGACAAAGGATTGGTAAAGAAGAGGGAACTACCACTTCCTTTTCCTCTGTAGAGGTCTGGGGCACTCCTGCTCCTCTACACACATCTATCACTGGCTCCCCCTCCAAGGAGGATCTGATCATCTGACTGGTAGGTACCTGGAGGATTGCTTGGGCTACACTTTACTAATGTGTAATATTACTGAACCTTAATGGAAATAATAATCCACGTTCCTCTTGCTGTCTTTGATTGCTGTGTCCTGTGCAGTAAGAATGAACAGATGGACAGTTGTAGAGTCAGGAAAACTATTTGTCCATCATGGAGCTGGTGAGTAAATGGACTCAAGAGGACCCAATCACAGGTCTCTCTCCCTCTACAGGCATCCCTGAATATAAGGGTCTCAAAATTGGGGACAAGCAGCAGTCGTTACTGGGCCTTTGAACCCAAGCTATATCCTCTTAAACTTACCAGAACCTCTTGCCCTCAGACCAGATGAAAAGGGAGGTAGGGGGAGGTAAGTTTGGAGTAAGAGGGGAGTGTGTGCACTTGCTTAGCCATTGCTGAGACAATAGTTTGATTTCCATTGACTATTGTCCTTTAGTATGCAGTTTCCTTCACAAAGAATCCCAAAGAGAGAAGCATCATTAATAGTAGGGTTAGGATAAAGTTCACCTTAATCCCTTAACATGGGTGAAGTTAGCTAGAAAGTCCTCAAAAAATGTGATGATACAGATTACAGCTGAACCACACAATTAATAGAATGTAAGGGTTGTAGAAATACATATAATAATGAATGTTAATCAATAAGTGAAATTAACCAAAGATCAATTAAAGTAATTAGATATAGAAATTAAAAGTAATCAAGCTACAATACCTGGACATTAAGTGATGGTTGTTTGGTGACCATCCACCTCTTAGGTATTGCATTTAACTTGTGACCCTGTAAGCAGTTCAGAAATTCCAACTCCAGGTCTGAATAACACATTGTGAAAAACTTAAGCAATCTGGATGTTCCTAAATATTTATTCAGTTTTCATCCATTGTTCTAGCTTCATGTGGATATAACCATTGACTCATGAGGCTTTTTTTCAAGAACCATGATTTTTTTATATATTCATTTATTCATAATTTGCTTTATTTCAAAAAGGATATGAAACAACAGAATACCATGACTAATTATCTGAGAGGAAGTTGCTTGTCCTAAAATCGATAAATTTGCCTTTCTCTTTTTACAAAATTGTATTTTAGAACATTAGGGATGAAAAAATGTCCATCAGCTAAAAGAGGGAGAAGAATTTGGAATTGTACATTGATACTTTCACTCGGTCACTTAACAATCACCCAGTTAACTTGTGTTCAATTCCTATTGTGTAGATACATGGCATTATAATATTACTTACACTCATGTGATGTCTAACATATTTCAACATTCAATGTCTCATTTGTTCTTCCAAACTTCCAGTGTGTCATCTGGAGACAATTATCACCCCCCACCCCCATTTAATATTAGCAAAAACAAAACCTCAAATATTTTTGAATATTTGACTATGAAATCACAGTGTCCTGACAAACAGTCCAGCCTTCCATTGCCCTGTCACATGCTCTGAAAAGGTACAGAAACTGCCTCAACTCCATTCACTCTCCTGTGAGAAAGTTTTATAAAACTGTGTGTGTGTGTGTGTGTGTGTGTGTATCTCCTATCATATTTGATCAACAGTGGAAAAGAATTTAAAGATTATTGAAAAAAAGATAGTTGAAGTTTGTTCAATTTTCTGTCACTTAAACTCTCAGATTGTTAGGACAATGTCCTATTACAAGAAATTTGTTATAAATTTCGCCTGACCCTCCTCCTTTTTCAAGATGTATCACTCCAGTTACCATCAAGCTTGGTAGAATGGAATCACCTCCAGCAAGGAAAATCGCTCATTATTTAGTTATTACAACATTCAGTGGCTTTTTGCCTACCATGACCTTAAGCCTTTCCTGGAAGGTAAGCTTTTCTCTCAGGTTGACAACATGCAGACTTGAAAAAAGAAGGCAACTGACAGAACTTGTGAAGAAAAAAACAGCGCCTGAGGTTGCTTAAGGATGGGAGTTTTGTCTCAATTACTCTACTGTCTCTCTGAGAAAGATCAACATAAAACCTAATCGAGGAATTTCCACCTCTTAAACAAGCAAAACAACAGTCAAGAGTATCATTTGGGAAAAGGAATTTGACAACTAATAGTTAATACGATCGATAGGTAAACATAACATTCTTGTCTGAGAATGCTAGAGAACCTCTGACAGATAAAAATTGCGAGGCTTAGAAAAATAAAAAAATTGGGATTGAACATGCCAATGGAGCAGTCACATAAACTTGCCAAAGGGAGAAAAAAAAATACTTAGAATTAGCCATAGTTAGGGTAATCATGTGTCTCAGTTTTCCTGGATCGGCCTCAGTTTAACCTTTAAAACTGGTAAAATTAATAATGGCAACCTGTTTACTCTCAAAGGTGTCCTTGTTCAGACCAAATATTATATATGTGGTCACTGTAGCTAGAGAGGATGAAGCAATCTTATTCCTATGCATAGCAACAAGGAAAAGAACAAAGGGAGTGTCTCCAAAAGCTGGGATGTGCCATTCTGTTTATGACATGACAGTTCACTACCAAAAGGCAAATGCAGTGGCCTCGACCAATATACGTTTATTTATAAAATAAGTACCAACCCACAAAACTGTTTTTGAATTACTTAGTGGAAATCAGGATCTTTCATCACAGAAATAAAGGAAAGCAGAGAAGGGGAGATAAAATTGGCAACATCCTCTGAAACTCAAGCCGAAAACCATGTTTCAGCAAAGGAAACACAGAATCCTTACCCAATGCCATGGCACATGAGAGCCTTTCCACATGCCAGACAAACCATTCTCGCAAGAATCCTAGCCCAAACTGGGATTGTGAGTATATTTGTATTTTCTCTACTTTAAGAGAAGACTAGCAGAATTTTTCTTGTAAATTTAGGGATGCATAATCACATGTTGTTTTACATAAACATGTATTCCAATTTACATAAATTTGCATAGCATTTTCCCAAAAAACTAGCTCTGAATATGTAAAACAAATTAATCTGTGCTCTCTAATATAATTGTATTCAAATACGAGATCCAAGGCTACCACAAGAGGTAGGCTTACCAGAGATAGCAATGGCATCACTCCAAAACTCTTTACAGAGAATAGATAATAGATTTAGGTTAGATAAAACTTGGATATTTCCAAAAATTAATTAGAAACATTCAACAAACTGTTGATGAAATAATCCCAGGTTGGAAACCTCTAGATGATAAACTGACACAGTTCATTAAAGACTGACATTAGGTTTCCTGTTTACCACATTCTTCATAGCCATGTTCAACTTCAGTTCTTCAAGATTGTTTGCTCTAAAATGAGTGGTCATAAGCTATAAACAAAGAATTGTTTTCGATCTGTACTTTAACAAAAAATATTGGAAATTATTACTATAGCTAAAAAGCTATAAAAAGCATTTAATTTCTGATTACCAGTAAAATATTTCAGGACTGGTTCTTTCTTCTTATTATTAAATGTAAACAACAGAAGGGGAGAGAAGTAGTTCTCTTCCTGTCTTTCATAAATTAAACTGCTACTTGGTAAATGATTATTTCTGTGCTATAAGATAGTCTAGCACTATGGCTTCTCTTCAAAGTATTTTTTATTTTAAAGGATTTCCTTTATTGACTCTGAGAAGCACAGTGAAGTCTTCTGCAGCCCTTAACTAAAATCCTTTCATGCCCCACACAGGTGTGGGGTTCCTAGCTGTTTAGATTAGATCTAGAGTTGGCAACTCTTGATATCTTAACATGCAAAACTAAAACAAAAACTTTCTGTAAGAAAAAAAAGTGAGAAATTGATAAAGGTGAAAATTTTGGACTACTCAAAAGGGAGCATCAAGTAATCCCAGTAACACACAAACCAGATCATGTCAGTTGTCTATGCAGTAGCTTCTAATAGCTTTCCATCATCTTCAGAATAAAATCCACATTTACCAGGAACCACAAGACACTACACGATCTGGCCTCTAGCTTCAGCTGTGGTCTCATTGCACTGTTGCATCACTTACTGCACAAGCCTTTTTGCTATGTTTTTAACATGCCAAGCAGCCTTTTGCCTTAGGGTCCTTGCTCTGGCTTTCAATGCTACAATTGGATTTGGGGAGAGGAAGATTGGAATAGGTCAAGCTAAAACACCATCAATCTCTCTATTCTTACCAAGATTCAGCCATTCTTCTTGAATGAACCATGCTTAGATTGTTACATGCCTGCAGTTAATTTCCAGAGTTCTGAAAAAGTTGATTTTTGATCATTTGTGCCAGTGTTCTTGTTGCTTTATGGAAGAGTGTCTTTTTATTTGGGGGGGAAGTCCTTACTTTGCCATTCTGGAAATGCCATTCTGAATATTCTTCTTTAAAATTGACTAAAACTTGACAAGTGGTAGGTTGTTAACAATTAGTTGTATGTTATTTCTGAAACTGTAACAGTAGAATTTTTGTGCTCTGTTTAACATTAAACCAGAAAATTTATTTTTTTCTGTAAAAGATTAGGTTAAATTTTATTTATTCAACAAATACATTTTGAGTCACTGCCTTTTATCAGTCACTATTCTAGGCACAGGAGATCTGGCAGGGATAAGAAAGTGACATTTGCATAGAGGTTCTAATGAAGTGAGGGAATGTGCCATGGGAAGACAATTCCAGACTGTCTGCAAAAGACACATTTAGATTCAGACACAAATAGATCGAAAGTAAATGGATAGAAAATAATATACCATGCAAACAGTACCCAAAAGAAAGCTGGAGTGATTATACTAATATCAGATAAAATAGACTTTAAGGCAAAAAATGTTAGTAGAGACAAAGAAGGACATTTTATAGTTATAAAAAGGTCAATCTATCAGGAAGACATAATATTTTCAAAACATATGTACCTAACAACAGTGTTCCAAAATACATGAAGCAAAATTGACAGAACTGAAGGAAGAAATACACAGTTCAACAATGATAGTTGGACACTTAATTAGCCCATTTTTAATAATGGATAGTAATACTGGAGAAAATCAATAAGGAAATAGAAGTCTTGAATAACATTTATAAACCAACTGGACCTGGTAGACATTGATAGTATAGTATAGACATTCCACCCAACAGCAGAAGGAATACATATTCTTTTAATGCACATTGAATATTCTCCAGGACAGACATAGAAAATAAAATAAACCTAACAAAAAGAAATGTGGAGAACTGTCATTTGAGAAAAATGGCAATTTTTAAATTTTAGAATGTTTATTACAATATATTATTTATGTTACTGTGTAGTGGATTTATTAATGTTAATTTTAAATGAATTAATAAATAAACATTTAAAATTAATCTCCATTTTAATTTTTAACATGGTAAATATTGATAGATATAATCACTTAAACAAAAGTTCTTTAGGAATTCTCAATAATTTTAAGGATGGTTCTGTTATCAAAAAATTGAGAACCATTGATTTAGGCTAATAATTTGGGAGATACGTTTAGGAGTCTACCATAAAAACCATTATACCACAACACGTAAGCAACTATTTGTAGTGGTTACTTTGGGGGAAGAAGCTTAATTATTTTCTATATTTTATACTGGTCTGAAATCACAGAAGTGAGAGATATCAACTTATATTTGAGAAATTGAAAGTAGTACATTGAGATTAGAGCCTGGAGAGGGTAGGTGATGGTGGGAGAGGGGAAATAAAAAAGGAGAGGTATGCTGTGAGCATCTGTCTTTTAGGAAAGATAGAACATATCCAAAAATCTTTAATATGAGGGAGTAATAACTACATAAAAAAGTTATTAACTGTTATTGAGAAAGATAGAGATATCACTTTATTGTCATCTAGAAGTCAAACTCATTACAACATTCCCTCTTGAAATGTAGAACTAAACCCACTGAAATGTTATTAACAATTTCTGCTATTTCAAAATATGTACTCTCTCATGTAATCTATGGATATTATTCAGCTCCTCCAAAATGAAAACTCTAAGGCTGCAGGTATTTTTAGTCTAGGCAAGTGAAGAGAATTTATGAATGTGCAACTCTACACCCAGAAAGCAATTGCCATGAGTTGGGAAAGGGGAAAAAAAATCACTTCAAAGAAAGCAACGTGTTTCACCCATTTCCACCTCAGCTCCTTAGGCTTAGGAACACCTAGCCCCCATCATTTGCTAATCTTCAGCAGGGATCTCATACCTCACAGCTGTTATTTAGGTAGCCTCTTATGCTATGAAATTCAAACCCTCATTTTATATCCTTTCCTTACAGCAAAAATTGCAATATCTCACACCCAAGCTCCAGCTGTCGGATTCACACACCATTTCTATTTCAATGGCTAGAATAATCCCGTGCTCCCTTGTTTTCATTGAACAAGAATGTGCCAGCTTTAAAAAAATAAATAAATAAAGGGACAGGGAAAAGGCATTTGTCTAAACTAAAATACTCAAAGGGACCAAACAGCTTGAAGAAATATGATGCTTTGTAATAGACGTTTTGTATTCAAAGCACAGTTTTTCTTTTCTTTTCTTTAAAGTACATATGTATACTCACAAATGGATAAATATAGATAGATGGACATGAGACTCCATAGACTTTCTTTTTCAGAAAGCACTATATAAGTCAGAGAAGATATACACACATATCAAATCCAAGAAACTAGACAATGTGAGCATATCTATGGCAACCATTCTTAAGTAAAATTTTTCTTTATAAGTGAGAGAGAAAAGTACTGGTAGTTTCTCAGTCTTTCTTGTCCATTATGATACTGGCCACCTATAGTACACTTGTTATTGTTTAATATTTACAGAATTAGAAGCCCAAATTCCCAAACAGCCTTCAAAACAAGGTGCCTAGTTAAAATAAGCCATCCACAAAGGCACCTTTTCAAAATGGGCACACGGATGCAATCTCAGCTGTCCCTAGCCTGGACAGGAAAAGTCAAATGGTCTCTGCAAGGAGAACAGAAGCTCTGACCGAATTTAATGTCTGATTGTACATGAAGGAGTACATGAAGAGAAAGGCTCTAGAGTATGTCTTACATGCCTCCTAGGATCTGTGGCACCGACATAACCACCTGAAACCAGAAATGGCCTTCTAGCTGTGACAGAGGACAGAGATATGAGGGAAAACATCAAAAATCTTCAAAAAACCCCATTGAATTATTTAAAACAAACTATAAGCAAATGATATGAATATCAGAGTTGTCTAGTAAGTTTTACTCTCAAGATCTTTTTATTTATTTATTTATTTTTAAGATTTTATTTATTTATTTGACAGAGAGAGCAAGAGAGCACAAGCTGGGGGAACAGTAGGAGAGAGAGGGAGAAGCAGGCTCCCCACCAAGCAGGGAGCCCGATGTAGGGCTCGATCCCAGGACCCTGGGATCATGACCTGAGCCGAAGGCAGAGGTTTAACCATCTGAGCCACCCAGGCGCCCCAAGATCTTTTTATTTTTTTTAAGAGCTTTTTTACCAAGATCATTTTTCATTTCCTCCTGCCTTGGGCCTCATCACCTACTGCTCATGGGATCATTCCCTTCTAGCATTCTGGCTGGTCTCCTTGAATTAAGTGTCCCAGCCCAATGAGTGACTCTTTATTTTCTCTTCCCACTGCTTCATTTTTCTAAAAGCTTCCACTGCTTCCTATAACTGCAGTGTGATCCTAAATTTCCCATAACTTGGTTCTGTTTTAGCTATCCAAACTCATCCCTTTAAGCTTTTGATCAACAACCAAGGCTGTTTCCTCACCATTTCTCCCTGAGCCATTTTCTCACTATCTTCCCAACACAGCAAGCTCATCCTCAGCTGAGTGTATTAAGAAAATGGCCCCAATTCTCCCTATACTAAACACTGTCTCCCCTCCATCAAGTCAAATCAGGCCCAGCTTTCAGGTTCCACTCAATGTCCATGAAGCACATCTTGACAGCATCAACCCTCATTTATTTCTCTGACATCTGGAGGGATATTTCATTATATTATGGACAAGAATAAATGAAATTCAGTACTAAATAATTAGGTTAATAATAAAGGACTGATTTCTAAATATAATACCTTAGATATTGAATTAGGACCTGAGGGATTATTAAATCATTCAGAAAGCAATTATCATAATTACTCTTAAAAACAAAGTGGTAACAACCAAGGTACCAATATATGTAAAAGATCATCATCATCATCATCATCATCATCAACTTTCTTTGTCATTGCAAATACCAAATACACATGACATTATCTCTCCTCCATGCCCCCCATTATTATCTTCCTATAATAAGTATTTACAAACTAGAACCTTTAAAAATATATATATTGAAAGCAGGAACCATAATAGGCTCTGCATTTTTTTTCCCTTTACACTGGAAAACTTTACCTTCATTAAAGCACAAATAGAATCTTTACTTATAAAACTTAAAACTTTAAGCTAAATGAAAAACAGCTAATGATTTTGCTTTAATGTTTTGCTTTCGGCTTGCCAACTTTAGAAAAATATCTTCAATTCTTCAAACAGATGGCAAGGCCACCTTTAAAAAATATTAAGCATGCTAAAATAGATACAAACTGATAGTTCTACTCCTGATAAACGCTGCTATGGACAACCGAATGCCTCCCATTCTGTTTCAGTAATAAATCACTTTCCTGACTTGAGTTAGTAATGAGATTTTTAATCATGTGGATTGAACATATCCTCCAGTTAATAAAAAACGTATCACCTCCTTTTTATCTTTAATAAAAGATTTGTACACTGCTCAAATGATTGGTATTACATTTTTAAAGAACCTGAGATTGATGTTTTTCAATTCTCCTTTCCATCTTTCTGGGCTTTTATGATTCAAAGGTAATATGTCCTGTAATTAATAATTCATAAGGTAATTTTAAGGTTTTTTATTCAGAAACCTCTTTCCTATTGACTTTAGAATGTGTCATAAAAATGCAGGTATTAATATCTTGGCAATTCCCAGCTTTATACAGATGAAGTCCTTGAATTTAAACAACTCAAGTTTTGTGCTTCAAAAATCAAGAGACATAATTTTGAACTGTAAGGTACAGAAAAGACAAAAAGACAAATATCTTTTTAAAGTGCTATTTACACCCTTATATTTCTCTCAACTGACAATTAATCACAGGAAGATTCTCTTATTATTTAGGTAATTGTCAGATTTTTTTTTTTCGTGTAAGAATTATTTAGAGGAATAAATCAGGGGCAAACAGTTCTGTTTGAAAATGATTTTTTCTAACTACCACTGTAAATGTGCATTTAAGCATCTGGAATCTCTAAAAGATTCATTCAAAGGCATTTTTACCTGAAGGTAAAGCTTTGCTTCTCTCATTATATTATTTTTCAGCTACAGCAAAGTAATACATACCAGGAGAAGGAGCACAGGAAAATAATTTACATTTTTTTCTCTTCTAAATATTTTCTTGCATGCTATTCTAGAAATTTATTTGGTCAGAGGGTATAAAGGTGGTACTTATCCCAGTTTGTAAGGAAGTGATCCTTACAAGGGTACACACAAGAGTCTGGTAGCATTTACTAGCCAGTAAATTTCACTCTATTCTCATAAAACTGCCAGGCATCAAATAAGGATGATTATGCCTGGCAAAGTGCATTGTAAATATAAAAGGCTGCAGAAATGTGGGGTTATCATCATCTGCCAAATATCCCACATTAGCTTCATGGAAGCCGGGTTGAGTGCAGATGGAAAATTATGAACCTATTGCTACCTATTGAAGAACAACTTAAGGTACATCAGGACACTGAATAAACAATGACACACGTTTAAAAAATAAATTGTGGCAACAAATAAACACATTACTATCCCCTTCTAGTTCATGGACAATATTAGTGGTGGACTCACCTCTGCATTCCTTGAGCAATTAACAAGACCTGGGTTATATAATAAGTCTCATTTAATGTTGGGTTAAAAAATAATACCTGAAACATAGAGAGTGATACCTGACCCACTCGGGCATGGTAAGAAAGTACTTGGAGTTTGTTACTATAAAATAAAACAGGCTCTATTCCCCCCTAATCCAGATGTTGTGAAAATAGTTTAGATAAGACCAATAAATTTGAGTCATTCTTCTACTATTACAACATCTGACCAGTAATCAGTTTCTTTCCTTAGGTATAAACGAAGCTTGAAACCACTGTAAAACAAAATTTAAATGCAAGAAGGAAGCTGAGGAGCTTAGTTTTTTTCTACTCAAGAGCAAAAATCTAAGATCTACAGTACTTGGACCAAGGATCCACTAACTCAATTTGAGATTTAACTGTTAAAGATAAAGGTACAAAAACTGTCATCCAACTAAAGGAAGCACTATGCTTTACTTGATTCAGTTTAAGTGTGACACATCCAAGTGAGACACATAAGTGATGAAATTTGTGTCCTATGGGGTTATAGATGCTATATTAAAAGCAGATGGTAACTATAGGGCACAAAGAAAAGAAGTCAATTCTTTGGGAAGTGGGAAAGTAATTTCAGGAAATTTCGAAATTTTAAAATTTCAGGCAATTTTATAGTGAAATGGGTGTTAACAGATGAGTAGGCATTTATCAAGTGGCCATGAGTATGAAGAAGGCCATTCTAGGCATATGAAGGAGCAAGAATTAGCAAAGACATCACAGATGGAAAATATAGTTGAGTAATGGCTGAATTATAGGGCGTTGGAAGGTTGGAAGAGGTTCTGTAAGAGGAAAATGCTGGAGAGGCCACCACATCATGGATTAACTTAACCTTTTCATAAAACATGGTTTTTAGGGGCACCTGGGTGGCTCAGTTGGTTAAGTGTCCAACTCTTGGTTTTGGCTCAGGTCATGATCTCATGGTCATGAGATCAAGCCCCAGCACACTCTATACTCAGCTCAGAGTCTTTTTCAGATTCTCTCTCTCTCTCCCTCCTCTTCTCCCTCTGCCCCACTTTCACACACTCTCTTTCTCTCAAATAAATGAATAAATGAATAATCTTAAAAATAACTTGGATTTTTTTCAGCAGGCAATTTTGAGTTGGTAATGGGGCTACCAATAACGGAGTTACATGATTGAATTTTTTATTTTAGAAAGATCACACTGGAAACAACAGAAGAACAGTTTCTGAGAACAGTTAGAAGACTCTGGAAATAGTCAAGGTGGTGGTTAATGAGGCTGACCTAAAACAGAAAATACTACATATCAAGGAAATAGTCCTTAAAGCTTGGGGTGACTAGATTTGTGGAAGAGAAGCATGTGATTTTAAGATGAACTTATAATCCATTCATTGGTAACTAGAAGGGATGCTTCTCACGGAGATGGAAATGCAGAAAGAAGTGTAGATTTGGACTTAGAGGTAATTTATTCTTTTTCTTTTCTTTTCTTTTCTTTTCTTTTCTTTTCTTTTCTTTTCTTTCCTTTTCTTTTCTTTTCTTTCTTTCTTTCTTTCTTTCTTTCTTTCTTTCTTTCTTTCTTTCTTTCTTTCTTTCCTTCTTTCTTCCTTCCTTCCTTCCTTCCTTTCTTTCCTTTCTTTCCTTTCCTTCCTTCCTTCCTTCCTTCCTTCCTTCCTTCCTTCCTTCCTTCCTTCCTTCTCTCTCTCGCTCTCTCTCTCTCTCTCTCTTTCTTTGTAGCATTTACCTTCCAAAGGCCAGGGTGTAAAATTCCAGGAGACAATTTGGTCTGGAGCTCAGGGGTTGAGCTGAGAAGTAGACTCCGTGCTCACGTGAGAGAAACAGTTGATGTCTTAAGAGTGAATGAAATACCGGTAAGGAATATTTCTCTCTATCAGAATCACCTACACTTATATTGAAAATACATATTCTCAGGCCCTTTCACAAATTTACTCAGTCAGAATCTTGAGTTCGGGCCCAAGAATCTGCAGTTCAACAAAATTTTCAAGGTATCCTCTTGCTTACTAAAAATTGATAGCAGAGATTTTTATCTCCTTTGTTTGAATCCCTCATTCCTTGAAAGAGTGCCTGGCACACAGCCAGTTCTCATAAACATTTGCCAAATGAAAGAAAGAAAAATAAAGAGCTAAGAACATTTCAAGTATTTCTTATCTCCTCTTTATTCCTTAAATAAACAATTTCTCTTTTGCATTCTAGAATTATATTCCTATGGGCTTATTTTGTCTGTGTACTCTATTCATTACAGAAATAAGTATTTTTTCCCCTCTTTTCCCAATATTACATATGGGTTACTAAGGAAATTGTGGAAAAGACCTTCATGAAGTTGGTTCAAATTATATACACGATTTTTGCTTTTTAACGGCTAAATACTTGGTGACATGAAAATAGATCATGAACCCTCAAAATTCCTTTTAAGGCTATAGTTATCTGCATAGCTTTGTTGTTCTGTATCATTATATTCTTTCTTCATCCCCTTTACCATATATTATTTTTAAAAAATCACCTACAACATTTCTTGAAAGTTCAGTTGCTAACCTCCTTGCCCCTGACTACAGTCTCCAAATTCCAACTCCAGTTTTTCCCTTCTTATACCATTGCTTTTTATCTATTTCCTTTCCTCTAGCTGATTTTTTTTCCCCTCTCATTTCAAATGCCCACCTGCTTTCTCTGTTCTTGAACTCAAATGGATTGTTAGCAAGTGAAGAGATGAGAGCCCTTTGTAGCTGCTGGAGGGGAGTTCTGAAGTGGTGCGGATTGTCTAGCTTCAGTTGACAGGTCACCTCAGACCAGCAGGAAAAGAAATTAGACCCTCCATCCCATGCATAGAGGCATTTGGTCTGTGAGCCTGCACTGCAGTGATAGCCCAGGCACAGATTGGGGACATGCTGAAAACTCTCAACATCCCCACTTCATGTTAGATGGACACAAAGAGAAAAGAGACTTGCTTTTGAAAGATAACTTCACCTTCTTGAAAAGTAAATCAAACTCAGAATCCTCCCAGGCCCCAGGTAACTCATTTTCCAAGCGTTACCCTGGCCAGGCTGTTTGACCCTACTTATTCGGTGGGAGTCCTTGGGGGCATCTTCTCTGATTGTATCCAGCTGCAGTCTAATGGCCAGCTGTCCTCTCAGCCTCTGATCAGGACCTTCCAAAGGTCTAGTCAGAAACTCCTGGTGAGTGGTATATGGTATCAGAGGCCTGAGTGTGCTCCAATTTGTCACGGTGCTGATTACGTGGATGCATAACAGATGGTGTCTTGTTTTAGATGGAGATGAGTAGGTGAGAAATTGGCTACGTTGAATTTCTTTATTACAAAAAAAAAAGAATGGGAAAAATAATCTGCAGCTGGTATGTCATTTTTACCCTCTAAGTGCAGTTTTCCTTCGTTTCAGTCATAAAAACCAAAAGGAAACTCAAACTCTCAGTTTGTTGCAAAACTAAGAATATCATTTCCTCTGTTACATGAAGTTAGGGTAGCAAACGATTTCTTTAAAAAAATTTTTATTAAAATCATGTGTGTTTATTTGTCCTTTTGTCCTTTGAAATGGACAGCAGAAGAAGGGGATTCTTTGAGCAATGGTCTTTAAAGTGATGTCCAGACCAGCATCATTACTCTCACCTGGGAAACTGTTAGAGCTACAACGTCTCAAGCTCCATAACAGACCTAATGAATTAAAAACTCTGGGGGTGGGAAGGAGGTGGGACTCAGCACTGTGTATTTTCACAAGCCCTCTAGCTGATTTTGATGTACAACAAACTTGAGAACCACTGTGTTAGAATATTGAAAACTCATGAAGTGCACTGATAAGAAGACTTTAGTTTTTTAAAAGGACTTTCAGGATCAATTCCCACGTCAGTGATATTTGTTTTGACATTTACCAAAGACATACACTGTGAGGAACCTGAAGAAAGGCTGTGGAATTTGCCTAAGTTCACATAGCCAGTAAGTGCCAGAGTTGGGATCTGGACCCCGGGAGCTGAGTTCTAGAGTGCTTGCTTGCAAGTACCACTTTAGGCAGTTTTTCCCAAGTGCAGCTCAGGAAGCTAACTTTGTCTCCAGACTTAGGTTTGGGATAGGTGGCTTATATACTGCATAGTCCAAGCCACCTTCTCAAAAATTTCAATAGCATCCTATCAACATTTCATATCCTTCCTCCCCTCAAAATCTTACTGTTTTTTCTACTGAACTCATTTTACCATCTAACTTACAATATATATTTTTCTTAATTATCATCTCCTCCTGCATTAAAATGCAAGTTCCATGAAAAGAGGCATTAAAAATGTATTGTGGAAATCTTCAAACTTATACAAAAGTAGAGAAAATAGTATAATTAACACAAATTATCCATCACCATGTTCAACAAATCCCACTAAATGGCCATTCTTGTTTCATCTTTATACCCACTCGCTCTCTACCCCCTGGATTATTTTGAAATCCTAGACAATGTGTCATTACTTCTATAAACATTTCAGAATATATATCTAAAAGATAAGTGCTCTTAAAAATATAGGTGTAATATCAGAGCTAAAACAAAATAAAAAGAAAGCTTAAAAATTTCTCAAAATCATCAATATCCCAGCAGTATTTAGATTTTTAAAATTTTCCTTAAAGTTATTTACAATGTGTTTGTTTAAGTCATGATCTAAATTGACCTACAAGCCATAGTTTGCTGACCCTTGCTATGGTATTCTGTAGTCTGATTCCATTAATTGCACAATCCTGGGTCCTTAACAGGTCTTCCATTTTTTTTGTTTGTTTGTTTCTGTAAATTGGTGGATCTAGAGGCGTGATCAGATTCAGGTTTGATTATGGGTTTTTTGTTTGTTTGTTTGTTTTTATTTTGTAAGGCAAACTATGTATTTTTTTCATGTTTCCATCAGCAAACAAAACAAATCCCAAAATAAGACAAACAAAAAGCAGTATACATCCATCATAGCATCTCTCTGTCATTTCTTAAAGATATTATTAATCATTGGTGATTATTACCTAGATCCATTAATTCATCAGGAGTTGAAGGACAATAATATTCTAATTTTATCATTACTTCTGTATTTATTAGCTAGAATCGTGTTATAAAAAGAAACGTTCTTTCAACAACTCTTTGGTTTTTCAGAGTATAGTCCATACAGAAAAGGCAGAATAAATGCTTGATTATTTAGCTTTTCAAAATAATGAGTTTGTTTTCTAGCATCCTCAGATAATTGAGTTTTTAAAATATTAATGTAAACTCAAGATATATATATCTGAAGTTTTTTTTTAAGACTTATTTATTTATTTTAGAGAGAAAGAGAAAGCATGTGTGAGCAAGGGGAGGGGCAGAGGGAGATGGAATGGGAGAGAATCTCAGGCAGACTCCTTGCTGAGCGTGGAGCCTGCCATGGAGCTTGATCTCTCGATCTTGAGATCATGACCTGAGCCAAAATCAAGAGTTGGACGCTTAACTGATTGAGCCACCCAGGTGCCCCTACATATTTGAAGTTTTTCAATCCATTGCCATTGTTATTCATTCTGGTGCACAGATTTTTCATTTTTGGTTAGTGGGAGCTTTTCAACTTGGCCCTGAGTCTTTTTGACTTAATCCTATCAGTCTTTGAATGCATCCCTTGTTTTTTATGATAAGATGTTCCAGATTTATCTTATAGATTCCCTGACCCAAACTCTGAATGACCCACTTCTCCAAGGTGTCCTGGTTCTTTTTAGTGGGAAAAGGCATTTAAAGACCATTATCTGAGCACTGGAGGTGGTGTTGCTCCTACTGGGTTGGTCATTGTTTCAACCTAAGCCTTTTTGGGTAACAGTTGGGAAATATTTTCTTAAGTAAACATACCTCATGAATTTATAAAGATGCTTTGAAATTTTTTGACTTAATCTTATCAGTCTTCAGTCTTATCTCCTTCCAGTCATGCCAAATAACTGAGTTCTCAAAGATATCAATGTAATTACTCATTTGATTTATTCACAATGTACACCCTAATAGACTCAGAATAGCACCAATATTACGATAAAGACGTCATTACTGAAAACAGCTTAATATTATTTTTAAGTTCTTTTGGCTTTAGGGTATTACTTCACTAGGGATATGCAACCAAATTATTGCATTTTAAAATCATTTTCAGTACTTCCTCTTTGTGTGATTATTCTGTTTCTGAGCTGTCCAGTATGGTAGCCACTAGACACTTGTGGCTATTAAATGTACATTTAAATTAATTAGATATAATTTAAAAAAATTTAGTTTTTGGGGTGGCTGGGTGGCTCAGTTGTTAAGCATCTGCCTTCAGCTCAGGTCATGACCCCAGGGTTCTGGGCTTGAGCCCCTCATCGGGCTCTCTGCTCGGTGGGAAGCCTGCTTCTCCCTCTCCCACTCCCCCTGCTTGTGTTCCTTCTCTCGCTATGTATCTCTCTGTTAAATAAATAAAATTTAGTTTTTAGTAACACTAGACACATTTCAAGTGTTCAATACTCATATGTGGCTAGAGACTACCATACTGAACAGAGCAGATGGAGAGCATATTCATCATCACAGAAAGTTCAACTGGGTAGCACTGATAGCGAGGTACATGGTTAAATTCACTTACAATCTTTTGTATTTTAATTTTTAGAAATTCCTTTTATATTTATTTCATTTTTTGTTATTAAATGAGTACTTATATAATTCCAAAGACAAGTCTATAGACAAGGTGTGTTCAAGGAAATCTAGTTTCTTTTCCTGTTCCCTCTAACCTGTTCTTTCTCTCTCTTCCTACAGGTAAACTTTAAAAAATATGGTTTATGTTTCCATTAGTTTTATTTTTAATGTAAACAAAGATATATACATATAATATACATATATATAATTATAATTCCCCTATTTTCTTAGATAAATGGTTAAATCTTATGCATTGATTGAGTAGCATTTTCTTGCAATAAAAAGCATATGTAATAATAAAACCACTAACCCTTTAGAAGGGAGGTGGTGGGGGGATGGGTTAGCCCGGTGATGGGTATTAGGAGGGCACATACTAAATGGAACACTGGGTGTTATATGCAAACAATGAATCATGGAACACTACATCAAAAACTAATGATGTAATGTATAGTGATTAACGTAACATAATAAAAAAAAAAAGAAGTAAATCAATGTTAACTTGCCATAGTAGTCTTTTTAAAACAATGCACCTGGAGAAGTGGTGAGACCAGCGAGATACTAAATCTCAGGAAAACCTAAAGTTATGGGGCAGTTTTTAACAGAAAAATTTGAAGCTCAAGTTAATGATCAAAAATAAATTCTGAAGATCCCAAGTGGTGAATGAAGGGTGCCATGTGTGTTGGAACACAGAGACGACCAGTTCAGCCCAAAAGGATGCCAGAAAGTGGTACTAACTTGCTCTCCAATAAGAAAATTTCAAATCCATCGAGATGGTTGCCAACAAATGGAGTTTTTTTTAAAGGGTGGAACATGTTCATATTTCCTTAGTTTTTGTCAACAACTTAACAGCTGTGTTCCAAATGGACTGAAGTTGAGCCAAAATATTGTCTGGCAGCCCTGAAAACAGAATCTGACAATAATTGATTTTCAGAGCATTCACAGTATGAATCCCAACATTCCACGGTCTGGAGAAATTGGGGAGACAAGGGGGTGGTGAACATGGATCTTTATTTTCTTATTAGTGTAGATAGTATATAACCAAAGAAAATCTGAACAAGAGATTATCTTCATCATTGTGCTCCATCTCTTAAGATGAAGTGAAAGATCTCTGAGATAAGTAAAAATAAAAATATATCTCTCTGTTCGGATGTTTTCTATTGCTCTAGCAAGTGACTTGACTATTATTGTGCCACTGATTTTATGGGTGACACAAGACAGTATGCATATAAGCTTGATATTCTCTATATGAAAAATTTTTAAAAATCAGGTCTTACATCCAATACTGAGGAAGATATGGAATCCAACTCTCACAAGTTCTTGGAAACCTGTGATTCTTCCAGTGAGAAATAAATGAAATGCAAAGTATTGAAAACGTTTCCCTTAGAGATGTTCTCCAAAGTATTTGAAAGGCATTGCAAAATAAAAAGTAGTCAGTGATATTATTTAGCAATTCAGTGTGGGGAATAGGGAATGTAACTAAGACTAATCTCAGAACATTCCTATAAACCATAAAAAACAGAAAAACAAAAAACGCATGTTCCATTCCAAATTTTCAGAGCAAATCAACTAAGTGTACTTGAATTTCTACAGTCAATATTTACACAACTTTTAATTAAAAAAATAACAAAAAACTTTTTCTATTAAAGAAAAAAGATCTCATTTCTTTAGTAAACAACCTGGGGCAAAATTACTTAATCACTTTGGTCCCTGGTTTAAAATTTTAAACTTTTCCCAGCTGTCCAGAGACAGCTACATGCAAATATTTTCAGTCTGCCTTACTCATCATAAATATCTACCTTCTTGGAAAATATTCCCTGTGTAAATATGAATGAGATTGTAAGCTTTAACCCTGTATACTAAATTTTTGAACTCTGTTGACTCACTAGCCAATATTTAGTTAATTTGGAAACTATATGGTAAATCTCCTATTCATACTTTTAACACTGGTGTGGGCCAACCACTGAAAAGACAAAAAGTAAAGAGGGGAGATCGTGCTTTATTTTACATTACTAGGGTATAAATCTCTAGTGAAAAATTTGTGAACTGCAAATGTACAGACAAAGACTAATAAGTTGACTAATTGTTATCCTAATAGACTAAATAGACTAGAGACTAATACATTGAATGAAACTAATATAGACTAGCAAAGTTGACAAAAAGTTGAAAAACATCTTGATGGTCACCTTGTCCAATCCTCTCGTTCAGAACAGGGAACTGAGACTCTGAGAGTTTAGAGATATGTCTTACCAATGATTTTGTACATGTCAGTGGCAAAATAAAACCAGATCTGGGGTTCCTGACTCCCTGCCCAAAACTATTCCCTCTCATGCCTTCAGGTGCATTGTCATCTATGAGCAGGTATCTAGCTTCTTCCTGTTCAAAACAAACACTGTAAGTGATCACCTTAATGAGGGTTTTCTCTGCCAGGATCACATCCTCTTTCTGATTAACATTTCCTGACATGAAGAGCACCAGCTGGGATGGGTTAGATGACCCGGGTGGTGGAGATGGTTGGTTCCCAGAGCTTTGGCTCCATGGACCTGTTGAAGGGCTCTGATCTTGGACATATTTTTTTGTTTGCTGAAGCCAAAAATGTGCTTGTCTTGTCAGCATTCTGGAAAGGTTTGCCTTTGAGTCACACTTTTCCTCTGGACCTCTTGTTCACCCACTTCACTTTTTTTCCCCACTATTAATCATGATTTAACATTCATTTAACACCGTCATTGTGTCACCATACCATATACTACTCAGACATTCCACAGAATAATAACTAGAAACAACAGTAAAAACTAGTATCAACTACAGTATTTGGAGCATTAATTATGTGTCAGGCAACTTATACACTTGTACACTTTGTCAGTTAATCCTTAGACTATCCCTTTAAGACACATTATGAGGCAGGGATTATTAAAACTGATTTTACAGATGAAGAAACAGTCTCAGAGAGTTTCAGCAAATTTCCCAAGGGAAGGGGAAGAGACAGGGTTCTCTGACTCCAAAAGCTCTGTTCCTAATTACTACTCTATATGGTCTCTAGATTTAAAGTACCATTTTATCCATCTCGGGTCCTATAGCTGGATCACAACTTATTCACAAAGAGATGGGAAATCAAGGCTGTGATAGAACATCTTTAAGAAGGAAAAAATCAGTCATTACTATAATAATTATACCTAACATTTTTAAGGAACTTCTACCTCTTAGGATCCTAAGATCACTTAAAATCTTTTAGCTATTCTTGAACAGAGAACAGAAAGCCCATTATAATCCATGCTTCATGGGTCCCCACCTAAGCCCACCCTGTTCCCTGTTCTTGAATACCCCATAGCTTTTCTCTCTCCTAGCAGCATCTCTCACAGCCTGGTCTTTCCCACACTTCCTTATCAGAATTCCTTTAACTTTCTCATGTTTTATTTTCCTCAGGTTTGCTTCTCTTTAAGCACATCTCCTAAAACTAGGAATTACATTTTCTGGATGTTATTGACAGAAACTTCCAGATTATATGTCTATTTTTACTAAAAATGAACAGAAAAGTTATAAAGTAAAACAAAAACAAAAACAAAAACAAAAAACCCAGTTTGGAAGAGTTTTACCAAAGCAGAAAATTGTAAACCAGCATCTTATGGAACCACATTATTCAGACATTTCCTTCTTTTCCAGCTCTTCTTTCCTTTGTCTATGTTTCCCCCAAAGAAGACAAAAACTCAGATGATTCGCAGCTTATTAGTAAATTGAACAAGTGATAATAAATTCCTCCCAGAAAATTTAGCTACTTTCAAACTGCCATTAAATAATAGGTAAATGCTCTTTGTTCTAGTGTTACCTTGGTGTCATGATATCAGATGTGTATGATATTTGTTCAAATAAACATATTCTCAAAGGATTTAAAGACTATCCCTTATCACACAGCCATCATGATTCACAGCTTTAAACACATCAAGTTGAAATTTATTGTTATCATGAATTTAATAAGATCATAGGATTTGATAGAATTGGAAATGAATGCAGAACATTCCCCTATCTTCTCTTCAGATACGACCATGCTCCTAGACTGATAAAAATCAAGCCTATTATGAACAGGTAGATTCTAATCAACCTTGTGAAGTAATACACCGCAGGACTTTGAAACCTTATTTGGTTGCAACCTGCCCCTGGATCATCTTCATCTCGTCTTCCTCTCAAAAGAGGTAGACCATAATGTGTGACTATTCTCAAGAATGGGTAATCAACTCCTTGGCACCTCTCATGAGTTTTTATCCTCAGACTTTGTAGTTTTTTATGGTAGGTCATTTTATCATCTCTATACAAATATTTATATCTATTAATATCATGCCACCCCTTCTGAAGCCCTGCTTTCTAACAACTGTTACACAAGCATTAATTCTCATAGTAGCTTTGGGGTTTACAGGCCCTTTATCAATAGGAAAATGGGGGGAGGCCTAAAATCACCCATAAAAATCAGTCAACTATAGACCAGATCTCTACACTCTAAATCATATGCAGTTGAAAAAAGTAAAAAAAAAAAAAGTACAGTGAAAAAAGAAAGTAAGAAAGAAAAGACGGGGGGAAAAAACAGAAAAAGACAATAATCTCTTGGATACACTGACACAAAATTATAAACAAATGAAATTGAGCATGATTGCCAGATACTGCTCACCCTTTCAAGATTCTCAAGCCTACTTGATGTTAAAGAAATTCATGTGATCATGCTAACAGATGTGATGGAGGCAAAACCAGCTCTGTTAAATGGACAAAGACAGTGCCAAAAGCCTTTAAGAAATCAGAAAAAGGAATTCAAGAATCAGTCCTGGCTAAATAACAGGGAGCTGATGTGAAGATTGCAAATGTGATGAATATGCTGTGACCACCTCTAACAACACATACTGCTCTGCTCTGGGGAGAAAAACTAGGATTTTGTCATTCTGTAGCAACTACAGGCCCTGAAAGACAGCATCTTCTAAGTAGAGGGTTGGGTTCTCAAAACAGGGAGAAAGCATGAATCTAGGTCTCTGATTAACCTGAGGCCGCAGAGGAAGGAAAGAGTATATGCCTTGTTCAAGTAATGGCTAATACTGACACTGCTCTCCCTGGTGTGTTTCTCACACTACTCTTCAATGCAGACCAGTGGCCTAATATTGAAGCACAATGCTGTTTAAGTAACTCTCCAAAAAGGAAAAGGATCGCATTTATTTATACAACCCCCTCTGTTATACCGCTTAATCTGAAAAATGATTTTAAAATAACTGGAGGAATATATGAAATGAATACCTTTCTGTAATTCCATCATAAATATTGTTTCTTTCAATTATGTTTCTGCAAAAAGTAGAGCTGTAGTAAGTTCAAGGTTTTACTTTTAGGAAGTTCCCTGGAAGGAAATTAATTATATTTTGACAGACAGCAATATGGGTTTTGAAAATGAATAAATGGGAATGGGTCAGAGATTGTTGATTTTCTAGCAAGACAAGAAAAAGAACTAAATCTATTGACTTGTTTTATGGAATGGCAGGCTTACAGATATATTTTAAAAATATTTTAATTATTAGGGGCACCTGGGTGGCTCAGTCATTAAGCATCTGCCTTTGGCTCAGGTCATGATCCCAGGGTCTTGGGATCAAGCCCTGCATCAGGCTCCCTGCTCGGTGGGGAGCCTGCTTCAGCCTCTCCCACTCCCCCTGCTTGTGTTCCTTCTCTCCCTGTGTCTCTCTCTGTCAAATAAATAAATAAAATCTTTTAAAAATATATTTTAATTATTATTTTAAAAAAACTCTAAAAATCTTTCAGATTATCACTCATAATAAAAATTAACAAGAGTATATAGTAGTGATGTTATTATAATATAAGAAATATTTAAAGGGTAGGTAGTTTACCTTGCCTTCTCTGGGAATCAAAAATAAGAAATTTCAGCAACCTAAGTGTTGATAAACACAGATAGATGAATGGATAAAGAAAATGTGATACACACAGGCACACAATGGCATATTACCCAGCCACAAAAAAGAATCAGAGCTTGCCTTTTGCAGCAACATGGATGGACCTAGAGGGTATTATCCTAAGTGAAATAATTCAGACAGAGAAAAACTACCATATGATTTCACTTATACGTGGAATCTAAAAACAAAAAGAAATGAACAAACAAACAAAAAAACAAAAAAATAGAAACAGAATCAGAAATACAAAGAATAAACTGGTGGTTTCGGTGGGTGGAGGGGGGGTTGAAGGGTACAAATAGGTGATGGGGATTAAAAGGTACAAACTTCTACTTATAAAACAAATAGATCACAAGGATGAAAAATACAGCATGTGGAACATAGTCAATAATATTGTAATAACGATGTATGGTGATAGATGGTAACCACACATCCTATGATGGGCACTGAGTAATGTATAGAATTGTTGAATCACTCTGGTGTACAGCTAAAACTAATATAACACTGTATTTCAACTATACGTCAGTTAAAAAAAGTCATACTGAGATAGCCTCTGAAATGACACCCTCTCTTCCTCCACCAGACCATTATCTCCTAACATTGCAATTCTTCAAACTAAGATAAAAAATACCCCACCTCACATGGGGCAGGGGATTATAAATCCCAAGGTAATCTACAGAATCAGAAATTATAGATGGGGAGGTCCTGAAATATAGGAACATATACAGAAAGTTTGTTGTATGAAAGCCGAGATTGAAACATAATGGGTGGTAGGAGCTTTGTTTAAAAAATTAGGGTATAGTCATACAATAAAAACTTGGCAGTCATTTAAAAGAATGAGTAGCTCTTTATGTACTAGTGTCGAACAGTGACCTGTGTATTCTGTTAAGTGCATAAGTCCGAGTGACCAAATAGTATGCCTAGTAGGATCTCGGTTTATACTTATATACACACGTGCAAGATTTTGACTGAAAGAGAAAAAGTCTATTAGCAGAACTTACTTCTGGAAAGTGGGATTGGGTATTTACAGCCTTCTGTACTACTTATTTTTTTTTTTCCAAACAAGCATGATCCTCTTAATTAAAAAGAAAGTCGGTAATAATTAAAAGAAAGCATATAACGGATGCACACTGCTATGAGTACCATAGGCTTGCAAAATCTTTGTGGAGGACTAATTGGCAATGTCTATCAAAAGTTTTAAATATCACAGTACTTTTAACCAGCCAGCTAGTTCATTTCTGGGGATTGATTGTAGAGAAGAAAATCTCAGCTTTAAAACAATTTTTAAAAAATTAAAAGAATTAGAAATTATATGAGACTCTTTGTGTTTATGTTCAACTATGAATAAATAGAAATATGATGAATAGATGATGAAAAATAGATATAAAAATTACAGAATGAAATGTCTGAAGTGAACCACAAGAAGACTTCAGGACCCTGCCTCTGCCATTAACAAAGCTTCCCAGAAATATGAACAGAGATCTTAGAATCAAGGAGGAAAATTTAAAAGTTTCAGGAAAAGAAGGAAACTTTGGAGCCTGTCCTTGCCATGTCTCCAGAAGTTCAAATTCACCTTGGCCAATTTATATCATGAGTCAGGGAGGAGTCATACATTTAGCCTTTTTCAGGGTTGAGCTGAGTTAAACCCGGTGCTCTCACCTGCTGAGCTATGAGCAAGGGTGCTCGCTGTCCAGGATGCCTTTAACCTTACAGAACACCAAGAACCCACCTGTCCTATCTAAATTCTTCCAGTGTGTGGATCTTAGCACCTCCCACCAAGCCAAGTTTCTTTGTTTTTTAACAAACCTATCAAGTGATGGACTTTAACCCAAACAGGACATCACAACTAGGAGATAAAACTAAATTTTGGTTACCATATAATAGGACCGAGAAGGAAATAAGGTAACACGATGTGGTAGATATCCAGGTGCCGATTCCTGGAAATTGTGAATGTTACCTCATATGGCAAAGGGACTCTGGAGACGTAATTAAATTAAGGATCTTGAGATGAGATTATCCTGGGTTATCAGGGTGCCCCCTAAATGTAATCACAAATATCCTAAAGGATAGGATATTTGGAAATTTGTTTTCTGTGTGGCATTTTTAATAAAGTATTTTTTACTTTAGGACTTTAGATTCCTCAGCAATTTTTTTGACAACTTGATTTTGCAGAATAAAAAGATGCTATGAACTCTTACTGAATTATAGCATTTTGATCGAAATATTGACTATATCATTTCAGCAACAGAATCTCCACCCTAATCTTAGAATCAGTACAACTCTTTTTTTCTTTTACAAAGATGCACTAGTAGACGATAGGATAGGAAATTTGACCACAGAAGCTGATGTGACAATGGAAGCAAGATATATCCCTGGCTTTAAGGATAGAAGGGGCCAGATGAAAGAAGCAGACAGCTTCCAGGAACTAGATGAAGCAAGTCATGGATTTTGTCCTGGGGGCTCCAGAAGGAACCAGCTTTACTACTGCCTTGACTTTAGTCCACTGAAACTGACTTTGGATTTCTGACATCCAGAACTGTAGGAGCATAAATTTGTGCTATTGAAGCCACTAAGTCTGTGGTCATTTGTTACAGCAGCAACAGGAAGTAAATACACATGGTGATAAGAGCATGGCCTCCAGTGTCAGGAATATCTGAATTAGAAAACCGACTCTGACACTCACTGACCTGATGACCTTGAAACTGGATTTAATTTCCAGAAGCTTTAGCTTCCTCATGTTTTGAGCAATTAATGAGATGATTCATGGGAAGTGTTTAAGCATAGATGATGGCCCAGAACGTGTGCAACTAATGAAAGCTAATATTATTAGGAAGGAAAGGAACTGAAGATGATTGAATCCAGCTAAGTCCCTGGCACTTTTCGGCTCCTTTCTCATTGAAGTCCCATGACAATCCTGAGAGGCAAATATTTCTGTTCTAGTCGTTTTACAAATTAGGCACCTGAGATTCAGATTAAGATTAAATTATTTGTGTAGCTGGTTATAGTTTATATTTATCACCCAACATTCACTCTCTATTGAAACTCTGACAATAAAATCCTTCACAGAGATTTTTTCCAAACCTAAGCAAATTCAAGATGAATGTACCAAACGCAGTTGGTGAATAGAGGGTAGGGTCAGGAATCTGGCAAACCTGGGTCCTCACCCCTCCTCTGTGCCAAATTCCTCCTCATGGCCTTTTCTGTCCTTCCTTCTTCATAGGTAAACATAAATTGGTTGAAATATTAACCATGAGATAAGTATCTGACCTTTAAAAAAATTCTCTAAACAAATCTAATAGTGGCATTTTTAATAAAGTATTTTTTACTTCAGGACTTTAGATTCCTCAGCAATTTTTTTGCCAACTTGATTTTGCAGAATAAAAAGACGCTATGAGCTCTTACTGAATTATAGCATTTTGAACAAAATATTGACTATATCATTTCAGCAACAGAATCTCCACCCTAATCTTAGAATCAGTACAATTCTTTTTTTCTTTTACAAAGATGCACTAATAGAGGGTTGAGGGGAATTAAAAGAATATTATTCTCTGGTCTTTATAGTAAATGAAGTAAAAGTCCCTATGATGACCACAAAGGCATTGTTAGAGGGTAACAGGTTATAAAAGTTCATTGACAAACTTACCAACACCATGTCTGTTTCTTTGGGGACATAGAGATAGTTGTAGGATGTGAATCTTGGTGTGTTCATAATTGGACCCTCAACATAGACACAATTCATATCTTCAGAATATTCTCTACCATGGCAACAGAGACTATTCAGACTCTCCCTCCTTGCTAGGAATGCTGAAGGATTTAAACTCTCCCAACAGCAAAGTGGCCTAGGATCAGGGGACTTAGATTCAGCAGTCTGAATCTAAAGATGCCTTGAGTTCACTTCCAATTCCAAAATGCTATGTTTTAATTGTCTTCTGACTCGTCAGTTAATCTGCTCTATGTTACACTGGCAGGGTTCTTATAACTCCATGATGTTCCAGAAGCCTATTTTACAAATAAAAAACCGAGAAGAGATGAGGTGACTTATCTCAAGTCCTACAGCTGGGCACCTATAGAACAAATATTAGAACTCAGGCCTTCCAAATCTTATACTCACTCCTCTCTTTCCATACCATCTGTAAACTACAGCATCCTTTACCCAAAAACAGCAAGGTGCAGATGTTTGATAATAAGCTGTCTGTGAACTGAAGTTTCACGCTATAAAAACTGTCATGGTAGGTTTGCCCAGAGGAAGTAGTACTTGTCTTTCCATTGTATTATAGGGGTCAGCCCAGTTTCTTTTTAATATAGAAGAAAGTAAATGGTCCTCAAAAGTATTCTATAACTTGGAGACCTTGCAAGGAATCATGGATCAATGAAAGGCCACTAACCTAGGAATCAGTCTTGACCCTGTGATTACTAAGCTGTGAAACCTCATTCTAGATACTTAACTTCTCTGAACTATAGTTTTTCTCATCTATAAAATAGAATCTATTTTGCAGGGTTGTTTTTTAAGTTCAATAAAAATGACAACACTAGTTAATATCACATTTTTTATTACAGTGGGTTGGGCATTCTGCAAACCACTTCACCAATGTAACTTCATTTCATTCTCAATTACCCTAAGAGGTAAGTCCTATTTTTGTTCCCATTTTATAGATCAAGAATTAATCTTGATTGCTTAAGTCATTTGCTTAAGATTGCACAGCTAATTCCAAGTCCTCTTCACCTGTACATGAAAGCAGTTTATAAAAAATGAAGGACCATAATATACAAATCACATATTCTTCTGGATTGTCCCTAAGATGGCTATAGTGGATAAAATGATATACACGCCTATGGCTGGAACAACCTCTGAGATAGTAAACTAGGACAACCACTTGCCTTCCATTCCTTCCCATTCCGACACTGTCAGCAGGTTAAGGATGAATGAAGAAAGCTGATGAGAAAGTGGATGTGTTTGCTGGTAGGAGACCATAAGCTCCTAAAGGCAAGGACTGTGATATATCTCTGTATTATATGCTGTGCTTAGTGTTGCATACTGACTGCCTTGCCCAATGTCCTGCTCAGAGTGATGTCTGATAATATTTTTTGAATGAATAAACAAAATTATAAGTACCTACTAGGATAGATTTGAAACTTTTAGACATGCAACCTCCCCATGATGCTGACAACTAAGAACAAACTGATGAGTGTGGCTGAGACAATGCTAGGTGGTCACCAAACTCTGGGTCTGTTTCTTCCAGGGCATACAACCAGACTATATTTTTCAACCTCTCCTTTAATTAAGTGTGGGGTCTTACAACTTAGATCCTGATGATGAAGTGGGAACAAAAGTGAACAGCTCCAGGCCTGGCCTCCAAAACCTCACAAGTGATTCTCTAACGCCCTTCCCCTTCCTGCCCACTGAAGGCAGAAATCCGGCCGTGGAATCCAGAACACTAGGATACGGTGAAGCCACTAGGTGGAAGGACGGTTGTCCCTGAGTGCATGGAGAGGGATACCCTTGTCCCTCCCACTACCAACTCATGGTGGACTCCAGCCAGTGTGAGAAAAAAACTTTCAATTTATTAAGCCACTGAGATTTACCCTCCCCCAGCTTTATTGAGTTGAGGTATGATTGACAAACACAAATTGTACACATTTAAGGTGTACAATGTGATGTATTGATGTATGTATACATGGTGAAATAATTATCATAACCAAGTTAATTAACACATATCACTTTATATAGCTACCTTTCTTTGTGTGTGGTGAGGAGACTTAGGATCTACTTTTAGCACATTTCAAGTACACAATACAGTATTGTTAACTATATTCATCATGCTGTACCCAGATCCCCAGAACTTATTCATATTTAACTGAAAGTTTGTACCCTTTGACCAGCATCCCCCCTATTTCCCCCACACTCCATCCCCTGCAACCACTCTCTGCTTTTGAAAGTTCAGCTCTTTTAGATTCCACATATAAGTGAGATCATGTAGCATTTGTCTTTCTGTGTCTGGCTTATTTCACTTGGCATAATGTCTTCCAAGTTCATCCCACATTGTCACAAATGTCAGGATTTCCTTCTTTTTTAAGGCTGAATAATATATTTCTGTGTTTGTATCTGTATCTATATCTCTATGTATCATATTTTCTTTAACCATTGATCTGATAGACACTTAGGTTGTTTTCACATCTTGGCTCTATTAAATAATGCTGCAAGGAACCTAGGCGTGCAAATAACTCTTTGAAATATTGATTTCTTTTCCTTCAGATACATAGCCAGAAGTAGGATTCCTGGATCACACGGTAGTTCTATTTTTAACCTTTGGAGGAAGCCCTATACTGTTTTCCACAGTTGCTGCACCGATTCATATTCCCACTGACAGTGTGTAAGACTTCTCTTTTCTCTACATCTTCCCTGACACTATCTTTTGACTTTTTGATAATAGCTATAACAAGTTTGAAGTGATATCTCATTGTGGTTTTGATTTGCATTTCCAATCACCCAAGGTGATGTGGAGAACCTTTTCAGACACCTGTTGGTCATTTGCATATCTTCTTTGGGAAAATGTCTCTTCAGGTCTTTTGCGCATTTTTAAATTGAGTTACTTAGTATTTTACTATTGAGTTGTATGAGTTTCTTATATATTTTGGATATTAACCCCTTATCAGATGTATGGCATATAAATATTTTCTCCCATTCTATAGGTTGCTTTTTTGTTTTGCTAATTGTTTCCTTTGCTGGGCAGAATTTTTTTAATTTGATATAGTCCACTTGTTTATTTTTGCTTCTGTTGCCAGTGCTTTTGGTATTACATCCAAAAAATACCACTGAGAATTTTGGAGCCATTGTTAGAGCAATTTGCTACCCTACTCTTTTTCATATACTTGCCTACGCTTAGACTGCCTCCACATGACTTGTTTCCCCCACTTATTCCCTATTGTTGTTGTTTACCTTAATAAAATTCCACTTGCATAAAAATATTTAGAACAGGGAGGAGAGCAAGGAGAACATCCTAAGCCTCAGAGATTTGGGGTTGGGAGCTCGTGGAACAAGTCCTACTTGTTATGATTTCTACTTCTCTCACTTAATCACTAAGGTGACACAATACTTGGAAAATTCTTGGTCAGGAAATATTGACAAGTTTGTAAAGACAGACTACAAAGCTTGATGTTGAGGAGATACACAAAATTCAATGTGCGGATCTCAGTATCTATATCCATTCATTTTTTGCATATAAAAAGATTTAGTCTATAAGAGCTGTGGTTCCTTTAGACCAGATTTTAGTTAAAAATATAACTTGGGGGTGCCTGGGTGTGGCTCAGTCAGTTAAGCATCTGACTCTTGATTTTGGCTCAGGAAATGATCCTGTGTGAGATCAAGCCCCACGTTGGGCTCAGCATTGGGCATGGAGCCTGCTTAAGATTCTCCCTCTCCCTCTCTCTCTGCCCCTCCAGCCCTGCCTCAGTCTCTCTCTCTTTCTCTCTCTCCCTCTCTAAAAGAAAAATTAAAAAAGAAATACAACTTGGATTTGAAACTGATGGCTTGGGAGAGGATGTGAAAAGATCTTCAAATATTTTAAGCAATTGTGCATAAATCCCTGACAAGGGAAGACTATATTTCTTTCTGTCCTTTATTATATTTTATGATTGCTCTTCTAATAATTTGTGTGCTATTTCCCGGTTGTCAAATGTCCCTGATGGCCAGTGATTAAGATTAAATGAGAAGATCGCGCTCTTCCCCCAGGTGGTTGTTAGGAAACATCTGAATCATAGTAATTTGTTTGGTGAACTTTCCCTAGGGGTCTTGAGTTTACATAAATAAACATTCAATATACACCACACTAATACATTTATTTGTACTGTGGGTTTCTGATCTAAAGTATCCACTTTCTTTATGGCTTAACAAATCATAAGCATGTTTGGAAAAACAAGTGCTTGGACTTTAAGATTCATGGTTTTACACATATTAAATAAACCAGTTTTGGCTACTGGAGAATGTGGACATTTGTGCTTCATGTATGTGAAGACAATACAATTCAGACAGCTTCATTTGAATGGCTAGGAAAATACTCAGAGGTGTCTTATCTTGGGGTCCTATTTAAGAATAAAAACAAAAAACAATATTCCAAGAAATGATTAAGAAATAACAACCATGAGGGAAAATGTAAGTGTTACAGTAGAAAGCTGTGTTTCCCACTGTACCTGTCATGAAGGAGAGACACCATCCAATGGTCTACTTAGCTGAGTAGTAATACAGAAACAAAAACTCTAGCAAAATATATACTAAACTTTCTGGGATCTTAGAAGTGGATCAAAATAATATTTTTACTGTTTTTTAGGTCACAATAGTTGTAAAAACATCACACTCTGCCATGCCTTTATGCTTTTGCATCATGTTGTTCCCTCCTCCCAAAATGCCTACCTTATTATTTTTTTTGAATAAACAGCTTCTCAATCTTCGTCTTGCTCAAGAATCATATTCCTAGAATGAACTCTTCTGACCCTTACAGACAGAACCAAAATACGCTTTGTCTCTGTTCCATAGCATAATACAGTAATTCTAATCTACTTATTTATAACTTGTGTCCTCTTTTAAAAAGCCAGAGAGCTCTTTGAGGGCACGTACTTGGTGCTGCCCATCTGTGCATCCTCAGGGCCTAGAAAGATGTACTATATTTATTGGGCTCAATAAATGTTTGATGTTTCCATTAAGTGGTTCTCAAAGTATAGCCTGTGAAAACAGAGGGGCTCCATAGAACTTCTAGAGGGTCTGTGAGGTCAAAACTATTTTTATATCAATATAAAGGTGTCATTTGCCTTTCTTACTGTGTTGACTTTGGCACTGATATAGCAAAAACAATGATGGGTAAAATGACTAGGGTCAGAACTAAATCAAGTCAGTGGTAACAAGCACTATTAGTGGTCATTATATTCTTCACTGCCATGCACTTGCAGGAACTATAGTGTCATTTCCACTTAGCAATGTCTTTGAGAAAGCAGCAAAAATATTAATTTTATTAAATTGTGACCCTTAAGACATGTCTTTCTAATATTCTGAATGATGAAATGGCATAGAAGGATTAAAAGCACTTCTGCTGCATTCAGCAGACTGGGATTTTCTCAAGGAAAATCCCTTGTTTGATTGTCTGAATTGTGAGCTGAAGTAGCTACTTTTTTCCTAGAAAGAACCACAGACAGGTATACTATAGCTATTCAGACTTAGGAATTTGGCGGAAATTTTCACATAATTGAATAGAGTAAGCCTGCTACTTCAAGGAAAACAACTGACAATATATGTTGCAAATGATAAAATTCCAGTTTTCAAGTAAAAAAATTAGAATTTTGGAAAAAACTCATATCTTCCATGTTGTACTTGAGAGCTTCCTAATACTTAAAAACTTTCCTGATGAGATCAGTGGTGATATTTACAAATATGAGTTTTGATATTCTATGATAAAATGTGTCAACATTTAGAGATCTGTGTATTAGTTCTAGTCCCCTGAAAAGCAGATGTTAAAATGGAATTAGACATTCAAGAGAGTTATTGATAAGAGAGAGAGAGATAGAGAGTTATTGATGGAAATGCCTCTGAAGGGTAAGGAGAAAGAGCCAGAGAAGGCACAGAAGGCCTTCAGACCACAATGTAGGTCTGACATCTGTGAAGGAGGAAGGAAGGAAGGAAGGAAGGAAGGAAGGAAGGAAGGAAGGCAGGCAAATGGTTAGGCTAAGAAGAGTTTCAGACTACAGTGCAGTTTCAGAAATGTTTCTGATAAGCTAATGGCAAATTCTATAGTCAATATCACCAGTTTAAGCAGGTCTGCTTCTCACAGGTATGGGACTGCATTAATGCTTCTGCTATGCTTATTCCTTGGCTGGGAGCAGCCATGGGAACCTTGACATTTATTCAAATGTAGTGGTGGATCCAGAAAGGCAGAAGCAGATGCTGTGAGTCAATTATATTCCCTGCAGTAGGAGAGCTCGGCAGTGAATTTTCATGCCCACCAGAATCCCTAAAATCAGTAAACTGATATTTTTTGAACGACCAATGCATGATGTTACACAATCATTCATGGATAAAATATTCACCTAAACTGAGTACAAAGAGCTCATTGATATGAACTATGGTTTCAGATTCCACAATGCAACAAATTAAAGTATCCTTTAATACTTAAGAAACCACTATTTGTTGGGGTTTGATGTAGCATCAAAGAATAACCGTTATTATCTAAAAAGGCCGATAAATGTTGCTCTTTTTTTAAACCATGTATAAATGTGTCATCAGATTTTCTTTATATACCATACTTCAACAAAAAGAACATCTCAATGGAAGGGATGAGAAGCAAATATGAGAATATAGATATCTTCTGTTAAGCAAGATATTAAAGAGATTTGAAAAAAATGTAAAACCTTCTCATTAGTTACTTTCCTGGAAAATACTTTTCATTAAAATGTTATGTATGCTCCCCTGTGATAGAGTTGTTACTGTTATTTTTTAAATAAATCGACTGCTAAAATAAATGAATAGATCAACATTTTGAAAGTTTATCTGTTTTAATTTCAAATACAACAAAAGTAAATAAATATTATTCATATAATAAAAGCCCTCTGAGGTCCTCAATAAATTTAAGAGTGTAAATTAGACCTGAGAGAAAAATGTTTGAGGACCATTGCATCGAGGAATCATTACATGTGTCATAAGCAGTGAAACAATGTCAGTACACTATAGAAGCAGGCAGAGAGCATAATGATTAAGGGAATGGCTCTAGAGTAAGAAAACCAGAGTTTGGATTTTTGGCCTCAATATTTACTAAAGGGCATCTTTGGACAAATGAATTAAGCTCTCTGAGCCTCTATGTCCTCATATATAAATCATAATATTTACTTCATATGATTTTGTAAAGATTAAACCAGATATAAAGTGTTCATTATAATTGAGATAAAGCAGCAAAAGCATAGTAAAATTTAAACCCTCTGTGATTATTGATAATATTATTATTCCATGGCTAAGAATTTTCTCCCATAAAAAAAGCAAAATCGACATCTATTCACTTTTCCTTGAATATTTCCTTGAATATTAAATAATCCTTGAATGCTCTGTATCAGAACTATCTAAAGTGTTTATTAAAAATGCAGAAAACCAAGGCATCAGATTCAGTCAAGTCTTTAGCAATTGCTACTTTCCATACAAATAACTGAATCTTAACCTCCTAGCTCATTTCTCTCTCTCTCTCTCTCTCTCTCTCACACACACACACACACACACACACACACACACTCAAACTGATCAGAATCCTAAACTATGAAACCGCTAGAAAAAGAATGGGTGAATATCTTTGCAATTTCATGGAAAGAAGAGGTCTCTTAAAACAATCCCCCAAAATCACAAACATGAAAGAAAAATTGATAAACAATCAAGATTAGAAATCTCTACTTAACGAAAGCAATCTTTAAAAAATGAAAAGCTACAGCCTGGGGAAAATATTTTTAACATATATCTGAGAAAAAAAACTTCTGTCTAGAACATACAAGAACTCATAAAAGTGAATAATCAAAAGACTAAGATGTCCAAATGATTTGAACAGACACATCAGGGAATAAGATATCGCAAATGACCAAAGGATAGACAAAAAGGTGCTCAACATTTTTAATTAGATTAAAAAATTTAACAACACCAAATGTCGTTGAGGATATGGAGCAACTGGAACTCTCTTGCATTACTGTTGAGAGTATAAAATGATGCGCTCATTTTGGAGAATTATCTCGTGACTTTTTTATAAACTTATTTTTTTTATTTTGTGATTTTGTGATTTTTTTTATAACTTTGAATACATATCTATTCTATGAGTCAGACGTTCCTTCTTAGGTATTTGCCAAAGAGAAACAAAAACTTATGTTCATAAAAAGAAATGTATAAGAATGTTTATGGCAGACTTATTCATAACAGTAAAAAACTGAAAACAATCTAAATATCAAAGCAAAATAAAAATCTGTGGTTTAAGTAATGGGATATTAGACAGGAGTTAAAAAAGAAACTACCTATTGCCACATACAATGTGGATGAATCCTTCCCAAAATATAATGTTGAACAAAGGAAGCCAGACACAAAACTGTATTGGCCCTAGGATTCCAGTTATACAAAATCCAAGAAGAGACTGAGGAAATCAGTGACTAGAATCAGAAATTGGGGATAGAAGTTTAGGGGAAATGGAATTTTCTAGGAGCACAAGCGAACTCCCTGTGGTGATAGAAATATTTTATATCTTGTTTTGGAAAGTAGTTATATGGATGTATATAATTGTTAAAACTCATCAAACTGAATTTCAAGATACATGTATTTCATTTATGTTAACCGTATGTCAGTAAAATATATTAAAAGGAAGAAGAAGTTGGAGGAGATGAAGAGGAAAGAGCAGGTGGGAGGAGGAAGACAATGGCAACAGCAGGTGTCTGGGCCTGATGGCAGATCTAGTAAATAAAAAGATCAAGCTCAGGTTCTCTCTGATAAACTTTTCTTAACTTCCCAAAATGTTGCTGTGATCAGGTTTCTGGGGAACTTTTCCCTCTGTTAACATCCTCAGCCATGAAGATGGTCCTTATAGCATTGCCCTAGGAGCAGCCCAGCCCATGAAATACCTGAGCACCTGTGACAGGAGAACTTCCATCAGAGGGGAAGCATCAGGAACTATCCACCCTTGGCCTCAGAATGAGGATGAGCATCCAGCGGGCAGTCCAGGGCCAGGCTTGGGTCACAGAAGTGTGAAGGGATTCTGGGCTTTTCTAACAAAACCCATAAAGCCAGAAGTTTAGGAAAGCAAACTGGACCATTGTTCCCAGGATGCCTGGCTTTAAGCCCAGGCACAGCCTTCCACTCAAGCAAATGGGTGTAATCCTGCTTTCACAAAACCTCTTCCCAAAATCTAACACAAGGTCCTCCCAGTACCAGATGTTAAACCAGGTGAAACGAAGGATTCAGCAGCCTCTAGCCAGATACCTGAAAAGAAAGCCACATTATTGGCAGAGACTGTGAAAACAAAGGCAGCTTACAAAACCTGAATATGTTTTTTGTCACATTTTCTACTTAAAGGCATTGGGCAATCTCAAAAAATTGAGGTCCAAGCTTCTGCACAGCTTGAATTAAGAACTGAGTCACTCATTCCATTGATTGCATGTTCTAGATGGGTACATTTCTACTGAGAATAACGAAATTGCATTTTATCCATGGGTAGCCAAGTTGATAGTAGTCAAAAAGTTTTGAATGCCCATTATATGGCAGGCACCTGTGAAGCAATGCATATGAATCATCTCACTTAATATTCATAGCAAACTATGAGGCAGAGATTATTATAACTACTATTTTACAGATGTGAAAGCTGAGGCTAAGTAAGTTAAATAACAGACTTTATGTTAGATAGATATTAGCTAGATATTAAGACCCAGGTGGTTTACCCATGAGTCACTCATTTCTTCAACAAATTTACCCACTGAGTAAATATATTAAACATCTATTATAAGGCAGACACTACTCTTGGCACTGAAAATATAATGACAAATCAAAGTCCCTACCCTCATGGAGCTCACATTGCAGGGGAGAAGACAGAAAATGAATGAATAAAAATGTTTCTGATATAAAAAGTATGATAAGGGATAAAAGTAATGGCATGTCCTGAAACTAATATAACACTGTATGTTAACTACACTGGAATTAAAATAAAATAAAATAAATAGAAAATAAAATTCTAATTCTCAAAAAAAAGTGATGGTGTCTTGGGTGAAACTTAGCTAGATAAGATGGTCTTAACGAGCTCTTTGCAGAGGTATTTTTGTAATGAGACACATCCAAAGGTAAGAAGCCAGCCAGGCACACATTTGCAGGGAAAGAACCCCAGGGGGTGGCAAATGCTTATAGTGAATGATTGTCACATTAAATGGATAGGAAGGAGGCAATTGGGACTAAAGAAGGTAAGCTAAGGGGGGAGACTAGAAGAAAATGCAATAAAAAAAAATGTTCCCAGGGGCATATCTGGCAGGACGTTTGGAAGATTTTATTCTGAGGCTGATAGGGAGCCTTGGAAGGTTTTGAGCTGGGGAGGGAACGGTTTGCTAACTGTAGGGAAACCAGACTTGGGAGGGGGCTCAGTGAGAAAGGGAGCAGGGAGATCAGTCAGGAGACTGCAGCAACAGTGCAAGCTAGGCATATGGCAGAGGCAGAAGTGAGAAGTAGTTGAATTGAAGATATACTTTGAATATAGAGCCATGGGATTTGCTTCAAGATTGTGTTTGAGGTGTGAGTCAAGGATGACAATGAGGATTTGTAACTATTATAGTGCACCTCCTCCATGTGCTCACCAAAGAGTGGATGTTATTTCCACCTTCCAGGAAAAGGGAATGGGAATCCAGAGAAAGACCTTCCCTAGAGATGAGCAAACTACTGCCTCTAGAGAAACCAACACACAACTAGCTTTCCTAGGTGGATTTTAGCATTGTGATAAGAAAACTCCAGGTTGTTATAGTATAAAGGAAAATTGGGCTAGCAAGAAAAGTGGGCTGTGTTTCTGATTCAACCACTTAAGGAGATTGTGACCCAGAAAGATGCCTAAGCCCTCTGGCTTCATTTACTTTAATAATGAAATGGGCATAATGATTCGTGTCCTACATACTCATCAGGTTGTTCTGAGGATTAAATGAAATAGATAAAAGTATCCTAAAAATTCTAAAGTGTAGCATACTGCAGTACATAATAAGAATTCTTTCTTCCCAGATTTAGTATGTCTGTGTATTGTTAATAGTAAAGTTAGATTTTGTTACATAAATTTCATAATCTGAGTTTTCATACACTTGCAATTGGGACTTGCGTGCATGCTGATAGACTTCCCTTTCTGTTACAGGAAAACAAAAACAAAAACAAAACCCCCAAAACTCCATACTCCATACATGTTTTTCCATGCACATGTGGCTTTCTCTTCCTTTCCAAGCCAGGTCAATTGCCCTGTGTTCTAGTATCAGCTCTGCTGTCCACATCTTCTTTGTAGCATGTGATTATTTTTGCTTATATGAAAAGTATGGTTAGGAAATTTAAAATAAATCATGAAAATTACAATGAAAAGGAAGATAAAATAAATGAAATAAAATGTTTGAGGTTTGAAAGTAAAGTTAGAAGTTTGAATCAGAGGAATTGCAGCCTCCACATTCAAAGAATATTAGGGCTAGGTAATTCCACAGTGAGAGCACATTAGACCGTTCAGAGGAATGTCCACACAAGCAGGAATCTGAGTGCTTCCTGATTTACAAAACCAAACTCAGAGCCTACTGTGTTAACCCATTAAAGTATCAGATACCATTCACTTTCCATTTCACAAGTAACTGAAATTCACAGCAATTCCCAGGAGGTCCACACCGACACAATTGTGAAATCAAGTGGGTGACTTCCTTCTCCATAATTCAGAATGATGTATACTTCCTCTTAGAATGTGCATTATATAAAAAGTTGCCTACATATTTAGACTTTGTCAGTGTAGTCATTCTAAAATTTAAAAGGCTGGAGATAATCATCTTGGACCCTGCACCTTTAGACTTACTGTTTGTATCTAAACAATTATGTGAAGACGTTACTAGCAGAGAAAAAAAGACTGATTTACTAGCTCCTATTAAAACAAACAAACAAGGACCAGAGAAAGAGAGTCCCCAATTTAGGAACCATGATATAAAAGTAACCTTTCCATGCCTTTCCTGTTTCTACCTATGTTGCTCCTTTCTTCCGATTTCTCACACTACTCCTCTAGCCTCCTCCACCTGGCTTCTTGCTCATTTCACTGCCATAAGTTATGCCATATATTAGCCAGGTGCGCACACACACACACACACACACACACACACACCTGATATCACTGTATCTAGAAGCAAAGGGAAGGAACTTTGGAAATTCAAGGAAGTTTTGGTTTTAGATAGATAAGAATCATGAAAAAGACAAGCAGCTTACTTTGAGGACAAAAACACTAGAAGAGAGTTAACATTCATCCTATTGGTGTGCTGGTCCACATTTCTAGACCCCCCTGCAGTTGGATTGGACCATGTGATAGATTGTGGCCAATGCAAAAATAGGCAGAAATGCTATGTGCCATACATCTGGTCTTCCATGTTCTTTCTTTGGCAGTTAGATTGAAGGACTTAAATGACAGAGCCACCTGATTCCCCTATTAGAGAAGAGTTGCCCAACTTCAAGAGGACTTTGTGTGAACAGAAATAAACTTTTATTGTGTAAATCCACTGAGATTTGGGGCCTCTTTGTTTCAGTAGGTAATGTTAACTAACCTGGGACAAAATACTTATTATGACAAATTACATGTGGTCTTGAGGTGTTGGAGCCAGAACCCAGAGCCAAGAGCTGAAGCATATGAATCTGTAGTGCAAACTAAATAAGAAGTCAGGAGGTCCCTGGGTGGCACAGTAGGTTAAGCATTTAACTTGGTTTCAGCTCTGGTCCTGATCTTAATCATCCAACTTGGTTTTGGCTCAGGTCCTGATCTCAGGATCGTGGGATCAGGCCCCGAGCAGTTCTTGCTGAGTGTGAAGTCTGCTTGGGATTCTCTTTCTCCTCTCCCTTTGCCCCTTACCCCTCCACACACACACACACACTCTCTCTCTCTCTCTCTCTCTCTCTCTCTCTCTAAAATAAGTAAAATCTTTAAAAAAAATTTAAAAGTCAGAATGTTATATATATATATAATATGCTTAGCTACATGGTGGGAATTGCAAGTTGACCTTCTTCTAGGATGCTTCCTCTGCCCTTATAAACCAACACCTCTCTAATTGTCATAATTGTACCTTCTTATCTGAATTTATATATTTGGGTCAACAAGTCTCTTTAAAGAAAAAGAAAACTTGTGAGAAGTTGTTGGTTTTTCCATGCCATAGGGTGATGTAGTTGATTTTGATTGATTTGTTTTTAGCACCTAAGTATAAATATGCTGAGAAAATTGGAAATTGAGGGATGAAGGAAGATATATCCTTTAAAATCTAAATGAAATGATGAGTGAGGTGCCTGAGTATGAGTGCTTTAGGGCAGGTTAAGGGTGTGCCAGAACTGCCAGAGTGGCATTGAGTAGAGGAAGAAAGATAAGAGGGTTGTAGAAGGGCAAATCCCACAGGTTTCAATTTTTGCTTAGAGCCATCCATAGGATATAGGAAGAGCCATTCTTCTTCCATCTAACTCTCAAGGCTGCCTGATTCCTAGTCTCAGGTAGTCTGACAAGGCATACCGCAAATCTACTAGATGAATTAAGTAAGCTTTTGTGGGTTAGCCTGACATTCTAATCCCTAGTCAACATACTGTTTTTATGAGAGAATACTTTCCAAATTCCAAACAAACAGTTCTGGAATACAACCTGTTCATAAAATTTGAGATTGCTTATGCATGAAATCAATTCATATACTTCCTTGCCATCACCAAGACAAATGCTTTGTCTTCACTGCAAGTCTTTTTGGATGCCATTTTAAAAGTTTGATTTTTTTTCCCGTCTTTAACTTGTCCCTAGGATATTTTTTTAACCTGATGTCATTTAGTTGAATGTATTTTAAAACTTAAGTTCTAGAAAAAGGCATCTTGAAGATAAAGGCCTGTGCCATAGATTGGAAAGTTATATTGGTTAGCAAAGAAATCATTGATGATACCTAGTAAATATCTGATGGAGGAGAAGGAACTTATCCTTTAAGAGAGGAAAAATCATGCCAAAATTTCTCTAAAAAACTGCCAAGAAAGGCGGAATATAGTATAAAAGCTCTTTCGGAGTTTCTAGGAGTCAAGTAATTTTCACATACTGAGGTGGTATGTTGATAACTGGCTCTTGAGAAATAAGAAGGCTGCACATTAAAGTAACTGGAAAATGCTTTCTCTTCTATGGCCTCCGCCATCCAGACTCATCAGCAAGAGTTGCTTTATATGACTAAAGTCAAATCCAGACAAAACGTAGAGGAATGTTGCAGGAGATGGCAAAGTCGACATGGGAATTCCCTTTTTCAAAACTTTCAACCCCATTTCCCCACTCTAATTGTGCTGCAAAGAGTAAGGACCGCATCTCCTTATTGGCAGGAACTCAAATCTTGAAGTGGAAAACATACTCGTTTGAGAGATTCTCTCAAACCAAGAGTTCATTATGTTTCTAAGTACCAGGCTCATATAAAAAAAGGCAGGGCTGGCCCTCAGCAAAGTCAGGAAATTCTGCTTCTCCAACACTTCTTTCTACTGTCATCCTATATTTTTTGAGCCCAACACAGCATCACTAACTCCTTCTCTGACCTAACTGTGAAGGGCTCAGTTAGATGCCTCAGGTCATCAGGTTCTTCACTGCAAGACCTGACTATACTTGGGTAAAATTTGCCACATAGAGTCAAATATGGGCAATGTACTAAAAGAGACGACTGAAGAGATTATCAGACAAAGGTTTACAATTGTCCTGTGAGTGAACACTTGTTCCTGAAATCTGACACTTGACTGAGTTCTTTATTTACTAGTTTCAATTTCTTACTTGGACTATAGTTTTAACAATAATTCAGGAAAGACTTTGGGGCTTCCATTTATGTCCAGAACTCTTCTTTTCAAAAATAAGCCTTCTCTTTCGAGCATGACACTGATATGGCAAATGTTAATGTCTCTCTATTATTGCCATTAGAATTAAAACTTTCATACTCCTGGCCTCATTTTTTTTCAGAATTCTAGTGTTTGACAAGTTATTGTGAAAATGAGTTATTCTAATACCTGCATTTATTCATTTGAAATCCACACACCTTCTGAAAGTTATTTCAATTAAACTAGATTAATTAGGTAGGCATTAACTCCTTACTACATGCCAAGAACTGATTTGGGACAGTAGGGGAATATAAAGAAAAATACGACCTCATCTATGCCCTAAAGAGGTTTATATTTGGAATGACCAGACACAGGCTAAGCAAATTATTTGCTAAAATAGACTAGTCTGAATTGGCCAACATAACTTAAAAAAATATTTGTTGAATGAGTAAACAGGGAACAAATAACTGCTCGAATGAGCAACCAGGATAACAAGGATAGCAAAGAAGTACCTAAGATCTTGTTATTATAGGGTGAGCAAACAAAGTTATCTAGAATTACAAAAGTGCATTCCAGTTACCTAGCATCCCTTCCCATTTCAAGAAGTAATTGTGAATCCTTCACGGCTATCTCTCTCTGTAGAGACTTAAAAATTGAATGCAGAAAAGTCACACTTGCCCCTCCTTTGGCCCAGTTCTCCATACTGGATCTATGTATGCTGCTTATTGGGCAAGATTTTCGGATCCCCACCACTTCAGATCACTTTTTGGGTCCAGAGAAGTCTCTTTGTAATGCATCAGAAAACTGGGACTGTAACTTGAAGACTAGACAAAGCAGTTCAAAATACAGTTTACACAGGCACTGGAGAATTAAATTCCTCTCAATTATTAAAAGAACATGTTACACTGGACAGTGAAGAGGAACAGAATACATGACCCCCAAATATGACACTTCGGCATGTGAATTATTTTAAGTTGAAGACAATCAAGACTCAGCAGATTTAAGGAAAATTTTTACCTCTCCCTTACCTACCTAGAAGTATTTAGGTAGGAGGCCTGGCTTAGTGAGAGAGCTGTTACTAGAGATAACTTTTTTTTGAATGACCTATCTGTATGGCAAGGCAAACATCTAATTACCAAATATCTGCTGTTCTTATTGTCTGTGAATTATCCTCCTTTGTTTTGATACCTCAGAGCCTTGTTCCATTTCTTAGTTCAGGATGGCATATGAACCTCAATTGCCCGACTTATCCTTGGGTCTCATATCCCTGTCCATACTTAATTTTCTTTTTTTCCTGTTAATCTGTCTTATGTCAATTTGATTATTAGACCAGCCAAAGAACCTAGAAAGGGAGAGGAAAAATTTTTTCTCACCAGTAGCAGCATCACTGGTGATGCTATCTGCTATCTACATGGTGACCACAGTTCAACACATGTTTTCTTTTCTTTTTTTTTTAAGATTTTATTTATTTATTTGTCAGAGAAAGAGAGAGAGAGAGCACAAGCAGGGGAAATGGCAGGTGGAGGGAGAAGCAGGCTCCCCGCTGAGCAAGGATCCCAGGACCCTGGGATCATGACCCGAGCCCAAGGCAGATGCTTAACCGACTGAGCCACCCAGGTGTCCCAACATACACTTTCAATAGTATAAATGCTCAGCTCTTTTTTCTCACAGAGAAATAGTACTATGTTGTTCAAAGTTTTATGTTCTTATCCATACTGACCTGAGCATAGCATCTCATCTTTTATCTAATTATATTAATCTCTGTAAAGTTCAAATTAAATCTAATTGCTCAGACCTTGACTATGATGAACATACAATCTGGGTTGGGACCAGCTGAGTTGGAGTTGTGGGCTAGACCCAGGTGTGACTGAATACTTTCCAGTCTGTCTACAAACACATCTTCCTCCAAAAGTGCCTATCCTCTCTTGGAGGATTTTCTTAATGCTACAGTTATGTGATATTTTTTAAATTACTTCCTTAATTTGTTATTAATTTAATTTTGATCATATTGCCTTTTCATCTAAATAGAATTTCCCCAGGTGCATCCTCTTATTTTTTTATGTTATTTTGTCACTAAAATTCTTTGCATTGTTTCTCTCCTTGAATGTTTAATTTATGATTTGTTGTTGTAGTTGTTAGTACAGCTTCTGGGCCTGATTAACAATATCCCTCAAAGAAGTCAGGAGACCTCATTCTTCACTTCCATTCTGATATTTCTTCCAAAATCCATTAACCTTACTTCTAAATCAGTCATCAGAATCCATGAGTACTTCTCAGAGTCTCCCCCAAAGCCTTGGAATCAAGATTTCTACACAATCTATCTGAACATTTGCCCACATTTCCTGTTGCTGAATCACCATGATGATTTTATGGTTCCGTATGAAGTTTCTATAGATGTTCCCTTCTAAATTTTCTCATCTGCATTGAAATCCTTAAGAAAATCTATTTAACATATCAAGTTAGGGGCGCCCATCTGATACAAAATTCCCACAAACCAGGAAATGTCTTCTAGACTTTAGAGCTATGCAGATTAAAACATCATACATTTTGACCTGTAAAAAGATTAAGTGGTCACATAACTTCTTGGAGTCTTCAACAAGTGAGGAATGTTGAATTCAAATTGCGTCCCTAGGGAAAGAGAAGTAGAATGGATAGGGCAAGGGCCACCCTGGAAAAAGCTGCTAAGAAATATCCAATGAACTTGACATGTTCATGGTCCTGAGGCCTCTCTCTGGGGCCCCTAAACATTTAACAAAGGGAGAAGGATATCTGGCATCAGAGAACATTTCTCACCAGACCCTCTTCTGTTAGCAAACTAATTAATGACTTACCTGCTTAAATCTTCACTCTACTCTGAGGAAAATAAAAGTATTAAGGATGAGGGAGTTTAAGATACTTTTATCACTCTCTTACTTTCTCAGCCTCTAGACCAAGAAGTGACTAGGCAGAACACAGCAACAATTCTTGAGTTTGTAGAATTGTGGAACTACATGATTTTTTAGCATTTACAGGGAGACTATGCTTGCCCAAAGGAAAAAAAAAAAATAAGGTAGCATCAAAACCCACTTGACTAATATATCCATACAAATGAAACTAAGATATTGTTAAGAGTATGAATGTTAGGGCACCTGGGTGGCTCAGTTGGTTAAGCGACTGTCTTCGGCTCAGGTCATGATCCTGGAGTCCTGGGATCGAGTCCCGCATCAGGCTCCCTGCTCGGCGGGGAGTCTGCTCCTTCTGACCCTCCCCCCTCTCATGCTCTCTCTCTCTCTCATTCTCTCTCTCTCTCAAATAAATAAATAAATAATCTTAAAAAAAAGAGTATGTTACTCTAACCACCATAAAATGTATTTTAAGATTTTTTTCAGTGTAAAGTATAGATAACAATATTCTAGGATCTTCATGAGTGTCTCCTTTGATTTTTAGTTCATTCTGGATCTCGAAGTCAAGGAATTCAAGAGTAGGCATTCATTAGAGGAGGAGAAGGGAGAAATAAGCAATTCCCTCAGGTGTATGCAGAGACAAATTAACAATATCAACCAAATTGATGAGCAGGGTGGCAATACACAGGTAGGTGGGAAATTTTGTTTTTAAGTTTAAAATAGTAAAATAGCACTGCTTGGTTTTTGGTGGGAAGTAATGTTGTAAGGGAGCAGAGAGACATTATCTCTGTTTATAAGCCTGGTTTCCAACATACAGATAAAAGCTGAGCTTCTCAAATGGAATTCATTCTGACAGTCCTGGAAATGGATATCATCATACTTACACGCTGTCTCAAAAATTTGCAAAAAATTTTACCATGCTAAGCAACACATTGCAGAAAATGTGACAAAATAAACAACATGATTTACTTTCTTTGTATTTGAACTACACTGGCTACTTTATTCTGTTTCCTGTTTAACATTTAGATAAAATTTGCAGGTTGATTTGGCTGACAGAAATCATAAGCAAAAGTAGCATGCTCTTTTAAGATCACAGTTGTGTTTTATGAGTTTTTATCTGCCTATTAGAGACATTCCTATTTTTTCTTTTGTATTTTATTCCTGGAGGAGTGGGAATAATAATTATGAGAGAAAATGGTTTTTGCAAGGAATATGAAATTTGAAATCTTCAGAGCTAGATCTGTGAGACTCAACAGAACTTGAAATGGGAAGAAACTACTTTGATGCAATAGGAAATTATATAGGACATATTTCTAGGAAAGAAAATGGTAGTAAGGTATGGACATTAGACTCTAGACTGGTAAGGACACAAGGTCATTCTAGCAATGTATTCTACACCCACACATTGCATGCACATTCGCTGTCAAATTCAGTAAGAAAGAGATTCCACCATTTTAATTTAAAAAACCCAGACTTCCAGTGGTGAATTCCTGAGTTATTTTTCTATGGCTATTACAAAAAGGAATTACAAATACTAGGAATTTTTCAAAGAAATAGAAATTTGACCATGCTTAATTTATTAAGTTGCCCCAAAGATGTGTCTTCTTGGGACTAAAACAACCAGGTGAAAAAATACAGCATGAACTTAAGCATAAAAATATAGATGACTTTAAGTGGTCTCCTGTCAGTAACCAATCAATCAGATCCCCCTTTAAAGTGAGTTGATTAGGTTTGTTGTCAATATGGAGATGGCTACAGATGCTTTTTATTTTGACAAAGATGTCATGTTTTCCAGATAAAGTGCTATGAGGTATTGTTTAAAAAAAAGTAGTGGGTGGGTGGGTGGTGAGGTAAAGGCCTGTGACATTTCTACCAAGGACCATGGAATAAACTATTAAATGCCTGAAAGAAAATCAATAAGACCTATAGATAACATAATATAGAAATGTGGGAATAAAAGGCAAGAGCAAAATAATCAAGTCATCTCTCTACAATGTGCTGATGTTTATTGTGATTTTATACATGACTTTCCCTACCTACTGAAAAATGAAAAATTTAACTGTTATTTCAAAAACAGAACATCTTGGTACTGTGTTATTAAAATACTTTTTTTTAGTGTGGCAAAATTCTGGGCTTCATTTTTATTTCAATTCATCCCCCTTTTCCTAGAAGTTTTAGAAACAGAGTTAATTATGTCTTCAAGGTTGAAAAAATGTATTATAATTATATGTAAACTCAGTATCTAGGTCTACTGTACTCAGAATGAAAAGATGACTGCACCAGTGAGTGATTGGTAATGTCAAGTTAGAAGAAATTAGAGGAGATCCAGACTCTAATTCAACTTTAAGAGTTTACATATATTGAAAAGAAAATAGTAGCTAGATCATTACTGTGGTTTTTATTAATCAAAAAACATAGAAGATGGGAAAAGCAATAAAAATTTGAGAAATCATACAAGTTTCTCTGGATTTACTAATTACACTTGCTAACTTTCAATTTTTTTTAAGAAGGCTCCACATCCAACATGGAGCCCAACATGGGGCTTGAACTCACAATCCTGAAATCAAGACCTGAGCTGAGATCAAGAGTCAGACACTCAACTGACTGAGCCACCCACGAACCCTTAATTTTCAATTTTTTTAACAAATGAACAATCATTTTGCAAACATTTATTGAGCATCTATGATGTTGAGGATCTTAGCAGGTCATGGAGATATTTGCTAGAATAATGTATAAATACTTACTAAGATCTGATAGGTGGAGAATTATAAAAATATACAAGCTTCAGTGTAGTGCAACACACTTCAAATTCTAGATCTGTAATCAACCAACAGTATAGCTTGGGAAACTTATTTAACTTATTCAGTGACTCAGTTTCCCATTTTATAAAATGGGGGAATATTTGCTTCTCAAGTTAATTATGAGGATTAAATGAGTTAATATATGCAAAGCAATTGGAATAGAGCCTCATACACAGTAGGCTTCTTTTTATTGCAGTGACAACATGGAGGAGAGAGCTTATCTATCCCTAGAAGTTTGGTTAAACAGAGTTAAAATGTAAAGGCTGAGTCACAGTTTGACATGGGCTAAGAAGAAAGGTAGAAAGTGAACAGTGAGGAGTCAGAGAGGATATGCTGAGAAGAGCTGTTGCCAGCTGCAGAGGTAAAAGGTGTTAACCCTGTGTTAAGTTTTATTTGCAGAGCTAAAATGAGGGGAAATAGAAGAAATGATAAGAGATTAGGCAAAGAATATATAGCCAGATCATGAAAGGTCATACATGCCAACGAAGGCACTTATATTGTATCTTGTGTGGATGATGGAGAGACACTAAATACCTCTAATCAGGGAAATGACGTGATCAAATTGGATTTATTTCTGGAAATGAAAAGATTGATTTTAGAACATCTTAACTGGAAGATATTGAAAGACCGTATGTCTATGACTCTTTCTGAAGTTAAATGACTATTAAAGGTTAATGTATAAATAAAAAATTAATTCACCACTTGTAGCTTCTTATCAATAAAGGATAATTTAATGCCTTTATCTAAGTGCTTCCTATAGCAATACTCTATGGTGAAAGATCCTGGGAACCACTGTGACCATAATTTTGTTCAAATCTAATGAAAAGATTTAGTAAAATAGAGTCTATATGAAAAATAGCAATGTGGACCAAATACTGAGCAGAGCGTTCATTCACTCAATAAAATTTATAGGCGATCCACCAAATGTATATCTAAACCCTATTCATGGAAAATCACTCATAAGCAATGTCATCTTGCACTGACATAATGCTGTATAAGCTACCTTCACCGCCACTCCTCCATTCCCTATTAATGTTAAAAATTTCCATCTTATTGGAGAGGGTTGAACTTTTATTTATTTGGAAAACACTTTCAAGGTGCTTGCTACATGGCGGACAGTATTCTGATTGCTTTATAAATATAGGCTTTTAATCCCCTTAACAAACTTGTAAGGTAGATGGTGTTTTTATCCCCATTATACACATTAGGAAACTAAGCCATAGGTAGGTTAAGAAGACCACAATGCAGAGCCAAAATATGCACTCAGATAACCTGGCTTCCAAGAGTATGTCTCAATCACTACCCTATCCTTTCCCTCATATATGAAAGAGTTTTATTCTGAAGGGGATGTAGATGACTTTGACTCTTCAAAAAAGGCAACTTTTCCCCCTTATGCATAATATTATGTTGGCACTGCTAAAGATATCTATGAGATGAAAATAACATAACTTATTTGTTTATAGATTTCAAAACTGAATGAGATTGCCTCTCACTTGGCTTTTCCTTTGCTTCTCTGTAAGCAGAGAGTACTCACTGTCCTGAAAGGAACACTTCTCATTCTTCTCTTCTGCTTACGGTCATGCCCCCGCTGATGCACCACTAATTCTAAAGTCCAAGACCGAAGAGACAACACTTCCTCTTCTTGAGTAAATAAGACTTATTGATAAACTTATTTTTGTAGTGGTCACCCATGACTTTGCTTTGTTATGACTCTAACAATCTACATTGAGATTAAAGGTCCTACAGAATGTTTAATCATCTCTGGATGATATGCCTACATACAAACAGAAGACAGGGAGGCAGCACATTATAAATAAACCATAAGCCATGACAGGCTCCTTGTCCAGAAAAGAGCTACATAGAAATAAGTATGATAGATGAAGGAAGAAAGAGAGGGAGGGAGGGAAAAAGAAAAGAAGGAAAGAGGGAAGTAAGGAAGGAGAAAATGTCCACTTACCTGCAGAGACTGTGGAAAAATGGCTAAATAGCCATGAGATGAAAAACCCAATCTGTTCCTAGAGCCAGCCTCAAGCCTGTTAGAAAGCCTGAATAGGAGTCTTACGCATGGAGCTCTCAATGAGAGATAATCGGCTTCGTGGCTGTATTCAAGTAGGAAGCAAAAGACCAGAGTCAGATGCTGTTTCCTTAGAAGGGCCCTATGGGAAAGTCAATTCCCTAAGGGCCTCAGACATAAATGACTATGGATATTCCAAGAAAATTATTTTCCACTGGCCTATTGGCAAACAGCACAGCTGGCAAATGATGAGTCTTCATAATTGTCCTACCCACTGTAAGAGTTGTAGTTTGTTCTCCAAGTAAATTTTGAGGGAACCCTAATTAGAACATGCAAACTGCCTAAAGATGGTAATTCTATCAACGACCTGGGAGGAGTCAGTGTGAGAAAGGACCAGAATTTCTAAGTATTCTTATGAACATCATAAACAGTAAGATGATAGCAGTGCTAAGGCTTGCCTTCGTTAGCACCCTTTTTCCTTTACAACCTTTTAGGTGCAAAGATTTTAAAAAAGAGGCCCATAAAAATCTTAATAGGCCCCAGGTATATTGCGTATCATTAACAGTAATTATAGTAACTTGCTACAATCTGAGCTCACAGAAATGGCAGGAGCATTTTTTTAAATTATTAAGAATTTCTGAGAATTTATTCCAGTGCAGATACCAAGTACAAAAGAGAGGAAACTTCCATGTTAGCTAGATCTGTAAGACACAGCAACATCTGATCCAGCTGTACAAAAATGATTCTCTTGTGCAGCCATGTTTAATAAGGAGAAATGTAGTCCAAAGAGTTAATGACATCATTGCTTATCAGGTTAATAACTGTGACTTCACTCAATTTAAACACACTGAAGACACCAGTTGTAGAGGAGAGAGGTGTTTTGTAGCACATCTAATTGTCTATTGACAGACTGAAGAGCTTGAAGTACTAGTTCTAACATGCCCTTAAATAAAGTGGGTAGAGCAGCTCTTCTCAAATTATTGTAATCCTGAAGAGTTCTGAATCTTTCTGATACTTTCTTTGGGAGAAACACAGTCCATTTCCATTATTAGCCTGTTAACTGCTACAATGTCTCTTTCTATTGAAAGAATGAAGATTGTTGTGTTTATCATATAAAAGATGAAATGGAAATATAGACAGCTCTCTTATTGAGTATTGCATTTGCTGAGAAAGGTGATGTTTCTCTTGCATCTTTTGTCACAAAGTTCTTAGTGTCACATTAACATTTCAAAGGGTAGGAGTAACAGGAGAAGAGGGAAAGGGTTGAGAGAAAGAGAAACTATGCTTATGTGTATAGTGATAGAACATGGAGTAATCAAAACTAATATTGTTTTTGTGGTGTATGGATGTGTATTTACTGGAATAACCTAAATCTGCTTAAGTACTTGATTGATTTCATCTAAAATTGTTGTCTGAACACTTCTGAAATTATAAGTATGCCTATATAATCAAAGCATAAATGGAAGATTACCTAACAGCACAATGTACCCCGTATCTATAACTAAATTTTACATAAAACTTTTTTAAATTCTAACTTTATCATCCTCATCATTCCCTATCATGACCAAGGAGGGAATAAACAAAGAGTTACATGGAATTAAAACTGAAGATAATTTAAGTTACATTCAGAAAATGTTTAAGAAAGGGTGGAAAAGAGAAAAAGACAAGGAAATAGCAAAAACAGCATTTTCAGAAGAATTTATAAAGCTCTTTCTTCTTTGAGAATATATTGTATGGTACCAGAATACAAAAAGGGAGCAAATGTTTCTTTTTAAATGTTTGCCCTAAGGAAAATAACACATAATATATTTTTTTTACCAGTGTTTGTAAGATGTTTGAGAATGTTGTATAAAGAACTGAAGTATAATATCATTTATAATACCATATTTTTTAACTTTAATCTCATTTTCTTGGGCTTGGTCATGGTGGTCCTCTTTAGGATACCAAAAAAAAAAAAAAAAGAAAGAAAATTCCTGAATCTCCTTGGACAGAAATATTCCTGAACAGAATATAATATGCCAGAAAAGCAATGCCTTCAGGGACATTAGACATAATGTTAAGAAGTATCTTTGCTGTATTCTTTCTTGCAAGGTCACATCCACTAACATCTAGAGTAGGGAGAGCTAGATATTGAGCATCCATAGATAATAGATCATGCATGTTAAGTTTCCTGAACTAGAACCAAGAACAGACAGGCAAGTATGATTTATTCAATTTCTCTGGTAAAAAAATTATTCTCTAAATATGTTAAGAACGCTGTGTGTTGGTTATCCATAGAGAAAAGTTTTGAAGCTGTTTTTGAAAAGCATGTTCCTCAAGAAAATGAGAAGACAAGCCACAGTCTGGGAGAAAATTTTTTCAAAGGACACATCTCATACACAACTGTTATCCAAAATATATAAAGAACTCTTAGAAGTCAACAATAACTATATGTTGGCTAATTGAACACAATAATAATAAAAAAAGAAGTCCAACAATAAGGAAACAAACAACCCAGTTTAAAAAATGGGCAAAGACCTCAACAGACGCTTCATCAAAGAAGATACACGTCACAAAGTAAACACATGAAAAGATGTTCAACATCATATATAATTAGGGGATTGCAAATTAATGTTGAGATATTACTACATAACTATTAGAATGACCAAAATACTGCATGGAGCACTTGGTATTATACGAAAACAATGAATCATGGATCACTACATCAAAAACTAATGATGTATTGTATGGTGACTACCATAACATAAAAAAATAAAATTAAATTAAAAAAAAAGAAGAATGGCCAAAATCCAAAACACTGACAACACCAACTACCGAAAAGGGTGTGGAGCAACAGGAACTCTCATTCATTGCTGGTGTGAATGCAAAATGGTATAGCCATTTTGGAAAGATGAAATCAAGCATACTCTAACAGTGCAATCTAGCAATGACACTCTTTGATTTACTCAAATGAGCTGAAAACTTACGACCAAACATACACTTGCATACAGATATGTATAGCAACTTTGCTTCTAATTGCCCAAACTTGAAAACAACCAAGATGTCCTTCAGTAGTTAGATGGATAATCTGTGTTATGTCCAGACAATGGAATAGTATTTAATGCTAAAAAGAAATGAGCTATCAAGCCATGAAAAGACATAGAGGAAACTCAAATGCATATTACTTAAGTGAAGGAAACCAACCTGAAAAGGCTACATACTGTATGATGATTCCAACATTCTGGAAGAGGGAAAACTATAGAGACAGTAAGAGGATTAGAGCTTGATGAGGGTTGGGGAGGGGGAGGGATGAATATGTGGAACATAGAGGATTTTTAGCACAGTGAAACTGTTCTGTACAATACTATATTGGTGAATATAGATAAACTTGCCAAAACTCATGTAATACGCAACACCTAGAGTGAACTGTGTTGTAAACTATGGATTTGGGGTAGTAATGATGTGTCAGTGCAGGCTCACCCAGCGCAACAACTGTACTTCTCTGGTGTGGGGTGTTGATAGTGGAAGAGTCTGTGCGTGTGTGAGGGCAAGAGTATATGGGAACTCTTTGTACTTTTTTCTCATTTTTGCTGTGATCCTAAAACTTCTCTAAAACACGAAGTTTATTAATTGGAAAAAAATGCTCATATTCTCTGCTCTTTTTATTATCTTCTTTAAATGTAAACAAGTTCATTTCTTTAACTCAGTCTTGATTTTGTAACATTTTGTTTCTTACCATTAGACAGAAGAGTGGAGAGACCCCTCCCACATCAAGGCTGACCTTTTGCGGTAGCTAAAAACAGACCTGTCCACAGATTCTCCTTCAGGCTTGGGATATGATCCACTTAATCAACTTCTGTAAGCTACAAGCATTAGCAAGAAATAGTATAGCATCAGGGCATCAGGGCTGATTTTGAGTACTCCTTTGGCATGCAGTTTTGATTTTGAGCCTATTCATTCCAAGGAGCTAGAAAGCTCATGAAAAATTGTATACATGAATTGACTTCACCATGGCCAGGAAGGAGGCAAGATGGACAGATGAATTATTGACAACAAAAGGTATTTGGGGTAAAATGCTCCCCCAAATGCCCTGCATAATAGAATTTTTTAAATAAATTTAGTTACTTCTCAAAACCACCTCAACATACCCTGTATTTTCTCTTACATTCTAATTAGTTGTAAAATAATTCAGTCATGATGGAAACATATGGGATAAAAAAGACTGGAGAGAAATTCAGAGGTTATTGTGACTTAGTTGAAATTTATGGTCAAATAGTTTTGATCATCAAAAGGACAATTTATGATGTCCCTGCTACTAGGAGTTTAGTAGCTGAGAATAATTTAACATTTCATTACCATTTTTATTGCCATTTTGGAAAACACATCATGAACTCAAAACAGATAGTCAACCTCATTTATTGAGCATCACAGCATAAAGAGCCTAGCATTCTACAGTGTGGAGAGAATACAGAAGGAACTTCTGTTCATATATCCAAAATCTGTTTTGCCAATGCATATAATCTTATAATGATTTTGAGACCCCAGAAAAGTTGTGAGTATGATCGCATCCAAAAGGAAGCTGTCAATATTTAAAATGGCCAAAATGCTAATGAAATATTACTAAAGGGAAGAGCAAGCTATGGAACCATGCATACAGAATCATATAAATAACACGTACAGATACTACCAAAATATTAATGGTAACTACCTGTCGTGGTTAAATTATAAGTGATGTTTGCTCTCTCTATGCCTTTCAGTGTTTTCCAAGTTTTCAATATGGAGCATGTACATGAATAAGGAAGACAGATTTCATGTTTAAATTAAAGGGAAATAAGAGTGTTCATTGTTACAAATCTAAGATGAACACATATATAATCAATATTAGTGATTTGATAAATCCAAGAAAAATACTTATTAGTGAAAGAATAGTAGAAAAAAATAATAAAAAAGCACGTGGAGAGAGTTGCAGGAGAGAGAAGAGAGAAAGAAGAATCATCTTTCCTTCCCTCCAAGTGGCAAGAATATAGGATTGACACAGGGTGATCTAATGCCCAGGTTTGACTCTCAGTTCTTGGTCTGCAAACTGAAGGGTCAATTACAATTTGAGCCAGGAGGGGGCAGCAAGGAGCTGTTCAGTAGAACACGCGCGCGCGCGCGCGCGCGCGCACACACACGCACCCCAAAACAAAACAAAACAAAACCCCAAACCCAAAAAACAAATCCCCAAAGACCTTTAGACTGGAAAAGGGAGGTAGTGGATCCAAACTGAAAGGGGTGAGGGGGAGTGATACAGGGTCAGTCAGGGAGTGCATGCATAGAGGCAAGGCAGAATGAGAAATGATGAGGAAAAACATTATCCAGCAACTGATAACTGAAAGCAGTAAGGGCAGCATAGGCCAAAGCTGAATTCTGTGGCAAGTTTAGGTATCAAGAGAGAAACATCTAAAAAAAGAGAAGCAAACATCTAAAAACATTGCTCCATGGGATGGAATCTAGAAGGATTCCTAGAAAAGATTTCTAGAAATCTTTGTTGTTTCAAGTGTCAGGAGCCCGTGGGGTCCCATCTAAACTGCTGATCAACAGAGCTGTAAATGAAGCCTTCTGGACTCAGACACAAAACTCCTGTCCTCACTCCTCTCTGACCTGCATGCCCAGGGAACCATGTGATTTCCCTACAATAGGAGAACAGAGAAGCTGCAGGTACATGTGATCGAATCCAAAGATACCACCCATGCCCAGTCATACTCAGCCACATTCACAAATTAAACCTTCCCGATTATCCAATGTGGAACAGATTTTTAATCTGGTTTAATTCTAACCCCTTTTCTAGTACTTAATGTTTCGTTTGGGAACTAGCAATACAACAGGCTTGGATTAGATAAACTCAGAATATTCATCTTTTACTGCCCCTTCCTGGAGAGGAATTAGCCTCTTTCTATTTCTTTGCCCTCTGCCTGCTGAGTCTAGACGTGGGGTTGTCTATAGGTCAGGAGCATAGAGCTAGGATTTTTAAAAAAACAAAATTCAACTGAGTAAATTTTAAAGATCTTATTGGCTTTATTCGACAAATCATGAATCAGGCAGAATCCCATCTAGCAAATAGAAAGGATCTCTGAAGATTTGTACAAAATGAAAGACTTTCATAGGCAGAGGAGGGAAGGACAAGGAAATTACTAGCAGAAAGGGGGATAGCTGCAGGTAAAGTTATCTTTCTTTGGGGAACAGCAGGAGTCTGTCAGAATACTTCACTAGTGCTGAGCAGGTAATTCCTGATGGACTGGGTTAAGGTTCGACTCCTGGGAGAGGTTGAAACTGTATTTAATTTAGGTATTAAGTCTTGGTTTGGTGGCATGGCTTAGCATGAGTGACTCTATTTGGGGCCTGTTGTCTCCTTTTTAACAGATTCAAATCAAAGTATGTCCAGTGGTAAAACCTAACATTACTGTTGTCTCGGCTCTCTGAGCCTCGGTTACCCTGTCTTAAAAATAATCCAAATATCAAGGAACTGTGAAGAACAAATGGTATCATCAACTTATACAAAGCATTTTGTAAGATGGCCAGAATAGTGTAGGTGCTCAGTTAGTTTTTCATCTTTTGCTATGTTCCCTGATAAACCTATAAAACCCAAAATACAGTGTCTTTTCATGGGGCTCATTAGAAGACGGACCATCACACATTTTTTCACCCCTCTTTTTTCCCTAGGACATATTTTAAGTATTTATAATTGCTATTGAGATTGGTGACAATTTCCATTTCACAAATTGGCTTTTCTTACATCTTATGTCTGAAGTCCTCTCTAAATGGTTCTCAAATATATTAATTATGCATAATTTCTCAACTGACATATGAAAAGGCTAACTTTCAAATGATTTCAGAATAAATGGAGTGCCAACTATTGAATAAATAGCCTTCCCTCAACCAGTGATAGCAATGTGTTGATTTGAAATCAGGTCATAAACTTGCCTAAAGAAGGGAGAACTCTGAAGTGTCCCTGAGCAAGTGGGCAGGTGTTTCTGCATGCAGAAAGGCAAAATCCACTGTGGGGGATTGGGCTGAATGGAAGACAGAGAAGGCACTCTGAAACTATATTTTCTTGCCTTTAAAAAAACTCACTGAATTTACCCCTTGAGGTCCTTTGGCTATATAAATTTGATGCTGCTAACAAGAATATTAAACCAGTTTGCATAGAGAGTATGAGTGGTAGGATAATGTGTGTATAGCACTTTGGAAATAAAAAGTGTTAACCCCCTCCAGTATGTTCTTCAATCAAGAATAAAAACGCCCCTTTTAAAAGCTCAAGTAATTATTCCCCTGTGAAAATAAAGCCTCTGAGTCAATTTAATATTACCGATAAAACTACAATGGTAATATGAGTACTTGAAGGAACAGTTTGGGCTCACTCAAATTTGTGTCCTTAAAGGCAATAAATAACTTTATCATCTTGACAGGTAAGATCACCAGAAGTGCTTTGAACAGAAATGGGACCCTGTCTTTCTGAGTGAATGCTTTCATCTGAGGACTTCTCTTCATATATCCACAATGCCACCTTCAATTCAAATGACACTTATTTTCTAAAAATATAAAAGAACTTCCATTTTCCTCTCTTTGTTTGCACTAATGTTCAAGGAGTTTTTCCTACATGAAGTAGCAGGACCCGTTAGTCTCAATAAATTATCGCAGCTGGGTAAGAAGCAAAAGTGGGGGAATGAACCTCAAATTCAACATCCAGGTCCATCAAAAACTACAGTTAATGCATTCACAGCTCTGCTAAGAAATGGAAACACCTTTCCTCATCACTTGATCTCTTCGGCTTTAATAAGGCAGGCCCAAGGAGCACCACACCATAGATAAACTGGGGACACCAGCAACAATGTAATGAACACAGAATAGAACCACCGACATGAAATGCTTTATATACCTTTCAAAGCATTTCACATGTATTATCACATCAAATATTATTTTCCACTTTTGAATCAAGGAAACTGAGGTATACAGAAACTAAATGTCTAGTTCTCAGTTACAATATCATGTTTGTTCATGTAAACTCATGAATAGAAGAATCCACTCAATGGTCACAGGCATCATCCAAAAGTTATCTGCAGATTGAAAATAAGAAAACTTGAAAATGAGTGAAACTGGACAGTATTCTCATTCCTCCAGGGTTTCAGAGGAATCTTTATATTTAAGAGGAAGGCCAAAAATAGAATGACACTTAACTAGGCAACAATGTGTTTGTGAAACCTTGACCTCACTGTATTTCTGGATTTTCTGTGCTAGGACAGCTATCTCCTTTTTTATTCTTGTGAGTTTTTCCTCTGCTAAAGTGGGAATGTTTGATGAGAGCATAATTGATGATAGACACAATAAGAAATGGACTTCACATGGTATTTTTGTAAATATTTATTTCACTTCATTCCTACCAGAAATAGCCCATGTCTTTTGCACAGAACCTCAAATTTGATATAGAAAACATGGTAAAAAGATAGTTAGGAGGATTCCAGGAGAACCCCAGGCACCTAGAAACTCAAGAACATTATCTGCCAGTGACCACATTTGGGCCAAAATTAGTATTTGAAGTATTCATTTCTCCTCAGATATGTCAGATATCTAACATGATTTGTGTTGTGTGATATTAGCTACTTAAATCGTAATCTCAAAAGCATTATGATGGCAAGAATTAAAAAGAGGCTTTGTAGAGTAACAATATGGTAAGACTTGCCACAGAGACAGCTTGCTTATGAATCTACTTTGATGGAGGCTTCTTTAGTCACAATCTATGAATCTAAACAAAAAGCTCCAAATGAGGAGTGGCAGCATTCCATAAAATATTCAAAATGCACCCATCATTTATTTAGAAGTGGTACCTCAAAGCTCCTTTAAAATAGTCTCTCAGAAAATCTGTTAATGGTGTTTTTTGTTTTTTGTTTTTGTTTTTGTTTTTGTACATAACACATAGTATCTTTACATTGAGTGTGGAAAGAATTCTATTCAGTGCCCCCACAGGCGTGGAAATGCAAAGAGATGATGAGATGTAATCTGTACTGAATGAGTGATGGGGCAGACAACTAAGGGGGAAGGAGTCATTTTAGAATTCTCAATGTGATGTACAATACAGCTGTTGGAAATATTGCTGATAGAAAAATATCTTTGCTTAGAGTTGGTGTTCCACGACAATAAGCCCTGCCAGAGAAGGTTTCAGATTTTGCTCTCTTCTTCCGCCTGTAGGTAAAGTTGTCTGTGGAACAGATTCCTTTTTCTTCGGTCGCCCATTAAATATTGGTCTTACCAAGTTTTTTTTTCTTGGATACCAATTCTTTTATGTTTGTATGTTTCTCCAGGCCTACACCTCCCTCTTGGACCTCAGCTATCAGCCACGTGGTAGGGATATTCCCATTTTTATCTCCACCAGAGACCTCACCTTAGAACTTCTGTCTCAGTATTTATCACAGGACATGGCAACCTGGATGTATTCATAAGTACCTTAAAACTTCAGCTTAATGGGGAACTCACAACGTCCACTCCACTACTTCAACATTTCTAGTATCCTTTAACTCAGTAAATGATACCACCATCCATTCAGTTGTGTTAGAGATCTGAAAGTCACCTTGACCCTTCTCTCTGCCTGAAGTCATTAATCTCTACCACTAGCTAGTTGAGATTCTCATTATTTTTTTCTGAGACTACCAGAACAGCCTTTAATGGATTTCCTTACCTCTGACATTTTGCCGCTGAGGTTCCTTCTTCACACAGTCCACATCATGCTCCTACCAGCTTATTCCTATGCCTAAAAACCTATAGTAGCTCACCAGCTCTTATATAATGGTGTAAGTCCCTCAAGATTGACTATTAGCCTCCTGAAGCCCACCTCACCATCAGGTTTCATCTTCTCTTTAAGTTCCAGAACATGGGAGATCTTTGAGGTGCTTACATATACCACACTGTTTCTTGTCTTTCTCTGTTCAGAGTTTAGCTTAACTACTCTATGATATTGCTGCCTTGGCATCCATTTGTTTGGTCAGCCAGTGGAGAAGTGGGTACTGAAGCTCAAAGCCCCTCACACAAATGTCCTAGATAAACAGCCTACAGAGTTACAAGTAAATGTGTGTTCCTAATAGGACTTCTCTTGTGATAAACATCCTCCTCTACCTCCCAGGATCTTCCCCTTGTGCACCCCTTAGTTAAGACCCTTGTGGAGCTTTCCAAAACCCCACTTGTTTTGGTTTAAATTGACCCATCTGGCTTTAGCATAGGAACCCAAAAGCACTCCACCCATGAACCCTAATAAAGGCATGTGCCCCAAGACTTGTTGCTCTCTCTGCCTGCACTCTGCCTTGACCTCCCGGTAGTGGCTGTGTACTTCCTCCTGCACCTATTAGTAATTATCTTTTCTATTTCAGTTCCCTTATAGTCTGTTGTTGAGCAGTGGCTCACCATCTGACATCCCAGTCTCTACTTAACAAATGTTAATTTAACAAAACTACTCTTCTCTTAGTTAATCTGTTCTTTTTGCCAGACAATTCTTTGTTCTGTTTGCATTTATATTCTTTATCTTCAGTAATGTTGCCCGAAAACAAATTCTGAGATGGGGAGTTGTGAGAAAAGACAGTTACTGGGAAGTGTCCCTGCAGGGAAGTTGAGACAGTGGGGTTGGGCAGAGAGGAATAGAAATGCACAACAAAAGGCTCAGATGATCCCAGCGGGAGCTCAGAAGCTAGGATGGACCTTCAATACTTTCCTGCCTTGAGACTGGAGAGCTGGGCTTTTAATTATCCCCTTTCCCTGTTAACAAGTCATTGGATACCAATGTCTCCATGAGGGGACATGACCTTGACTAAGGCAGACAATTCATTCTAAGGCTCCTAGCATCTAAATGAAAGAGTGCCTAAGTCCTAAAGGCAAATCTAGTGCCTAAGTCCTAAAGGCATGGTTCACTACACCTGACCACTTACTACCTATCCTTAAAGGTTCTTAGCCATTGCCTCCTTCAAAAAGTCAAGAGGCTTTGCAGATACTCCCCAGACCCTGGATAAGGCAAATGTCCTGAGCAAGCCTATAAACCTTCTTCCTATCTCCACCACTGTTACTCTGCAGATTTTTCTGTCTCCCTTGCTAGAATGTGAGATTTGAGATCCAGGACCTTTGCTTACTCATCTCAGTATCTCACAGTTCACAACACAGAGCCAAACACATAGCAGGAGCTCCAAACATGGTTGAATAAATGAACGAATATATGCTTGATCCCACTCTATAAATTCTTTGATTATCTAATGAAATTGTAGTTTTGAGACACAAGTTGGTTATCCAGTCAGTTGTGAGATGCGTTAAAATGGAATGTTAAGAAAAGTACTAAAATATACTAATATTTATTTTATAAAAAAACTAAGCAAAACACATGCAAGGTGATCCCTATAGTAACATGACTGTCAATCATTTGCATTTCAGTATGTTCATTTGAGTGGGAGAAAAAGGGTGAGTTTACATCTATCCATAGAAGTGGGGTGCACATAATACCGAATCTTAGCCCATCTATTATACAGTCTATAAGGAACAACTTCTAATAGTTGTGGTGATGGCAAATTATTCATGAAGCTTTAGTTTTTCATAAAATTCTTGTGAATGCGGCAGTGAACTGTACACATGAACATCAGCTTTCTCTCCTACCACACTGAAGAATCCAGAAATGTGAAGAATCCTGTAAAAGCACTTTGATTCTAGCCAATAGTTTCAACATTCTGTTGTTTCAAGGTCTTCATGGAAACACAGTTTTCATTCCTTTTCCTTGGCACCACCTGATAGAAATGTTATTGAAGAAGGGAAAAAAGGTTAAGATGTCACCATAAGGGGAAGAGGAGGAAGCTATGCTAGGGCTCAATAATCTCGTCTTTTTCCATTTTCCCAAAGAAACAGAGATGGAGGGATAAAAGATAAAACAAAGTTGAGTTCTTTAATCCAAAACAAATACTGGAAGCTATACTTCTTGTAGGAAATGTAGCTTGGAGGGAAAATGAATTTTGAGGAAAAAAAGTGCTTTGTTTGAAATGTATTGTAAGCTCTCTCCTTGTCTGAGCCTCCAACTGCTTCTGGGTCATTTGGCTAATGGCATAGACCTCATCTCCCGCTAAGTGGGCAATGACAATCTTAGTTAGTTTTTCTTCAACTGACTAACTGTGTTTAGACCAAAGAAGAGACAGAATGATCTAATTATAAATGTTTAAAGGCATTATTAAGTACTTGGCTTTTCCAAGAAAACAAACGGAGTTGAGAGTTCTTCAGTGGGGCTAATGAAATCAGGGTTTTGTTTCTGCCTTTGTGGCTAACGTACTGTGGTATACAAACACACTTTCATCTCTCTGAGCTTCAGGTACAGGGGCTGGACTACTTGATGCTTAACATGGCTTTTAGGTTCTATGACTCAAGAGGGGCTGTGTGAAATGCTGGGACTCTGAAGCCAAACTGCCTGAGCTCAAATCCAAAGTTGCCCCTTAAGCTGTCCGAACTTGGGCAAGCCATCCCACTTGTGGGACTAGTCTTTACATTGCAAAATATGATAGTACCTATCTTACTGATGTACTGTGTTGAATATGTTAATATATAAAGAATATTGAGCAGTCTTTAGCTTATTATAACTGCTATGTAATATTTTACTTATTAACTTATAATCTATAAAGAACATTACAATACCACTGTAGATCAAATAGGAAGGCTTTTTTTTTTTCACTATAATCTAAAAAGTCAACAAATTGTACCCCTGCTCCTATGTACACAAATTGTGAAAAAGAAGTCACCAAATGTGGATTCTACCTACATTCTCTAAGGAGTCTGTTTGGAATCTCCAAAATTATTTTAACCTATGGATTCCACAATCTCTCTCTTCTGACCCATTCTAGGTACTCTTTTCAGGTTAATAACTTAAGAAATTGCCTTCCATGCTTGCCTTTTCTAAAAATTGCCCATTTCTACTTGAATCATTCCAAATATGTTAATCAATTTTATAGCCTGCTCGATTACTTGTAAACTATCAACATATATATTTTAAAATCTTTTTTTAAATCTGGTTCCCCCAAAAGATGGATAATAGTGAAAAATTACCAAAAGATGTCTTGCATTCCTGGATTATAGCCTTTAACTATAATAGACCCAGCATATAGAGAAATCTTATTACTGGAAGAATTACACAATCTACAGTAGCCAGTTGTTAGCAGGGCTGCTAGAAAGCAATGTGTTCCCTTCTGAAATTACATACTTATTGCTCATGTTGTTTTATTTATTCTAAAGGTTAAACGTTTTGCGGCCCTTAAAATGTTATATGTCATTCTTTGAAATCATATTTGAAAAATGCTGAATTCAGGGTTTTATTTCCTTAAAACTTACTAGTGGAAAGAGAAAGAGTAATTCTTTACATTCTGTTCTTTCAATGAAAAGAGATCATTTAGAAACAATAGCATCTACTTTTCTAAACAAGGGAGTTTTTTCCCAACCTGGGGCTCATATGTTTGAGAACAAGCCAAAAATTTCATGTTTTTTTAATTACTGAGCCAAGAACCATTTGAAGTGTGGTCCAAAACCAAAGGATAGGAGAAAGGAGTAAAAGAGTTTTTGCAATTGACTTTAACTAGAAAGAAAAAAAATAAAAATGCTCACACTGTGGTCTTTTGAAAGTTGTTTCAAATCTACCCAAACAACAAATGTTTTTCAGGTGACATGTAAGAACCTGTTGAATTCAGAATTTAACCAAATAGCCTTCTGGGCTGAAAGAAACAGGTAGACTCGTTTCAACTCGTTCTTCCTGTGAACATTTCTGAAAACATACCTTCAGAAATAATGACATATTTTAGAAAGCACCATCCTTCCCTTTTCTGAAACTATTAAATTATTATAAGCTAAGTACATATTCTCTGAATTAATAATATGCTATTTTCAAAGTCAACAGTCTTGTTAATTTGCATGAGTTTCTTTTTCCCTTTGGAATAAACATATCCTGGATGTTTCCCAGCACTCTCTTGCAAACATATCTCCTTCTAATTACCCTTCCCATAGAATTGGTGGTTCAGCAGACTCAGTGCAAGGAAAAGAAAGCTGCTATTATTCCAGAGGTGGGATAGTAGGGAGCTATTGCAGTTGGCCTTAGGATATTTCTGTTTTTTGAATACTAGTTTTCAGCTGGGGCACAGTTCTTTTCTCTACCTCTCCCTTCCCCAGAAAACTGGGAATGACAATATTTTATATCAAGATTATATAAGCCACATCATTATAATATAGAATCATAGAATGTTAATACCTGAAGGAATCTCTGATGGTCTAGTCTATTTGTCTAATTTGACAAAAAAGAAAGCTAACTTATAATTAGACTAAATATTTTGTGGTTTAATAAAGAATAAGATGGGAACTCAGGTCTCCTGACTTTCTCTCCTATACTCTTTTCATTGTGACATCTTGCCACTCATACCATTGTAATTGAAACACAGTTTAATTAGGTGCCATATATAATTTTGACTCTGTTTTCCCAGGTACAACCAACTTTCTATATTTAATGAAATTAATCCCTTAGCTATGGTTATCCTGTTTCCCTAATGGACAGAATGAAAAAGGAGGTAGTTGTATGATATATTTCAATTATTTAATTTAAATATGACTTTACCAATTGGTATCATGATCTGGCAGTTTAAAATGTCAATAGAAGATTAATATCATTTTGGACAAATTTTAGCTTCAGGATCTGGTCAAATGGACACAAAAACTATTCAGGGAGGTAAAGGGATAAAACAGAATTTCCAGTAACCACCTGGTTTATCAAAATGGAATGACCATATGAATCAGAAAATAGAGACCCAGACGTATATCAGAAACTGAGAACAGGCATTAAAACAATAAGGCAGACAAAATGAAAGTGCTATTTTTCTCATTTCTTTTCTCCATGTGAGGAAGATGCTGGTCAGTCCTCAGAGCTCCATGTCAGTCCCTGCCTCTTGTCCAGCTTTTCTTAATAAACATCATCTGGTCATATATAGCCACCCTCCCCAAATCTAGAAATATTGTTCCAAGAAGAATGTAAAAACTGTCAGGAACTTCATAAGTCAACTTGCTGGAGGCAAAAATAGCAATCACACCATAATAAAACACTCAGGTGGTGAAGTGGGAGCAGCAGAGCTTAGATAGAGGAATTTGGCAGTCTGTCTCTTCTCTTATGACCAGGGCTATTAGAACATCTTGTTGCTACTTAGGTGCCTGATACTTTAGCGCCTGGAATTAAGGGGAGCCCTGTCTTCCTCTCTAGATGTGCATCTGAGACTTGTTTTCTGCCATAGTTCTTTCTCAACATCATCCTTGTACATCCTATCCTCTCTGCTCTATATCACCCTGGAGACTAACATTTATGATGGATTCTGACTTCATGCACTTCTCTTGCTCAACTCCTACTTGTCCTACAGTTGAACTAGAATGTCATTCTTTGTTTGGATTTGAGTCCCAATTGTCAGACTCCCCTTAAAACTGCTGTTCTCATGTCCCTGTTTACCCCAAACTCCTTCTTTCTCCATTATCTTTCACACTTAGCATGCTGTGCAGCCAGTGTGTTAACACCTGGTGAGAGTCTGAGAATGGAAAACTGGCTTAACTTCAGCTTGTCCAGATGTGGCTTCTACTCTTCAGAAATGAAGATCACTAAAAAAAAAAAAGAAGACCATCTTTTGGAAAAGCTGGCCATTGTACATAACTACACCTTTTATAACCTGTTGAGAGCCATCTAATACCTTTAGACCAATGGTCTTCAAAATGAAGTGCAAATACCACAGCAGGTATGAAAACTGATCCATTGGATGAGATGTGGAAGGAAATATCAAGACTGTCATTTGTATCTATTTTTGTCTTGTTTTTTATTTTATACTCTTGCAAAAATGGAACGTTGTACATGATATATTAATATAGTAGTATTGGTGTATAATTTATAAATAAATAGCATATATTAGAGGCAAAGGCAAAAAATATATTTTTTAAAGATTTTATTTATTTGAGAGAAAGAGCATGAGCAGCGGGAAGGGGTAGAGGGAGAGGGAGAAGCAGACTCCCTGCTGAGCAGGGAGCCTGATATGGGGCTCCATCCCAGGACCCTGGGATCATGACCTGAGCCAAAGTCAGATGCTTAACTGATTGAGCCACCCACGTGCCCCTGCAAAAAATATTTTGACTAAAATAAGTGCATGACCAAAGCCTTGACAGACTACTGCCTTACTGGAACAAGCCCTGGGTGACCCAGAGTAAGTAATCAATAAATCATATTTGAGTAATTGGGTAATTGATGGATAGACAAAGCAAGTAAAACTATTACTGCATGCTCTGGTACATTCCTCTTAGAGTCTTTCTTCATCATCTTGGGACTTGTCCTCAATTCTATTTTTGGTATCATTCATTCCTAAAAGTGTTCAGGAAAGAGGAATTTTGTCATCAATAGCAAGTAATGTCAGTAGGTTGGCAACTCAAAGGATTATAAAGTGATATAGGTGAAACTAATGAAAAAGACAAGTTTCATGGCCAAAAGTCTCCACCAAGGTCTGAGTTGAGCCTCAGAAAGTATTTTCCTTGATTCCATGGGGCTTTAATTTTTTCATCTCAGAATTATTGAGAAAACCAATCAATATCTTAACACTCAGTCACCTCGTTGGTAAAGAAATCTCATCAGAGATAGCTTATTCCTTGCCATGATATTTTTGAAATATTCAGCTTGATTTAGAACTATCCATATGTATACAGGGGTAAACAATGAAATTCTGAATCCAGCATTTAAATGAAGCCTAAAATGACAGATTGGTGTAGTTACAGGTTAGAGTGTTTGAAATTGTCATATGTGTGTTCTATACTCAGTGCAGATTATGCTCATGGAACTCAAAAATGTAAATGACATGATGTTGACAATTTATTATAAATCAAGGGTAATGTAAAATAATTAACGTGACGTAAAATACCTTGTAAGATATAAATAATATAAGTGTAAAATAATTTGGAATTTGGCTGATGACTGTATTTGAAACACTAAGTCTTTGGGGCTGAGTGAGAGACCCCTTATCTGACTGGCCAAGTCTCCTTAACACCATGTGGAATTGTTGCTTTCTTTTCACTATTTTAATCAGAGTAACTCTAATTCTTTTTTGAGAAACAACCATCTAATGAGAGATAAAATTTAATAACACCTATAGAAAGCTCATGCTTTTCATGGAAATTAGATTCTGGAGAAACGCAGGTTTCTGTGGAAACATACTTAACATGAGGATTTGGGAACACATGTAGGTCTCTGAAAATACCTCACTTTCAGAGCTAATAGCAATAATCCTAGTATGGAGCGCCTACTATGTGTTAGGCTTTGTACTAGGTGCTTCAATTAATTTTCTCATTAAATCTTCACAATAATCCAATGAGATTAGAAACTAAGATTTTGGGACATTAAGGGCTTATTAAAGGTCACAAAGCTTGGAAATGGTGATGCCAAGTTTTAAAGGTAGATTTATCTCATTCTAAATCATCTGTTCTTTAAAATTAAATTGTGTTTACTGACATTTTTTTAATTATTGAAAACCCAAGAGCTACTACAATAATATATGTACTTTGTCCCATATGTCTGTCATAAATCTGGGCTTTTCCAGAAAAAAAAAGGAGGAGGGGGTTTAAGCATGTGAAGAACTGTAACACTGCACTAACATTCTCCTTCCATCTGTAGCATAAAATTGCTTCCTGACATAGTAAAATACACAAAGTGAAGCTCTTTCCAAGGTATTTGTTGGTAACAGGGCAGTTAGAAGTAATGGTAAGAATTGAATGAGAGATATGAAAATATCTGGGGAAAAGAAAATAATCATGAATCTCTCATGAAGAATGGTCTTTGGAGGGGTAGGAGAGGGAGGGGATTCTCTGCCTTTATAACAGTAAGTAAAGGACCCCAAGCTTTCAGTGCCTGAGAAAAGAGAAAGAATCTAAGTAACCAAGGCTGTGGGAGAGATGCTTATTCCCTTACTCTGAGTGAAAAGTCAAGGTCCAGAGAGAGTGAAAGGAAAGGAGAACAAGTCAGTGTTGAGAGGGAGGGTGAGGATTTGAGGAGAACAGCAAGCTCTGAGAAGATGGGACAATTACCCCTCTAAAGACAGCCAATCTTCTAAAGAGAAGACTCCCTCTTGTTGATCCTGCTTAGTGAATACACAAACATCCTTTCTATTTGAGGGAAATCTCATCATAGGTGGGAGGTAAGGGTGATTATCCCCTCTTCTGCCTGCTAGAACATGGCACATGACCTCTGCATGGCTAGTCAGAAGCTCTTACAGGACTTCAAACCAAAAACAAGTGGAATCAGTTAGAAATTACTCACAATAGTTGTAAGGTCATGCATTTTCCAAGGGCAATGGAACCATTGGTGGTGTCCTTCAACAGACCAGCTTTGTGGCAGAGATACACCTATAACTACCTCCTTTGGCTCCTGCCAATCCTGGCTCTATAGCTTTTCTACTGATACCCTTCTAATAAATCCCTTAACCAGAATTTGTTTCTGTTCTTGCAATAAGAACCATGATTATTACACACTGAAATGGATATTCATGGTGAAAAATATGCCTAGGAGATATAAAATTAAAGCTTCTACTGAGAAATACTTGGAAGAACTTGGATAAAGAATGAATCACATCCCAAAGCACTATTTGAACAAAGGCTATCCAGGGTTAACAAGGGGAAAAAAATGGGCAGGATAGAGCCCTGTCAAATGTCCCATTGAAACTAAAAGAATGTGGACTAATTACCATGTGTGCACAAGAGTTCTATACCGATGATATTAATCATAGGAGCCCCTTCTCTCTGTGGCTCCAAGTGAGCCTTTGGGGTCATCACTGGTGGCTCATTTAATACCTTATTATACACCTCTTTATCTTCTTTGATATGTGAATATTCTCAAGCTCCCTAGTGTGATCAAAATCTACAAAGATCTAGAGATGGAGACTGAAATAGACCCAAAGTCAATCCCACTACTACTTTCTAAGCATCATTCACAACACAATCCGGTGAACATCGTCTCGGGAAATTACCATAATCATATTGACTCTGTAGAAATCCATAACTCAGCTCCCCAAAATAAGAACACACAACTGAATTCTATAATTAATCCACGTTGTGGCAGTTTGTGAATTATAAGTTATAAACTCAATATTGAGTACAGTAGTCCTGCTGTTCTCAGAATGTGAATTTTCATGGCTCAATTCCTATAGCAACCTTTCCATTGCTAAATGCCCGTATTCCTCACAACCAAGACTTGTTTGGCAATAACTCGAAAATTACCAATTCTTATGGATTGTCTTCTTTGTAAAGCTTTACTATTACTATTTTGCTTGAAAGATTATAAATTCCATGATTCAATTTGTAAGTATTAATTTAGATTCTGGTGCCAAGGATAAGTTATATCTAAATTACATACAGCCTTGGGTTATCCATTCTGTTCTTTCGATCTCCTACCTCCACTAATGAGTATAATTAGAAGATGATAATGAGAGTCATCTGTATGATTAAAAATTTTCTTGGAGAAATAGATTCTTTCATTCCAAAAGAACTCAAAATATGAAACCATAACATCGTCCAGAATGATCATCAAGGACACATTGCCTACTGGAGAAGTTAATGTCCAGTACTCAGGACTCAGGTGATCTATAATTGTTTTACTGCTTAGCCTCAAGGACATTATCTATACCTTATGGTTTTGAGAAACCACTACTCTTTTGTATCGATTTATTTGCTCTTAATACTAGAAGAATGTATAGTGCGTAGAATTATGTGGCTTCCGCAACTGGAGTCTCTCAGCTGTTGCCTTCTTTTTTATGCTGAGATTATTATGGGTAACCTAGGAAGATATATAAGCTTTATCAATTTATTCCAAAACTGGGATCTTTCTAAGCAGGTAAGCACTAAGATTGCAGGATTTCTTTTTTCCTACTCTTTTAGAGTAGAAAATTATCACTCTGAAACAACTTTGTAAGTAAAAGTTCTCCACAGTAAGAATGAATGATGTTTCTGTACACTTCAGAAAGATACTTGAATCATTTCACAACTTGTAATGTGAAGTGTGTCCAGACATAATCCAGACCTTGATTTCTTATATCATTGTGCCAGCACAAAACTTTCTCTCAAAGGCTATGTTCTGTTTTAAGGTCTCATTATGGGGAGCATTTACAGCCAATGCTTTGCCTAAATCAGAGCGGAATCTACTGCTAAACCCTTATATTGGGAAACAGAAGTACATAATTTTCCACTTTTCTTAAACTCAGTGTCCTTATCTAGAAAACATTATGGAATTTCAGGAAAAAAAAAACACCTTAAATTTAGAAAACTCATTTTGAGCCTTTGTTCTGCCAATTACCAACTGTGTATTCTTAAAAATTCATTTAAGATAAGTCTTATTATCCTGATTTTACTGATGGGAAGGCTAATACCTACCTCAGAGTTGTAAGAATTAATGAGATAAAATAAACAGTCCTTCACAAAGTAGTTATGTATAGTTTTATCACATAGTTTCTTTTACCAAGGCTGGAACATATAAACATGCTTTCATATGAGCAATGAGAGGCTTGACATTATTAAATTGGTCCTTTAATTTTCTTACACATACACACACACATTTTGTTTATTCTTTCATTTAACAAATATGTGCTAACTGTGTAATTCTAAATCTTAATCACCAGGGAAAATTTTATGTGTTGAGAATAGTGTGGCAGTTAAGCCACATAGACTACATTATTGGTGACACACTGTGGCTCCTCAGATACAGAGAGTGAGTCAATGCTATCATGACATTGAGGGTCAATCTGTACATATAATGTTCATTAGTTTAAGCATTTCAAACAACACATTGAGCTCAAATTCTGAATTAACTGAACTGTCAGAACTGTATGCCATCCTAAGAATGCTTTGTAGAGTAGCACTGTTCTGTAAAAATAACTTCGTCTTATATTAAAAAAAAAACCTGAAAGATTCTGGAATGCCATTTCTTTCCAAAAGAGTAGCCATATTTGAATTTTCTTAGCAGCTTGCTGAGAGAGTGCAAAGCTAACAAGAATCAAAACAGACTCTTTACATAGTTTGTTTGGGTCTAGAGGAAATCTGTCCATGAGCTTTTGTGAAGGGGCCAACATGTCAGCATATGCCTGACTACAGTGAGTTTATCTTTCAATTGATTTAGTCCATTCTGGGGAATCAAGATGATGCATGAGTATGGCACATAATCAAGCTCTTTCTCTTTTCATTGACAGAGATGATAGAAATGTTCTTATTCTTTTAGATCACTCGATTAGAAATAATAGAGTCAGAGGCTATGCTTAAATTCCTACTACAGTTATTTTGTTCATGTTTTAAGATGCTATTAACATGTGGTATAATTTTTGCAAAGTAATGGTTGTCTAGTAAAGAGATGGGATAGATCCATAATTCTGCTGCCTTGGGGTTACACACAATTTCCTGGAACATATGTTCTATTAATGGAGTCTGAAAGAAAGCTTTGGCCTTCTAGAAAGGCTTGAAATGGAGCTGCGAATGTGGTGGACATACTTCTGTGGCATTCTTACAAACAACTCTTAATCTTGGATATTCCAAGGAAATGTCAACCCCTATTCAATGTTCCCACTTCTTTGAAGTCTACTTGTACACATATATTGCAAGGGTATGAACTGAGACTAAATTGAATTATATAGCTGAGTAGAGGGCAACTTAGTTTTCTTTTTCTCCAGGTTATCTGTACATTTTCTCCAGGTTATCTGTATAAGCCACAGCCACAGAACTCTGGAGAACATGACAGCAAGTGCCAGAGAGGTACAGCCCACACTGGATAAGAGAATGGCTGTGGCCAGCAGAGTGTCCTTACGTGGAAACATGGGAAGCACTGCCAGAACTACCAAAACATAAGGGGCTTGGGGGAAAGGTGGAGAGAACCAAGGTCTCACAGAAAAAATAGAAACATGTGAAGGTACTGGAATGCCAATACCAGGTGGTATAAATGTCATTTGCAATTTTACTCCTATCCACAGGCTGGTGAAAACTGGTGGCATATAGAAAATCAATAAATATTATTTAAAAAGGAAATATGCCCAAGGTGTGCACACACACACACGTACATGATATATTGTAAAAGATACTTATATAACAAGGTTTAGTGATAGAAAAAGAATTTTAAAATGAGAGGAGTTAAGGGTCTCACAAATTTGTGCATGCTAATCTTATTTCTGATTGAGCATCTACTGAATGATGTTGGGTCTCTGAATAAAACACGTAAAAACCGTTGGTTTTAATTCTGCCTTTTAAAAACTTTTCTTAGATATGCTTGTTTTCCCATTCATATTTGGTACATTCCTCAGCTATAGAATAAAATAAGTCTGGAATATGAAGGCTGAAGAAAACTTGCCCAGCCTGACTCTGAATATCAGGAAACAAAACATGCCAGGTTCATCACTATCAGTATGGTTCCCTTTCCCTCTCTCCTCTGTTGCTCCCAGCTACTTCTCTTCAGACATTATGCCTGGTCTTCAAGATCAAACAATTCAATTATCAACTGGCAGAATCTCCACTGACTGCTCTCTCTTTAGCTTTTGGAAATTCTGGGCTCTCCACCATGTCCTTTGCTTACTTGTCCCTGAAGGTGTTCCTCCCACCTTTCCTTTATCCCTCAGTCACATTTGCTCTCAGGCTGAGATGCAGCCCTCCCTAACTTCTCTCTGCTTCCTTCACCTTAATATCCCAGTTGTCTTTTCTCTTTCTGATACTCAAGTGAGTAGAGTCTTGTGCCAAAGTTTTGAGATAGAAAGCAACATAATGCGTTCAAAACCTCCAAGAAGCCAAATGTAGCTGATGCATGGCCATGCAGAGATTTACACAGGATAAATTAGAGAAATAGGGTTCAGTTAGATAAAATCTTACAGTTCAGCTGTGAAAAAAATTGAATTTTTATCCAAAGCACAATACCATGTCATTGTAAAATGGGAAGCACAAACAATATATGCTGAACATTTATGAAGGAAAGAGATCATTATGTGTTGTGTTAGGGAAGATTTTGCAGAGAAAAGAGCCTTAAAGTGTGGGTAAAATATGCATTGCCAAAAAGGAGGCAGGAGTGTCATGAATGTAAAAGTCATGTCTGGATGAAGCCAAATTAGTATTTCTGGCTGGAAAGATGTGTTTAGGGAGAGTAGTAAATGATAGGTGTGGAAAACCAGAGTGGAGCCATACTATGAAAGGCTTCAAGCTCAGACTGATAAATTTGTACTTTATCCTTCAGAACCAGCCTTCTCCCATGCCTTTTACTTATTTGTCTCCCAGAATCAGCTTTGGGTTCTATTTGCTCTCTTTATCCATCTGCCTCATGGTGAAGGGGTGCCTGCATCTGTTCTGAGTCTCTTGTCAATTTCTCCATGAGGCAGATGGTCTATTTCTATTTCCAGACTTTGCCAGATCCCCCTGAGTTTTTCATCCTCTATCCCTGAGGATTTATTGCCAGTGCAGCAACAGATACCATGTGGCAGATGAGTTTAGAGGATAAGTTTTAATAGATGTATTCACCAAGGAGTTATTCCAGCACATTATCTAATGTTCTTTTCAATAGGTAGCATCTTCTGATCATAAGAAGCAATGGCAAAGAGGAAGGTCAACACAATTTAGATTGGGATAAAGTTAAACTATTTTTATTAGTTCTCTTTGAGTTTGTTTTTTTCTCCCCAGCAATGATTTTATTATAACATTTATCCTTTTGGTTGGACCAAGAGACAAAGAAAGTTATTACATATGTCCTATCTTTGAAATGGACTCATGTTACTTTGTTCCATATTCCCCTACAGATCTATATCAAATATCACTGACATCAGCACCCAAATGTTCTGGTCTGCCTCTGCAACCACCACCAAAGCAGTGTAAGAGTCCTTCTTCTTACTTGTGGTTCATCTAGACAGAATCTCCGCTATCCATATTGTGTCTATCCACATTGTTAACCCTAACAAGATCTCCTCTGTGTCTATATGGCAGATTATATCTTTACTAAGAGTATCATATATTCATCGTGCAAACCAGCCATGGCATATCCTTGAGTTCCATAGCAATAAACTGCTTCTGGGTCTCTTAGCAGTTATCACAAACTGCATACCAGTAGTCACTAGCCAAGGGAAACCAATCAAAACTGGACTGAATCAGTATAAATTCATTCTTTGTTTGAAAAAAATAAAATCCCTGGATGCTTTCTCTAGAGATGATAAACCCATGGAAGTTCTATGTGCAAATGAGTTGTTGATATAATTAGGACCTAAGAGTAGATTTCTCCAGCTATAGGCAACCACATGGCTTGACCACTAAGCATAACATCAACCTTTCACTTTGCATTCTGAAGTCTACAATTACCATAAATCACTTAATTACATGCATTCAAACCTGGTCTGGAAGACACCAAGCTCTCACTGATGTGACATGACAGATTTCTCTGCAGCTGGAATGGAATTTTTGCTGGTAACCAGGCACAGGGGTTTTAAGACTTGTAGCTGTATCTTGAGAACAAATGATGTTCCAGCTATTTTTTTTTTCTAGGCTACTCCAATCTTTGGCCTTTCCTTCATTAATGGGTTCATTTGGAAAGCAGACCTAAGAAAGGCTAGGGGGAAAGAAGGGAATGGGGAGGGGAGTAGTATTATACTTAGGAATCAAATCTGTTCTCATTTACAACAGAGAATATAATCTTTGGGGAAAGATGAAAACTTATTATCTTCTCTTTTAAAGCTTAGAATCTTTCTTCTTTTCAGAGTTCAGTAAGATATCCACTCGTTTCTTCTAAAGCTTTTGAGAACTTTGCCTCGAACATAGCCTTAAAAAAACAAATATTCTCCTTAAATATCATAATACTATTTTAAAACCTAAGAAAATTATTTTTTTACTTGAGAATAATATTTTTAAAGCAGATCAAAAGATTGGCCTAGAGCCCTGACAGCTCACCTTTATAATACTTATATTTCAGAGCTGATCTTCATCTCATTTCACATTTATCATTAGAATCTTGCCTTTTTCATTTAAAAAAAATGGTGGAATGCATGCAGACTTACAGTTAAAAGGGAAGAAAAAAAGGATGTCAAAACAGTGACATAGTTCTTCCTTTGTCATTTTCATACTTGCTTAAAAAGGGATCAGAGATCTACACATGAGTGTGTCATATGCACACATACATGTCCTGTGTCTTTTGTGTTCCTGACACTCATAATCTATGGAAGTTTATTTTAACATTTACAGACCTCAAGAGTTAGTCTCTTCTCAGTATCTGGATTCTATTGAGAAGGACATAATGACAGAAGCTAAAGGACAAAATGGAAAGACATAACTGCAAAAAAGGTGAATTAATAAACTTTAGTTTAAAGATGTACATGTAACTGTGTTTTGAATAAAAATGGAAGCCACATTTTGAATGGCTTAGCTTAGCCAAATTTCTTGGTTGCCCCAAATCTGGCAGAGTGACTCCCAGAAATATTTCTAACCAGTTAATCATCCAGGACAACATTTATCAGTGTCTAGACAAAACCTCTAGAGAGAGGGAAAGGAGGCCTAGAAGTGGAGAAATTTTGGTCTCAATTTTGCCAAACTTTAGTCTTTCTCTATCGTGTGCCTCCATTCTGGCTTCAACCAGATTGTTCGAGAAGTGAATCCTGGTTTAATTCTGGAGTTCTATTTTTCTATTTTATTTTATTTTATTTTATTTTATTTTATTTTATTTTATTTTATTTTATGAGAGTAGAAATGAAGGGGGATACATTGGTTTGATACTTTTCTGTCCATGTCAAAGACAAAATCCACATTGGAAAAGTGGACCAAGGCTAGCATGAACTTCCATAGAAATGTGCTTTTGATTTAATATTAACATATATGAGCCCAGGGTATATTTGGAGTAAAGATGCCTTGGGGTTCTGGGCAACTTAAGTCTAAGCAGTTGATGATGTTATTGCTTCATGTTGTCTTACACACTGTTTTATCTTAAAAGAGTCCTTGTCCCTGCAGAATAGGTTATGGACACTTGAGTACTGAAAGCCAGAGTATTATAGACTCCAAGAAGAAAAACCAGCAGAGAGAAAATGTCCTTGCTCTTGTCACAGTACATTTTTAGAACTAAGCAGCTGATTTTATTTTCTAATGAAAAAAATCTGTGAGTAAATTTTAATTGTGCTGTGAGGGAAAAAAACCCATTTGCAATTGAATCCAATTACAACTCATTTGTGATTAAGATTTCGTAATATTGATGGGTTTATATTGTTTGCTTATTACTGTCTGTGGAGAATTCAATATGAACAATATATTGAACACAAAATGCAGAAATGCCTATTGTTTCTTTATAAATATTGGATTGGATTTATATTATATATATAAAAGGATCATTTGTTAAGAGTTTTTTTTTAAGATTTTATTTATTTATTTATTTGTCAGAGAGAGAAAGCACAAGCAGGGGGTACAGCAGGCAGGGGGAGAAGCAGACAGAGGGAGAAACAGGCTCCCTGCTGAGCAAGGAGCCTGATGCGGGACTCAATCCCAGGACCCTGAGATCGTGACCTAAGCCAAAGGCAGCCACTTAACCGAATGAGCCCCACCCAAGTGTCCCTGTTAAGAGTTTTTTAAAATAAAAACATAAATACACATAAATGAAAAGCACCAGCGTTCTGGTCTAATGAAACTCTGTAAGAAGATATTACACAACATCTAACATGGACCCTGCAAATGAAATACTGGGTTAACTTCAGATAATAAACCTCTCCAATTCCCGAACTTCCTCTTGGCAAAATATGTAAAGATGATTTTCTAAGTGATTTGTCAGACATTAGACTTGACAACAGACATTTGATTTAATAGCTAAGCTGTTCATTTTCTGACTTTAAACTATATCATGGACAGACAAAAATTTGTTGTCCCAATTCCCCCTGCATCATTTTCATTCCAAGTTAATGACCTCATAGAATGGGAGAATCTACCTTTAGCTTATAAGGAAGAAAAAAATAAAGCATAATTGCAAACAATCACAACCACAGTGGGTAATAAAGGAGGATGGTGAAGTAAATTATAGTCTATTTATATAAGCAAAATCCCAAAGACATAAGTATATTCAAAATATGCTCAAAAAGCATTTTAAATGAATAGGAGAAAATTTTAAATGAATTTTTAAATAACAAAAGGCAGAATGGCATGATCATAAATAGTTAAAAGATACATGGAGAAAGTACTGAAAAGAAAAGAGCAAAAATTTAACAATTGTTTTATCTAGTTTGTGAATTATAATTATCTCCTTTATACTTTTGAAATTTCCCAATTTGTATAATGGGCATATATTATTTTTAAAACTGAGAAAACACACGGTGTTTTGTGTGAACAAATGTGAATTATTATTTAGTCCTCTGTGCAAAACAAGATGCTGTCAAACCCTGAAGAGGAAAGAATGGTTTTCAGGTACTCATTTATTATAACGCTTTTCCTTGCAAATCTAAATGACAGTGAAAGCTAAAGGGAGAGAATCAGGTTAATTAAGATTTTGCTCCAACAAAGCTGAAGCCATAGGTATTGCATTCCCTCTGCCCAACACCAGTGTGTTTTCCTGGCCAAGACTCATTCCATAGAAATTGCTTCATTCTGCTCAAATGTTCTCAGTCAATCCCTAGTGTTCATGATTCAGCTGAGAGAAATGGCCTTTTCTAGTTCTCTTCCCAGCAGCCTCTGCCACTTATGCCTTCAAACCAGATCACTAACTCTTGGGAACAATCTTCCCATAATATTTTGGCATTTAAAATATATTAAAGCGAATGGATTTATAAATCTAAAATTTGCTGAATTCCCAACATTGAATTGCCTAGGGTTCCATGCACAAAACAAGATGACAGTTTTTCAAGCCTCATAATTTTTTTTTTCATTCTATTAACAGGGTGGGACAGAAAAGCTCTTTTGTGTGACTGTTTCTTAGGCCAGGAATAGTAGCTGGGTTCTCACAGGGCTGAAGGTGGTGGGGAAGAGAATAGATTGTGCCTTAAAAAACTGGGAACATTAAAAAAAAAAAAGAACTGGGGACATTTAGGATATAATGGGATAGGCTTGTATGGAGAAAATGAATATTTCAGATTCAAATGTTGAGGAACTTAATAACACTGGGGAAAGCTAAAAGCAGAACCTGAATTCAGGATCAGTAGACCCAAGAGTCCAGAACAAGGTGAAGTTAGGATTAAAACAAAAATACTGCACAGAGGGAATAGTGGATCAGCATTACTGGGTCATAGTTTAAAAAATATCTGGTGTGCTAGGCCTCATTTGAGACAGCAAAAGTGAGAAGTCAGATAAGATTAAAGGACTGGAGTGTACAATGTGCCATTCATGGACCATTTAGAGAATCCTCAGTAGCTTGTACCTTGAAGATACCCGTTTCAAAATATAATTAATTTTGCTTTAAAATCTACCCAAGTTTCTCATTTAAGTGTTAAAGAAGAAAGTTAATGGTTTAGCTTTATCTGAGCTTCTTGGCCACTAATTCAATATGCTACCAAGTAAGCAATACTAAGTCTCACTCACAGAATGGTCAACACAAGCATAAAAATTATTTTATTTGGTAAATATTAAATCATTTATTTCTATACCTTATTAAGATTGTAATGCATTATTATCAGTGAAAAGTAACCTCCGTAAAGGAGGATTAGTATCAATGTACAACATATAAAGTGCTGTTTATAATTAAATTGTTAACCATTGAGATCTCAAGGATAATATTTATAATGAAACAAAAATAAGTGGTATCTTACTCATGTTTTCATTTGTCACTCATTTTTTGAAAACCTATTATATGTATAACTGGATGTTAAGGTAGAATAGAAGATTGCAAAGGAAAAGAGACACAGCTCTTGCCTTTAAGAAACTTGAACTGTGATGGACAAGAAATGAATGTGAATTTTTTGGAAATATTTTAATAATGATAATAGTAATCATTGGACTAGTCCCTTCAGCTGGAATTACCTCACCACCATCATTTCTTCCTTCTTCACTGCTGATGAAGTACCCCCTCCACCTCCACCCTGCAAAACACCAAGTACACTATGCAAAAGGGAGCACACAGGAAGGAGAGTCAACCCTTATTAGCAACCCCACTTCTTATAAAGTGAAAAGGAGTAGCTCTTCTGGCAGTCCTTGAGTGAGAATAATGATTACCTACATTTGTATATGCCCAGTGCTGGGCTAAGTACTTAATGTACATTCTACTATGAGTGTTTCCTGAACTCAGGATCCAGTTCTGGGACAGAGCAATTGGCCAATGAAGAGGCAGGTCAATACTGGCTATTAAGATGGGACATTTTGATCTATAAGATGTTAATCTGCTGTCAAATGTGCTATTAGAAAGTGTGTGGATTGGGCATTCACCAGTCCCAAGGCTGGGGAAAGAAGTCCCTCCAGGCCCTATGAGTCTATAAAGGAGAGAAACACACATTCTGTTTAAAGGGTCTATGTCTTCAGAAATAATTCAAAACAGTGAGGTAGTAAGCAACAGTCTGGAAAGTAGAGGGGAAGGATTGAAAAAAAAAAAAAACAAACCCTCAAATCTAAAATATTTTTAGGGGGAAAACACATCTTTGGTTGGGTTTGTTCATATTCAACACCTCATATCTTTTATCATTCTTTATATTTTCTACATGTTTAAATTTTAATTAATTGCTAGTCACTTCCTTTTCATTATTGGCCCAAGAAATATGAAAGTGTATTGATAATTACATGAAAACACATTTCAAATGCTGAAATCCACTTTTCATTCATTTGTGTGTGCTTGTCTCCAACTCAAGGGCTGGGAGTAATAGAAATTGTGGTTTGACAAAATTGGACAGCTGCCTTTTATCCCAGGGCTGTGCAGGCGACAGTCTGGCTATGGATGCACTGCATTTTAGACTTAGAACTACTTGGCCAAGAATAATAGAAAGATTGCACAATAGGTGTGATTTGATACTCCCCATCACTGTGTAGAGTTAAGACAAATTTATGAATATTAATTAAAGTATAAAAGCACTTATTTCTCAAAGGATTTTTATCCCCAATGATTCCAGTAACTGGGACTTATAACTCTATTCTCATTACGTTGCCGTGGATTATGGTAAACCAGCAACCACAGATGGTGGGTCTTAGGTCTAGGTCATATCTGGACCACAGATGCATTTGGTGTGAACAAGTGTTTAAAAAATTAAGGAAATATACATAAGAGTACAGCTTTCTGACTTCTGTTGGACCTTGTCACTGGACAACAATCACCTGTTGCTGAGTAGCACTCATTCCCTTCAGAAAGGGAGCGTGATTTCACTTTGCCAAGACCCCTTACTGAACTGCACCATACCCTCTTCACTTTCTATACTTTTAATTTAAATTACTTCCTATCTCTGTTTGCATTTGAGTTTACAGTTCTCGGTGTAGACTCTGACATGACATTCATGAAATTCACAGTTTTTGAAAGTGATAAACACCTTGAAAATTAAATGACATTGTACTTGTAGCATAGATGTTAAAAAGAAATACAGCACTAACTTGCAAATGAATACTTTAGTTAAAAAAAATAAAACCTGGAATATTCTGGATCTTGGTTTGGGAAATCATGTGAGTTAACTCCATTGTCTGCTGCTATGAATGGATATATTAATTCATTTGCATGTTGACGTAATACTACCCTGGGCATGTTTGAATTGTGTACACTATAAAATTGAGGGCCAATTCCCCCAAGCCATTACACTTAGCGGCTAGTATTTTATCTATTAAGTTTCTATAGCTTTCATCTACTCTGTATTGATCGGTGCTGAAGAATTTGAGAGTATTGACCACCAAACAAGCTGCAGTTTGCATTGTTTCCATTAGATGGCGCAGAAGATTTTTGAGGTCCCAAACAAACAGGCGCATTGGAGAGTTCTGTGTATGATCGGCTATGTGGTTAACACCAGCAATTTCAGTTCCACCACATCTTTGTAGCATATAGCAGGGATCTAATTTAAAGTATTTCTAGGGAGGAGTTATCTTGTAACTGATGAACCATTTTTTCCTAACTACGCTAGTAAGATATAAGACCTTTTCCTTTGTTAACTGAACCCTCTTGTTCCTTGGTTTATAGCCCTATTCCTTATCAAACTTGAGGAAAATAGATAGTTACACCAAGTATTGCAAAAGATGGGGGAGAAAAAAAGGGGAGAAAAAAGGACACTTTTACACAATAGGGAGCAAGTGTCAAAGCTAAAAAGCCCATGAGATACTTATCAGAATTTCTAAAAACTTCGCAGCTGTGTATTATTACCAGAGGTTGCGATCATTCCATTTAGAGTCATTTTTGTCCAAATGCCCTTTGAGTCTTCTCACTCCCACTAACACTATTTTTTTTTCCTTTTGATAATTTAGGATAGGAAACAGTTTTCAATATTTTGGATAAACTTGAGCTTAGTCATATCTAAGTTCTTATTACTCCAAATGCCAATCATTCTGATCATTACACACCCTCATTTGTGACTTTCAGGGTTTCTTGGGGTCTTGGAGGGCTTTAGGCATTTCTTTTAATTCAAAGCAAAGTACCCCATGCTAATTTCACTGGAAATTAAAACATTCAACTGAGCCCTACACTTGATTTTGGTCCATATCTGGATGTGGAGAAAGAATTTGAGCCTGAACCACTAAGATGTTTGTTGACCTGGCTTGCATATCTTTAATTCTTCACTTTGCATGTGTTAAAAGACTTAGAGAAGTCCCACAAGACCTCATGCACTAGCCAAAATGCAAGCTCAGTGTTTTATATAAATGGGAAGAAACTTGTCTATCAGATAAGAGACCTCAACACACTTGAACCAAAATCTGTTGAGCTGGTAGTAAAAGTACACAGTACTGGTAAATGGCCCTTGTTGTCTAATGCCCTATATTTAGGCCAATTGCTTCCTTGAGTGGCTCCTCCCAATCATCCTCTTTCATTCAGTAGACTACACAGTGATGTTTCAAAGTCAGGCCCTCTTGGAAAAGCATACCTCAAACTCAACACAGAGCCATGGTGGTAGTGCTGAAAACTGGACTGCTTCAACATCTCTCAGTGGAGAGGTGAGCACAGAGGACAAAAGGTTATAAGAAAATAATAGCAGAAAGGGTACATTTCATTCTGGGTCCTTTCCATCCTCTTTAATGTAGCTTGTCAGTGATGAAGAGTGTGAAGTTATTATTTATATGATATGTAGTCCCATTTCAATAGAAACGAGATGGTTCTAAGGTGAATTAAGGACTCAAGGTAAAATCTGCACACCTTAGAAGAAGAGTACAGTGAACAATGAGTCATTGTTTCAGAGGACATCTTGGATACAGAACAATTAGAAATGAGAGGATTGCAAGTTTCACTGAGGTACCTCACGTCAAGCTGGAAAAACAGAAGGAAAGAATTCCATGAGGTCTTTATTAGTGTAAACCTGTGGATAGTAGGGCTTCTTTTTATGATGATGTTAATGGCACAATTAGCATACCTGACCAATTTGAAAGAACTAAAAATTTAACATTAAAGATACAAAAACAAGGACTAAGAGAACATTTTGACATTCTTCTTGAGCACTCAACAGGGCATCAAAGAATCTAAGTTCAGTCTTTGTTCTTACTTATATACTGAGTTACAATTCATCTCGTAAATCTTCCTTTTATTGATTCTATTTATAGTCACATACACCGCTCTAAGAACAGGCACACAGTATGGTGTCTTTTATGCCCTTTATGAAGTAATGAGCATTTTTTTGGTCATATTGAATACTTCAGATCCATCACACACACACACACACACACACACACACACACACACACACACACCTTTAAATCCTAAGCTTTATGAGAACCCATCTCTCTCGTATAGCATGGATATTCTGGGTTCTTCTTTCTAAAATTCTTTGATCTTCTAATGTTTTATTTCATAAATGCTTGATTATTATAATTGCATTATTTTGAACACATACATTTTTTCAAATCTGAATAACACATTCACTTATAAATAATAAAAGATGTAATCTTGATGATATGACAATAGTATTAATATCAATCCAATACAATAACACAATATTTCCAAAAATTAAAAATACTGACTTTTGAAGAAATGAGTGAGAAGCAAAAAGACATGACTACCAATACAATAAGGTAAGAATGGGAAAGTTTGAAATTAAATGATTATTTGGTAATTGGGAACAACACTCCCATTTCACTTTTAGTTGTTTTGTTATTCTTTGTTCAAATCTGTAGAGAATACATTTGGTTGGATCAACAAAATCAGATATCACTCTATATCTCCCACTCTAAATTCTTTAGCAGATTCTGAGTAGTGAAAATAATTGTGGAAGGAGAAATTTGGGAGAAAGGTTAACATTTCTCTTGAGTGGTGAAAGTCTTTTGGATGTAAAAGGCACTGTTATTAACCTATACTGAGATGTATTTATGCTATAGATTGTCTTATCCATTACTAGGATAAGTTTGGACTAATGAGGATGGCACCATCACGCTCAATCTAACTTGTGAACCTGGTAGAAAGGTGAAAAGTAGCTAGACAAAAGCTCAAGTATTGAGGAAAAGCAAAATTAACTGGTCCAGATAAGGACTGAAAAACTGACCCTGAACTAAGGATAAAAGCACAGTTTCCTTTTTACTATTAATATATATGTTTTCTGAGAAATACCTATATCATATGAGGTATAAATGGGTGTTCTGGAAGAAAATAAAAAGATACCATGAGTTCAAAAATCGCTGGATGCACTATCCCTCTTGGAGTTTCACAATGTACTTTAACATAGTAAAGATCCTGAGAAAGGATGCTCCAAAGAACCCTGGTTATGAGAATGTTTCAAACTTAACTGACCAATATCAATATGTAACATGAGTTTTTAACAAACTGGCTTGAGGCGGACATAGAAGATGTTAAAATGCTAGTGTTAAAAGTTAATGATACAAAGATTTTCAGCCCCCAAAAGGTAAACAGTTTCTAAAGAAAAGTCTACATTCTTTCCATCAGTTCTAATCTTCCAATAGGCAATATAGCAATTAAAACAAAATAGGAGAAACTGATTTGGTTATTTTCTCAGGTCCTTGGCAAATGATTTTATTTGGGAAAAAATAGTCACATGTAAATTTGCTATCTAGGCTGAAGTGCAAAAAGTAACTTCATTATGAAAACTGAAATTTGTCTCCAACTTCCTAAACTCAATTTTCCATACTTTTATACTTCTTTCTGTGTGTCTCCACTATCATATGCATTATTAAACTTGACATTATTTAACTAACATTAAACTTTAGTGTGAAAAATTTATACTTGTACATTAAGCCTTTCACCAATTATTGTAAAATAAAAAAAAAATTCTACCCATATTAAAGGAATTTTCAGCAACCATTAAAACTTAGAGAAGGGCCTTGAAGTAGAAAATTAAAATATACATGGGTTTCATCAGAAGGAAAACTTTCACTATTTGCAGATGACATGAGAGTCTATATAGAAAACCCAAAAGACTCTACCAAAAAACTGATAAAACTGATACATGAATTCAGTAAAGTAGCAGGATACAAAATAAACTTACAGAAATCTGTTGCATTTCTATATACCAATAATAAAGCAGCAGAAAGAGAAATTAAGGAATCAATCCCATTTACAACTGCCAAGGATACATAGGATAATACCTTGGAATGAATATCACTGAGATACCGAGGCCTAAACCTAACCAAAGGGGTGACAGGCCCGTACTCTGAAAACTCTAAAACACTGGTGAAAGGAATTGAAGAGGACACAAAGAAATGGAAAGACATCCCATGCTCATGGATTTGAAGAAGAAATATTGTTAAAATGTCTATACTTACCCAAAACAATTAAACAGATATCTAATGCAATACCAAATACCAACAGCATTTTTCACAGAACTAGAACCAACAACCCCAAAATTTGTAGGGAACCACAAAAGACCCCAAATAGCCAAAGCAATCTTGAAAAAGAAAAGCAAGGAGGCATCACAATTCCAGACTTCAAGTTACATTACAAAGCTGTAGTGATCAAAACAACATGGTACTGGCACAAAAATAGACACACAGATTAATAGAACAGAATAGAAAACCCAGAAGTGAACCTACAAGTATATGGTCAATTAATCTTTGACAAAGCAGGAAAGAATATCCAATGGGAAAAAGACAGTCTCTTCAACAAATGGTGAGGGAAAAACTGGACAACAATAGGCAAAGGAAAGAAACTGGACCACTTTCTTACACTAAACACAAAAATATATTTAAAATAGATTAAAGACCTAAATGTGAGACCTGAAGCCATAAAAATCCTAGGAGAAAACACAGGTAGTAACCTCTTTGACATCACCCATAGTAACTTTTTGCTAGATACGTCTCCTGAAGCAAGGGAAACAAAAGCAAAAACAAACTATTGCGACTTCATCAAAATAAAAAGCTTCTGCAGAGCAAAAAAAACAATCAACAAAACTAAAAGGCAACCGACAGAATGGGAGAAGATATTTGCAAATGACCTATCCGATAAAGGGTTAGTATCCAAAATACACAAAGAACTTATAAAACTCAACATCCAAGGCAAAAGGGCCCACAGCAACCACTGAGCTGAATGCAAACAGGCTCACTAAGCAACCCACCTTGAAATAAACATAGGCTTTAACTGACCAGTACAACCAGGCACAATTCCTAAGATTAACAAAAAAAAGGAAAATTCTATATGTCCCTGTACTCCTTCACTCTTCCCTATAACTATGACCCCTCACCACTGCCTCATCACAGTCTCTCCTTTGCTGTCCTACCCTCTGCTCCCCTGCAGTGTATTTAATAAAGTTCTATCTCTTTAAAAGATAGCAAAACTCAACACCCAAAAAACAAATAATCCAATTAAAAAATAGGCAGAAGAGGGGTGCCTGGGTGGCTCAGTCAGTTAAACATCTGACTCTTGGTTTTTGCTCAGGTTATGATCTCATGTGTCATGAGATTGAGCCCCACATCGAGCTCTGTGCTCAGCAGGGTGTCTGAAGATTCTCTCTCCTCCCCCTGCTCCTGCCCCTACTCACCTGCTCTCTCATGTGGGCTCTCTCTCTCTCTAAAATAAATAAATAAATCTTTAAAAAATAGGCAGAAAACATGATAGACATTTTTCCAAAAAAGATACACAGATGGCCAACAGACACATAAAAAAGATGCTCAACATCATTCGTCATCAGGGAATTAAAACTACAAAGATATCACCTCACACCTGTCAGAATGGCTAAAATCAACAACATAAGAGACAATAGGTGTTGGCAGGGTGTGGAGAAAGAGGAGCCCTCTTGCACTGTTGGTGGGAATGCAAACTGGTGCAGCTACTCTGGAAAACAGTATGGAGGTTCCTCAAAAAATTAAAAATAGAACTACCTTACAATTCGGCAATTGCACTACTAGCTATTTACCCAAAGAATACAGAAACACTAATTCAAAGGGATATGTGCATCCCAATGTTTATAGCAGCATTATCTGAAATAACCAAATTATAGAAACAGCCCAAGTGTCCATCTATTGATGAATAAAGAAGATGTAGTATGTATATATATAATGGAATATTACACAGCCATAACAAAGAATGAAATCTTGCCATTTGCAACAATGTGGATAGAACTAGCAAGTTATTATCCTAAGTGAAATAAGTTGGTCAGAGAAAGACAAATACCATATGATTTCACTCATATGTGGAATTTAAGAAACAAAACAAAGGGAAAAAGAGGCAAACCAAGAAACAGATTTTTTTTTAAAGATTTATTTATTTATTTATTTATTTACTTGTTTGTTTGACACACACACACACACAGAGAGAGAGAGAGAGAGAGAGAGAACAAGCAGGGGAGCGGCAGGCAGAGGGAGAAGCAAACTCCCTGCTGAGCAGGGAGCCTGATGTGAGGCTCGATCCCAGGACTGTGGGATCATGACCTGAGCCGAAGGCAGACACTTACCCAAATGAGCCACCCCGGCACCCCAGAAGAAAGAGATTGTTAACTATAAAGAACAAACTGATAGTTATCAGAGGGGAGCTGGGTGGGGATGGGTGAAATTGGTGATGGGGATTAAGGAATACACTTGTGATGAGCACAGGGTGATGTATGGAATTGTTAAATTACTATATTATACACCTGAAATGAATATAACACTGTATGTTAACTGGAATTAAAATAAAAACTTAAAAAATAAAACCATACCAAAATTGGACCAATACATGAAAAACAAAAACAAAAACCATATATGGGTTTGCTACTAATCTTATCTACTTTTATTTTACTATTTTCTCTTAACATGAAGTTTGGCTAGATCTTATTTCTTATAATTTATAATCTAAAAGAAATAGATTTATCCCATGATTAAGGGTTTTCAGTGTTGGGTGTGTAAAGTTCATATGTGTAAATATATATACTATCATAAATTAATATTGAAAATAATGAGTAAGGTTTTGACATAAATAGATTTTGCCTAGTGAGAAAACTTGCCTAGACAAGCTTTGGCAGTTCTGTTCAAATATGTGTATGAGTGACACAGATTTCTCAGTTTGCCTCACTGGATTACTTCAGGGCAAATTGTCGGGTGGATGTGCAACAGGAGGCCAAGATTATCTTTTGTTTTTACTTTCAGCGATACTTGAGATTTTTCATTCACCATTTCTGCAAAATCTGCTCAGAATGTGACAGGAAGAAATACATCCAATGGAAAAATGGATGCAAGACAAATGCAAGGACAGTGGACGAATCGAATGGCCTATAACACAAAAGCCCCCAAAGAAGAAGTCTCCCAACAGTTCATTTCCTGTAATGATTATTCACTTTCATCTCTCATTGACTCTTCCTGAATAATCACATGAGAAGCCCCAGGTAAAGAAAAAGGTATGCTACATAGAGACAAAAATCACAATCAAAGGTGAAGGCAGGTACTGAAAAGAATGAGCAAAAACCTGTGAGATGCTCACTATCCCATAGCATTGTTTACTCTGGGAAAGCTGCACTCAGGAGAAATTATAACCTAGATTCATACCTGGGAGAAGCAAGTTGGTCAAGGCTAACTCTAGGCCTAACTAGCCCTGGGCAACATTGTGAAGTGGGAGGTTTGTCTTTTCTGCTCTTGTCTTTCCCTTCAGCTACAATTTAGGGATGTTTTAATTGCAAGAGAAAACCCAACCAAGACTGGCTCTATTTAAAAAAGGAAACTTACTGGCTTATCTAACAGGAGTCTGGGGGCAGAATAGAATTCACTGGGGCCCAACAGTGTTCATGAGGCTATTTCTGTATTTTTGTTACCTCCATTCTACTTCCTTGATGTTGGTTTTAATCTCAAGTAGGTTCTCATTTTTTTTAAAGATTTTATTTATTCATTGAGACACAGAGATACAGAAAGAGAGAGAGAGCATGAGCAGGGAGAGAGGTGGAGGGAGAGGGAGAAGCAGGCTTCCCGCTGAGCCAGGAGCCTGATGTGAGGCTTGATCCCAGGAGCCTGGGATCAGGACCTGAGCTGAAGGCAGTTGCTTAACCAACTGAGTCACCCAGGTACCCATAACATGATCACTTTAAATATAAGACAATACATTGGTTAAATCTGGATGTATCATTTTTTTTATTGCTGCCTTAACAAATCATCACAATCTTAGCAACTCAGAACAATACCCAACAAATCATCACAATCTTAGCAACTCAGAACAATACCTGCTCATTAGCTCATAGTCTCTGTAGGTCAGAATTCTGGCACAGCTTGGTTGGATTATTTAGGATCTCATCATCATAAAATTAAGGTGTTAAGGTGATAGTTTTCATTGGAATTTAGGATATTCTTTCAAACTCATTTGTTGTTGACAGAATTCAGTTCCTTTCCGCTGTAGGACTGAGGTTCCTATTTCCCTGCCGTGTTGCCTTTTCATCTTGAAGCTAACAGAAGTATGTGAATTCATCTTATGCTTTGAATCTCTGTGCTTTCTTTTTCTGCCCTTAAGGGCTCATGATTATATTGGGTCCACCTGGATAATTTAGGCTACTCTCCTTAAAGTAAACTTAATCGCATTTGCAAACTTCCTTTTGCCATGTAACATAACCAGATGGAACATCATGGAATAAAAATCAGGTGGGGGGAGTGCAAAATTCTGCTTCCCATGATGGATGTTTCATTTTCTACACCAGTAAAAAGAAGGGAAAGTGCAGGAAGCACACATAGGGAAGAAACCAAGTATGGGTTCTTCAGCTTTCACATTTTGGTGAATAACATCCTTATATCTATTGATATATGTACATACATATGTAAATTATGGAAAGATAAAAGATGCTGAGACTTTTCATTTGTTCTGATTTAGGCTTTAAAACCTCTGTTCTGCAGACTAGGAATCAGTAATAAGAACAACTTTGAAAGAATCTGCCTGCATTTATCTTGTGTTCCTTTTTTGTCAGACAGTACAAAGAAAATTAAGGTTTTTCTTCTTTGCTATACATATAATACTCAGAAGTGAAAGCTTAATTAACTTGTCAGAATAGTGGCATCACTTTTCTTGAACTGCTGTATCCACCTTCCCAAAAGATTTGAAAAAGAATGGATGTCCCCAACACCTTAGATGGAGGAACTGCACATCCATAGCAATCTTGCCCTCTCACACAGCTTCCTGTCATTTCAAGTGGTGTTTTCATCTATCTGGGTGAACATACATTTTCACCGTTTGTTAAGAAATGTCTACAGTGCAGAACGCCAATTGTTTCATAAGGTAAGGCCCATCAGGTTGCAAAGAGGAAGCAGGGCAGAGCAGCTAATTACCATGTACCAAATTCATCTTTTTCAGGAAGACAAAAAAAAAAAAATTAAAAGAAGTAAAGTAGTTGACAATTCCAATGTTGCTTATAAGTTAATTTTCACTTTCTCACAGTTGACTTCTTAGGATTCTGCTGTTCCAGAAAACGATGTTCTCAGAAGCATCTCAAATATTAGACCAGATCCTCTCAGTGTGTACGCTTTCCTCTGGGTCTAAATTATTTACCTTTGAAAGCTGCATAAACTCCTTCCACAGGCTAAGAGACTGAGTATAAATTGTTTCTTTAGCTTACTACGGGTAATTCTAGGGATTTGAGTTAGTTCCACAGTGAAAAAGATTGACAACCTCTTTTTTAATCTTTGATTTTCATTTTCTTAGGCCTTCCCTGGACCCACACCAGAACTTAGATTTTCTAGAAACTGCTTCCTGATGCCATCCCATACTGGAAACTCCTCTAGTCTAGAGTCTCATGGATTTGATTTTCTCAGTATTTACATACCTGTGTTGCTGAATTATTTGATCAAGTTTTTCATCTCACCTGTGCCAGTGGGTCCATCTTCCCAACTGAATCACAATATGCACAGATACAGTGACCACACTTTATATATTCCTAGTGATTGCCAATTAAACGCTATTGGCTTGATCATGATTCTTTCATCTTTTTACAAAATTCACAGTCTGAGTTAGCTTTGCCATATCTCAGTCTCATTCTAATGCTTGCTCTGTCTCTTCAAACTGTGTTTTTTTCCCTTTTGATTTGTCTTATAATTTTTTCTTGATAGCTAGACATGATGAACTTGGTAAAAGGAACTGCTATAAATAGGCCTTTAGTAATGTGGTGGTGATGTGGTGGGACGGAAAGTATTCTATAGTCCTATGAGTAGTGTCAGTCTTTCAGTGACTCTGTACCTCTGGAATGTGCTTCTCAGTCTGTCCCCCTCCCCCAGGCGGAGCAGGATGGCTGGGGTGAGCTGAAGTTGGGTATTTCCCTTCCCTGCAGTTAGTTAGGCTCTGATAAAACTCCAGCATGTTGCATGTTGAGCTCTAGTTAACTAGTTTCTCCTGAAGGCAGACCTTATTAAGAAGAACAGATGCTCTGGAGTATTTCCAAATGGCTCCTTTCACCTCAACCCTACAGGAAGCATGAAGGGATTTTTCTTCACTATATACTGAGAGAACTTGATCAAACTTCTGGAGGTAAAATTCACTAAAGTGTGAGAGCCCCCCTCACCCCCATTACTGAGTTCCCCTGGAGCTTTTAGCTCTCAGACTTGTCTATTCTGAGGCCCCAGCAATTCGTAATTACACTTTAGGTTTTCCTGCTCTGGCACTGGTTCTTCTGGGGTGGTATGCTGCTGGGTTTTGCCCCGGTAACTTGTGATTTTCTGTATTAGCTTGTCTGTCTCTCCAATTTGTGGGGCAGGTGGTGGTTTATGATCTCACTTCTCTGATGAATCTAAAAAGGGTTGTTAATTTTTGGGGGGGAAGGTTGTTGATTTTCTTTAATTCAGCTTTTTATTTGTTAGGATCGAGTGATGACTCCTAGCTTCTAATTTTCCAGGTTAGAAACTGAAGTCTTCAGCTTCTAGTTTGTAATTTTTCATTTAATAAACATTTGCCACATGTCAGGCACTGTTTTTACAAATATTCAGTCCCTTAATCCTCCTACCAACCCTATGAAGCAGGTATTATTATCCCCATTTTACAGGTGAGGAAACTGAGTCACAGAAGTCCTCGTTCTAATAAGGTTGTACCTGGGATTTTGCATCTTTTATTTTATTCATAAGACAAGATCATCAAGTTATGATTTCCCATGTTCTCTGCAATGAGTTAGAGAACTCAACATTTACTCATTATTAATTCATATCTTTTGAATGTCTACTGGATTTGAGTTACTCCTCTGCATTCTCTTGGTTTCTACTTTGTCCAGCTAAACCATGGTCCAACCCTGTTTGGTTAGTTTCATCACTTGTCTTCCAGGCTGTTCAGTAAGCATTCACTTTGCTCTAGAAACCAAACTCTTGTGTAAAAATGGCTTAGTTGTTTGTCTGGATTTGCAATAGAAAGAACTGTATGGTTTATCAGATGTATTGGATATCTCTTTCCAAAAGATAGTTCCTTAAAGCAAAATTATATTCCAGATGTAGGCAGATAAAATATGCCTTAAAGAGGGAATGAAAATGAATGTCACCAAAACTGGACAGAGGTAAACATCTTAGCAGGAAAAACATTAGAAAATTATAAATTAACTTGGGTTACATTTCAACTATGAAAAAAAAATCTTGGCTAACTTAAGACTACCCCCTCTGCAGAAGGTTCTCCACTGACAAATGATTGGGTTGTGTAAGGCTATCTGTAAGTGCATGTGTTGGTAGGTTCAGAGACCTACCCACTGGGCATAGCATACCATCTTTTGGTGCAAGGCAAAGTCGATGCTTTTTTTCTTTTTGAATGTAACATTTTGTTTAACGTACCTTTTTTAAGTGAAAATTTCATAACTAGAGGGGCTTTGGTATTATGATTAAAAGTGTCAACATAAGTAAATATTTACCAACTTTATCATTTATCTTTGCCACAACAATACTGCATAATAAGTAAATACAAAATTCAGGGGCATCCAATAGTATTCAGTTTGCTCAGGTGTTTGAGTTACTTGGGTGCTTCTAAATTGGTTTATCCGAGCTGAGCTTGCTCATGTGTTTGTAATCGGTTGCAATTTGGCTAGCAGCTGGCCAGTCTATGAAGGCCTTAGCTGGGTTGATTTAGTTGATTTAGCTTTGTTCTACTTGGTCTCATGTCCTAAAATGGGCAAGCCTGGGCTGATTCTCATGGTAGATGTAAATGTCCAAGGAGAAAGAACAGAAGTAAACAAGGCTTTTTGAGGCCTAAGAACAGAACTGGCACATCATTATTTGTGCCATATACTATTAGCCCAAGCAAATTACAAGGCCATCCCAAGTTCAAGGGGTAGAGGAAGAGATTACATCTGATGGGAGAAGCTGTAAAGTCACATTAAAAGAAGTGAAGATATGGGGGTGAGGGAAACAATTGAGGCCATTTTTGTAATCCATCTCTCACACCAATCTTGTGATATTCCAACACTCTTGAAGCCATTCAAACACATTTTCCCTTATCCTATCAAATAAAGATTTAATTCAAATAATTTGTGGAGACTAAAGAAAAAGCACAATAAATATATCAGTGGGTCTTGTTTCATGGACAATGCTAGCCCAATTTTCTCTCTTCAAATATAAATAAATTTCAAAAGCTCATGATGTTCAACCAAGTAAGATTTTCTTACATAAGAAAATGCATCTATCTGTGCCTTGATTATTTGTTTTTGAAGCTAATGTAGTAATATCATGTAGGGATAAGAAAAATGTTCTTTCTTAGAAGGTAGTTATTTTTTTTTCTGAGCAAACCTCATAATACTTAAGCCCATCTCCCTTTCAGTGAGCCCTGAAACTCACCACGTAGTCCTATCTGCTCATAAACTCCGAGGCTACTTTGTAATTGCTGGCTCAAAGACCCTTACTCCTTCTTGTACCCTATTGAGAAATTCTATTCCCTATTCTCATTATGAAAACTGCACAAAAATCTTAAAATTACCGAGTCCTACATACGCAACTAATTAGATTTGGCTTTTTGGCTTTTTAAAAACATATCAGGACAATAGACTAGAAATGTTTTATCCCTGACATTTGCTAAGCTCTATGAATATTTGGAATCAGGGTAGTATTGAGAAAGCATCATTTGTTGCTAACAAACATGCTCTCTGACAAGAAAATCTTTCACTGGGGACTAGGAATAGAGTATCCCACTTACACTGTAATTGAGAAAGATACAATCTTTCAAATCATTGTGGCTCCTATTTAGTAAACTACAGAGTAACCTATGAAACAAGTGTTGCCTTTAAAATGTGCACATGGTGCCACATGGTCTTACACGGATCCTTCTTCTTGTAAACAAGAATGAAATGTGATCTATCCACATCGGGTGTGTGTTCCTTAAGAATAGTGTTTTATCCCAGATTCCCAATAAAATGTTCCTTTAGGGAAATGAGTGTTAACAGAAAGTATCTTTCTTTAAGATATAGTAAAATGGTTTTTTATGTATGGCAAGCAAATAGCTATGCCAGTTAGACAAAAACTCTGATTGAGAGAGAGAATTCACAATGCCCCAGGTGGTCTTCTGCTTCCAGCTTCCCGACTTTTAACTCCTAAAACATATATGTGGAAAAAGGACAGTGATAAATCACCCACATTAGTAGAATCCCTCTAGGGAGAGTTCTAACTTCTCTTCTAAAACTGCAGGAGGAATAAATAGTAATTCAAGCAGTGACCAGCATACTCTAAACTGTTTTCTTCCTCTCGTTTTGATAACCATGTCAAATAGCTAACAATATGTGCTGCTGTATGACAGGGTGGTCTGGTAGCAAAGCATCAGCACAAGTTAGAGTATCTTTCAATGACTGGCTTTGAGACTTTGAACGATGCACAAACTGCCTCAATTCAGGAATCTCTAAAAGGAGGCAATGAGGCCCCCTTGACCTAATTCAGATGAATGATATAAGCATGAAATAAGTGAATACATGTTTGAATGTCACTAAAGGTGCTACAGAATATAAAAGATTACTGCAATCATTAGATGGGAGGCAGAACAGTATGGCAGGAAAAGCATTGGATTAAAAATCAGGTGACCTGGTTCTGCTGTAATCAGCTCTGCTCCTAACTAGCTGGATATCTTTGGGAAAGACATTTTAACATTCTGTGCCATTGTGCCCTCATTGGGCAATCACATGAGATCATGGCAAGAACAGAATGAGGTGCTGGGTAACTAGAGTGAATAAGACAGCTTTTACCCTGGAGGAGTTCACCTCCAGTGGGAGAGATGGAGGTGTAACGAGATGAAGATGATGTAATGTGATGGATGGTAAAGGACACTAGGCACTCTGCTTGGAGAGCATGGAGGATGAGTGATTCATGTTGCCTAAGGGAGTTAGGTTCATTCCACAGATAAGGTGACATTGTAGCTGGGTCTTGAAGGATGTGTAGGTGTTTCCCAGACAGCAAGAAGGGAGGAGAAAAGAGATGGGGCTGGGAAGGTGGAGCTGTGAAGTACATTTCATGTCATGCTAAGGAGTGTGGACACAAAGGGATAGGGGACAGCACAGATGTCTGTTGATTGCATGGATTAGCCAGCTACAGATTTGATATTGTTAATGAATCATTCCCAAGTTTACCTTTCCATCAACACGGGTGAGGGTATAAGTAGCCTTTTAGGGCCAGTCTGGCTGCAAGTTCTGGAGCCTTCTCTCTCCAATGGATTACCTACCTTCTGTTTGCAGGGTTTCCATGTGCTAATAGCAAGCATTCTAAGGTCAATAATCACTGTCAGTTTGTATGTACATGTGGAGGTTGGGGGAGGTGAGGGGAAAGATGGGCTCTTAAGAGCTCCAACTCAGTGTTCAGCATCTTGTGGTTCAGGTTACTAAATCAGCTCTACCTTCAGTCCCAGTTATGTCTGTGATAAAATCCTATCCTCCCTGCCCTGACTCTTTTAATCTGATTTCTCACGACCAGATTCTCATTCTGTCTACCTGTAGTTTGTAGTTCATAGCCTCTAGAATTTTGACGTCTTAGTGCTTAAGCCATTCAGACCAAAAAACTTTTCTGCTGATGAACCTCCTTGAAAACATCCACTGAGTCATTTGATTAAATGCCAAATATTGACCTAAGATTTCTGCTACTGATACTGATCATTACTTTGTTCCACCCACTTGTCAAAGCAATCTTGTACTTCCTGTTGGACTTCTGTGATCTGGGCTGCTTACTGACAGTCGTTTGCTGAGCATCTTAAATATTGTTCTACCTTCTAGACTACATTCCAATACCTCAAAGTGGGTTTATCCTCATAACATGCTTCACTCCTTCAGCTCGGTCTGGTTCCAGGACTTTGACTCTCTAGTGCTTTAACTTCCTCCTTTCCAGCTAGTTGTGCCCTGACAGGGCACAAGACATGACACACACTGCAAGACAAATACAAACAAAAATCTCTCAGGCAGTCAAGACCCCTAATCAAATTGCAAATATTTCCCAGCAGGAAAATGGGTATGGATAATTATTACCAAAAGTACATCTGCCAATATCTACATACCACTTTCGTTTTTCTGTTATAGTTAATCTATCACATACCAAGGCCTTGAGGTCAAGAAACACAGAATAATATCTATCGAAGGGCCTACAATCATCTTGCAAAGTAAATATCATTTTACCAATTTTACAAAAGTGGGAACTGAGACAGAATCTAGAAACCAAGTTGCCAAGTAAAGCAATTAGTTAGTAAATGAAAAAGCCTTAATCCATCCTCCCTTCCTTCACTCTTTGTTTTGTGTGTCTAACAACTATTACTGATTGCTATATGAATCATTGCTATAGTGCAGAAAAATAAATAACTCAGTGTGAGACATCACTGTTCCATGAAGAATTTCTTTCTGACCTTGTCCTTCCATCATTTCTAGTTTCCTGTTTCTTAGCAACTCTACTCTCTAAACTCTTCCTCATGTCATCTCCTTTTTCAGAATAGCTGGCCACTCAACCCAATGATACTTGATAAATACGTTGGTTTCAGTAGCAATGTCAAGACAGGAGAGGAATGTGAGAAATGCCTACAGCATGGGGCATGATGAGATGATAGGCCATATAGGCATCCTCAGTTGTGAATACGCGTGCATTTGGAAGTTGGGTTAGGGGTATAGGTAAGGACATGGAAAGGTAAACAAATTGCACATGTTTAACGACAATGCTGAGACTCAGTGCCCTGCCATCGGTGGGTGGGCAGGTGGGTAATTGACTAACAAAACTGACTGTAAGGACAGGGCTCTAAATTTAGATTCTTTCACTAGAATAATCTAGATGGATAGGTATAGAGAATAGTCTCCTTGTCTTTCAGCACATCTGCCTGGTTAACCCTAGATCAACGTAACCTTTTGCTTTTGAATTGCTCTTTGTCTGCCAGGTATCACTGAAGAAAATTACAAGCTCATCCTGTTTGGAGTTGTTATGATTATTTAGTGGCTTTTCCTTTCACCTGGTCCCTGGCTTTCCCATTACTACATGCAGACTTTATTACCACCCCACCAGTGCCCTTCTGCACTCCTGCCTCATCAGTCTTGGTAGTTCTTGCTTCCTACAACCAATGATAAGAGTGTTATGCATGAGCTGCATCACCGTCCCTCCTGTTCACCCCCTTTCCATTTATCTGCATGTTTGTTTCTTCTAGCTCAGAGAAAGTCTTGTCTGCTCCTTTCTGAGGCTGACACTTCCATCTGTATTCAAGATTTCAAGCCCCGAATATCATCTGAAAACTTGGGTTTCAATAATTCCATTTTGTAGTTTCAATCTTTCCTTCTTCACCCACTCCTCAGCCAACAAACATTAAGGTGTGTCTCACTCACCCCAGAACAATTTCTTCATTTGTTTCCCTTTAAGCAGTCATGTTCTCCTTTTTTTTTTTTTTTTTTTTTGAAGGGGCAATTTCTATTCTCAATCTTTACTTCATTATTTTCCATTTACTCCTCAGCTTGGTTTCTGTTCCCACTTTAGTGCTATTAAAGTTGCTCTGGATAATGCCAATATTTTAAGATCAGGTGGGATCTCAGGCCTGCTTGGTCCTCAGAAACACAAAACTGGAGAAGACAGGGAGCCCGCTTCTGGGATTGTACTAGTAAGATTAACAAAGTAACCCAGACACAAATGTAAACTGCCTAATACTAAAAGAATACATATAGATATATGAAATGTAACATATCTATAAGATGGGGAAATTGTATAGATATGCAAATAATATTTTAAAGAAGTTAAATTAAAAAATGCATGTGACATGTTGAGTAAGAAAGATGCACTATACTGTATGAAATTTGAGCCTATATACATATATAATAGAAAAAATACACCCCTAGAAAATAAAAAACTGAGAGATCGTTCATCAAAATGTTAACTCTGTCTTTTTGTGGAACTATAGGTAACCTTGTTTTCAAGGTTTATATTTGGAAATTTTTATTATTTTTAAATTGTTTCAGGTATTTTCCAGTAATTTATATTAAATTTATTTTATGAAATACATTTTATAAAGGAAATAAAGTTCTTGAACTTTTCAACCTACCATGTTGTAAATAATTCTTTTCTATTGTGCGTTTCTTTTCTTGTTTTAAATCTGCAGTTCACAAACTTAAGAATGTGCATAAGAATCATGGTGCTTATTTAAAAAAAAAAAAAGGAAAGACTGATTCTGGACTTCACCCCCTAGAAATTCTGATTTTTTTGGATCTTCCAGCCAGAGGTCTGCATTTTTTAACAAGCTGTCTTATTGGTTCTGATGCAGGACAGGACCCATGTATCAAACTAGAAACATGGAAGTTCGATTATTCTCAACATAAAATATTATCTTTTGTTTCCTTACAGATAAAAGTCTAGCAAAAATGTGGGGTGGGGTTAAGCAGAATAGCTCCCCTCTTTGTGGAAATTGGAGCCACTGAGCAGATTCTAAGAACAAATTTAAGAAGACCAAACAAGGTCCAATTGGAGTGGGGCAAAGGGAGGGTTGGTTACAATCAAAAGACTAGGTTTGTAAGTCCAAGAATTAAGCAAGGAATTGCAACTAATACACCAAGAACCTAATGTAAAAGCTGCTGTGCAGATTCAGGATGGAAGATTATCATCCAGATACTTCCCATACAAAATTAAAGGTGCATGAGTAGCCAAGACAACTAATGAATAAAAAATGAAAGATGTCAGTAGTCAGAGGGAGTTGATCTAGTGAAATTCTCAAACTTCATAATGAGCAATTACAGTGGTTTTATTAAACTCCCAAGGATGCAGGGAGAAATGTAAATGGAAAATTCCTGAACTATTTCTCTCAGCTCTAGATCCATATTTCCACCTGCCGATTAAACACTGCCACCTGATTATCACTTAAGCATGGTGAACTCAAATTTTCCAAATCTGAACTCATTACCTTCCCTGCTAATCAGATACCTACTCTTTTAATCTCTGCCTTTGTTGAAAATATCTGTCTCCATCCGTTTGCCCCAAGAAGAAGCTTTAATCCTACACTCCTCTGATTATGCAGCTTCGTCTTCTGCCTTCACCATAACTAGCGTGATATGGGTTATGTTATGCATCAAATAGAAAATTGAAATCACCTCGCTTAATGCTTGCTCAGAGTATGTGTTCTAAAAAATGTTACTTCTGCCTTCTCCACCCCAGTCCTGCTGAACTCCTTGCTCTCTCAAGTCCACATCCCTTTGCATATATGGTTCTACGTATCCAAGGATGTTTTCCTAATTGCCTTTTAGCTAATGTTTCCAGAAGACCCGACTCAAATACTATCTTCTCCGGTATACATTCAAGGCCTTACAACAAAATTCTATTGTAGCACTTAAACTTTATTAAATTATAGCTAATTTTTACCCTTTGGATCAAGAAAAACAGATGCTTTAGTGTAAGGACCCAAGTGACATTCATCTCTATGTACATCTCTACTTCTCTGAGCCATTTTAGCCTGGGGCTATGGGCAAGGGTCCAGTAATCACAAATCTAACTTTGTAACTTGAGTTCCCTGGAAACTTCAGGCCTTGTCTAAGACCCCTTGTCTAATTTTAGTGTGTGTCCATGATCTCAGAAGCAGCCCATTCCAGGCAGACAATGTCTGTTTATAGTCAGCTTCTTGGCCCACCTAGCTACTGAGGTACTGCCCAATGATGCCAATGATGTTGCATTTTCAGTGCTTTTGATGCTGCCCAGAGATGCCACATTCACTGGTCTTCTCACCTATGGTGATGCTCCTTCTTTACCACTGCTCCACCAAAGCAGACATCCGTTGTCTTTGTCCAGAACCTTGTCGCCTCTTCTGGTAACAGAGACCCATTTTCCAGCTCAAAACTCATTCCTGTGGTGACCCAGATTTGCTAATCACAATTCCCTGATCTCCTCTCATCTTCAGGAAGTACTTCAGGAATGAGTAAGTGAATCGTACCAAGCAAATCAGAGCCCTTGCTTTTAAACTAGAAGGCTATGATTCTTGGCCTGGCCACCGTCTTACTGGAGAAATGGAAATAGCATGCTTGCAAAGTGAAGTTACACAGAGCAGCAGAGCTTGGAGCATGAGCTAGAGTCCCCGGAACCTGTCATGGAAGCCAGTAAGTTTCCTTGGGGTTTAAATTCAAGTAGGATTCCTGTCACTTGTAACCACAAGAATTCCAATAACTTCTAATAAATTTTAGCATAGAGCCTGAATTGTTTGTCACTTGAGCAAGTGACATCCATGAATTGCCAGGACTGACCCCTTGGAATTCTTCATCTCCTCTACTTCCATTGCCAGATGTGCCATTTCCCTTCTCTCCCTTCTTAACACCTAAAACCCAATCTACAACTCTTGAGCCTTAGCTACCAGTCATCCACCATAGTCTGGTGAACTGTCCTGGTTGTTTTGTTTCAGTTCCTAGAGAATGAACGGGTAATTCCACTGTCTAACTTAACCATTCTTTAGAGGCTAAAATCAGAAAATTTACACTACGAAGGGCAAGATAATATTTTGATGCTCTGCAAGCCACCCTTGTCTCTGTCACAACTACTCTAGCAATGTGGACATAGATAACATGAAATTAATGAGATTTACTATCTTCCAATAAAACTTTATTAATGGACTCTGAAATTTGAATTTAATGTAATTTTCTTGTGTCATGAAAACTTAATTCCTCTGATTTTTTTTCCCAGCAATTTTAAATGCAAAACCATTTTTCTATTGAAGTATAGTTGACATACAGTGTTATATTAGTTTTAGGTGTACAACATAATAATGCAACAATTCTATACATTACTCAATGTTCACCCCAATAAGTACAGTCACCATCTGTCACCATATAACCTTGTTACAATATTATTAACTATATTCCCAATGCTGTACTTTTCATCTCCATGACTTCTTAAATTTATAGTTGAAAATTTGTAACTCTTAGTCCCCTTCAACTATTTAGCTCGTCCTTTTACCTGCCTGCCCTCTGGCTCGTTCTTTGTATTTATGAGCTAGTTTCTATTTTTGTGTGTGCGTCTGTTTGTTTTTAGATTCCACATACAAGTGAAATAATATGGTATTTGTCTTTCTCCGTCTGAATTATTTCAGCTAGCATAATACTCTCTAGGTTCATCCTTATTATTGCAAATGGCAAGATCTCATTTTGTATGGCTAAGTAATATTCCATTGTGTGTATCTACACTCCATCTTTATCCATTCATCTATGGATGGACACGTAACAACTTAGGTTGCTTCCTTATCTTGGCTATTGTAAATAATGCAATAGAACTGTTCTTCTCAAATTAATGTTTTTGTTTTCTTTGAGTACTCAGTAGTGGAATTACAGGATCCTATGGTGGTTCTATTTGCAGTTTTCTGAGGAAACACATACTCTTTTCCACAGTGACTGCAGCAATTTACACACACTCTGTCAGTGAATAAGCATTCTTATTTCTTCGCATCCTCACCAACACTTGTTCTTTCTTTTTTTATTCTAGCCATTTTGACTTAGGTGAAGCGATATTTCATTGTGGCTTTGATTTGCCTTTCCGTGAGAAGTGATTTTGGGCATCTTTTCATGTCTCCTTTGGCCATCTGTATGTCTTCTTTGAAGAAAATGTCTACTCAGGTCTTCTGCCCATTTTTAAATCCAATGATTTGTTTTTTGGTGTTGAGTTGTATAAGTGTTTTATATATTTTGGATATTAACCCCTTATTGAATATATTATTTGCAAATATCTTCTCCCACTTGGTAGTTTTCCTTTTTGTTTTGATGATGGTTACCATCACTGTGCAAAATCTTTTTTTTTTCTTTCAAGATTTATTTGGGAGAGAGAGAGCATGAGCAGGGGAGAGGGGAAGGGGCAGAGGGAGAAGTAGACTCTGTGCTGAGCAGGGAGCCCAATATGGGGCTCAGTCACAGGACCCTGGGCTCATGACCTGAGCCAAAGGCAGATGCTTAACTGACTGAACTGCCCAGGTGCCTGCAAAAGCTTTTTATTTTGGTGTAGTCTCAATAGCTTATTTTCGCTTTTGTTTTCCTTTCCTGAAGAGCTGTATACATAAATTTGTTGTTAGAGAATAGATTACTATCTATTTTTCTTTTAGGAATTTTATGGCTTCAAGTCTCACATTTAGGTCTTTAATCCATTTCGAGTTTATTTTTGTGTATGGCATAAGCAAGTGGTCGAGTGTCATTCTTTTGCACAGAGCTGTCCAGTTTTCCCAACACCATTTGTTGAAGAGATTATTTTCCCCATTGTATATTCTTTCCTCCTTTGTCATAGATTAATTGATCATATTAGCATGGGTTTACTTCTGCCCTGTCTATCCTGATATCTATTTTTTGTTCCAGTACCATACTGTTTTCATTACTATAGCTTTGTAGTATAAATTTAAGATTATTTGTTCTAATTCTGTGAAAAATACTGTTGGTATTTTAATAAGGATTGCACTGAATCTATAGATTGCTTTGGATAATATGGACATTTTAACATTATTTTTCCAGTCCATTGCCACGGTATATCTTTCCCTTTGATTATGTCATCTTCAACTTCTTTCATCAGTGTTTTATAGTTTTCAGAGTACAGGTCTTTCATTTCCTTGGTTGAATTTATTCCTAAATATGTTATTCTTTCTGTGGTGTAATTTAAAACAAAATTGTTTTCTTAATCTCTGTTACTTCATTTTAGTGTAGAGAAATGCAACAGATTTCTGTGTATTAATTTAGTATCCTTGAACTTTACTGAATTCATTTATTCTAATAGTCTTTTTGGGGGAGTCTTTAAGGCTTCCTATATATAGTATCATGTCACCTACAGATAGCAACATTTTTACTTTTTCCTTACCAATTTGGATGTTTTTTCTTTTCTTGTCTGAGTGCTATGGCTAAGCTTTCCAGTACTATGTTGAATAAAAGTGGTGAGAGTGACATCCTTGTCTTGTTTCTGATCTTATAAGAAAAGCTCTAAGTTTTTCACCACTTAGTATGTTTTTTGTGGGTTTATCATATACGGCCTTTATTATGTTGAGGTACATTCCCTCTAAACAAATTTGTTGAGAGTTTTTGTCATGAACGTGTTGAATTTCTTTCAAATGTTTTTTCCACATCTATTAAGATTATCATATGGTTTTCTTCTTCTTGTTAATGTGATATATCATGTTGATTGATTTGCAAATATTGACCCATCCTTGCATTACTGGAATAAGTCACACGATCTTATTGAATGAACTTTTAATGCGTTGTTGAATTCAGTTTGCTAATATTTTGTTGAGGATTTTTGCATATGTTTATAAGGGAGATTGGCCTACAGTTTTCTTTCTTTTTTTTTTTCAGTGACTGATTTTTAACATCAGAACAGTGAGGACCTCAGAATAAATTTTGAATTTTTCCTTTTCAATTATTTGGAATAGTTTGAGAAGAATAGGTATTACTTTTTCTTTAAATGTTTGATAGAATTCAACTGTGAAGCCATCTGGTCCTGGACTTTTGTTGATTGAGATTTCTTCTGATTGCTGAGTTTCATAACTAGTAATGGGTTGTTCATATTTTTTGTCCTTCTTGACTCAGTTTTGGAAGACTGTTTCTAGGAATTTATCCATTTCTTCCAGATTGTTCAATTTGTTAGCATATATTTTTTTATAGTCTTCTCTTATAACCCATTATATTTCTGTGGTGTCAATTGTTATTTCTCCTCCATTTCTGATCTTACTTGATCCTTTCTTTGTTCTCTTGATGAATCTGGCTAAAGGTTTATCAATTTTATCTTTTCAAAGAACAAGTTCTTCATAAGTCTATTTTTTTTTTTTAGTCTCAACTTTATTTCTACTTTAATCTTATTTCCTTCCTTCTACTAACTTTGGATTTTGTTCTTTTTCTGTTTCCTTTAGGTATAAGGTTGGGTTGAGATTTTTCTAGTTTCTTGAGATATTCATATATACTTCCCTCCTAGAACTGCTTTTGATGCTTTCCAGAGATTTTGAACTGTTCTCATTTTCACTGTCTCATGTATTTTTAAATTTCCTCTTTGATTTCTTCACTGACCCATTGATTGTTTAATAGCACGTGTTTGTGGTTTTCTCCATATTTTTTCCTAGTTTCATACCATAGTGGTTGGAAAATATGCTTGATATGATTTCAATTTTCTTAAATTTTGAGACTTGTTTTGTGGTTTAACATGTGACTTATACTGGAGAATGTTCCATGTGCAGTTGAAAAGAATGTATATTCAGTTTTTGGATGACTGTTCCATATATGTTAAGTCCATCTGGTCTAATATATTGTTCAGGCCACTGTTTTTTGTTTTTTTGTTTTTAGTTTTTTACTTTTTGCCTGGTGATCTATGCACTGATGTAAGTAGGCTGTTAATGTCCCCTACTAATACTGTATTACAAACAATTTCTCCCTTTATGTCTATTAGTGTTTTCTTTATGTATTTAGTTGTTCCTATGTGGGGTACATGGATATTTACAACTGTTATATCTTCTTGTTGGATTGATCACCTTATCATTACATAAAGCCTTTTCTTGTATCTTGCTAGAGTCTTTGTTTTAAAGTCTACTTTTTCTGGGCGCCTGGGTGGCTCAGTTGGTTAAGCGACTGCCTTCGGCTCAGGTCATGATCCTGGAGTCTCGGGATCGAGTCCCGCATCGGGCTTCCTGCTCAGCAGGGAGTCTGCTTCTCCCTCTGACCCTCTTCCCTCTCGTGCTTTCTATCTCTCATTCTCTCTCTCTCTCAAATAAATAAATAAAATCTTTTAAAAAAAATAAAATAAATAAAGTCTACTTTTTCTGATAGAAGCATGGCTACCCTGGCTTTTTTTGTTTGTTTCATTTGTATGAATTTTTTTCAATCACTCCACTTTTATTTTAAGCCTGTATGTGCCTTTAAGTCTGAGATGAGTCTCTTGTAGGTAGCGTATTGTTTTTTTTAACCCATTCTGCCACCCTATGTCTTTTGATTGGAGCATTTAGGCCATTTACTTTTAAAGTAATTATTGATAGGTATGGACTTGTCATTTTGGTAATTGTTTACTGGTTGTTTGTGTTTTGTAGTTCCTCTCTGTTCCTTTCTTCTTCCTCTGCTCTCTTCCCTGTGGTTTGATGGCTTTCTTTAGTATTATGCTTAGATTCCTTTGTCTTGTTTGTGTGTAATGTATTACAGGTTTTTGATTTGTGGTTATCATGGTGTGTGTATATATATATATGAACATCCTACGTGTATAGCAGTCTATATTAAGTTGATGGTCACCAAAGTTTGAACACATTCTAGAAGCACTAAATTTTTATTTCCCTACCACGTTTTATGTATATGATATCATATTTTACATCTTTTTATTTTGTGTATCTCTTGGCTAGTTTTTGTAGATATAATTGATTTTGCTACTTTTGTGTTTTAACCTCCATCCTGGCTTATTCATGATTAATCTGATACCTTTACTATGTTTACTTTTACCACTGACATTTTTTTTCTTTCATAATTTTCTTATTATGATCTTTTCATTTCATGTGTAGAATTCCCTTTAACATTTCTTGTAAGGCTGCTTTAGTGGTGATGAACTCCTTTAACTTTTGTTTGTCTAGAAAGCTCTTTATCTCTCCTTCAATTCTGAATGACAATCTTTTTAAGAATACTCTTGGTTGTAGGTTTTTGGTTCCTTTCAAGACTTTGAATATATCCTGTTACTTTCTTCTGTCTGTAAAATTTCTACTGGAAAAACAGCTGATAGCCTTATGGGATTTCCCTTGTATGCAACGGTTTGCTTTTCTCTTGCTGCTCTTAAGCTGTTTCTCTCTTTATCTTTAATCTTTGTTATATTAATTTATGTGTCTTAGTGTGGACTTCCTTGGGTTCATCTTATTTGGGCCTCTCTGTGATTCCTGGACGTAGGTGTCTGTTTCCTTCCCCAAATTAGGGAATTTTCAGCTAGGTTTTTGTTGTTGTTGTTTTAAATAATTTTTCTGCCCCTTTCTCTCTCTTCTCCTTCTAGGATATCTACAATATGAATGGTATTATGCTTGATGATGTCATATTGGTCTTTTAACGTATTCTCATTTTTAAAATTTTTTTCTTTTAGCTGTTTAGCTTGGTTACTTTCCATGATCTTTTCTTACAGATAACTAATCTGTTCTTTTGCATCCGCTAATCTACCATTGATACCCTCTAATATATTTTTCATTTCAGTTATTGTATTCTTCAGCTCTGACTAATTATTTTTATATTTTCTTTTTATTGACATTCTCACTGAATTAATCCATTCTTCTATCAAGAGTAGTATCTTTATGACCATTACTTTGAAATCTTTATCAGGTATATTGCTTATCTTTATTTCATATAGCTCTTTTTGTATGATTTTTGTCTTCTTTCATCTGGGACATAGTCCTTTGTCTCCTCATTTGTCTAACTCTGGTTTTATGTATTAAGTAGGTCAGCTACATCTCAAGGTATTGAAAACAGTGGCCTGGTGCAGAAGAGGTCCTGTGGTGTCCTGTAGCACAATTCACCCTGGTCACCAGAATGTGGTGCTCTAGGTGTGTGTCCCCTGTGTGGGCTGTATGCATCCTCCTGTTGTGGCTATGCCACAATTGCTGTGGACACACTGGGAGGTAGGGGTTGGAGTCAGCCCTCAACCTTGCTGTCTGCATTTAGCTACTGGGATAGCTTTGGGCACATCAAAGGGCAAGGCTTACTTTCCGCACAGCCAGCAAAGAAGCCCAGCTACAGAAACCGTAGGTTCTTTGGTGTGTGTATTTATCTCCCCCATTCCCATCCCTTCAGGGCATGAGTCACTTTGGAGGGCAGCCTAAAGCAGGTGTGTTTGGTGGGTAGGTCCACAGGGGAATACCATTAATATAATAATGAATTCCATCCCAAGCCTCCCAGTCCCTGGCCACTCTTGTGGACTTACTGCATGTACCAGAATTCATAATACAGACAGAATATGTGTCTGTAGGTACAAGCAAACTTCTAAGGGTATCTGGTTTGTTAAACAATTACAGTTTTAATTGTCTAGGGTGGGACATGTGGTTCTAGCAAGGTAAATGGAAAATGTTGGCTTTCATGAGCATCTGGCTATCTTGGCTGGGGAAGGGCAAGACAAATGATGCCCACAACTTTTGTTCCTGGAAAAATCTCCTGCAGATCCCTGCCCCTCTGGCACATGTTCTAAAATTAGTCAATAAATTTCCTTCATGTATACCCCAGGCAATTTTCAAACTGCTGCTTCTGCTTTTGTGTTATCTTTGTCAAGTTATTTAGCATGCTGGCTCTTTAAAGACAGAGATTCGATTTCCCATAGCCCTCTGGCTTTCATAGCATTAAGCCTTGCTGATTTTCAAAGCCAGGTGTTGTGGGTACTTGTCTTCCCAGAGTGGATACTCAGGATTGGGGGTGCCCAGTGTGAAGTCTGATCCCCTTGCTCTTCCCTGAATATGATGTCTCTTTTATTTGTGGTTAGTCATGCTGAGGGTTTTGTTACCAACCATGTCTCCATCCCTCCTACCCTTTTGTATATGGCCTTCTCTCTATGACCAACTATGGAAGATATCTTGTACCAATCTTCAGGTCATTTTCAGAGTGAGTGCAATACATGTAGTTGTTGCCTCCGTGTGTCCACAGGACAAGGTGAACTCAGGATCCTCCTACTTTACAGTCTTCCCAGATTCTTAATGCAAAACCATTCCTAACTTGCAGTCTGTATACAGACTATAGTTTTCCCTCTCCCAGTGGAGGTTGCACAGTTTCCCCACTATCTCCCAAAACCATTCTTTCTCCCTCCTGTAATCCACTAGTTCACCAAAATTCAGTCAATGAATTCAAACTATTTGAACCCATTCCCAAATCCTGTCTTTCTGATACATAAAAGAGAATATTCCACACAGGTTTGTTTTATGACTGAATGAAGAACTAGTAGAAGAAATGACAAACTTAGAAGGAATAATTTTTATTCTATAAGCTAAGCAATTTTTCTAGCATAATTTCTTTTTGTTAGCTTAATCTCCTTGGAAAGTAAGAGGATCATGCAGAATGGTACTCCTAAAGGGCACCCAAAACTGTCATCTCAGTCAGGGAAAGGATTCTACTAGCCCGCCAGTTGAAAGAGCTAAGTGTGGATAGTAAAGGAAAAGATTGGCCAGCTGGACCCCTCTACTTTGTATGTGAACTCTGGGAGTTCACTATGAAGAAAAAAGAAAAATTCTAAATTGGCAGCATTTCATGGTTGAGTGAAGCCAGACACAAGGCTGAAAAATGACTAATTTATCATTTTTAATCTAAACTTTTCTGATACTCAAACATTATCATAATTACCAAATCAATTTCCCTATGGAGTTTAAGCATTCATGTAGGAAATGAAGTAATTTCTCATTTAAGTTCAAATATCTTATGTTTTAATATAATAAAGATAAAACAGTAATATGTTACTGCCAAGGAGAAAAAACCATGAATTCCATCCCAAGCCTCCCAGTCCCTGGCCACCCTTGTGGACTTACTGCATCTACCAGAATTCATATTACAGGCAGAATATGTGTCTGTAGGTACAAGCAAACTTCTAAGGGTATCTGGTTTGTTAAACAATTACAATTCTAAGAGCCTGGAAAAACACATCTGGCACACAAGAGTGAGAGTCTTGGGACTGACAATATTAACAAAGGTGAAAAATCTTTACTTTCTGTTCATGTAAAACAGAAAGTCAAAGGCTCCCATGCACATGGCCTTGGGCACTCTCTTATTCTCTCCCAACCTTGATCCTTCCAATTTACCATTTTTTCCTCTCTCCTTCTTCCTCTCTCATTTCCTGATTTTTCCTTCTTCAAAGATCAAAACAAACATAAGTGAATTTTCGCATTCCAATACATCCAAATTGGAAGGATTCAGAAGATTTTCTTCCAAATGCAATAGGCAAAACCCAACTTTCTGCAAATAAAATCTCTAATTCAGGTGTCTGCTGCCACATAATCATTCATCTGTACTAGGTGCCAGGAAGACATAGTTCTCGGTGCTTGAGAGTTGTAGTAGGCAGAATTTTGTCCCCCATCACCTTTACTCCCTGTTACTGCTCTTGTGAATATGTTACATGGCAAAAGGGACTTTGTAGATACATTTAAGATTACTGGTCAATTGACCTTAAAACAGCGAGATTATTTTAGATTGTTCCACTGGACTCAAAGTAATCACATGAGCTCTTAAGAACAGGAGCGAGGGCAGAGGGGAAGTCAGAGGGACTTGAAGTACAGTAAGGATGCAATGTGCCATTGCAGGTTAAAAGATGGAGGGCCATGTGTGAAAAAGATTGCAGGAGGTCTTTTGGTGTTTAGGAACTGAAAACAAGGATTCTGGCTGACAGCCAGTGAGGAATGGAGACCTCAGCTCTACAGCCATGAAGAAGTGAATGCTGCCAACAAGGGAATGAGCTTGGAAGTGGATTCTTCCCTAGGGCCTCCAGACAAGAGCCTAGCCTGCCTAGCACCTTTATATCAGCCTTGTGAGACCCTAGGTAGAGAACTCAACTATGCCAGCCTTCTGACCTAGAGAGAACTGTGAGCTAATAAATTCACACTGTTTTAAGCCACTATATTTGTTGGCAATTTGTTACTCAGAAATAGAGAACTGATATAGGAAGTGTCAGGGAATGAGATGGGGAGAGAACACTGCCTAGATTGCAGTGGGTTTAATAAGTGGTTAGGGCCTTGTTGAGAAAGTAGTAATTTGAGCAAAGAGCTGGAGGAGGTGAGACACTGAGTTAAATAGTTGGAGTAAGAAAATGGAGGTCAGAACAAACAGCACAAGTCAGGTCCTAAAGCAGGACAGAGCTGGTCAGGCTCCAGGAATGTCAAGGAGCCCATGCTCTGGAGCAGACTGGTCAAGGGAAGATCAGTAGAAGAGTGCTCAGAAAAGTGACAGGAGGCCACATCACCTAAGTGGCCACTCTAAGCCTTTGTTTTCATCCTGAGAGAAATGGGACAGCAGTGTTTTGAGCAGAGGAATGACTTGAGGATTACCAATAATCTCAAAGTAAAATAAGGATAAAAGACTGCAAACCAGTAGAAGGCAAATGCAATATCCAGGTGAGAAATGACAGCTTGGACCTGGATGGTAACAATGAAGGTAGATGAGAAGTGGTCTGTATGTATCTTGAAGGTAGAGCCAACAGGATTTCACATTGGATTGGATGTGTGGTTATGAAAGAAAAGATTTTAGAATGACCCAAGGTTTTGGGGCTCAGCAAATGAAAGGATGAGTTGCCATGAACTGAGTTGGGAAAGGCTATTTATAGATCAAGTTTTATGGGAAAGAAGAGGATTTCGGTCTTAGACATGTTAAGTTTGAGGTTATATTAGACCTATAAGTAGAGATTTTGATTAAGCAGTTGTGTAAATTCAGTCTTATAGCACATGTGAGAGAGCTTTGGACTGAAGAGCTAATTGGGGGTCACCAGCATATAGATAATTATTAAAGATCCTGGGATAAATGGGATCATCAAGGCTGTAATTCAATTAAAAAAAAAGGCTAGAATGGAAGTAGGAAATATTCCAACATTATGAGGCTTGTGAAAAGAAAAACTTACAAAGGGGACCTAGAAGGAGCTACAAGTGAGGTCCCCAACTTCATATATTTCCAAATCCTTGACATGAATTATTCCTTTCAACTTCATTCCTCCTCTATCCCTTCCCAGCACCCAAATGCAAATGATGGAAAAGTAACATTTCAAAATCCCCAATATGCAAATTGCATGAGTAAGGGACATCTGGAATGGTCATTCTTAATTAGCCCTATTGGCTGAATCAATCAATTTAGTCCTTGCCAGAACATGTTTTTGACATCATTTTGTCCGTGTTCACGTTAGTCCTTTCTTGACCACCTTTGTTTTCCATTTCTCAAACTCCAAAAGTGTCTGCTTATACAACCTTCACAGACATTTTCAGATTTCCTGTACTCTTTTTTTTCATCCAATCTTCTCTTGCACTAGATAAAACTTTCCTTGAGAATTGACTGTTCTCTACTTATAGTTGATAACAAGAATTTCACTATATTTATTGAATATAAGTGTGATTTTATCTTTGTTTTTCCACATATCTCATTTGTAGAAATTTATTGGATCAAAGAGTAAACTGTGCTGCCAAGTGACAGGTTAGAATGATAAAAGTGATTGTGCTTTTCTTGCATCAGATTTGAAAACTGAGCTTACATTTGAGCCACGTGTTTTCTTTCATTTCTCCCCCAAGTATAATTAATATACAGTGTTATGTTAGTTTCAGGTGTACAACATGATTCAAAAATTGTATGTTTCTCAGTGCTCATCAAGATAAGTGTACTCTTAATCTCCTTTATCTATTTCACCCATTCCCTACCCCTCCACTCCCACCCACCTCCCCTTTGGCAAGCACCAGTTCTCTGTATTTAAGAGTCTTTGATTGTTGTCTCTTATTTGTTCATTTGTTTTGTTTCTTCCGCATAGGAGTGAAATCATATGGCATTTGTTCCTTTCTGACTTACGTTTCACTTAGCGTTTTGGTCCATCCATGTTGTTGCAATGGCAAGACTTCATTCTTTTATGGTTGAGTAGTATT